>NC_048593.1:18891566-19492400 GCF_013265735.2 Oncorhynchus mykiss
TGCCAAGCTTGTAGCATCATATTTTCTGTGTAACCAACTGCACTGTTGGTTACGGGCTTGTAAGTAAGCATTTCACGGAAAGGTCTACACTTGTTGTACTCGGCGCATGTGACAAATAAAGTTTGATTTGATACCCAAGAAGACTTGATGCTGTAATCACTTCCAAAGGTGCTTCAACAAAGTACTGAGTAAAGGTTCTGAATACTTATGTAAATTCGTTTTTTATTTTTTATATTTTTAATACATTTGCAAAAAATTCCAAAAACCTGTTTTTGCTTTGTCATTATGGGGTATTGTGTGTAGATTGATGAGTAAAAAAAAGAATTTGATACATTTTAGAATAAGGCTGTTACGTAACAAAATGTAACCAAAATGTAACCACAGATAATATTATGACCCTAAATCATTTATTTATGACAAACTGAGCATGGAAGCCATATTGGAGCCGCCTCATTGACCCTCTTTGAAGGAGCTGTGGGTTCTTTATCCTGGGAACAGAGAGGGCAGTCTCCAACATCCACAAGGAAACGTTAATGACACTCCCTCACCCAACCCAGGTATTCTACAGACTATTAATCCAACATGACTCAAATGTAATGAGGCCCTGCAGTAACGCCTCAGTCATCAACAGCACCCTGGCTCTGAGACCCCTTGTTTGCAGTCTGAGCCCACCATGTGAAGTGCCCAAATGGGCTTTAGGGGATCTCCTCTTAGCTGGTCTGTCTACGCTGCAAGGAGTCTGTATGAACCTGAAAGTCAGAGTTACTGAGGACACAGAGCAGCATATTGCTCTAACACACAAAAGCACACACTCTTTTGTACTGACAAGGTTTTGCCCTCATGCTGAGGTTAAAAGCGATGTGTGCTAAAGTCAGCTATTTTTCATCAGGGAAGGACGTGAATGGATGCCCAACCACCAGCAGAGTGAATAGATTAACCCTATAACAGTGTATGTGACTGGAATAGAATATGTCTCTAATGCATTTACATCGTCTCTTTCCTCCATCTAATCTTACCCCCGCTCTGTCTCCCTCACCCATACTCTATTTTGGCATATCTCCTCCTCTCTATCCCTACCTCTCTATCCATCTCCCACTCCTCATCTCCCCCTTCTCCTCTCCTTTATGTCTCTCTTCCCTCTACTTATATTGCTCTATTATTTTTGGCAATTCACTGGAGATCAGTAAACTGACACACTGTTTTTTTCTGCAGTCACCCATCACACTCCTTGTCCTCTGCATTCCCCCTCCCCTTCCATCCCTGCACTTCTTCTCTTGTTTCTCACACTGTTTCTCTCTTGCCTATAGGTTCTGTAGATTCTGAGTAAGATGCCTTTGGTGGTCAAAATGTCCACTGTCAGAGAGAAGCTGCACAAATACCATTGCAATACAGTGACCTCACCTGACTTTGTCATAAACCCCCGTTTTGTCTGCGGTCAATAATAACATGGGTTAACCATATGCCCTGTCTGTCCATATTATCTCTGGTTGTGCTGGCTCAGCTAAACCAGACTCTGAATGAGTCAATAGTAGCGCCATGAAAGATACACCACTTGGAGTCCATCCCTCATGAAAAAGTACCACTGAATTACTACTCATCCCTACTACACAATATTTACACAAAACCTACTGTTTTCACTACTTGTTTGCTATTGAGTTGTGTACTAAACTAGTAGTGATTTATGTAGAAATTTAAATAGTAATGAGTGATAACTTGGGAAGTTTCACTATTTCCTTATCAAATCACTACATTATTCTTCCTTAATGACTACTGCGTAACTACTGAGCTTTAGGGTATCCACTACTTAAAACCTAAACATACCTACACAATTCCTCTTCTTATGTTCACAATTACCACACAATGCCTACACATTACTGTGAATGCCATCTGTGTGTGTAGTGTTGTGTCACTACGGATCACTACTGAATTACTCCTGATCCTTATTTATTTCCAACATAAACCCTTTTGAATTACCATTCAAAACAGTTACTCTGTTTGCCTCTTCATCATCACTACTGACATCATCTTGATTCACTACTGTGTCACTACTAGACTAGTGCACATGTTATTTCCTCAAGTGTAAGAGGTGTGTAACTGGCTGCAGGGAAGTCAGGCGCAGGAGAGCAGAACTGGGTAACAACCGAGTTTAATGTTTAATGATGCAAAACAAACTGCACCCAGAACAACAAAATACGGGTTGAAATAACCCGTCGCAAACCAGTCTGAAGTGCACAAACACTTTACAACAAACAATTCCACACACAGACATGGGGGGGGGGGGACAGAGTGTTATATGCACATCAGGTAATGAGGGAATGTAAACCAGGTGTGCGGGAAAACAAGACAAAACAAATGGAAAATGAAAGGTGGATCGGCGATGGCTAGAAGAGCGGTGACGTCGACCGCCGAACGCCACCCGAACAAGGAGAGGAACCGACTACGGAGAAAGTCGTGATATCAAGTTTCTAACTGCAGTTATAACATACAAAGATTAAACAATATGCTTATACAAACTTCAATGCAATATTTTATTTATTGAATTATGTATTTACACTTTTATTTATCCCTTTGAGGCTTTGTCTTCATTCAGCTTTGATTTAAGCTTCTTCAGATCCTCTTTTTTTTTTGCAGCCACATTTCTCCACCACGTGCAGTAACTGTTTAGAAAATAAAGACAAGCAGAAGAGACAACCAATTATAAGCCATTATCAATCATCTGCTAACAGAGGTCACATAAAACAACACAGAAAAACATTTGATAAACAATATTAATCTTATCAACAATAGCCTCCAGTCTTCTTATGTCGAGGGCCTCCTTGGCAGCAGGTCAAAAGAGGTAAGAAGAATTGGTAAGTACACCAATATGAACACACTGTACATTTGCATACAAACACAGCATGGCGAAAACAAAGGCTAGATAGCTACATTTCAAGGGAGATAGCAAACAGCTAGGCTAAACTCAATACAACTCTATGGCAAGGCTAACGGTTAAGACTGTTTTGGCTAGACAACCACATGAAAGTATTCATAAAACATAAAGGAAAGTTACATTTTACAGATGGTTCCAGCATAAAGGCTATGAAAGACAGGATGACAATGGATGGAAGATGATTACATTCGGGATTGTCAAAAACAGTAGCTAGCTAACCACCAACTACTTCCTGTTTTGTCTTCTTCTGCAGTCGCAAAAAGCCGGTGTAGTCTGGCTGTAGTGTTGTGATACTTATTTACTACCATCATCAAGTAGTAAAAACTTTACCTGATTACTAATGAAAAGCCTGTTTAGTAAAGCTATATAGTGTTTTGACTACTTATGTTACGGTTCTTCCGATGAAGGAGAGGCAGACCAAAACGCAGCGTGGTTACTTCCATACATCTTTAATAAAGATAATGATGATGACAATACAATACAATACAATACAATACAATACAATACAATACAATACAATACAATACAATACAATACAATAACCGTTAAAAAAAAAAAACCTAACCAGCCCTATCTGGTGCAAACAAACACAGAGACAGGAACAATCACCCACGACACACTCAAAGAATATGGCTGCCTAAATATGGTTCCCAATCAGAGACAACGATAAACACCTGCCTCTGATTGAGAACCACTCCAGGCAACCATAGACTTTTCTAGACAACCCCACTATACCACAATCCCGATACCTACAAAAACCCCAAGACAAAACACACCACATAATTAACCCATGTCACACCCTGGCCTGACCAAAATAATAAAGAAAACACAAAATACTAAGACCAGGGCGTGACAACTTATTAACAACCAACATCAACATCAATCAACCTGACTACTACTGGAAACCCTACTGTTTTCCTACTGAACACTATAAAACTCTACTTGTGTATCTTGACTAGTGCGTAACCTACGCATTCACTACACAGTCTCTGCATAGTCACTACTGCACGAACAGGTTTTGTACAGTAATTAGTACTTTTTCATGAGGGATTACATAGTAAGGCACTGTCTGTATGTGTGTATCTATATATATTTATGTGACTATTCTGTGTATCTGCCTATGTCTATGTGAGTTTGTCTTTGTCTGCGTTTTAACGGTTTGTGTGTTGAAGACAATCTCACTGTGACTTGTGAATTTTTGTTTCTCTTCTGGTAAAGCTGTGTGATGTGCTGTGTAATTGGCAGATTTGTTTTGCAGGCATAATGATCTCTTCCAGATGTAATTAGCCCCCGCGTGCGCCAGCCTCAGTGTCAACACTGGGACACTGTGGTAGACTGCTACAAGGCTGTTTTTCTTTATTTTGAAAGATTTTGGGACTATATCAACAATTGACTCATAGGTTTTGGGTGGAGTCTTCCTTTAAGCCATAAAGTCTCACTCTGGAGGATACTTGTTAAAGAGAGATGAGAGAGAAGGAAGGAGATTTAAGAAAGGGAGAGGGAGCACACTGCAGACTCTCTTGAAGGGAGGGGAGGGTAGAGGGCGTGTGAGTGGTGCATTGAGATGATTAGTAACTGATGAGGGAGGAAGATAAACAAGGGGGATGATACAATAGAAGGAGGCGCCGTAGGTTCCAGTTCACCCTGGGAGGCAAAGACAATAAATATCTAGTCAAAAGAGGTTACGTAACAGTCGGATCCTGCAGTGTGAAATATACAACTTGCCACACTCTGATGGCAGGCAGCCTCTGGCTGGTGTTTGATTCATTTCTGACTTATCTACCTCTTGAACCCAATCAGTGGGAATGATCTAATGGTGTCTAACTAATGAGAGTGAAGAAAATGGAGTGTGTGTGTGTGATTGACAAGCATTTCGCTACTCTCGCAATAACATCTGCTAACCATGTGCATGTGACCAATACAATTTGATTTGATTTTGTGTGTGTGTGTGTGTGTGTGTGTGTGTGTGTGTGTGTGTGTGTGTGTGTGTGTGTGTGTGTGTGTGTGTGTGTGTGTGTGTGTGTGTGTGTGTGTAATAAGGCTGTCTTTACACAGGCAGACCAATATTGGTATTGTTTCCACTAATTGGTCTTTTAACCAATCACATCAGATCTTTTCACATCAGATCCAGAGCTGATCAGATTATTATTTAAAAAAATAAGCATCTTTAATATTACAGATTATGGGTCAAATCAATTTAATTGTTTGCATCATTTCTAATCTCCCTTATTTATTTTTATAGATTTTTCTCACAACCCTACCATCCCTCGCCTGATTGGAGTAAACTAATGGACAACAATACTTCTACTGCTATTTACAGCTCTTTTCGCTCACATGTCTGGTACATGTACGTGTAGTTGAATAATTATACATATATTCCCAATTTCCTCTTTCTGCAAGTGCTGGGTCTTCACCCAAAGCGGCCAATACACCATTAATTCTGATCAGTACAGTACAGTACAGGTGCTGGGACCGAGAGACTGAAAAACAGCTTCTATCTCAAGGCCATTAGACTGTTAAACAGCCATCACTAGCACAGACAGGCTGCTTCCTCCATACAGACTTGGAATCATTGGCCACTTTAATAAATGGAACACTAGTCACTTTAATAATGTTTACATATCTTGCTTTTCTCATCTCATATGTATATACTGTATTTTATACTATCTATTGCATATTAGCCTATGTCGCTTTGACATTGCTCATCCATATATTTATATATTCTTATTCCATTACTTTACTTAGATGTGTGTGTATTAGGTATTTGTTGTGGAATTGTTAGATATTACTTGTTAGGTATTGCTGCACTGTCGGAACTACAAGCACAAGCATTTCGCTACTCTCGCAATAACATCTGCTAACCATGTCTATGTGGCCAATACAATTTGATTTGATTTGATCTTAACTCCAACTCTCTGATTTCCACAGATGAACTCATCTTTCCCTGTATAATTTTGCTATTTCCTTTTACAATACATCCCTTCATTTTACGGGGAGGGTCCTGAACCTCCCTATTTGTAACATTTCTACCGATATTGCCCTAAAACAAATATTTTACCCAAGAGTATAATGATATTTCCCATGACTGATCGTGGTTTTTCAGATCACCTAACAATACAGTCTGCAGGTCCATCGGAACCCAGATTTTTTGGACATAACAACCATTCTGAAACCTTGCTCCAAAAACGAGCCACCAATGGGCGTACCAGAAAATATCCTCTCTTGATTCTCTCTTGATTCAGAATCTGCACAAGGCTGACTGTTCAATGCCCAATATATTGAGCATTATTTTCGTAGCAAGTATTTTATATTGATGATGTGATGTGTCAATTGTTGTTTTATAGGTCAGTTCATAGACCCGATGCCAAGGTGGGACATCAAAAACCTGTTCCTAACTGACTTGAATGGTATATGGCATTGCTGGCAAACCTTTTGACTTAAAGTGAAACTAATATTTGTATTTATTTATACTAGGCATTGTAAGTCAGTCATCATTTTTATGAGCTGATCTGAATGGTCAGAAGACCAGTTAGTGAAAAATATATTAGAATTGGGCTGCCTGAACAAGGCTGATCTCACAACATGTGAGCTTTATTATATAGGGCTACTCATGTAAAGCTGCCAACCAGGAATCAGGGAGGGAGGGGCACAGGCTGAGGGTGAGGCTGGAGGAAAATAGAGGGGCGAGTTATCCACAAAAACACAGGATCGATCTGGTTAAGCCAATCGTAGTGTCTCTTTATATTTCGCAAGAGAGAGGGCAAAATCCCTCAAGTCATTGTGACTGCTGCTCTGTCTCCCTGTCACAGCTGTGAGAGGGTGCAGACAAGGACACGCCTGCCGTAACAATGTCCCAGGCACAGGTTCCAGATACTGAAACCAACCCCTCATCCCACATGACAAGTGTGGGCAGAGAATTTGGATTCGCCTGCCTCTATGTCAGGGCTCTCCAACCCTGTTCCCGGAGAGGTACCGTCCTGCAGGAAAACTTACAGGAGGCTAGCTCTCCAGGAACTGGGCTGGAAACCACTGCTCAATGTGACTCTATAAAGGAGCTATTTAGTGTATCCTGTTATTTCTATACTCCTCCGTGTCCATGTATCACCAGTGACTTAGTAGATACATTAAACAGGCTGTTTAATACTGTAAACCCTTTGCTGCTGGCTCTCTCTCTCTCTTTGTTAGGGCAAGGGAAATGTGCTGCGTATGCAGGGAGGCTGGCTGATGTTTGGTGCAGGAGACAGGGGTAGTATATAATGGTGCAACTTCTTTTGCTATGGTGGTGAGCTACCTTCGCTTTAAGTATGTGTGTGTGTGTGTGTGTCTGTGTGTGTGTGTGTGTGTGTGTGTGTGCGTGTGCGTGTGTGTGTGTGTGTGTCCAGGTTCAGCTTGGTAGGTTGTAGATGACAGTCACACTGCCCTCTGCTGGATGTGCACCCACTCACTGCAGCTTTCTCTGCTCTAGTGTAGCATATAACATATAGTAGTAGAGGAAGTTCTTCTGGAAATACAGAGTTAATAGCTAAATCTAGTGGAATGTATAACTCATTGGTAAAGTTTGTTAAAGACTTCTGAAGGCTGAATCCTGTGCATTAACCTTAAAGTATGTATTCAGTGTTATTGTTTTAGAATGTGTATGTGTCGTCCACCTTGTTTCCTGCATATCGCTATCACAGAAAAAACAGTTTGTCTGTTGGGTCTTATGAGACATAGCTAGAAATGATAGTAGCTAGGTACTAGACTGTCTCTCAGTGAACAGCACTGAAGCATACTGTATAACAGTAGAGGCTGATACAGGGAGGACGGCTCATAATAATGGCTGGAACGGAGCAAATGGAACGGCATCAAACACATAGAAACCATGTGTTTGATCTATTTGATACCATTCCACCTACTCCGCTCCAGCCATTACCAGGAGCCCGTCCTCCCTAATTAAGGTACCACCAACCTCCCGTGCTGTATAATGTGGTTTCCTCCCTATGAGATTACAACAACACTGATCCACCACTGACTATGTGACTGACATATTGATGAGAATATCTTTCTCTGGCACTTGCTTGAAATTATGTCATAGAAAATTCTAACTCATTAAATGCACAAGCACATTTACGGGGTCAGTTGTCACAAGGTAAGGAAAGAGTCAACCATGATTATTTTCTGACCTCAATGTTTGAGTGCACATTTTTTGTTTGCATTTTTTATGTCATTTAAAGCAGGGGCATCAGAGCGGCATTCTGGTATTCTATGTGTGATAATGAAACCAAAGAGGATGAACTAATACAAGAGTCAAAAGGTAAGATTCTGTAGACGTGTCGGTGGAACAAAAAAAACTAAGCCCAAACTTGGGTAACAAGAACAAAGACCGTTGTATTTCTAATTTGAATCCTTTGACGAAAAGGCTAGTTTTTCACTTTATTCTCAGGGGAACGTTTGGCACGTACTCACATTGCAAAATTATACTTTCCCTCTCCCTTCTGACAAAAGGACGAAAATATGCTGATAAAGTCTAGACTATTCCCTGGTATTGAGAATGGTGCATTGCAATGCGGTTTGGTTTTGGGCATCAAAGTAAATATGGCAACCCGAGGGAGAAACAGTTGCTGTTTCATCTTTTGCTACTTGACAGCTTTATGCTTTTATTCACCTACACTACATAACCAAAAGTATGCGGACACCTGCTCGTCGAACATCTCATTGCAAAATCATTGGCATTAATATGGAGTTGGTCCCCCCTTTGTTGGTATAACAACCTACACTCTTCTGGGAAGGTTTTCCACTAGATGTTGGAACATTGCTGTGGGGACTTGCTACCATTCAGCCATAGGAGCATTCGTGAGGTTGGGCACTGATTTTGGGTGATTAGGCCTGATTCATCACTCCAGAGAATGTGTTTCCATTGCTCCAGAGTCCAGTGGTGGCAAGCTTTACACCACTCCAGCGGACGCTTAGAATTACGCATGGTGATCTTAGGCTTGTGTGCGGCTGCTCGGCTATGGAAACCCATTTCATGAATCTCCAGACGAACAGTTCTTGTGCTGACGTTGCTTCCAGAGGCAGTTTGGAACTCAGAAGTGAGTGGACCACCGATTTGCATACACTACGCGCTTCAGCACTCGGTGGTCTCGTTCTGTGAGCTTGTGTGGCCTACCACGTCGCGGCTGAGCTGTTGTTGCTCCTAGACGTTTCCACTTCACAATAACAGCACCTACAGTTGGCAGCTCTAGCAATGCCAAAATTTGACTAACTAGCTGTGTGCTCGATTTTATACCTGTCAGCAACGGTGTGGCTGAAATAGCCAAATCCACTAATCTGAAGTGGTGTCCACATACTACCAGAAACAATGCGCAGTGGTTACTAGAATCTATCTATGTGTCTTGGTCTCCCTGTTATTTCACAAAGGCTATGTTCCAGTTAGCTTTTATGAGCCGGGCTCTCCTAAAGATTTAAAGACCTCACACAGACTGCTAGCAGCCATTTAGCCAGCCTCTGCAGTTTCTGTCTCATGAAATATGTACGACGTTAAGCACAGTCATCAGTCACTTACATCTGCATGATATCCTGTTTTCTGACCAACTGACGCGGCCCTGATATTCAGGCCACTGACTGACTGAACTATAGTAGAGTTCCTGTCTATCGACAATGTCCGAAAACAAAAAGAAAATACCCTTCTTCCCTGTTATGAATATTTCAAAAGCTACAGTATGGTTGGTCACTGTACCGTATGGTATTTCTGAACTAATATGAAAATGCCTGCCTGGTATGAATTTCATGACAGCTGCAATCCATTCTCCCAGAGTGGAGCAATGTAAAAGTTTGATTAGATTCTGTGTGTGATATATGGTGTACCTGAATAATTGTGAATCAGTAAGGGATGAGTGTGTCTTTATTTCATATTGGTATATTGGAGATGTACAGGTTGAATAAACATTTTTACCAGTGGGTTGGGACAGCAGTGGGGGGATAGATGGGTTGGAGACCAGGTTAGGGGTGTGGGTGGGAGGTATGACTCTGGCACCAGGGTGCTGTCTCTGAGCCTTTCCAAAAGTGGTGAGTCATCTCTATCTGGGCGGTACACCTCCCTCACTCCCTCCCTCCTTTCCTCCCTCCCTCCATCCCTCTGCTGCTATGCCTATTCTGTCTAAGTAATTAATGGTTTCCCTGGAAGCCCAACAAGTGCATTTCATACACATAGCCATATGATTAACAAGCAAACCAGGTAAAAATGTAATTTATAAATATCAATATAATATTTGTAGTGTACAGTGTGCTATAGCTCAGTTAATAGACCCTTGTTAAAATGTACTGAGCAGCTCTTCAACGATGCAGACACAAAGCTGGTACAGCTGCATAGTGAAGCTAGAGTCATGTATAAGGAAATGAGAGGGGAGAGAGTTGGGAGAGCAGGTGTGCTAACTAGCCGTCCTCCTTAGCCTTGATAGAGAATGAAGCAGGACTTTACCTGAGCTTGGCCAAGTGTGAAACACAAACTGCCACTCAGTGGGCCACACACACACACACACACACACACACACACACACACACACACACACACACACACACACACACACACACACACACACATAAGCACCTACATTTTCTTAATGCAATGGAGCTTACTCATTAACCTGTCACCATTGACAAATCAGCAATATATTTTGCTAACCAAAAAGTTACATATTAGTTTCTAACTGTCTGCAGGGATTCTTCCCTCTCCTATTTAGTTTCATGTTCCTTCTATCCACTTTTTCACTTTCTACCAGACAGATACTCCCTATCTTCTGTCTGTCCTCTAAACCTTTCTCAAAATAACATATTTTATGTTCCTGCACCTCTTGGATGTGTTTCATTCTCCCTCTCCTCCTCCTTTCTATTTTTCATCTCCCCTAATGTGGAGCCAACGCCCAGTTTCTGCAGTGCTGCGCAGTCTCTCCCCTCCTTTCCTCTCTGCAATGAGTGGGAGGAGGGAAGAGAGGAGAGGTTCACTATCACTCAGTAGCTCGATGCTGCAGTGCACCTAGGTTGGCCATATATATGAACATAATACACATTTAGATCAGATCGTTGGTCATTGAAATCTTTTGTCAGTCACTTGCCTATACCCTCGTTCAATAACAAGGTTATTATAGTTTTGGTTTCTATGTCTTTCAATTTTTATTTGGAATTTAGTTTAGTTTCAGTTAGTTTTCAAACCTGATTTGCTAGTTTTTATTTAGTTTCAGTTGTATAAAAATGCAGTATTTCCATTTTGTTTTTACATTACTTAGCTTCAGTTTTAGTTTCAGTGTTAGGGACAGGAAGCATGTGTTGGCCATGTTAGGAGGAATTTGTTTTGTATAGATTTTTTTGTGTGTTTTCTAGGATGTCACTTCTTACTGGGGGACAGTAATACATAAGGTGATGGACGAGGTCATAGGTTAGGTTAGGTTAGGTTAGGTTAGGTTAGGTTAGGTTAGGTTAGGTTAGGTTAGGTTAGGTTAGGTTAGGTTAGGTTAGGTTAGATTAGGGGCAATCAGCAGTTGCTACATCCATTTTTGGACTTATAAATGAATTATATTTATCCATTGATTCTTGAAGAATATAACTTATAAATGCCTCATGAGATTATTAACTATCAATCCCCATCATAACCAAAAATATAAGCTTGTTTTTCTCAAATGTTTGTAAACAAAGTAAATGTAAACAAACAATGTAAAGCCTCAAAACATGACTCAAACTTGAATTTGTATATCATGTATCGTCAGTTATTTGAACCAATAGCTATGTTAATTAATTTTAGTGGTTACATTTCTCCAGCCACATCGCTCAGCTTTTATTTTTAACCAAACTGTGGTGGGGAAAATCTTTGTTATTGTTTCAATTGCTGATTGGCCCTTTAAATTATAAAGTAACCAATCCAATGCTATTTCACCTCAGTAGGACATCATGTTAACTAGCTAGCTGATTCATTCCCTGATAGCTAGTGATAGTTAGTGACAGTGATGTAGTCATGGATATCCCAGACCTTGGAGCATCGTGAGCTAGGCAAGCAACCCATCTGTCTAGACTAGAGAGACTAATAGTGATGCACAAAGTAGGCATTGCCATTTCCTGTCAGCATTTACCCGCCAGATTCAGTAGCTTCAAAACGCCTCAAAGCTTTTTTTTTTTTGTTTATTTCAGTTTGTTTTGGAGTAAAATATAATAGTTTCAGTATAGTTTTAGTTTTTCAAAGGGTCTGTAAATTATTTTATTTCAGTTTACTAAATCGTTTTTTATGATTTGTTTTAGTTTCAGTTTTATTTTACTATAATAACCTTTCTTGGTAACTCGCAATCACCTATCTAAAGACTAACAATTCACAGACTCACTCATCTGAAAGTTCAATAACTCATCTAACCACCTGCTCTCTCACTCGTACAGTTCCTGCCTACCCCATCTAGGGACAAGCCTTCCCAGCCATCACTCTCAGCTCTTTAATGTGATGTAATATAAAACTAGTCTGGAGATGGGGACAGTAATTGGAGCATGGAAAGAGGCCAGGGTTAAATTGCCTCAGCGAGGAGGATGGAGCCATAAGGAGAGGAGAAATATATGTTGAGGTATTACATGAGCAATGATTCACTCAATCCTTCAAAGCCAGCAGACTTCAGATGCCTTGGTCTGTGACTGTAGAGTCTGCTCTGTAGAGTAGAGCTATCCCAGGATGCATGTCTGTGTGTCTGACACATCTAACTAATGACATAGAGAAGCAGAGGAGCCACTTCAGGACAAGGGAAATAGGGGGTTTACAGAGGTATAGTGTACCATAATGTTTTAGTTTAATGTCATACTAATCTGGGAAATCATATTTTTGGTCACATCTGCACCAGATCCATATCCCATCAGGCACTATTTCTGATATCCTTGAGTGAGAGTGTCAGTTGAATGAGGTCAGGTCCAATAGATAGAATATCAATAGACCTGGCTTAATCTATGGAACAATGGAGTTGCCGGTTGCAGAATCACTGCAAAGCAAACACATTTACAGTAATGTATTACTTGTCAAAATGCAATTCGACCTGCATTGACCTGCAGGCAGTGGCACTATTCTCAGGAGGCAGATCAATCTAGCCCTCAGAGGTCAGCACATTTCTAGGCAGGGCCAGGGAGAAGCCACTCAATAACAGGTACTGCCACTCTGCAACGCGGGCCTATACTGGGTTCAGAAAGAATGGGATGGTCCAAGAATTAATCAACACCTTTTAGAAGATCTAATTTTACCTAGCTAGCCCCATGACATACATTTGGATGGATGGTTTCGTCATAAACTGTGAGGATAATGATGTGGTACCAGCCTCGTACACACCGAGTGTACAAAACATTTGGAACTCTTTCCATGACTGTTACTGTCACGTTCTGACCTGTTTCACCTGTCTTTGTGATTGTCTCCACCCCCCTCCAGGTGTCACCCATCTTCCCCATTATCCCCTGTGTATTTATACCTTTGTTCTGTTTGTCTGTTGCCAGTTTGTTTAGTCAAGCCTACCAGCGCTTTTTCCCTCTGTTCCTGCCTCTCGATTGTTCCTGTTTTCTAGTTTTCCAGGTGTTAACTTTTTTCTGCCTGCCATCCTGTACCTTTGCCCCACCTATCTGGATTACTGACCCCTGCCTGCCCTAGACCTGGATTTTGCCTGCCCCCGTTGGATTAATAAACTGTTGTTACTTCAACGTTGCCTGCATCTGGGTGTTACCGGAAACGTGTTAGTACGAACTGGACATGACTGACCCAGCAGACCCGGGCCAGCTGCACAACGCCACCTCCTCCCAAGGAGCCACCATTGGTGGACACGGGGAATTGCTTGTGGCCTTATGGAGGGGTCAAAACGTTGGCTGAACGCCATGACCGGGCGTTGGACATTTTGCAGGAGCAATAACACGGGATGTCTGGGAGGCAGCCTAACATGGTGGTAACCCCACAGCCCCTCAGTAACTCAGCTGTTAGCACGCCATCTCATCGGTCACTCTACCTTCTAGAGAGCCCCCCTCCTCCTTCACCGAGGATTGCTCCAAGATAGCCTACCTCATCACGCTGATGTCCGGGAGGGCTCTCACCTGGGCTACTGCTGTATGGGAACAGCAGCCGGTCATATGCGTTAGTCTGGAGGGGTTCATGAGAGAGGTGAAGAAGGTTTTTGATGCCCCGTTCTCCAGGAGAGAAGCTGCCCAGAATCCAACTCCGGCAGGACTCACGCAGTGTGGCAGACTATGCGGTGGATTTCTGAATGTTGGCAGCGGAGAGTGCTTGGAACCAGGAAGAGCTGTTCGATATATTCCTGCACGGCGTCTTGGAGGAGGTCAAGGATGAGCTTGCAGCTCATCACGTTGACCATCCGTATCGTTGAGCGTTTACGGGAACGATTTGATTTCGCTCGCACGTCCAGGGATTCCACCTTGCCTCCGAGTCACCCAGGAAGTTCCCGATGATCCCATTGCCGAGAGAACCCGAGGCTTCCTGACCTCCCCCGAGAGTCGCCGAAGATGGCTGAGTCACCGCTTCCTGAGCCTATGCAACTAGGCAGAGCTGGGCTGTCGCCAGCGGAACGGCAATACAGGATCAACATGAAGAGTTGTCTGTATTGCGGAACTATTGGTCAATTTGTGTCTTCTTGTCCTTTAAAAGACCAGGCTCACCGGTAGGAGCGAGTACTCTGGTGAGCCACATGGAGAACTTTTCTGCTTCCCTTGCTCGTACCCCTTTTCATGCCATTCTGCTTTGGGGAAACCAGTCTAAATCTCTCCGGGTCCTCATTGACTCTGGGGCTACCATGGCTTCCGAGCTGAACATCCCCACTTAGCCCCTCTCCATTCCCATGGATGTTAGAGTGCTAGATGGGTGCTCTATAGGCCGGGTCACTCATTATACCACTCCCATCACCCTACGGGTGTCAGGGAATCACAGCGAGACAATTCAATTTCTGCTCGTCAAGACTCCTCAGATTCCTGTGGTTTGGGATTCTCCTGGCTTCAGCGACACAATCACCTCATCAACTGGTCTACGGGTGCCATCATGGGCTGGAGTCAGTTCTGCCACGCCCATTGCATGAAGTCAGTGCAACCTGCCGGGAACATATTCCTGGTGGCTAGAAAGTTGCCCCGGACCTCTCCGCCATCCCCGCGGAGTACCATGACTCTCTGGGAGGTTTTCAGAAAGGCCCGGGCCACTTTGCTTCCGCCGCACCGACCCTATGACTGCGGGATTGACCTTCTCCAAGCTACGGCTGGTCTTCTTCAACCACTGCCTGTCCCTCACTGTCCTTGGTCCCACAAAGAGTACACCACATAGACATGCAACTGCGAGAGGTAGAACTAAAGGCAAAATGGGAAAAGGGTTGTTGCAGTGACATATTACCGCCACACCGGAAATCATGAGTCATGACTGCAGTAAAATTCCACAGTAATCTCCTCTTGTTCACTCTGGACATGTTTTGCTGGTACCCAACTTACTAACAACTATCAGGTCCTAATTGCCTTGTACTGAGGAATCTATTGTCCCTCTAACCTCTCTGACATCAATGCAAATGAAATCAAAAATCACATCAAACACTTATCATCAAAAGAGTAGACCTATCATACTTTTAAAACTCACCTTACTGTGGTGATCAATTTGAAGAAAGAAGTTCAACAGTAGGTTGAAACAATGTAAAACATGGTTGTTGTGGATGTTGTTCCCAAGCCTAACACAATGACATGGACAGCGCTTTCTAAGGTGATGTTTAATTCTAAACAACCATATGCATATTAGAGCTTATGCATGTGTGCATATGCGAATGAGCCCGAGCCCAAAACTTAAATAAAATTATGATTGTGCCCTTACAAAATACATATCCTACCGCATATTACACATTGGCAGAAAAACATAAAACAAAACTAATTTAAGATGTCTGATAATTAATTGCGCTGGCCTATACTCCAAAATTATACTAATTTGAGTAATTGCCTTTGATTGTGGACTATATTATTATGCATAATGGATGGACTAGTTACTGAATTCAAGGTTGATGCCTCTGGAATTTCTACACTGTTTGAGTAAGTGAAGTTATGGAGATTGTACTCTTATTAGAGAGACGTGAGAGAAACAGTTCCTCCGTTTAGGGTTCTTTAATGTTGATTGGAGATTAACAATGTTTGCAATTCTGTGCCATGTCAATCACCTGTGATTATTCAATTACCTGTTCATTTATCCACACAAGATGTGGTCTGGAAATAATAATACACATGAATACAATGGCATCAGTACTAAGTTAAGGCACATTAATTTAGCAATGACAAAACAAGCCATTCAGCTCTCATCTGTTATAATAATCCAATGACTGAAACAAAAATGCAAGTAGCTAGCTAGATCAGACTAACTAGCAGAATCCAGTATCTACAGCACAGTTCTTCCAGAACACTCTCTGGGCTGGGATGGAGAAGAGTCTCATCAAAATCTTAAATGAGTAGCTTGGTCAGTGGATGATGCGGAACCAAGACGATGGGGTGCATAGCATCCATCTCCAGTTGCTCTGCTCTGCGCAGCCTACCGCCAACTCTAAGGAGTTCTGAAATCTTATCGTACTCAGGAGACAACGGACCGAGACGACTGTTAGAAGGTATAAACCGGTTTGACATGACGGACTTGACCTCATCAGGAAGCGATTCCATCTGAGCTTGCTTCAGGAGGAGATTCTCTGTGGCTATGTAGTCTGTTGCTTCGCTGGGTGAACTGGAGAGTGGATTGGCCACCTTCATGAGGTCTTTCCATGTATCAAACTTGCTTGTATATGGGAGCTGAGGGCTGGAACTGACAGAAACATATCCACAGAAGGCTGATTTCTTCTGTTCGCTGTCATCAGGCTCCGGGTCAGAAGGCATTGAAGGCCACTGATTTTCTGAGTGTTGGAGGATCTCAGGGCCTTGGTGCCATCAATGTGGTTGGGCCAGCTCTTTCAATGTCTTTCCCCAAGTGATGTCATCTGCTGTGTTGTTTGCGGTATCCACATTCCTCCAGTTGGCTACATCTGTAAGGCTCTGAATCTCTGCAACACGAATTCCTACAAAGACCTTGTATCTACAATTTTCTTACTTGAGCCAATGAAGGACTGTGGTGGAATTGGACAAGAAACTTATGCACCAGATAGTGCATTTGGCTCAACTTGTTCGATGGGCAGGGTGAGTTCTGCTCGGAGGACAGTGGCAAGCTGAGCCCCAGTGAGTGCAGCACTCAGCTCCAAGCGAGGCATTGACAGCTGCTTCTTTGGTGCCTGGCTAAAACAAAGAAAATGTTTAATCCACAATCTAGACAACAGAGCCAAATGCACTCTCTGGTGCATAAGTTGTGGAATCTCTTGTTCCCAGACAAGCCATCTGTCCAGCAGGCTCTGGGGCTGAACAGGGTCGTCCCAACCTATCCCTTCATTCCACAGGTTCTGGACAAGTACCTTGGCTCAGGTTATTCCTCATTATAGGTCTGGAGCGCTCCACATTGCAGTGCTTCTATCTCAAGGAGTCTCTGAGGCAGTTCCAACATAATCCCAGGGTTGGTTCATGGAGATTCGTGCTACTTTGGGAAAGCCACAGTTCGCTGCTTTCTTGATCTGGCCTTGGGTGGTAGGAGTTCGATGACAGCTGGTACATTGCTAGCCCACTGGTGTGTCTCAAAGTCTCCATTCTGGGAGTAACTGCCACAGTCCGTTAACAATATATCTTGCTTCATTGGCAGAGGGCGTGTTTCAAAGGCAGTTGTCCACGTAAATTACTTCACAGGGTCTTGGTTGGCTCCTAAGTTGTCCTAAATGTGTCGCTGCATAGATAGCGCAACAGGGACAACAAGTTGTGCCGAATTGCAATACCTATCACTCAAAGATGGTTGGTTCTAAAGTTCTATGCTTGTTCTGCAAGATGAAGTGTAGCACCTGTTTGTCAGCTGGTAAGAAGCGGATCTGATGGAACACGCCTTTGATATCACCACTCACAGCGATGGCATGTTGACGGAATCTAAGGAAGACACAGATCATGCATGATCCCAAGTTTGGTCCAGGGAGGAGAAGGTCATTGAGCCACTGTCCTTTCTGCTGGAGTAAACAGTTAAACACAGTCCTATCCTTTCCATTGTGATGCACCATATGGTGGGGTATAAGCGAGGACTCGATAGATTGTTCAACAACCTCTGGTGGCACCAGTAATATGTAGCCTGCCTCTGCAGCTTCTTGATTTCCTGGCAGTACACCTTGGCATGTTTTAGGACTTTGGCGAGGCTTCGCTCCATGCTATGGAGGCTTGGCAGCACAGCATCCTTGGGGGTATATAGAGTTGCATCGTTGACTTGATGAAGCATGGGTGTAGCATAGCACTGAGCGCCATCAACCTCTATCCTAGAGGTGGACGTCTGGAGGTAACTGAGTTCAGAAAGGTAATAATGTCCTAAACGTGTTACTGCAGTTAGAGTGCAGTATAACTGCAGTTCAACTGCAGTACACTGCAGTTATTCTGCAATTACTGCATCCAAAATACAGATGCAAATACTGCATACAAAAAGTGGTGTCGGGAGCAACTGCTTACACGCACATTATCACTCCACTATGTCTCCCTGTCATGGCTTTTGCGGCATCAGTACAGATAGCAACATCTTGATCACCAAAGTTAATTTGATGTCACAAAGCTGTCCAGTACTTTAAAAATATTCTCTCCTGTTGTCCTGGTTTCCAGTGGTTTGCAGAAGAGGATGTCTTCCTTAATTCACCCCCATAAACATAATGGACATACTGTATACCAGGAGCTGTGCCAGGCCTGCCACTTCTGTTGACCCATCCAGCTGCAGCACATATAATTCACTGGCTTGTATGCAAAGCAGTAATTGTTTCAAAACATCTCCAGACATGTCACTGATGCATCGTGAAACAGTGTTGTTTGATGGAGTAATTGTCTGTATAGTTTTATTGGCCTTTTCCCCCAGCATTGTCCCAGCCATATCCGAGGCAGCAGGAAGAATGAAGTCCTCCACAATATTATGGGGCTTGCTTGTCCTAGCCACTTGGTAGCTCACCATATAAGGCACTTCTAGACCCTTCTTATTAATGGTATGTGTTGCTTTTTACATGTCTTACTACTTGAAAGTCATCTTAATTAATAATAGTAATCTTAAATTATAAAAACTCCCGTGACTTGTTTTTCAAATTGGCGTGTTTTGTTTCTAAATGTCTGCACAAGAGTTAAGGTTTCATCAAGTTGTGAGATAGTACTTTTGCACATATTACACAGTGTGGCTGAGGATATAAGTGAACCCCAAATCAATGTAGTCCAACGTCCTTGTCTGTTCGTCTTCAGCTGCATCAGATTCACAACTGTCAGTGTCGATGCTAGCTGGGCTAACAACAAATGTAGAATTACTGATGATAGCGTTGGATGTGCTCGTGGAAGCAGAACAACTTGTGTCATCGACAGGTGCAGGTGTAGTACTGCTGGTAGTGCAGTACTACCAGTAGAGCTGGTATGTGTCTCTATGGACACGGGCCTTACTAAATGGACTGTTTAAAAATATGAAGATTTTAAATATTTTTTTTATTTGTATTATAATTTTTTTTTATTTGGCCTACCCCCAACGGCATTGCAGTACCCCAGTTTGGGAATACATGCCCTAGGCGATGTTGTTGGTTCATTTATTGTGCAGGGTGGCTAACAGTTAGCCTACAAATAGTGAATTTGTAATTTGAATATCCTAGTAATAGGGAATGTTTTATATTTTCATAATTAATTGGGTGACATATTACCTTTAGCTATACAGATATCTCACCACCTTGGGTTTCCATCTCATCCTCTCTCTCCCTTATTCCTTTCTTGAGCATGCAGACAGGCAGTCAATAGTTTAGTGAAATATGTTTTTTTTGCGAAAATGTGTTTCTATCAATGTTCCAGAACAGATTTCACATGGTTTCCAAAATTAAGCACTGGGTAGCTGTTGGAACAAGGTTGGAGAGCACATGGCATACAGAGTTTGGGCAGAATATCACCTGTAGGGCAGCGATAGCTTGCTCCTCAAACAGTGGTTGATGGGTGGAGTGAAGTAAGTAAGTGTTCTCATATTTATTTTTCAGCTGCTCATAAGCACGTGCTCCGCTCTAAAACCGAAGTCGCCTACAAAAATGGACAGGCGGGAAAGCGTAGATCTTCCATTCGCTATTGGAGTGCATACTATACAGATTACATGTCTTTTTTCCCCTGGCCCTCTTCCTGCCCATTTAATAATGGGCCATTCTAAATCAAAACTAATTTGACATATTAGTAAAGACAAGATTAAATTAAGTTTAGTCTGATGGGTGAACATTTGATAACTCAATGAGAGAACAGCCATGCAGCCTGAGGCATGGAACAGAGCGCAAGCTTTTTTTGCTACTTTCTCGCAATCATCAATAGCCTATAGTAACATCGTGCAGCCCATATACTGTATGTTTTGATTTCTAAGACATTCTGAGGTTTGTATCATTCAACTCTAAAGTTGCCACGTAACTATAAATCCAGCGTATAGGACGAGTTTCAAATGATCACGTTTACACTCAACATAGCCACTTCATATGCGCACTCGCTCTGTAATGGGAAACATATCCTTTCTATTTTATTTAGCTGAGTTCAATTATATTCTTCATACTATGCAATCATATAAAATAAGAAATAATGGCTCAGGACATACAAGCATATCTTGTCAGCTAAATGAACAAGCCTACAGCCTATGGCATGGAGCATAGGCAGACAACATAGGCCTACAGAAAGCTCAAACTCATATTATGTTCTTCTGAAATACATTCACTTCATATCAAAATATTTCTTTAGACCTGACTAAAATAAATCATGGATTTATTGTGAAGGTGTTTATTAAATTGATTAGACTTTTTTTTAAATGTAGACGTTCCAAAGGCGCATTTCTTCTTTGCCAGCTACATTTATGCCTATACTAGACTATGGAGATATTTTATATATGAATGCTTTAGAAGAAAAAAACACACACCTATTTAGGCGAGGTGCTGGCTAGCGGAGTACAAAACTTGAAAATAAAAGAGAGCCGCACACACTAGGAGCTCAGATGCAAAAATGTAATTACCAACGTTTCGACAACCAAGCTGTCTTCATCAGGGTATAAAAGTACAGGGAACATATTATACCCTCCTTTACCATGGAGCATTAAGATGTATTTTGAATTGCAAAACCCTTACGCACCACTGCACTTTATATATCAGGGTTGGCTGGCCGTCTCTAGTCACTCGTAAGCTCAGTCACTGGTATACTTTATTTTACAAAGCCATTTTGGGTTTACTATCATTTTATTTGGGCATTTTTATTGTTCAGAAATGTGGTGGGTACTCTCTTCGTTTGCAGGACTTTATCCTGCTAACTGTTCCAAATGTCTGAACTGAATTTGGTAAAAGGGCTTTTGTGTAGTCTGCGCCATCAGCTTAGAACGCCTTACAAAATACTTTTAAACTGGAAGAACTTTTCCTGATTGGTGTTTTTAAATCACTGATGAAAGATTTTGAGGCTGATTCCCTGACTTGTCAATGTTTTTAATTAGCTGTTTTATGATTTTGTTATACTCTTGTGAATTTTATGTTTTTTTTACTAGATTACCTGTAGTTTTTCATGTTGTCTGTCTGTAATTGTGTAATGACTTGGTGCTACCTATCTTGGCCAGGAAAAAAAGCCCTATCTTTTGCTACCTATCTTGGCCAAGAAAAAAAGCCCTTCCTGGTTAAATAAAGGTTAAATAAAAACGTGTTACTTAAAATAAATCAGATCCTTGTATATGTGGAGACCTGGAGATGCTAAATGTGTTTATGTTTATTAACGGTCAATTACCATGAGACTGGCAGCCTTTTGCATTACAATAACCGTCTTCATGACCGCCATAGCCCTAAATGGGAACAAAAGAAATTGGAGCTTGAGCACAAGCGAAGGGAAAGAGAATGTGCAGACAGACTAGAACAAGAAGAACTTGTGCATGCCATTCGATTAAAAGAGATTGAGCTGGAAGCGTGACAAAGGGAGATAGATCTGGAAGTACTTCAATCAAGTCAGGCCATCTGCATCCTCAACAGAGTTTGATCTTGGTCGGAACAGCTGGCTTGTATCGCATTTCAGCGAAAAGGAAGTGGATGTATATTTGACTCTGTTTGAGCGGATTGCCACATCCCTAAAATAGCCAAGAGACATTTGATCACTGCTCCTCCAAAGTGTTCTTGTGGGTTAAGCTCAGAAAGTCTATGGCGCTTTATCTCTTGACCAGAGTTCAGATTATGACTATGTTAAAACTGCTATCCTTCGGGCTTACGAGTTGGTCCCAGAGGCATACAGACAACAGTTCCGTAAATTGCGAAAGACAGAATCCGAAAGCCATGTTGAGATGGCAAGGGAACAAGCATGTCTTTTTGATCGTTGGTGTGGTTCTCAAGAGGTCAAAGACCATGAGGATCTAAAGACACTTTCGAGTGGCTCAAGAATTGCCTTCATGAAAAGGTTGATACCTACATTTATGAGCACAAGGATCTCACTTGAGAAAGCTGCAGTTATGGCAGATGATTTTGTGTCGACACATAAAACTACCTACACAAACAAAACGCCCAGTAGTTATCAATATGCAAAAAGAAATCCAGAGAAGTCACCTCCTACTGCGAGGGTTCAGTCCAATGTTCCAGTGCCCAAAGATAAAGATTGGCAGAAAACTGTTTTTTCGTATCTGCCAGTTTTTCATTACTGCCTTGAGGACACATTGTCTCTCAGTGTCCTATGTTGAAAAATAAAACTGAGAAAGAGAAAATCTTTTTTTCTTGTGGGAGCACTTTAGCCCATTAAGTCTCTGGTTGGGACTAGTGTATCTCCTAAACAGGATTTTGGATCAGATGTGTATGAACTCTTTGTTTCAGACGGGTTTGTGTTTCTGTAGAGTGGCGATGCTGTTAAGCCGGTGAAGATACTGCGAGACACTGGGGCAGACCCATCCTTCATTTTGGGGGGTGTTTTGCATTTGTCTGATACTTCAGCAACTGGTTACAGTGTATTAGTACAAGGCGTGGAGATGGGTTGCATGGAAGTTCCTTTGCATAATGTGAAACTCGAGCCCCAACTTATTTCTGTTTCTGTGGGAGTGAGGCCTAGCCTACCAGTGAAGGGGGTGTCATTCATTTAGGAAAAAGATTTGACTGGAAGGAAGGTTGTGCCAAATCGTGTCATTTGTAAGAAACCCAGAGTGAGGAACCTGATGGCTTATCAGAAAAGTACCGTAGCGTGTTCGAAACATGTGGAGCAAGTCTAGTGTTGAGGAGGATGTCAGCAATCCCACCATGGTCGATCTGTCCAAGATATTTATGGGTGATCCTGATTTCTGTGAACCACCTGAGTTGACCTCTCCTTTGAAAACCCCAAAGGTGAGCCCGTATGTAGGACCACTGAAGGAAGAGAGGGTTTCTACAGTTGACACTTTGATGTTCAGGAAGTTGCTGATTGCTAAACAGAGTAAAGATGTTTACCTCTCCCCTCTTTTTGCTCAGATACATCCAGAGGAGGAGTTTGATGAAGTTCGTGGGGTCTACTTTGACAAAGATGGTGTCCTAATGAGGAAATTTACGCTCTCGCACCACTTCTGGGCAAGACGATTGGCCCAGTGTATCTGAAATTGTTGTTCCAGTTACACTTCGACAAGACATACTGATGTTGGATCACGATGGTAGTATGGCAGGCCCTCTTGGAGTCAACAAGACGTATGACCGTCTCTTGCATAATTTCTTCTGGCCTGGTTTGAAACAGGATGTTGTGGCTTACTGTAAATCCAGTCGCGTTTGCCAGCGGATGGGTAAACCAAACCAAGCTGTACCTGTTGCACCTTTGCAGCCTATTCCTGCTTTTGACAAACCTTTCAGCAGGTTTTCTCATGGATTGTATTGCTCCTTTGCCCAAAGCAAATAGTGGTAACCAGTTTATCTTTTCCTTCCTGAGTTTTTTCATGCACGTGATTTCATTATGCTCTCATTGTTCCAAAACGTGATTGTTATGCAACAGGACAGTTACCCGCTCTGCCCTCAAACCAAGGTACACTGCCTGCTAATTATCTATAGGCTATGTTTCAACTTGTCTATTTCAAATTATTTTCTAACAAGTTTTATTTTCTAACAGTTTGAATTGAGGTGTGTTCCGCCTCCTCGTTAATTCACAAAAGAAGTAGCCCATTTCAATGTTGCAAACAATTTATGTTTGAGGCTTTACTGAGCCGGACAAACTTTGAGAGCCCAAGCACTTCCCTAGTGTTTCCCCAGATCAATTATGAAGACATTTCTGTATATCGTATTGTCGTTTCTGCTGTAGAACACATATGTATGTATGTACAGTGGGGCAAAAAAGTATTTAGTCAGCCACCAATTGTGCAAGTTCTCCCACTTAAAAAGATGAGAGAAGCCTGTAATTTTCATCACTTCAACTATGACAGACAAAATGAGAAAAAAATACAGAAAATCACATTGTAGGATTTTTAATGAATTTATTTGCAAATTATGGTGGAAAATAAGTATTTAAGTAAGTAAGTTTATCTCAATAGTTTTTTATATACCCTTAGTTGGCAATGACAGAGGTCAAACGTTTTCTGTAAGTCTTCACAAGGTTTTCACACACTGTTGCTGGTATTTTGGCCCATTCCTCCATGCAGATCTCCTCTAGAGCAGTGATGTTTTGGGGCTGTTGCTGGGCAACACAGCCTTTCAACTCCCTCCAAAGATTTTCTATGGGGTTGAGATCTGGAGACTGGCTAGGCCACTCCAGGACCTTGAAATGCTTCTTACGAAGCCACTCCTTCGTTGCCCGGGCGGTGTGTTTAGGATCATTGTCATGCTGAAAGACCCAGCCACTTTTCATCTTCAATGCCCTTGCTGATGGAAGGAGGTTTTCATGCAAAATGTCACAATACATGGCCCCATTCATTCTTTCCTTTACACGGATCAGTCGTCTTGGTCCCTTTGCAGAAAAACAGCCCCAAAGCATGATGTTTCCACCCCCATGCTTCACAGTAGGTATGGTGTTCTTTGGATGCAACTCAGCATTCTTTGTCCTCCAAACACGACGAGTTGAGTTTTTACCAAAAAGTTATATTTTGATTTCATCTGACCATATGACATTCTCCCAATCTTCTTCTGGATCATCCAAATGCTCTCTAGCAAACTTCAGACGGGCCTGGACATGTACTGGCTTAAGCAGGGGGACACGTCTGGCACTGCAGGATTTGAGTCCCTGGCGGCATAGTGTGTTACTGATGGTAGGCTTTGTTACTTTGGTCCCAGCTCTCTGCAGGTCATTCACTAGGTGTGGTTCTGGGATTTTTGATCACTGTTCTTGTGATCATTTTGACCCCATGGGGTGAGATCTTGTGTGGAGCCCCAGATCCAGGGAGATTATCAGTGGTGTTGTATGTCTTCCGTTTCCTAATAATTGCTCCCACAGTTGATTTTTTCAAACCAAGCTGCTTACCTATTGCAGATTCAGTCTTCCCAGCCTGGTGCAGGTCTACAATTTTGTTTCTGGTGTCCTTTGACAGCTCTTTGGTCTTGGCCATAGTGGAGTTTGGAGTGTGACTGTTTGAGGTTGTGGACAGGTGTCTTTTATACTGATAACAAGTTCAAACAGGTGCCACTAATACAGGTAATGAGTGGAGGACAGAGGAGCCTCTTAAAGAAGAAGTTACAGGTCTGTGAGAGCCAGAAATCTTGCTTGTATTTGCAAAAAAAATCATTAAAAATCCTACAATGTGATTTTCTGGATTTTTTTTCTCATTTTGTCTGTCATAGTTGAAGTGTACCTATGATGAAAATTACAGGCCTCTCTCATCTTTTTAAGTGGGAGAACTTGCACAATTGGTGGCTGACTAAATACTTTTTTGCCCCACTGTATGTATGTATGTATGTATGTATTTATGTATGTATTATAATGTATTTACTGTTTAAATCACGTTTTCAAGTACTTGTGACAAATCATGCATTCCGATTATTGCATAGATTGTAATGGACACATATGATGTGTGTAAAATACTTTTTTGAATGTTGTTCTAATTATGATGAGCTAATGCTAAGCTATTTGCAGGCTATGTGTGGCGCCAGCCATGTTTGTTGACATTATAAAATGCATTCTGGTTGTCACGTAAGCGTCTGTCAGACCAAAGATGTTATAACAAGGGATAGAACAGCCGACTGATTTATGGTACTTTCAAGACAACTATGAACTCTGAAAAATACTAGAGTCGGAGCTCAAGAAAGAGGCCTGAGTTCCCTAGTTGGAATTCCGAGTTGGATGACCGTTCAAACCAATTCTTCCCAGTCGGAGCTAGTTTTTTCCAGAGTTGCCAGTTGTCTTGAACGTGGCATCAGATTGTCACATTGCTACCTCAAACCCCCCTTTTTATTTAGCGTATAAAATTATCTTGTGTTTGCCCCACATTTATTAATAAATCCCACATCATAGTAATATGATATCCCCTCACTATACCTTCCCCCATTTCTACCCCCCACGGACTTGAAAACCCCCCACAAATGAAATAAACCCCCCACAAACTCTCCTAAAATGGTTTCATACCTGTTTAGCTTTCGCGTTACGGTTAGGCTAGGCAGTAGGTGTGATGATCTGTGAGGTGGAAATATTTTATTTGCTTTGTGATTTATCAAAAACGGTAAGCCACTTGTCGAGTCATGTGCTACGGTTCTTGTATACATTGTAAAAAGTACATCAACGATTTGTAATATGCTGAAAAGTGGCTAAACTAAGTTTATATATTTCAGGCAATGAGCACCGCCATCTTTGACTTTATTTGCGTTTTATAGTGAATGGCATTCTGGGATTAGGGAGTTTTCGCCAAGTCAAACATAAACAAACATGGCTGCTATCATGAAGAATTTAGCTGTTGTTAGCTTAGCTGAAACGCATTTATTTTCTAAACAACATTACATTAGTCTCTTGTGCTCACCAGAGATGTAGTACATTGTAAACTAGTCTAGCTGTTAGGCGCAACCTATTATTTACACTGATTTATGGAATGAGTTTGGCTGTGGATGTGTTCCGTGTGATTCTTGGATGAGGAAGTTGGTATTTATCTTTTACAATAAAAGGTCAAATTGAGGAGTAAAGTTTAAGACCTTTATTTCCATCAGTACAAAAAAATATTTAGATGCTGTTCAGACACGTTTGTTGCATCATAGGTTCTGTTGCTACAGGTCCAATCACATTTGAGATTGCACACTGCAGGGACCACTCAAAAAGGATCACAAATATGTGATCGTACGCGTCAAAGACTTAACTATAGTGTGCGCTGCCACGCGTTTCCCTGAGGCCATTCCACTGAGGAAAATCACTGCTCCCAGTATTGTTAAGGCCCTGGTGAAATTATTTTCAATGTTTGGACTTCCAAGGTTTGAATTTCATATCGAAGGTCTTCCAGCAAGTGCAAACCATTGCCCCTCTAGTGCCTACCACCCAAGGTGCTCTTGAGAGATTTCGTCAGACCTTGAAGTCTATGTTGAGAGCTTACTGCTTTGAATTTGAGAAAGACTGGCATTAAGGCATCCCCCTTGTGCTGTTTGCAGTGCTGGAGGAAGTTCAGGAATCTGTCGGTTTTAGTTCGAATGTTTGTTTATTTTATTAAAACATTTTTTTAAACTCCATTTTCGCCACAATTTTGTGATATCCAATTGGTAGTTACAGTCTTGTCCCATCACTGCAACTCCCGTACGGACTTGCTACAACATTTTGTTACCTTACTGCCTTATTCTAAAATGTATTAAATGGGTGTTTTCTCTCATCAATCCACACACAATACCCCATAATGACAAATCAAAACAGTTTTTTTTAAATATTTGCAAATGTATAAAAAACTACTTAAATATCACATTTACATAATTATTCAGACCCTTTACTCAGTAATTTGTTGAAGCACCTTTGGCAGTGATTATAGCCTCGAGTCTTCTTGGGTTTGACGCTACACGCTTGGCACACCTGTATTTTGGGAGTTTCAACCATTATTCTCTGCAGATCCTCTCAAGCTCTGTCAGGTTGCATGGGGACATCGCTGCACAGCTATTTCTGGTCTCTCCATAGATGTTTAATCGGGTTCAAGTCCGGGCTTTGGCCTGGGCCACACAAGGACATTCAGAGACTTGTCCCGAAGCCATTTCTGCATTGTCTTGGCTGGAGCTTAGGGTCGTTCTCCTGTTGGAAGGTGAACCTTGGCCCCAGTCTGAGATCCTGAGCGCCCGGAGCAGGTTTTCATCAAGGATTTCTCTGTACTTTGATCCGTTCATCTTTCCCTCGATCCTGACTAGTCTCCTAATCCCTGGCATTTAAAAACATCCCCACAGCATGATGCTGCCAACACCATGCTTCAGCTTAGGGATGGTGTCAGGTTTCCTCCAGACATGATGCTTGGCATTCAGGCCGAAAAGTTCAATCTTAGTTTCATCAAACCAGAGAATCTTGTATTTTAGGCAAACTCCAAGCGTGCGGTCATGTGCATTTTACTAAGGAGTGGCTTCCGTCTGGCCACTCTACCATAAAGGCCTGATTGGTGGAGTGCTGCAGAGATATTTGTCCTTCTGGGAGGTTCTCCCATCTCCACGAGGAGCTCTGGAGCTCTGTCAGAGTGACCATTGGATCTTGGTAACCTCCCTGACCAAGGCCCTTCTCCCCGATTGCGGTCGTGGACGGAGCCTTTCCCGTACTAGGCCGTGACGCAACCGGTCAGGACACTGAATTGTACAGTGGTAGTATTTGGAGCACCTGTGGTTGCATGCCGAATTTCTTCAGCCGCCATAGGAAGTAGATGCGCTGTTGCTCTTGACAAGAGTGGTGGAGTTGCTGATCCATGTCAAGTCTTTGCTGATGTGAACACTGAGGAACTTAACTGCTGACTCTCTCTGCTGCAGACCTATTGATGTGGATCGGGGCATGTTCCCTCCTCTGCTCCCTGAAGTCAACAATCAATTCCTTTGTTTTGCAGACAATGAGGGGGAGGTTGTTGACCCCGAGGGGAATGTCAGTTCACTTACATCCTCCCTATAGACTGGCTCGTCAATGTTGGTTATTAGTTATACAACCATGTTGTAGTCAGAAAACTTGATGATGGAGTAGGTGTCTTGCAAAGCCACAGTCGTGGGTGAGCAGGGAATTCAGCAGAGGGCTGAGGACACACCCCTTGGGGTCCCCTGTTGAGAGTCAGTGTGGAGGAGGTGTTGTTGCCAATCCTCACAGCCTGTGGTCTGCCAGTCCAGGATCCAGTTAGAGGGTAGTGTCCAGACCCAAAGTTCACTTACACCTTAGCCAAACACGTTTAAACTCAGTTTTTCACAATTGATGACATTTAATCAGAGTAAAAATTCTCTGTATTAAGTCAGTTAGGATCACCACTTTATTTGAAGAATGTGAAATGTCAGAAAAATAGTAGAGAGAATGATTTATTTCAGCTTTTATTTATTTCATCGCATTCACAGTGGGTCAGAAGATTACATACACACACATACACTAAATACATTAGTATTTGGTAGCATTGCTTTTAAAATGTTTAACTTGGGTCAAACTTTTCGGGCAGCCTTCCACAAGCTTCCCACAATAAGTTGGGTGAATTTTGGCCCATTCCTCTTGACAGAGCTGATGAAACTGAGTCAGGTTTGTAGGCCTCCTTGCTCACACATGCTTTTTCAGTTCTGCCCACACATTTTCTATAGGATCAAGGTCAGGGCTTTGTGATGGCCACTCCAATACCTTGACTTTGTTGTCCTTAAGCCATTTTGCCACAATTTTGGAAGTATGCTTGGGGTCATTGTCCATTTGGAAGACCCATTTGTGGCCTATCTTTAAATTCCTGACTGATGTCTTGAGATGTTGCTTCAATATATCCACATTATTCTTTATCCCTTATGATGCCATCTATTTTGTGAAGTGCACCAGTCCCTCCTACAGCAAAGCACCCCCACAACATGATGCTGCCACCCCTGTGTGCTTCAAGGATGGGTTGGTGTTCTTCGGCTTGCAAGCCTCCCCTTTTTTCCTCCAAACATAACGATGGTCTTTATGGCCAAACAGTTTTTTTTTCTTCATCAGACCAGAGGACATTTCTCCAAAAAGTATGATCTTTGTCCCCATGTGCAGTTGCAAACTGTAGTCTGGCTTCTTTATGCGGTTTTTGAGCAGTGGCTTCTTCCTTGCTGAGCGGCCTTTCAGGTTATGTTGATATAGGACTTGTTTTACTGTGGATACAGATACTTTTGTACCTATTCCCTCAAGCATCTTCACAAGGTCCTTTGCTGTTGTTTTGGGATTGATTTGCACTTTTCGCACCAAAGTAGGTTAATCTCTAGGAGACAGAACGCGTCTCTTTCCTGAGCGGTATGATGGCTGTGTGGTCCCATGGTGCTTATACTTGCATACTATTGTTTGTACAGATGAACTTGGTACCTTCAGGAGTTTTGAAATTGCTCCCAAGGATGAACCAGACTTGTGGAGATCTACATTTTTTTTGTGGAGGTCTTGACTGATTTCTTTTAATTTTCCCATGATGTCAAGCATAGAGGCACTGAGTTTGAAGGTAGGCCTTGAAATACATCCACAGGTACACCTCCAATTGACTCAAATGATGTCAATTAGCCTATCAGAAGCTTCTAAAGCCATGACATAATTTCTGGAATTTTCCAAGCTGTTTAAAGGCACAGTCAGCTTAGTGTATGTAAACATCTGACCCACTGAAATTGTGATATAGTGAATTATAAGTGAAATAATCTATCTTTAAACAATTGTCGGAAAAAATACTTGTGTCATGCACAAAGTAGATGTCTTAACCAACTTGCCAAAACTATAGTTTTTTAACAAGAATTTGTGGAATGGTTGAAAAACGAGTTTTAATGACTCCAACCTAAGTGTATGTAAACTTCTGACTTCAACCGTACGTGTTCTTCTTGTCCAGATGTGTTAGGGCCGTGTGAATAGCGATGGAAATAGCGATGGAAATGGCAGTAGGAAAATTGGAGTCGGCAGTGTGCCTGGCATGCTGTCCTTGATGTGTGCCATGACCAGCCTCTCGAAGCACTTCTTGATGACAGAGGTGAGTGCAACAGGTCAGTTGGGCATGCTACCTTGATTTTCTTGGACACTGGGGCGATGGTGGTCTCCTTGAAGCAAGTGGGGACTACAGCCTGGGACAGGGACAGGTTGAAGATGTCCGAGAAGATGCCCGCCTGCTGTTCAGCGCACACTGAGGACGCGGCCAGACATTACATCTGGTTCAGCAGCTTTGTAAGTATTCACGCTTTTGAGGGTTTTCCTCACGTCAGCCTCGGAGAGAGGTTGGCTCGGTATTGTAGAATGTGTTAAGCTCGTCTCGTCAGCATTTCAGACACAGAGAGAGGAAGTTTGCATTATTCTACTCCGTGACAGGAAGCAGCTCTGCAGGCTTTGACAGGGGCCACTCAGATACATTCTGAGCGTCTGCCAAGGGCTTTTTGCGCCCAAGCACTTTGATACTCAGAGTGGCTACACCACGGCCAGACTGTAATTATCGATGGTTCTTAATGGACGTAACACAATTGAGTAATTTATGAATTTCCATTAATTTAGCAGATAAGCTTCACCAAGCTGGAAATATATTGGAATGCTATGGATAATGGCAGCAAGAACCGATAGAGCTTGACTAAAGGCCCAAATATTTGTGTAGGATCATTCATGCTGGTGGATGCTCCAACAGCTTGCAAAAATAATGAAAAAAATGTTACAAGACTTTGTAGGTCAATACTGTATGTTGTATTTGTATGTTTGTATGTTTTGTTGTAGGCTATGTTGTATATGGTTGTATATCACAGAACGCTGCTGAAGGGAGAACGGTTCATAATAATGTCTGGAATAGAGTAAATGGAATGGTATCAAACACATGGAAACCATGTGTTCCATCCATTTCTATGAGCCCTTCCTCCCCAATTAAGGTTCCACCAGCCACCAATGTTGTATGTTTCTTTGCAATTGGTGATATGTCCTCTCTGATGGACTGAGTTTGTAGCCTACTCATGATTTTACTGCCATCTATAAGATCTATAGTGTTGAAGCACCTGAAAAAGAGAAACGTTGTTGGACTATATGAACAATGCTCATTATAAGAGTATCCTAGCCTACTCATGACTAAATAAAACATTTGTTTTTATATATGTATATATACCTTTAAAAAAAAAAAACAATCAACAAACATCAATAAACAAAAGCGGAATAGTCACATACATTGCAACTTTTGCTCACCAGATATGGAAACCTAGGATGGTTTAATTGATGCATTGAATTTTGAAAAGGAGCTAACAAAGCAACTATGTAGGGAACTCACATGGCAGTAACTAGTTACCACAGCCACAAAGTCATAAACCTTGCCTATTTCTTAAATTCAGATTTTAAATCTAACCACACTGCAAACTGTACGATACATTCGGAAAGTATTCAGACCTCTTGACTTTGTCCACATTTTGTTACGTTATTTTAAAATGGATGAAAAAAAATCATCATCAATCTACAAACAATACTCCATAATGACAACGTGAAAACAGGTTTTATAAACAAAAACAAAAAACAGAAATACCTTATTTACATAAGTACTCAGACCCTTTGCTATGAGACTTGAAATTGAGCTCAGGTGCATCCTGTTTTTATTGATCATCTTTGAGATGTTTCTACAACTTGATTGGAGTCCACCTGTGAAAAATTAATTTGATTGAACATGATTTGGAAAGGCACACACCTGTCTATAACAGGTCCCACAGTTGACAGTGCATGTCAGAGCAAAAACCAAGCCATGAGGTCGAGGGAATTGTCCGTAGAGCTCCGAGACAGGTTTGTGTCGAGGAACAGATCTGGGGAAGGGTACCGAAATATTTCTGCAACATTGAAGGTCCCCAAGGACATTGGAACATTGGAACCACCGAGACTCTTGCTAGAGCTGGCCGCCAACCAAACTGAGCAATCGGAAGAGAAGGACCTTGGTCAGGGAGGTGACCAAGAACCCAATGGTCACTCTGACAGAGCTCCAGACTTCCTTGGTGGAGATGGGAGAACCTTCCAGAAGGACAACCATCTCTGCATCACTCTACCAATCAGGCCTTTATGGTAGAGTGGCCAGACGGAAGCCACTCCTTAGTAAATGCACATGACAGCCCGCTTGGAGTTTGCCTAAAGGCACCTCAAGACTCTCAGACCATGAGAAACAAGATTCTCTGGTCTGATGAAACCAGGAGTGAACTCTTTGGCCTGAATGCCAAGCGTCACATCTGAAAGAAATCTGGCACCATCCCTACGGTGCTCATGGTGGTGGTAGCATCATGCAGTGGGGATGTATTTCAGCGGCAGGGACTGGGAGACTAGACTTCCAGTCCCAGACGAGACTTCAATGCACATCTAAAAACAGAGGAAGAAAGAGGAGGTGGTGAGAGAGGTGTGGAAGACAGAAAGGGAAATCGCTAAGAACAGAGGAGCAGGGAATACAGCATATGATTAATGAATCACAGTGCTACCCTAATATTCTCTCAGTTCATCCCAATTACATAATAGAGTCTCTAGTGGTGTCTCCTAACCAGCCTTGGGCTCCCAGTCGGCCCGAAGGTTATCTTCAGAGCAGGTAAGGTGGCGATGACGGGGCTGGGGGTTGGCATCCTCTCTCACATCAAAATATACCTGCAGACAAGAGGCAGATGGAGAGAGAGATAGCTCAATACAGGTTTTTTTTTATTCTAACACTGTCGGTCATCATAATCATCAGGAGGTGAAATGCAAAACTGACCTTGGATCATTAACTCTGGGACTACTACATCTCTATCTGTATTTCAATGTAAAGCATCTCTTTAATAATATATCCTGTTTGCCCGACCGAGTGACCAAAGTAAACGTGCATATAATTGACAGCTTAGGATAGAAAACACTCTAAAGTTTCCAAAACTGTAAAAATATTGTCTGTGAGTATAACAGGACTGATATTGCAGGTAAAAGCCTGAGAAAAATCCAATCAGGAAGGGACTCTTATTTAGAAACCTCTGAGTTCCTATGCGTCCCTATTAAGCAGTGAATGGGATATCAACCAGATTAGATTCCTTTTTCTATGGCTTCCCTAATGTGTCTAGTGTCAAAAGACATAGTTTCAGGCTTTTATTTTGAAAAATGAATGTGAAGGACAACATTGCGTCAGTGGTCAGCTGGTGGCTCTCAGAGTGATTTGTGCGTAATAGACAAAGGCGGCCATTGTGCCTCTCGCTCCTACTGGGAAGCCAACTGTCCCGGTTGATATATTATCGAATAGATATTTGAAAAACACCTTCAGGATTGATTATAAAAAACGTTTGCCATGTTTCTGTCGATATTATGGATCTAATTTGGAATATTTTTCGGCGTTGTCGTGACCACAGTTTCCGGTGGATTTATCAATCAAACGTGAAGAACAAAAGGAGTTATTTCGGCTATAAAAATTATCTTTGTGGGACAAAATGAACATTTGCTGTCTAACTAGGAGTCTCGTGAGTGAAAACATCCGAAGCTCATCAAAGGTAAACGATTTAATTTGATTGCTTTTCTGATTTTCGTGACCAAGTTGCCTACTGCTAGCTGGACATAATGCTATGCTAGGCTATCGATAAACTTACACAAATGCTTGTCTTGCTTTGGCTGTAAAGAATAATTTCAAAATCTGAGATGACAGGGTGATTAACAAAATTGTGTGTTTCACTATATTTCACTTGTGATTTCATGAATATGAATATTTTCTAGTAATATTTTTTGTCCGTTGCGTTATGCTAATTAGTGTCAGTTGATGACAATTATCCCGGATCCGGGATGGGTAGTTCCAAGAAGAGTCAGTGTTCAACAGGAATCTGTGTGTGTGGCCTCACCTGGTGTCCACACTAAGTGGCTGCAGAATACTTTATACTGAAAAACATGAATGGACACACGAGGACAAACAATAAAGCAAATAAAATAAAATTTTATTGGTTACATACACGTGATTAGCAGATGTTATTGCAGGTTCATTGAAATGCTTGTGCTTCTAGCTCTGACAGTGCAGTAATATCTAACAATTAATATCTAACTAATTACACAACATATACCCAATGCACACAAGTCTAAGTAGGAATGACTATAGACATATGAACCAGAGATGTCCGAGCGGAACGGACTAAGATACAGTAGAATAGTATAGAGAACAGTATATACATATGAAATGAGTAATGCAAGACATGTAAACATTATTAAGTGACTAAGATAGTATAGAATACAGTATATACATATTAGATGAGTAATGCCAGATAAGAAAATTATTAAAGTGACTAGTGTTCCACTCCTTAAAGTGGCCAGTGATTTCTAGTCTTTGCTTATAGGCAGCAGCCTCTAATGTGCTAGTGATGGCTGTTTAACAGTCTGATGGCCTTGAGATAGAAGCTGTTTTTCAGTCTCTCGGTCCCAGCTTTGATGCACCTATACTGACCTCGCCTTCTGGATGATAGCTGGGTGAACAGGCAGTGGCTCGGGTGGTTGATGTCCTTGATGATCTTTTTGGCCTTCCTGTGACATCGGGTGCTATAGATGTCCTGGAGGGCAGGTAGTTTGCCGGCCCGCCACAGGAGTCGCTGGTGCGCGATGAGACAAGTATATCCCTACCAGCCCTCCCTAACCCGGACGACGCTAGGCCAATTGTGCGTTGCCCCACGGACCTCCCGGTCGCGGCCGGTTACGACAGAGCCTGGGCGCGAACCCAGATTCTCTGGTGGTACAGCTGGCGCTGCAGTACAGCGCCCTTAACCACTGTGCCACCATCAAAGGAGGCCCCTTGACAGTGATATTTAATTAACTTATCTAGCTAGCTATACCGTATGTAAAGTTGGCCTGCACTGTAGCTAGTTAGCAGCACACCCACAAATAGGTTCTCCCAGCCATGTGGATGATTGGAAACAGGGCAGCAACATTTTTCACCAGAGCGGTTTAGAGCATATTACTGTTTACCTGGGAATAAATTAATGAAATGGAGAATACCCATTTAATAACCAGACCTTCATACAAACGTGCTATGCTGAATTCTTGACCCACAATCAAACCTGCTGCTATATGCTGCCAGCACACCCACAAGTGAGCCACTCTGGGCGGCCGGAGCGGCACCCGCAATGTACCACATACTAATATACACGAGCCGTCAGGCAGCAGGAGCCAGGTCCTCAGCCATAAATTATGGTTGGTCTCACTCACTTCCTTCTCCTCTAAGCATTGTTGGCAGTTAGTATGGGGTGTTATTGAATAGTATGCATAACACTAATACTATTTTGTTATCTGATTGTTTGACAGAGGAGAAGAGTGAGGAGGTGAAGATTGTGGTGGTGGACCCACAGACCATGGTTCCTCTCCCAGGGGTCACACAGATCCAGGGGGACATCATAAAGGTAACAGGGGAACGTCTGTCCCACAAGGACCTGTAGAGACTGCACACTATTCTGGAACACTGAATTGGCTGCACCATTGGCTGGATTCCAGACCTCTCAGAGAAGGAAGTGCAAGTCATCATCAAGGGCAGAAGGACGGGGATAAGTGCTTGGTTTGGAATCAAGCCATTGTGTGACAGATTTGGATCAGGCACTCAAATTGTATTTTGACAAAGCGGGTGGGTCAAAAATATCTGTTGCTTTAATATTTTTAGATCTCCACTGTCCAGGAGTTCATGTGCATTTTGAAGGACAGCCTGCAGACCTGGTAATGTTTGATAGAGCACCAGACGGTTAGGGTTCTATATACTTTTACACTTTTCTTTTAGTGGCAACTTTGGAGATTGTTGTTTTGTCATTGGACTATTTGCTTATGGCTTCTCTCATTGGTTATTTTCTGGCTTGTCTCCATAGTGACGGGACTCCATGATGTGGATGAGTACGTCCAGGCTCAGCTCATATTTGCTGCGAGTACTACACTGCAACAAGTGTTATATTCAGTTGAATACCAAATGACTGATCCAGTTATATGTCTGTATTATTCATCACTTTACAATATTTTATTAAATATACCTTCTCAGGCGCTAAACATGACAAAACCTGTACTGAATCCTGAAGGAACGTTTGTTGCAATGGTAGGCTGAACGTTGGATGAGAATTTCATTGACGTAGAGGGTTTGGAACTTTGTGGAATTAAATTAGCTGTGAATGTTGTCCTATCCTGTGGTTTCTGTGTAGATATTCCGTGGAAAAGATGTCACCCTCCTGAAGTCCCAGCTTACGATCTTCTTTAACATTGTGACCTGAGACCAGGGACCCAACTGAATCATAGTTCCTTTCCTCGCCTGTGGGAACCTGAGTGCCTTTGAGTTGGACTGGACTTACCGTCTCCAAATCAAATCCAATCCAATGTTATTTGTCACATGCGCCGAATACAACAGGTGAAAACGTTACCGTGAAATGCTTAATTACAAGTCTTTAACCAACAATGCAGTTCAAGGAATAGTTATGAAAATATTATGAAAACAAACAAAAAATATTAAACAAGTAACACAATAAAATAACAATAACGAGGCTATATACAGGGGGTACCAGTAGAGAGTCAGGTTAGTTGAGGTAATTTGTACATGTAGGTAGGGGTAAAGTGACTATGCATAGATAATAAACAGTGAGTAGCAGCAGTGTTAAAATAAAGAGGGGTGGTAAATAGTCCGGATGGCCATTTGATTAATAGTTATTTACAGTTGAAGTCAGAAGTTTACATACACTTAGGTTGGAGTCATTAAAACTCGTTTTTCAACCACTCCACAAATTTCTTGTTAACAAACTATAGTTTTGGCAAGTCGGTTAGAACATCTACTTTGTGCATGACACAAGTAATTTTTCCAACAATTGTTTACAGACAGATTATTTCACTTATAATTCACTGTATCACTATTCCAGTGGGTCAGAAGTTTACATACACTAAGTTGACTGTGCCTTTAAACAGCTTGGAAAATTCCAGAAATTATGTCATGGCTTTAGAAGCTTCTGATAGAATAATTGACATAATTTGAGTCAATTGGAGGTGTACCTGTGGATGTATTTCAAGGCCTACCTTCAAACTCAGTGCCTCTTTGCTTGACATCATGGGAAAATCAAAATAAATCAGTCAAGACCTCAGAAGAAAATTGTAGACCTCCACAAGTCTGGTTCATCCTTGGCAGCAATTTCCAAACACCTGAAGGGACCACGTTAATCTGTACAAACAATAGTACGCAAGTATGAACACCATGGGACCACACAGCCATCATACCGCTCAGGAAGGAGACGCATTCTGTCTCCCAGAGATGAACCTACTTTGGTGCGAAAAGTGCAAATCAATCCCAGAACAACAGCAAAGGACCTTGTGAAGATGCTGGAGGGAACAGGTACAAAAGTATCTATATCCACAGTAAAACAAGTCCTATATCAACATAACCTGAAAGGGCACTCAGCAAGGAAGAAGCCACTGCTCCAAAACCACCATGAAAAAGCCAGACTACGGTTGGCAACTGCACATGGGGACAAAGATCGTGCTTTTTGGAGAAATGTCCTCTGGTCTGATGAAACAAAAATGTAACTGTTTGGCCGTAATGACCATTGTCATGTTTGGAGGAAAAAGGGGGAGGCTTGCAAGCTGAAGAACACCATCCCAACCTTGAAGAATGAGGGTGGCATCATGTTGTGGGGTTGCTTTGCTGCAGGAGGGACTGGTGCACTTCACAAAATAGATGGCATGACAAGAAAGGAAAATGATGTGGATATATTGAAGCAACATCTCAAGATATCAGTCAGGAAGTTAAAGCTTGGTCGCACATGGGTCTTCTAAATGGACAATGACCCCAAGCATACTTCCAAAGTTGTGGCAAAATGGCTTAATTAAGGACAACAAAGTCAAGGTATTGGAGTGGCCATCACAAAGCCCTGACCTCAATCCTATAGAAAATTTGTGGGCAGAACTGATCAAGCGTGTGCGAGCAAGGACGCCTACAAACCTGACTCAGTTACACCAGCTCTGTCAAGAGGAATGGGTCAAAAATCGCCCAACTTATTGTGGGAAGCTTGTGGAAGGCTACCCGAAACGTTTGACCCAAGTAAAACAATTTAAAGGCAATGCTTCCAAATACTAATTAAGTGTATGCAAACATCTGACCCACTGGGAATGTGAAGAAAGAAATAAAAGCTGAAATAAATCATTCTCTATATTATTATTCTGACATTTCACTTTCTTAAAATAAAGTGGGGATCCTAACTGACCTAAGACAGGGAATTTTTGCTAGTATGTATTTGGCTAAGGTGTATGTAAACTTCTAACCTTAACTGTATATTCTGATATGTCCCTATGATTTTCATTTTAGAAGTGTCACGTATGCTCCTTCTCAGACCTCTAGGTCACCTGACTGCTGATTATTACGCACACATGTCACCATCGTCACACGCACCAGCACTTATTGACACTCACCTGGATTCCATCACCTCCTTGATTACCTGCCCTATTTATGTCACTCCCTTTGGTTCCTTCTCAGGCAATATTATTTCTGTATGTGTTTCATGTCGGTGCGCCGTTAGTGTTTCTTGTTTTGTATTATGTTCTATTGATTTATTAAAATATTCACTCCCTGTACTTGCTTCCCGACTCTCAACGCACATCGTTACAAGAAGTCCAACTTTCACTCCTTCTCCAGGCTGTAACTTCATAGACACAATACTTCATAGGTTTTAGGTTTTATTTATTCGCACCAAAGAAAATAAGTGAAAGACAAAACTGTACAGATTTAAAAAAAAAACTGATATTAATAGTGTGCATGGAGGAAAGTTTGCCTGGGATGCGACAGAATCCTTCATGGCTTTTGATTGAGCAGGCCTCCTGTCAACGTTCCTCACTCCCTGCACTTGTTAATAGTCCATGAAATGTGAAAAAAGCCACTTATGACTCTAATCCAGTCATTTGTCATACTCTTAGGATCTGGAAACAGATTAGGTATTTTCTTAACATACCCACTGTATACATTGACAGCATGATTTGCCTAAATCATGCCTTCCACCCTGTATTGGATGATATGGTGTCTTCACAGTGGAGGGAGAAGGGGCTCACTACAATTGGCAATTAATACATTGATGGTCAGTTAGCGTCATTTCAACAATTACAGGGTATGTTTAACATGCCAACAACACAATTTTTCAGATACCTCCAAATCAGGAATTTATTAAGGACACATATCCCACAGTGTGGCATTAAGCCAAATAGTCCTACATTAGATAGCTTGATCCTTGTCAAACCCCATTCAAAAGGGTCGGTCTCTAGACTGTATGATGTGCTACAGGCCCACATAGAGGTATCCACAGACACCTTTAAAAGGGCTTGGGAACAAGAACTTGGTTCAGAAATCTCAGATGAGGACTGGGTAGAAGCTCTCAGGAATAAAACCACAGTTTAGTGAATGCCAGACACAACCTTGTCCAGTTTAAGGTGATACACAGGTTACATTACTCAAAAGTAAAACTGCATAAAATATTCCCGGACACCTCACCACTGTTTGAGAGGTGTAAGCAGGATGAGGGGACGTTGACCCACTTATTTTGGACATGTCCTAAGTTACATGCTTACTGGGCTTTCATTTTTGATTACTTATCTAAGGCCTTCGATAGAGTTCTAGCCCCAGACCCATTGATCACTCCATTTGGTACAGTTGATGGGAATAACCAGGAGGGGAGGCTGTCTCTCTTTGTACTCTATTAGCCAAAAGGCTCATATTGCAATTTTGGAAATTGGAGACTGTACCTTTCAGGGAATGTAATAAATATGGAGAAGATTCTATGCAATACCTCCAATAGAACTCCAATGTTTTACAAAATATGGCAGCCGATTCTGAATAAATGGTCTAGTCCCGCTTCATAACTGGGTTGACGATCTGCTGCTACTCTGTGCTGTACTCCACTCAATATTTATTTTTGGCTTAACTACACTGCTTGTAATGACTATATGCCGTCTTCTTATACATGTACCACCTAATAGGATTTTGTTTTATTTTGTGTATATTTTGTGTTTGTGAGTTAAGTTTTGTTTTGTTCTCTAAGTTGGTCATCCCATTCAACAGTACAATGAATGTCAATATTTGTATTGCTGTATTTAAAAGAAAAAAAATGATTGGAAAATATTAAACATATTGTAACAAAATTGTATGCAGGTGAGGTTGAAAGCCCAAAAGGTTAAACAAAGCTTATTAATTATATTTTTTACATGACATACTCAAAATACAAGAAAAAATATATTTGATTATGTGTGTGTTTGAGTGTGAGAGTTAGGCTGCATTGAGGGGAATATTGGGTAGTTTGGTTCATCAATCGTTGCTTGAAGTTATTGAGGGATGATGAGGTTTAGGCAATGTGAAGATAAGAATTCCAGAGTATGGTACCTCTGTATCTGATGTGAGATGACTATGTGAGATGTGGCAGTGGGGAGGTGGAAGGTTATCGCAGTGTCTCGTGTTATATACATTGGGGGAAAAAAAGTATTTAGTCAGCCACCAATTGTGCAAGTTCTCCCACTTAAAAAGATGAGAGAGGCCTGTAATTTTCATCATAGGTACACTTCAACTATGCCAGACAAAATGAGAAAAAAAATCCAGAAAATCACATTGTAGGATTTTTTATGAATGTTTTTGCAAATTATGGTGGAAAATAAGTATTTGGTCAATAACAAAAGTTTATCTCAATACTTTGTTATATACTCTTTGTTGGCAATGACAGAGGTCAAACGTTTTCTGTAAGTCTTCACAAGGTTTTCACACACTGTTGCTGGTATTTTGGCCCATTCCTCCATGCAGATCTCCTCTAGAGCAGTGATGTTTTGGGGCTGTTGCTGGGCAACACAGCCTTTCAACTCCCTCCAAAGATTTTCTATGGGGTTGAGATCTGGAGACTGGCTAGGCCACTCCAGGACCTTGAAATGCTTCTTACGAAGCCACTCCTTCGTTGCCTGGGCGGTGTGTTTGGGATCATTGTCATGCGTAATGAAGAGCAGGCTAGCGCCCTTGAGCGGCAGAGAGGGGGAGCGGGAGCAGGCGTGACAATGGGCTCTGTGATTTGCAAACGTTATCTTTTTTCACTCATTTAACTCCACGCTATTCCAAACACAAAAACAGACACCCCACCTTCCATCACAATGCATCTGCACATATCCACATACTGTGCCTTTTATGTTCTCTGTTTGCTGTGTTTTATCTGTACCATGTTGATTGAGTACTTTTGTGTTCCAGTTCCTTATATTTTGAGATGTATTATTTTGCTAATAATCCTTTCTTCTAATGCTGTCATATCAATTCATGAAATACTGTATATGGAAAGTCTAATTCTAATTATTTTCCAACATTCCCTATCTAGAATGGTGTAGTTTAGTTGTAGTTTATTACTTTAACAATCGTTGTATTTGATTACTTTTCTATATATTTTTTTATTACAATCCCTACCATGGCTAGTAATCGGGTGTTACATTATTCGACTCCTTTCTGGGAACTGTGTAATATTTAGAATAGCCATGGAGTAGTCTTTCTGTCTCAGAACATTAGTTATCAATATAAAGTTTATCGACTACGAGAACTACACATTTCCCTTTTAATCTATTCTCCTTGAAGATTGGGTACAGAACTTTGGCCATTCTGCAATTTCCTTTGGAAACTGATTATTCATGCCTATTTTGGTGCCAGCAATTCTTTAACCCAAGCTTTTAACCATTATTTTATATTTAAAGAAAGCACATTTGTCAATGACTGAGCACTCATATCTCTGTCCTCTCTGTCCGAAACGGTGCACACATTCGATTGTGATTTTGTCGACAGCTTCGCTCAGGATCTGAAGCACTGAAAGAAGTATCTCCCTCACTACACCCTCAGGAACTTCTTCTTCTCTTGGAGACCAGTAAGTACCAGATTGTCTCTCATGGATTTAGTCTGTATGACAAGTAAGGCTTCTCTCAGAAAGATGTTCTCCTTTTCAAGTTAATTAACATCCATTTCAATCTTATTGACTGTCCCTTTTAGCTTGTTTGTTTATTTCTCCATTGTCACAGCGTTTTCGTCACTCATCTCGAGGCTCGTCTTCAACTCCTTTATATCTTCACTGACTAATTCAAGTATGCCCAGTTTGTCTGCCATTTATCGATTTTAACAGATCGGTTTCCACCCTTACCATTCCCGGTGGTGAAAAGCTTAAATTGTATGTGACTTTCGAGGAGTCACGTTTTCTTTTGGAGATTGGTTCTTCTTGTTTACTCTCTATCATATATGTTGCTTGTTTTTGTAATATTTGTCAAAGAATTTCTCTAGCCTTATGATTTATTTTGTTTTGTTATCCAGATTGTAGGTTATTACCCACCAGTTTGTGAAGTGCTAATATCTAACTTACAGATATTGAATATTACTTTTTATCTGCACTGCTATGTTCAGTCCGCCATCTCTGTTAGTCTTGCCATGCTTTCCAAAATGTCAGTTCATCAAATGAGGATTTAATATTTTTTAATGAGATGGTTTGTTGTGAGCAAATTTGACTATAGATTATTGACAAGGTGCCTTTCAGAGTAGGAAGTGGGATAAGAAATGTGTCAAACTGTGTTTCACCAGGAAGAGTGGGGAATCCTGGATCTATGCTGTGGATGTAACTTCGGACTTGTAAGAACCTAAGGAAATGATGTCTGGGGAGACCAAATTTAGCTGAATGTATTGTTAATATACAGATATCTGAATCTTTTAATACCGAGACTAGACCATGTTGAGAAACCACCATCAACCATAGATGGGGGAAACGCTGGGTTTGAGGCTACCGGATCCAAAGAAGAGGTTGTTTGAAACCCAAAGTTGCGCCTAAAATTGATTCCAGATCTTCAATGTTGTTTTGACACATATATTTCTGGTGAAGGAGGAGTAAGGGCCTGTAAGGGAGGAGTGAGCGAGGGAAGACAATGATGCCGGTATAGACGAGGCAGCCTCCATCTCTAGCCAAATTGGGGGTGGGAATATCGCTCTGCTCTGTAACCAGTACAGAATGTTCCTAAGGTTAGCGGCCCAATAATAGAATCTGAAATCCGGTATAGCTAGACCGCCGTCTGATTTGGGCCTCTGCAAAAGCTGTTTTTGTGTCCTGGGGGGCTTTGTGTCCCATATAAAGGATAATATTAGGCCCTCGATCTTTTTGAAAAAGATTGGGAAGAAAAATCGGAAGGCACTGATAGAGATATAAGAATTTAGGGAGAGTATTCATTTTAATAGAATTAATTATTGCGACTAAAGAGAGGTGTAGCAAAGACCAGCGTTCCAAATCATCCTTAGTACGTGTTAAAAGAGGAGCAAAGTTGGCTTGAAAAAGGTTTTCAAACCTGAATGTGACATGTGCCCCGAGATAAATAAAACTACTGTGAGCAATTTTAAATGGCAAGTTATGTAAAGGGGAATTTTTTTGCGGCCTTATTCAGCGGCATCAATTCGCTTTTACTGAGATTCAGTTTATACCCTGATAAGTGACTGAAGGATGCGAAAGTGGCAAGGGCAACAGGAACAGCAACAGAAAGGTTGGATGTGTATAATAATAAATCATCTGGATATAAAGACAGTTTGTGTTCGTGTCTGTATCTGCCTATACCTTTGATGAGGGGGTTGAAGCGAAGTGCTATTGCAAGTGGTTCTATGGCGAGGGCAAACAGTAAGGGACTTAAAGGGCAACCCTGGCGTGTCGATCGTTGCAAAGGGAAGCAATATGATTGAGTGTTATTAGTCTTGACAGATGCTTGAGGGGATGAGTACAGAAGTCTTATCCAAGTCATGAATTTGGAACCAAAGCCTAATTTATTTAAAGTGTAAAAAAGGTATTTCCATTCCACCCGGTCAAACGCTTTCTCCGCATTCAGGGATATAATGGCTTCAGAGTTATTGGCGACAGAAGGATTATATATAATATTAAATAATCGTTGAAGATTGAAGAATGAGTGTCTATTTTTAATAAATCCTGTTTGATCTGGAGAGATAATTGATGGGAGAACTGTTTCCAGACGCGTTGCCAGAAGTTTGGCTAAAATGTTATAGTCAACATTTAGCAGGCTAATTGGACGATATTATGCACAGTCAAGAGGGTCTTTGTTTTTTTTAAGAATAAGACAAATGGTTGCCTGAGTGAGAGTCTGTACATTTACAAATGCTTCATTATACATTTAAATTAGAATAAGGGCTATTTTGGATATAAAATTTATATAAAACTCTGCCGAATAGCCGTCAGGCCCTGAGCTTCTCCCAGATTGAAGGGATTTGAGTGCATTAGACAATTCTTCAACAGTGATCGGCTGCTCTAATTCTTTAAACAAAATCCCGGCTGACTGAAGGCACAGCAAGTGAGAGGAAGAAATCATCCAATTCCAATGTATCCGCTTTACTTTCAGAAGTATATAGAGACTGGTAAAATCTCTTGAACTCATCATTGATCCCCCTAAGGTCTAATGATATCCCAGACGATGTACGAATTTTAGGAATCTGAAATGATGTTGATAGTTGACGTAATTTGTGAGCTAATAATTTACTGGCTTTATCCCCTTGTTCATTGTAAGTGCTCCTAGACTTGACAAGCAGTTCAGTAACCTGTTCTGTTAATAATGTTAATAATGTTAATAATGTTAATAATGTGTCAAATTCCTTATAAATATCCGGGGATGGTGAAATGGCATAAATGTCATCTAATTGGTCAATACAGCGTGTTGCAGTGTGTACAGCCTATCCCTTTTCAGTTTGTTCTCATGTGCGGTGTAGGAAATATTTTCACCTCTGATATAAGCTTTCAAAGTTTCCCAGAGAGCAGACGCAGAGATGTTTGGGGTTCTGGTTGTAATCATGAAAAAGTTGATTTGACTCAAAACAAAATTGACAAAGTGTTCATTACTGAGCAGTTGAGTATTTAGCCACCAAGGCGGTCGCAGATTGTCAACATTTTGAAAGGCTACTTCCATAGTAACAGGGGCGTGGTCAGATACAACAATTGGATTATATGAACATGAAGATATGGAATGGAGGATCCATAGTAACAGGGGCGTGGTCAGATACAAAAATTGGATTATATGAACATGAAGATATGGAATGGAGGAGCCTGGCATCTACATGGAAGTAGTCTATACGCGTAAAAGTGTGGTGAACCGATGAGAAAAAAAAGAGTATGCTTTTCCAGGTGGATTAAACATTCTCCAAGGATCTGAGACTTTATTCAGACATAAAAGTTCGGACAATTCTAGCTGAGGTTGATAAGGTGGTCGGTTTAGTGGAGGATCGATCCAAATGTGGGTCTAACCAACAGTTAAAGTCACCACCTACGATCAACATATGGGAAGACATATCTGGGAGTGTAGAGAAAAAAACTATTTGAAAAAAATCCACATTGCCCCAATTAGGAGCATAATTATTAACAAGAAGTACCTTCATATTGAGCATCCTATCACTGACAGTGATGTATCTACCATGGAGATCTGCGATCACATTAGAACATGTAAAAGGTACCGATCTGTGAAGTAAGATAGCCACCCCTCTTACCTTACTCCGAAATGAGGAATGGAACACCTGACCCACCCATCTGCACCTAAGACTTGAGTGTTGTGATACCTTCAGATGAGTTTCTTGGAGAAAAAATGATGTGAGCTTTCAATTAATGAAGGTGGTGTAGCACCTTACTACGTTTAACTGGGTAATTTATGCTCCTGCAATTCCAAGTAAGAAAATGAAAACCATTCCCTCCAGTAGGATGGGCTACACTAGTCATGTCTTAAAGGACAAGGTACAATGTAAACTAAAGATCTTAGTTGAACCTAAAAGAGCAAATGTAAAAAATAAAGACAAGCGACGAAGCACAAAAAACACATAAAAACTATATACAAATAAAGAGGGAAAAACACCTCCCCTCACAACCTCCCTTGCTGAAGCATCTCCCCAACTGAGATGCAAGCAAAACCCTAAATACAAAAAAAGTTTAGAGCAAAACATGATAACTCCTACTCTGTGCTACCTGAGATTTGTGACCATTTAACCAGAGTAAACCAAACCAGCAGAGTCTAAGAAAAACTAACCTCGGTTAAGAGAGGTTTAACTGCAATACAGATGGTAAAACCACGACTGAACCATGAAAACAGACAGATATTGGCATTAGAGGTGGCAACCTGGGTTGGAAAATGAAAAAAGAAAAAAAAGAATGACATTCAAATGTTGATGAACCCAGCAAAGTTGGCTTTGCTAGCTAACCAGTCGGCCTGCTAAGAAGACCAGCTAACCAACCATTTGTTCCACACCATGCTGTACAACAACCACTTTAACGTTTTTGTTGATGAAATCGACCGCTAAAGCTGGGTCCTCGAATCTGTGCGTTGAGCCGTCCGGTAAAGACAGTCTCAGAACCGCAGTCAGAACGATCTTCTTAACCTTAATCAGTCAATCTTCAAGACAGGTCACTCAACCGAGACTTCTCTTTTCTGTGTCATGGAGGCTCTCCGCACTGCCAAAGCTGACTCTCTCCTCTGTTCTTATCCTCCTAGATCTATCCGCGGCCTTCGACACCGTGAACCATTAGATCCTTCTCTCCACGCTCTCAGGCTAGGTGTCTCAGGCTGCACACTCCCTGTATCCTAACTGGCAGTTCGCTCCTACCAAGTGACGTGGAGAGGATCTTTATCTGCACCACGTACTCTCACTACTGGTTTCCCCCAGGGTTCTAGGCCCTCTCCTCTTCTCTCTATACACCAAATCACTCGGCTCTGTCATATCCTCACATGGTCTCTCCTATCATTGCTATGCAGATGACACTCAACTACTTTTATCATTCGCCCCTTCTGTTACCCAGGTGCTGTCATGTATCTCTGCGTGCCTGGCAGATATCTCAACTTGAATGTCAGACCGCCACCTCATGCTCAACCTCGATAAGACGGAACTGCTCTTCCTCCCTCAAAGACCTCTCCATCCTGGTTGACAACTCCATAGTGTCGCCCTCCCAGAGTGCAAAGAACCTTGGTGTGACCCTGGAAAACACCCTGTCGTTCTCTGCAAACATCAAAGCAATAACCCACTCCTACAGGGTCATGCTCTACAACATCCATAGAGTACGACCCTACCTCACACATGTAGCAGCGCAGATCCTAATCCAGGCCCATGTCCTCTCCCGTCTGGACTACTGCAACTCGCTGCCTGCCTGGTTTTTAACCTTCCCAAGTTCTCTCATGTCACCCTGCTCCTCCGCACACTCCGCTGGCTTCCAGTCGAAGCTCGCATCCACTACAAGACCATGGAGCTTACCTACAGAACAGCAAGAGGAACTGCCCCCCCCCCCCCCCCCCCCCCCCCCCCTACCTTCAGGCTATGCTCAAACCCTACACCCCAACCCGAGCACTCAATTCTGTCACTTCAGATCTATTGGCGCGCCCACCCGTATGGGAGGGCAGCTCCCACTCAGCACAGTCCAAGCTCTTTTCTGTCCTGGCACCCTCATTCTGGAGCTGAAGCTAGGACAACAGAGTCCCTGTCCATGTTCTGAAAACATCTAAAACCCTACCTCTTCAAACAGTATCTTAAATAATCCTCCTTCTCACCTCAACCTCAGCACTTGCATTTCACCCCTCCCCCCCTACTGTACATTGAACCTTTATCTCATTTGAAACAGATGCAAATGCTTCATCATGTCAACAAGGCAGTCGGAATGTGGGGATGAGGCGAGTTGGGACTGTGTATGATTGACTATGTCAATGACGTGTCAGTGCTGGGTGGTACTAGTTCAAGTGTGTCTGTACTTCCACCTGTTGTTGAACTTCCTCCACATAATGTATCTGTTTCCTGATTTACATAACTGCCACTCTGCTCTTCCTGTAGCCTGATGGCATCTGTTCCTCTCAGATGAATGGTGTAATGTCTTACTGGGCAAGAAACAGATGTGCAAAGGGTTAAAGATATGATCAATTTACATTCAGGTATCCCTGATAATTGTGTAGATTAGTTTGAACATGTTCCTATTCTGTGCAGTTTTTAATATATAATAATGTTTTTGAATATATCAAATAAATGTATTATATTACAGCATTACCATTTTATGCTGGTGTGTGGTTCTGTGCAGGTTACATCATTCCAGCTATCAGGCAGTTGAGAGGCTTTTTTGGGGGGATATGGAGGAAGAAATAGGCACAACCACAAGGGATCACTGTATTACTGAGTTGTTGGGCAACATCATTGTTTGATTGTCGGTACCTTTTTTGCCCAGTTGATGTGGATAAATGATTGTATGAGCAAGAGAAGCAACAAATAAAAAAGCATTGTTTTTATTGTCCCCCACAGAGCATAGGTGCAGTGAAGTGTGTTGTTTTACACGGTCAGCCATAGTAGTACAGCAGGGTTAAGTGCCTTGCACAAGGGCACACCGGCAGATGTTTCACCTTGTTGGCTCAGATATTCAAACCAGCCACCTTTTGGTTACTGGTCCAACGCTCTGAACGCTAGGCTATCTGCACACAGGTAGATGTCTCACACAGGTTCAGTAGAAAATGGAGAAGGGTAATGGTAACGACAGGGGTGTTCTCTAACAACTAGTTTGGGATCTGAAACACAGTATAGTTAATTAAACTGTCTGATGTCTCATGACACCTGTGTGTTTGTGCTTATTCTGTTCGTCATGTAGAAGTGACCACAGGGGATGTACTGATCTTTCACTCACACTTGTGTATTTCCAGAGTCGAACAAAGAAACGTAAACAGTTTTTTTTGCTTAACCACAATTAAACCCCAAAAAGCTTTCAGCACATCTCATATGAAGCACATCTCTGACAAAAGATGCCTGCAGGATGTTTCTTGCAGAAGTGTGAGTGCAGTGTGGTTGTGGTCAAGAGCTAGAGCAGGCCAAGAATAGCTACAAGGCTGTGACTGGTGGGCCTTCCCAGAAATTCTGGTCTTCCCACGAACCGTTATACCTGTTAATGGTATGCGTAATTACTTTTTAAACACATTCATATGGTGTTAAATCACCTATCACCATAGAATGAATGCTTTATATCACTCAGTTATCTCAATTTGCAAATCTCATACCTACTTCTTCACATTTCAACCCACCACTTTCTTTCTTCTATATTTTCAGTAAACAGTAATGAGGCTGGTATAAAGGGGCCCTCAAGGACCAGATAGGCCTACCTCCAAACTAGTTAACCCAAATCAAATATACCCAGATAGAGACCCATTTCTTAAAATGTCCATAGATAACCATAGACAACCACAGACAACAATATATTGTATAGACGATAGGTCTGCCCCTCTACCAGCGGTTTCTGGCAGTTTATACGTATTTCATTTTGTCCAATGAGAAGGGGTTTATTAGGTCTATGAGTCCATGTATTGATTTTGAGATCCTGATTTTCAAATGATGGCCGCTGAAATTAGCATTGTATCATTGTTGTTTAGGTTCCTGGAAATTACAGGGCCCCTAAATGTGGAAACTGCAATGTTAGGTGGAACATCAAGACTTGGGAACTCATTTGTTCAACTGCTGAATAAATCCACAATGGTAAAGGTTGCCTAGAAATATTCTTGGTCTCCCCCAACAGTGATCAATCAATTGTCTCTTTTCGATATACATTAGCCACCTGAATGTGTCAAACCAAGAGGTTGAATGCAATAAATCATCTTTGACAAGTTAAAGTGCCTCCTCCATCTATCACTTTACTGTTCGTCTATAGTTTTCATAAGCCGTATTGAGGGTTCATTGCATGGGCAGCAATTTAGTGGATAATGAAAAAAGAAATGTTATTCAATGTGACTTCAGACCTGCCCAGAGTCACCATATCCTCTTTGGGCTGTCCTGTGTCCTAAGCACAGATCTGCTCTCAAGTCAGAATCTCAATAGTTGATGGCAGAAAATTGAAAATATGTCTCCGTTATTTATTTCCATCAATATATTAAGAGTGCACAGTGTGTATTTTATGTTGACATGTTAACTGAAATGCCTTGTTTAAGATATCTTCCTGTTTTCCATGTTAAAGTTATGGCCAGTGTTGCAGTTAGAAAATGCTATGCAGGAATGTATTACATCATGTCAAACAACATTAGTTGTGGAATGATATTGGAGATATCTTTCATACACCGTTTCTTTCATACACAATTTGTCATAACAGGAGTTTGGACCTCAGGACCGGTCCATGCCGTTCTGCCGACCTAGGCAAGACCAAATAATTGTGGCCCCGCAAGAATAGAGTAGTTCCAGGAAGCAAAAAGACTCTGAAAAGACGTCTAAAATATGTACAGTGCATTCGGAAAGTGTTCAGACGCCTTCACTTTTTCCACATTTTCTTAAGTTACAGCCTCATTCTAAAATTGATATAAAAAAAATCCTCATCAATCTTGCAAATGTATTAAATAGAAGAATAGAAACTCCTTATAAGTATTCAGACCCTTTCTAATGAGACTCGAAATTGAGCTCAGGTTCATCCTGTTTCCATTGAGCATCCTTGAGATGTTTCTACAACTTGATTTGAGTCCACCTATGGTAAATTCAATTGATAGGGCATGATTTGGAAAGGCACACACCTCTCTACATATGGTCTCACAGTTGACAATGCCTGACAAAGCCATGAGGTCGAAGGAATTGTCCATAGAGATCCGAGGCAGGATTGTTTCGAGGCACTGATCTGGGGAAAACTACTACAAAAATGTCTGCAGCATTGAAGGTCCCCAAAGAACACAGCAGCCTCCAACATTCTTAAATGGAAGAAGTCTGGAACCACCAAGACTCCTCCTAGAGCTAAACACCAGCCAAACTGAGCAATCGGGGGAGAAGGGCATTGGTCAGGGAGGTGACCAAGAACCCAATGGTCAATCTGACAGAGCTCCAGAGTTCGTCTGTGGAGATCGGAGGACTTTCCAGAAGGACAACCATCTCTGCAGCACTCCAACAATCAGGCCTTTATAGTAGAGTGGCCAGACGGAAGCCACTCCTCAGTAAAAGGCTCATGACAGCCCGCTTGGAGTTTGCCAAAGGCACCTAAAGGACTCTCAGACCATGAGTAACAAGATTCTCTGGTCTGATGAAACCAAGATTGAACTATTTGGTCTGAATGCCAAGCGTCACGTCTAGAGGAATCCTGACACCATCCCTACGATGAAGCATGGTGGTGGCAGCATCATGTTGTTAGGATGTTTTTCAGTGGCATGGACTGGGAGACTAGTCAGGATCGAGGCAAAGAACAGAACAGAACAGAGCAAAGTACAGAGAGATCTTTGATGAAAAGCTGCTCCAGAGCGCTCAGGACCTCAGACTAGGTCGAAGGTTCAATTTCCAACAGGACAACGACCCTAAGCACACAGCCAAGACAATGCAGGAGTGGCTTCGGACAAGTCTCTGAATGTCCTTGAGAGGCCCAGCCAGATCCTGGACTCAAGTCTGAACATCTCTGGAGAGACCTGATAGAGCTCCCCAAATACAGGTGTGCCAAGCTTGTAGCATCATACCCAAGACGACTTGAGGCTGAAATGGCTGCCAAAAGTGCTTCCTCAAAGCACTGAGTAAAGGGTCTGAATACCTTTTTATGCCATTGAGTTATTGTGTGTAGATTGATGAGGGAAAAAAGTTTGAATCCATTTTATAATAAGGCTGTAACGTAACAAAATGTATAGAAAGTCAAGGGGTCTAAACACTTTCCGAATGCACTGTAGCTATGCCTGCCTGCTGTGGTATGCTGTGAGTCAAAAGAAGGAACTGTAGCTATGCCTGCCTGCTGTGGTATGCTGTGAGTCAAAAGAAGGCACTGTAGCTATGCCTGTAGCTATGCCTGCCTGTTGTGTAGTATGCTGTGAGTCAAAATAAGGCACTGTAGCTATGCCTGTAGCTATGCCTGCCTGCTGTGGTATGCTGTGAGTCAAATGAAGGCACTGTAGCTATGCCTGCCTGTTGTAGTATGTTGTGAGTCAAATGAAGGCACTGAGTGCGACTTCTACAAAGACCACCACACCTTATAAAGAAAGTCTGTTCCAGTGTTTGCCAATTCACATTGTTCTGGTATGAGTTCAAGAAGTGGAACAATACTGAAGTAGATCTGAGATGTGCTATTCTACAGAATGGATAAAGAGACAATCTTCTTGAAAAATAGTGATTCTCAAAGACAATGTGAGCAGTGAGTGACTGTTTTACTGTAGTCCAAAGCACTTGTTTAGTTAGCATTACACAGACTGCACCTTTTCCCTAGGATTTCATTCATTGACTTCATATATTACCTTCACAGTTCACAAACAGATCTCCTTGGCAAACCGAGTCTGTGCAAAAGGCAGGGAAATACCTCACTCTTTGATGTGAGGCCAAACATGGCAACTTTTACCTGAACAATGATGCCTCACACTTTATAAAACACTCCTACAGTACACACACAATGTCTGTATGGGGAGAGTGGTGTAAGAGGAGCTGTTGATGAAGAGGAGCAGTACTGGAGATATCTTCATCACATGTGCTGTAGAGCTGGTAGTAAAGGATGAAGATATTGTGACCGCACAGCCTCAGTTTACCCATAGATGTTGAGGAGGACTAGATCCTATAAATTGCTCAGATATTAACACGAAAATACTCTGTTAGTCTGTTACTGTATTACAAGAGTGATAAATTACTAATGGACATATTTCAATATTTTATTTTATTTTATTTATTTATAATTTTATTTATTTATTTCAGTTGTAAATCCTCCTGGAACCACCATTCCCTCCCCAGCTTTCAGTTCTATCCCTCCTGGAGAGGAGATGACAGTCAGCAATACAACAACCCACGCAGAAGGTGAGCAACATTAGTTTACAGTGTATGATTCTGTTGCTAGTTAATGTACAGTTGTAATGTGATTGTAATGTGATGTAATGTGATTAGTTGCTAAAATATCTCAACTCCTTAACTCTTCGTATTTTGATGGTCACTCTCAGTAAGGCCTACTTGCATGAACATTCTAGCTACAGTATCATTCAGTAACCATCTTTCAGTCTGCGTCCTTTTACTCATTCCGCTATCTGGGTCTGTGCTGTGTGTCCTCCGAAGCAAGCGTGGTGCCTTCAGACAGGCCTACTCATATCCCACTGATATTTTGTTCCAAGGGCTACTTTAAATTGCCAAATTCTCTCTCTCTATCTCTCGAAGGGTTTCAAGGCTGGCCTGCAAATACTGGTTAAGAATTGTATCTTTATTTTAAACTACCATTATGTTTCCAATATTTATGCACATCAATAAAACTGAGTGTACAAAACCTTAGGAACACCTTCCTAATATTGAGTTGCATCCCCCTTTTGTTCTCAGAACAGCCTCAATTCGTCGGGGCATGGATTCTACGAGGTGTCGAAAGCGTTCCACAGGGTTGCTGGCCCATGTTGACTCCAATGCCTCCCATAGTTGTGTCAAGTTGGCTGGTACTGGATCTTTACCCCGAATGGCTCATTCCATCACAATCCCACAGATAATCAATTGGATTGAGATCTGGTGACTGGGCAGGCCACAGCAGTAAGCTGAATTCACTGTCATGTTTGTGGGACCATTGCTGGACAATCCTTGCCTTGTGGCATGGGGGATTATAGCCTTGTGGCATGGGGCATTATCCTGTTGAAATATTCATTTGCAGATGGATACACTGCTGCCATGAAGGAATGCACCTGATTGGAAATAATGTTCAGACATCCTGTGGCATTCAAACGTTGCTCCACCTTTATCAAGGTGCCCAATGTGTGCCATAATAAACACACCCCAAACCATCTCACCACCAGCAGTCAGCAATGTTGACACACAGCATGATGAAGGAATGCATGTACTCATGTGGTTTTCTCCCAGTAGTGTGAAGCAGGAACCGGGATTCATCAGACCAGACAATGTTTTTCCAATTCTCCTGTGTCCAGTGTTTTTGTTCCTTAGCCCACTGCAATGGCAGATTCTTGTTGTTTTTTTTTTGCTGAAAGAAGTGATTCTCTCTAAGGTCATCGGCTGTCATACCCCATTACTGTCAAGCTACAACGAGTTGTGCATTCTTTTATGGGACTTTGGGCACCAATGTTGTACTGGACTGTCAGTTGACTAACTGTAGCCCGTCTGTTGCTCTGCACAATTTGTGTCAGGCTCCTTTGTCCTCTTTCATCAATGACCTGTTTTAACCACTGAGCTGCCATTGGCCGGATGTCCTTTGGGTAGTAGACCCTTCTTGATACACATAGGAAACTGTTGAGTGTGTAGAACCCAGCAGCGTTGCAGTTCTTGACACACACAACCTGGTGTGCCTGGCACCTACTACCATACACCGTTCAAAGGCACTTAAATATTTTGTCTTGCCCATTCACCCTCTGAATGGCACACATACACAATCCATGTCTCAAGGCTTAAAAAATATTATTTAAGCTGTCTCCTCCCCTTCATCTACACATCAGTAAGGGATCATAGCCTTCACCTGGATTTACCTGCTCAGTCTACAGTATGTCATGGAAATAAAGTTTTGTACGCTCAGTGTACAGTGCCTTGCGAAAGTATTCGGCCCCTGTCACGGCCGTCCTCCTCTTCATCTGAAGGCGAGATGGATCTGAGGACCAATACGCGGCGTGGTAAGTGTCCATGGTCAATCTTTAATAAAAGAAAGTAGTGAACACTGAAAACTATACAAAACCAGTAAACAAAATAACAACCGTGAAGCTAATCATATGGACTGTGCTGAAACAAGCCATCAACATAGACAATCACCCACAAACAAACAGTGCAACCCAGGCTACCTAAGTATGATTCTCAATCAGAGACAACTAATGACACCTGCCTCTGATTGAGAACCATACTAGGCCGAAAACATAGAAATGCCCCAAAACATAGAAAAACAAACATAGACTACCCACCCAACTCACGCCCTGACCATACTAAATAAATACAAAACAACGGAAATAAAGGTCAGAACGTGACAGCCCCCTTGAACTTTGCGACCTTTTGCCACATTTCATGCTTCAAACATAAAGATATAAAACTGTATTTTTTTGTGAAGAATAAACAACAAGTGGGACACAATCATGAAGTGGAACGACATTTATTGGATATTTCAAACTTTTTTAACAAATCAAAAACGGAAAAATTGGGCGTGCAAAATTATTCAGCCCCTTTACTTTCAGTGCAGCAAACTCTCTCTAGAAGTTCAGTGAGGATCTCTGAATGATCCAATGTTGACCTAAATGACTAATGATGATAAATACAATCCACCTGTGTGTAATCAAGTCTCCGTATGAATGCAACTGCACTGTGATAGTCTCAGAGGTCCGTTAAAAGCGCAGAGAGCATCATGAAGAACAAGGAACACACCAGGCAGGTCCGAGATACTGTTGTGAAGAAGTTTAAAGCCGGATTTGGATACAAAAAGATTTCCCAAGCTTTAAGCATCCCAAGGTGCACTGTGCAAGCGATAATATTGAAATGGAAGGAGTATCAGACCACTGCAAATCTACCAAGACCTGGCCGTCCCTCTAAACTTTCAGCTCATACAAGGAGAAGACTGATCAGAGATGCAGCCAAGAGGCCCATGATCACTCTGGATGAACTGCAGAGATCTACAGCTGAGGTGGGAGACTCTGTCCATAGGACAACAATCAGTCGTATATTGCACAAATCTGGCCTTTATGGAAGAGTGGCAAGAAGAAAGCCATTTCTTAAAGATATCCATAAAAAGTGTCGTTTAAAGTTTGCCACAAGCCACCTGGGAGACACACCAAACATGTGGAAGAAGGTGCTCTGGTCAGATGAAACCAAAATTGAACTTTTTGGCAACAATGCAAAACGTTATGTTTGGCGTAAAAGCAACACAGCTGAACACACCATCCCCACTGTCAAACATGGTGGTGGCAGCATCATGGTTTGGGCCTGCTTTTCTTCAGCAGGGACAGGGAAGATGGTTAAAATTGATGGGAAGATGGATGGAGCCAAATACAGGACCATTCTGGAAGAAAACCTGATGGAGTCTGCAAAAGACCTGAGACTGGGACGGAGAATTGTCTTCCAACAAGACAATGATCCAAAACATAAAGCAAAATCTACAATGGAATGGTTCAAAAATAAACATATCCAGGTGTTAGAATGGCCAAGTCAAAGTCCAGACCTGAATCCAATCGAGAATCTGTGAAAAGAACTGAAAACTGCTGTTCATAAATGCTCTCCATCCAACCTCACTGAGCTCGAGCTGTTTTGCAAGGAGGAATGGGAAAAAATGTCAGTCTCTCGATGTGCAAAACTGATAGAGACATACCCCAAGCGACTTACAGCTGTAATCGCAGCAAAAGGTGGCGCTACAAAGTATTAACTTAAGGGGGCTGAATAATTTTGCACGCCCAATTCTTCAGTTTTTGATTTGTTAAAAAAGTTTGAAATATCCAATAAATGTCGTCCCACTTAATGATTGTGTCCCACTTGTTGTTGATTCTTCACAAAAAAATACAGTTTTATATCTTTATGTTTGAAGCCTGAAATGTGGCAAAAGGTCGCAAAGTTCAAGGGGGCCAAATACTTTCGCAAGGCACTGTATATCCGTCTGAATGCACTGCATTGTCTCAACAGAAGCCCACCTGTGCAGGAAGACAACACCCCAACTTGTGTCTGTGAGTATGAGGGCTGACTAAACCACTTTTCTTTGATCAGTGTTTTATATTCAATCATTCTCTCATTTGAAACAGATTCTGTCAACACAAGACCAAGGGACAGAGGTGGAAAAAGTACTCAAAAGTCATACTTCAACGTAAAGATACCTTCATAGAAAATGATACAGGTAAAAGTGAAAGTCACCCAGTAAAATACTACTTGAGTAAAAGTTGAAAAGTATTTGGTTTTAAATGTACTTAAGCATCAACAGTAAATATAACTGATAAAATGTACTTAAGTATCAAAAGTAAAAGTAAAAGTATGAATAATTTCAAATTATATTATGCAGACAGATACCAGATTACCAGACAGCATAACTTCCTTATTTTTTGTTTTTTATTTATGAATAGCCAGGGGTACACTACAACCATCTGACATTAATTTACAAACAAAGCATGTGTTTAGTGAGTCTGCCAGATCAGAGGCAGTAGGGATGACCAGGGATGTTCTCTTAATAAGCGTGTGAATTGGACCATTTTCCTGTCAAAATCTAACAAGTATTTTTGGGTGTCAAGGAAAATGTATGAAGTAAAAAGTACATTATTTTCTTTAGGAATGTAGTGAAATAAAAATAAAAGTTGTCAAAAATATAAATAGGAAAGTACAGATACTCCCAAAAACGACTTAAGTAGTACTTTAAAGTATTTTTACTTAAGTACTTTACACCACTACCAAGGGATGAGGTGAGTTGGATTGAATAAGTGCAGTGTGAAGTAGGCTAATATGCACTTGACTTCCACTTTCAATAATACGGTTTGAACTTTGAATTTTACTCCCCATGCCACATACATTGATCAGATCACAAAATCTAGCAATATACTGCCAATGTCAACCCCAGCTGCACATAGCTCAAAGTGACTTGCGTTCTCTCTTACAGGAAGAGGACACTAGTCTGCAATATGCTACAGCGACATCTACCAGTGACCGAGCAAGTCTGCATTGTACTACTGTGACATTTACCGGTAACCAAGCTGGACCTGGGCGCCCCAAGATCAAGTTTGCAATGACTGGAGACTACGCCCTCTTAGCAGAATAATAGAAGAAAGACAGTCTGTCTTGTAGAAAAGTTTTGTTTTTCTCATAGTTAACTTACAGTATGTGTCTTACCTTCCACCCGTTGATGCACTTAAAAAAAATAATCACCCTGCTTGATTTACATATCTTCTGCTCTGTGGACACCAAGTCTTCCTGTAGTCTGTTAACATCAGTTCCTCTCAGATTCTCTTACTGGGCTATAAATAGATGTGCAGAGGTTTTAGGATAAGATTAATTTCAACAGGTATACTTGATAAATGTGTAAATGAACAGCTTTCTTGATTTATAAGTCAATATGTCATTTATAAGTTGTGTGTGTAAAATGAGATAAAACTACAGAGATTAAAATGTTAAAAAAAAAATATTGATTCCGTTTCTCTCTTAATAAACTCTTAATAAACCACTTCACTAACTGTTAGAGGAAAGCAATACAAAAGGACTCTTGATTTGCAAGCTAACATGGAGGTTCTGTTTGGAACTCGTTCTTCACCTATGCATTTTCCCATCATTTATGTGCAAAGCTTTAACTAGAGGCAAATGAAACCCAAATTAGAATTGCATTAATGCAATCACATTTCAAGTAGATCATTCACATTGGAATCCTTTCAAAATAATTTCCAATTACAAATGGTTTCTGCTAGTTACAGTAGGCCTGATTCGGCCCAAAGTAATCTCAGAAACACAGAACCAAATGTCACATTTACATAACTCTCATATCCCATATGCTCCTGACAGACGTATCATTTTTTGTCACAGACTTTAGGAGAGACTATGTCACACCCTGATCTGTTTCACCTTGTGCTTGTCTCCACTCCCCTCCAGGTGTCACCCATTTTCCCCATTATCCCATGTGCATTTATACCTGTGTTTTCTGTCTGTCTGTTACCAGCTCGTCTTATCATGCCTACTAGTGTGTTTCCCCCCGTGCGCCTGTTGCTCTCTAGCCCTTGTTTTTCTAGGTTTTCCGGTTTTGACCACCCTGCCTGCCATTCTGTACCTGTCTGACTCTGCCCTGGATTACGGACCTCTGCCTGCCCCCTGCCCTCAACCTGTCTTTTACCTGCCCCCTGTTTGGTCAATACAAATCTGTGATTCCAACTGTCTGCATCTGGGTCTTACCCCGAGTTGTGATAGACTAGGCCCAACCAGATCAGTCTTTGTCTAAACCTGCACTTGGACCATGTTACAGCTATAGGTATGATAGTTTTATATGAAATTAAGCACCATCACAAGAGGGTGATAGGTGGGAGCTATTGTTTTACCATTAAAGGAGACACAATACATTTGATCAGTGTTTCACCCTTGTACTACTGTGGCGTTGTCTGAGTCAGCCAAATGCTCTTGGGTATATTTATTAATAAAAGCATGTTTGAGAGCATGTCTCACATTCGTCCTGAAAGCATCTCTCATTTCCATATATCCTGTTTCACTTCTCTCTCTGAGTTATTTATAACAGGTGACAGGTTTGGAACCTTAAAACAACTCTTAACCATGATCCAATTAATGTGCTGGTGCCTTATGTTAGCTACGTATTATCAGTAATAATAACATTATCGTACCCTATAATCAAATGTCAAATCATTTACTTTCACAACTATTTATTTGATTGTACTTTTGGCTGGAATAACAATGATCTATAGTCTCTCTTGAACTACAATTAAACAGATGCAGGTACAGTATGTTTCTCTTGAATATTCTTTCTCTTCGTTGTTTTGTCGTTAAGCATTAGGGATGCTTTCTGTGTGATTTGAATAGGCTACAGTAATAAAAGACTGAGATGAGTATTAAGCACAAAATAATGGAAATAATAGATTTATACTATACTTTACTCAGTACTTTGTTGAAGCCCCTTTGGCAGCGATTACACCCTCAAGTCTTCTTGGGTATGACGCTACAAACTTGGCACACCTTTATTTGGGGAGTGTCTCTCATTATTCTCTGCATATTCTCTCAAGCTCTGTCAGGTTGGATGGGGAGCGTCACTGCACAGCTATTTTCAGGTCTCTCCAGAGATGGTCGATCCGGGTTCAAGTTCAGGCTCTGGCTGGGCCACTGAAGGACTTTCAGAGACTTGTCCCGAAGCCACTCCTGCGTTTTCTTGGCTGTGTGCTTGGAGTCGTTGTCCTGTTGGAAAGGGAACCTTCACCCCAGTCTGAGGTCCAGAGTGCTCTGTAGCAGGTTTTCATTGAGGACCTCTCTGTACTTTGCTCAGTTCATCTTTCCCTCGATCCTGACTACTGCCGCTGAAAACCATCCCCACAGCATGATGCTGCCACCCTTCCCCAGATCTGTTTCTCAACACAATCCTGTCTCGGAGGTCTACGGACAATTCCTTCGACCTCATGGCTTGGTTTTTGCTCTGACATGCACTGTCAACAGTGGGACCTTATTTAGACAGGTGTGTGTCTTTCCAAATCAAGTTGTAGAAACATTTCAAGGATGAGAAATGGAAACAGGATGCACTTGAGCTCAATTTCAAATATCATAGCAAATAAGGTATTTATGTTTTTATTTTTTATAAATGTGAAAACATTTCTAAAAACCTGTTTTCCCTTTGTCCTTATGAGGTATTGTGTGTAGATTTATTTTATTTATTTAACTTGGCAAGTCAGTTAAGAACAAATTCTTATTTACAATGACGGCCTTGGAACAGTGGGTTAACTGCCTTGTTCAGGGGCAGAACGACAGATTTTTACCTTGGCAGTTCGGGGATTTGATTTAGCAACCTTTCGGTTACTGGCCCAATGCTCTAACAACTAGGCTACCTGCCGCCCCAATGAGGAAAATTTCTTATTTAATCAATTTTAGAATAAGACTGTAACATAAGTAAAAAGTCAAGGGGTCTGAATACTTTCCGAATGCACAGTATACGTGTTTGGTCCCATATTTCTGGCTCGCAATCACTTCATCAAGCTAGTGACTACAATATTGTTGGATGCATTTGCTGTTTGTTCTGGTTGTGTTTCAGATTAATAGAAATGTATGGTAAATAATGTTGTGTAATTGTGTCATTTTGTAGTCACTTTCATTGTAAATAAGAATAGAATGTGTCAAAACCCTTCTACATTAATGTGGATGCTACTATGATTATGGATAATCCTGAAAGAATTGTGAATAATCATGAGTGAGAAAGTTACAGACGCACAAACATCATACCGCCAAGACATGCTAACCTCTCACCATTACAATGACAGGGTAGGTTAGCATTTATGTGTCTGTAACTTTCTCACTCATCATTATTCATGATTGATTTAGGATTTTCCAAAAAGTATAAAGGCAAAAGAAGACAAACGCTTCACTGTCCCAATAATTATGGAGCGCACTGTATATGGTGAGATGTTTACCACAATCCATGTTAACATAACATTTCTATGATTCTGTCTTTACAGCCAGTGACACAAAAAATCCTGCAGAATCTCAACAGGAAAAGAGGACAGTAGAGGTAAACCAAAACCACGCTGCCTTGCGCTCTCCATCTACTTTGCCACTATCTAGTGATGTTTCGGTTTCACCACGCTGCCTTGCGCTCTCCATCTACTTTGCCACTATCTAGTGATGTTTCGGTTTCACCACGCTGCCTTGCGCTCTCTAGTGATGTTTCAGTTTCACCACGCTGCCTTGCGCTCTCCATCTACTTTGCTACTATCTAGTGATGTTTCGGTTTTCTGCGCGTTGCGTATACAGTACAGGGAGCTGACACACAACACACACAGTGTACAAAACATTAAGAACACCTTCCTAATTATTGAGTTGCATCTCCCCCTTTTTCCCTCAGAAGAGCCTCAATTCATCGGGGCATGGACTCTACAAGGTGTCGAAAGCATTCCACAGGGATGCTGGCTCATGTTAACTCCAATGCTTCCAACAGTTGTGTCAAGTTGGCTGGATGTTCTTTGAGTGGTGGACAATTCTTGAGACACACGGGAAACGGTTGACCATGAAAAGCCCAGCAGCGTTGCAGTTCTTGACACAAATCGGTGTGCCTGTCACCTACTACCATACCCCCCCATTCAAAGGCACTTAAATATTTTGTCTTGCCCATTCACCCTCTGAATGGCACACATACACAATCCATGTCTTAATTGTATTTCACCTTGATTCACCTGGAGAGTCTATGTCATGGAAAGAGCAGGTGTCTTTAATGTTTTGTGCAGTCAGTGTATAACTACATTATAAATTGAAGGCAGTAAGAATTGTGCTTTCTTGCAAGAATCTGATTATTTGATGTTTCCATTTCAATTATGATGTGCCTTCCTCCCTATGTTTCAAAAATGGAAAAGTGAAGATGAATTGTACTATGCCATTGTGTCCCATGCTGGTGCTCCTTCATCCCACTTGGTCAAGTTTGAGCAAGGACATGATGAGTATGCCACAGTAGTCATACACTGACCAGCACATGCCTTCCTAAACAGACATGAAATGATATATTGTTCAATGGATAGATTGTTTATATTTTTTAAACATCCCTATTTTCTTCCCAAGTAATATGTCACATGAATACATTTCTAATGGTATTGTGATCAGCCAATTTGTCATAACAAAGTTGTTATATTCCACCATCTGCTTAATTGCTGTTTGTGTTGTGCGCACCTGTCAGTCCCAGACTACATGCGGGAAACTAACATACTGTGGCGCAAAACACTTCTTGCTGCCCAAGCAGGCACTCACCTTTTTCCTACCTGCGGAATGCTTGAAAGGTAAGCCATTTAACAATAATAAAATAATGGAAGGCAATTAACTCTCTCGTATCTTAACACATTTTTAAATAACTAAATTAAAGAAGCATGTTGCAGCTGAGTTTATCATCGTCACGAGTTTAGGTCTACAGAACTCCATGTGCACGGTCAGTGGGTAAAATGGCAACGTTTGTTTTCTGTGTGGCTGTTACAAACTTTATTACCTCGGCCTATAAGTAGAAGACACTTTTATACCACTGGATGGCAATAGTGAATCATGTTTTGGAACAATTGTAAGAGCTCCTCGTGCGTTGATTTTTCTGCAATAATCGTGAGTTGAAGGCTACCTATGCCATTTTGATTTGGATTCCACCTGCCAGCCAGCGGTTTGGTGTAGCTGGCCTGGCCTTATCTTGTGTTTTTACTGAAAGTTTTATTGTGGACTACATATTCAGCGAGGACGGCGTCTATTCGTTCTGTTTTCACTCAGTCAGACCTACTATAGTTTTTGTCACGGAGATCTGTAAACATGTTCTTTGTCTGCAGTCTGCGCTAATGAAGTAGCTTGAAAATTCAGTAGTCTTATTGTCTTCGATTAAAATGCATCATGTCATCATCAAAAACAATTGATATAGCATTCACCAACATTTCAGTAGGTGGCAGTATTATACATAACGTATTTTAGAAAACCAGGTACAGTATTTGCAAATATATTATATATTCACATAGTGGTATTGACATGTTTAACACATGGGGGGAAACAACATTAATTGTAACCTGTCCAATCAGTAACAATGGAATATTGTCTACATAGGTCTATGTGCTTTGTTTGTAAATTCCCATTTATGCCATTTAGTAGACACTTTTAATTTATACAATCCAGTCCCCCCCAGTGGGATTCAAACCCACAGCCCTTGACATTGCAAATGCAATGCTCCACAGACTGAGCCCACAGGACTTGGCATTTGAAATAAACATGGAATAATGCCCATATATTCCTGGGGCGATCGAAACCATATTGAAGGATGGACTATTTTTTGTGTGTTTAATGCCTCCAGTTGAAGAGGGACCATTACCATCAGTCAAAACAAAGCTGTCAATCACACCAAAGCAATTTCCCTTCCCTATTCAGTGCCAGTAGTGGCAGGTGGAGTTGGTACTGTTTTGATTGACACATGAAGAAGTGATACGCATACACTCCCTTACGTATTGATTTGGACAGTGAAGCTACATTTTTTTTATTTGGCTCTATACTCCAGCATTTTGGATCTGACAGCCAAAATCAGGTGACAGTATGAGGCGACAGTATATAATGTCACCTTTTATTTGAGGGTTTTTTCATACATATGTGTTTTACTGTTTAGAAATTAAAGCACTTTATGTATCTAGTCCCCCAATTTCAAGTCAAATCAAATTGAATTGGCCACATACACGTGGTTAGCAGATGTTAATGCAAGTGTAGCAAAATGCTTGTGCTTCTAGTTCCGACCGTGCAGTAAAATCACACAAGTGTAAATGAATGAATAAGAATATGTACATATAAATATATGGATGAGCGATGGCCGTGTGGCATAGGCAAGATGCAGTAGATGGTACAGAGTACAGTATATACATATGAGATGAGTAATGTAGGGTATGTAAACATTATATAAAGTGGCATTGTTTAAAGTGACTAGTGATACATTTATTATATCCACATTTGAATTATTAAAGAGGCTAGAAATTTGAGTCAGTATGTTGGCAGCAGCCACTCAATGTTAGTGATGGCTGTTTAACAGTCTGATGGCCTTGAGATAGAAGCTGTTTTTCAATCTCTCGGTACTAGCTTTGATGCACCTGTACTGACCTCACCTTCTGGATGATAGCGGGGTGAACAGGTAGTGGTTCGGGTGGTTGTTGTCCTTGATGATCTTTTTGGCCTTCCTGTGACATCGGGTGGAGTAGGTGTCCTGCAGGGCAGGTAGTTTGCCCCCGGGGATGCGTTGTGCAGACCTCACTACCCTGTGGAGAGCCTTGCGGTTGTGGGCGGAGCATTTGCCGTACCAGGCGGTGGGTGATACAGCCCGACAGGATGCTCTCGATTGTGCATCTGTAAAGGTTTGTGAGTTTTTTCGGTGACGAGCCAAATTGGCGCTGTTGCGCCTTCTTCACCATCTGTGTGGGTGGACCTTTTTAGTTTGTCCGTGATGTGTTTGAAGGTGTCATGAGTATTTGAACAAATTCACTTGTGTATTTAAGTATTTTTCTTTGTCACATGTGCCGAATACAACAGATGTAGGCCGTGAAATGTTTACTTACAAGCCCTTTACCAACAACATAATTCCTAGCATGCAATGACTACATAAATCTTGTGCCTCTAAAAAAACTGTTTGCAGTTTGTTTTGGTTGTGTTTCAGATGATGTTTTTCCCAATAGAAATGAATGGTAAATAATGTATTGTCATTATGGAGTCACTTTTATTGCAAGTAAGAATAGAACATGCTGAATCCTAGCGCCTCTGAACACTACATTAATGTGGATGCTCCTATGTGTCACGCCCTGGTCTTAGTATTCTGTGTTTTCTTTATTATTTTGGTTAGGCCAGGGTGTGACATGGGTTTATTATGTGGTGTGTTTTGTCTTGGGGTTTTTCGTAGGTTTTGGGATTGTGGCTTAGTGGGGTTTTCTAGCATAGTCTATGGCTGTCTGGAGTGGTTCTCAATCAGGCAGGTGTTTATCGTTGTCTCTGATTGGGAACCATATTTAGGCAGCCATATTCTTTGAGTGTTTCGTGGGTGATTGTTCCTGTCTCTGTGTTTGTTTTGCACCAGTATAGGCTGTTAGGTTTTCGTGTTACGTTTCTTGTTTTTGTATTGTTCGTTTTTTCATCATTATTAAACATGTATGAAAATTACCACGCTGCATTTTGGTCCGACTCTCCTTCACCGCAAGAAAACCCTAACAGACAAACAAAGATCATACCCTGTTAAGGGAATTTTTATCAATGATGACTAATTATGTATACATTGCAATCAGGACTGACTAATCAGAATACTATAATGTTACTGTATATGTACTAATCCAAATACTATTATGTTACTGTATATGTATGAGTTTTCTTTCTTGATCCCAGTACTGAATATAATGTGTGTGAATGTGGTCAAGAGTTAGAACAATGACTGTCTGTTCCTTGTTAGAAATGAATGAACGATATCTTCAGACTGGCTAGAATGCTTATTTACACGAGAAGACCTTGGCTCGTAAATTATATTAAATTGGTAGGGAGACGGATGTGGGAAGGCTTGAGATACAGCCTTTGTACTGGAACGGAGATGGCACGGGTTGGTGCTGAAACTAATGACGTCATTTTCAGTTTATAACCTGTGGTAAACTGTATCGTATTCAGTACTCTCGTGAATAAACTCTGCTGATTGACTTTAAGACAGGGCTCTGTCCATTATCATAGAATAAGGGTCTTACAAATCCTTATAAATTGACAGAGTGTTTAATTTTAATTGGGTTTTAAAACATACCCCCAATGTTACACACTGTTAAAGTTACAGAGGGGAATGATATTGCATTTGGAAAGTATTCAGACCCCTTGACTTTTTCCATATTTTGTTACGTTACAGCCCATTTCTAAAATTGATTAAATCGTTTTTTCCCCCTTATCAATCTACACACAATACTCCATAATGGCAAAGCAAAAACAGTTTTTTTTTAAATTTTGGCAAATGTATTCAAACTAAAAATCTTAAATATCAATTTACCTAAGTATTCAGACCCTTTACTCAGTACTTTGTTGAAGCACCTTTGCCAGTGATTACAGCCTCGGGTCTTCTTGGGTATGATGCTAAAAGCTAGGCACACCTGTATTTGGGGAGTTTCTACCATGCTTCTCTGCAGATCCTCTCAAGCTCTGTCCGATTGGATGGGGAGCGTCGCTGCACAGCTATTCTCAGGTCTCTCCAGCGATGTTTGATCGGGTTCAAGTCCGGGCTCTGGCTGGGCCACTGAAGGACATTCAGAGACCTGTCCCGATGCCACTAATGGTTTATCTTGGCTGTGTGCTTAGGGTAATTGTCCTGTTGGAAGGTGAACCTTCGCCCAAGTCTGAGGTCCTGAGCGCTCTGGAGCAGGTTTTCATCAATGATCTCTCTGTACTTTCTTCTGTTCATCTTTGCCTCGATCCTGACTAGTCCCCCAGTCCCTGCCGCTGAAGAACATCCCCACAGCAATATGCTACCAATATGCTACCACCACCGTGCCAGGTTTCCTCCAGACGTGATGCTTGGAATTCAGGCCAAAGAGTTCAATCTGGGTTTAATCAGATCAAATAATATTTTTTTCTCATGGTCTGAGAGTCTTTAGGTGCCTTTCGGGCAGACTCTAAGCGAACTGTCATGTGCCTTTTACTGAGGAGTGGCTTCCGTCTGGCCAGTCAGCAATAAAGGTCTGATTGGTGGAGTGCTGCAGAGATGGTTGTCCTTCTGGAAGGTTCTCCCATCTCCACAGAGCATCTCTGGAGTTCTGTCAGAGTGACCATCGGGTTCTTGGTCACCTCCCTGATGCCCTTCTCCCCCGATTGCTCAGTTTGACTGGGCGGCCAGCTCTAGGAAGAGTCTTTGGTTGTTCCAAACTTCTTACTTTTAAGAATGATGGCCACTGTGTTTTTAGGGACCTTCAAAGCTGCATAACTTTTTCGGAAGCCTTCCCCAGATTTGTGCCTTGAAACAATCCTGTCTCGGAGCTCTATGGACTATTCCTTCGACTTCATGACTTGGTTTTTGATCTGACATGCATTGTCAACTGTGGGACTTTATATAGACAGGTATGTGCCTTTCCAAATCACGTCCAATCAATTTAATTTACCACAGGTGGACTCCAATCAAGTTGTAGAAACATCTCAAGGATGGTCAATGGAAACAGGATGTACCTGAGCTCAATTTCGAGTCTCATAGCAAAGGGTCTGAATACTTATGTAAATTAGGTATCTCTTTTTTTATTTTTAACACATTTGCTAAATTTTCTAACCTGTTTTTGCTTTGTCATTATGGGGTATTGTGTGGAGAGTGATGAGGAAAAATATGTATTTAATATGTTTTAGAATAAGGCTGTAATGTAACAAAATGTAGAAAAAGTCAAGGGGTCTGAATGCTTTCCGGATGCACTGTCTTGGCTCATGGCAACCGTAAATAAATATGACTGATGCGTTTCTAGTCACGTGGCTGCTGTCTTAAGGCTACATACCTTGCACTACAAAATCACATTTCTGTAGGAATGGTAGAGAGACACACCTATCATTATGTCAGTGTAATTCCTTCCTCTATGTCTCTGACATTGAGAAGGATCCCACTTATATGGCTGAGATGAAGTGACTAAAATAGAATTTAATGGAGCGACTAGAATACTCCTGTCATATCCATTTTTGCCCTTCCTCTCTTTTCCCTCGATGCTTGTGTGTGGATCTTATATGTTTTGGAGTGATTCAGCATTTGTTCTACAGTGAAAAGGAGCGGGAGAAGACAGGGAGGCATGATAGGAGGTAGATCTAACAGGATATCTCCTTTGTCATTTGCGGAGGGAATGAGAGAATGAGAGACAGAAAGATACACTACATGAACATCTCATTCCAAAATCATGCCCACTAAAATGGAGTTGGTCCGCCCTTTGCTGCTGTAACAGCCTCCACTATTCTATGATGGCTTTCCATTAGATGTTGGAAGATTGCTGAGGGGACTTGCTTCCATTTAGCCACAAGAGCATTAGTGAGGTTGGGCACTGATGTTGGGCGATTGGGCCTGGCTCGAAGTCGGTGTTCCAATACATCCCGAAGGTGTTCAATAGAGTTGAAGTCAGGGCTCTGTGCCATTTCTGTAAAGCCCGGGGGTATTGTCATGGTGAAACAGGAAAGGAACTTCCCTAAACTGCTGCCACAAATTTGAAAGCACAGAATCATCTTGAATGTCATTGTATGCTGTAGTGCTAAGGGGCCTAGCTAGAACCATGAAAAGCAGCCCCAGACCATTCATCCTCCTCCACCAAACATTACGGTTGGCACTATGCATTGGGACAGGTAGTGTTCTCCTTTCATCCGCCAAACCCAGATTTGTCTGTCAGACTGCCAGATGGTGAAGCGTGATTCATCACTCCAGAGAACGTGTTTCCACTGCTCCAGAATCCAATGATGGCGAGCTTTCCACCACTCCAGCCGACGGTTGGCATTGCGCACGATGATCTTAGGCTTGTGTGCGGCTGCTCGGCCATGGAAACCCATTTCATGAAGCTACAGTTCTTGTGCTGACGTTGCAACCGAGGTCAGGCGATTTTTACGCACTACTAGCTTCAGCAGTCGGCGATCCCGTTCAGTGAGCTTGTGTGGCCTACCACTTCACGGCTGAACCGTAGTTGCTCCTAGACATTTCCACTTCACAATAACAACACTTGCAGTTGACCGGAGCAGCTCTAGCAGGGCAGAAATTTTATGAACTGACTTGTTGGAAAGGTGACATCCTGTGACGGTGCCACGTTGAAAGTCACTGAGCTCTTCAGTAAGGCCATTCTACGGCCAATGTTTTCTATTGAGATTTCATGGCTGTGTGCTCGATGTTATACACCCGTCAGCAACGGGTGTGGCTGAAGAAGCCAAATCCACTAATTTGAAGGGGTGTCCACATACCTTTGGCCGTGTAGTGTAGAAGGGAGAGACACCTATTGCAGTGAGCAGGTGTGGTTGGTTGCTTGTTTCTTTTTCTCTCTGTCTCTCTCTCTCTCGCTCTTTCTCACTCTCCTCCTTTCTCATGCTCTGTTGCTTTTAGATCTACTGGGAAAGATGGAGGGAATCATGCATGTTTTTGATGCATTTCAGTCTTGTCTGTTGCTGACTGTAAAAAAATTATAGAGCCAGATGATTTATCTATGGTGAATACAGCCTCATCTCACTGCTTGTGTACTAGTTAATGTCAATAAATCACTGAGAGAAATGCAGAGAAAAGATTGTCATCATATTGAATACTCCAAGATATATATATATACATATAGAATAGCCTAAAGAGCAATACAAATCTGTACATACAGTATATGTAGAATTACTCAATGTCTGCTCTATAGCAGACATGCTGTCCTTTGCCTTTGAGGGAATTGTGGAATCGTGGAAGTGGCAAAAAGAAGCAAGATGTGACAAAGAATAATTTGAAGGAATCTGCAGCTTGTGCGGGGGGAGGGGAGGCAGCTCAGTGCAACACAGCCTGACTGGATGAGTAGCAACAGCAGCAGCAGCAATAGCACTAGCAGCATCTCCTTTGTGGCTTTCTGGGGGGCTCGGTCACTAGAGCACCGCGCTCCCGCTCACAGACACACAGGCGCTCCCAGCGCCACCGTCACACACACGTAGTGGCAGTGGCAGTCGTCGTCAGAGCCGGGGCAGGGACAGGGACTGCTACCTTGACGACTGGAGCTACGGCGACAGCAGCTGCGGCACCATGGCGCAAGCCGCCAAGCAGCTCCGTAAGAACAAGGACCTAGCGGAGCTCGCCGCTCAGGAGCTGAAGGATAAGGAGGAGGAGAAGAACAAGAAGAGGAATCGATCGAGGGACCGCAGACGCAAGGTATGGCTGTTTGAGGATGGTGTCGATTTCTCTCCGTCCCTGTTTCTGTTGTCTCTGTCTCTCTATATCATTTTCTCATTCTCTGGACCTGTCTCCTTCCCTCCTTTGTGCAGGAATGGGTTTGGGATGCTTAACGCATGTACAATTACACACACAGTCACAGGCACAGCCGCCGCGTGTTAACCAGTTATGCACAGATGCTCATACACAGGTTGTGTTCGTTCAGTCAGACAATTAGCTGTGGGGGATGGAGGGTGGTATTGCTGGTCGTGTAGATGAGTGTGGGGGTGGTTGGGGGTCTGGTCTAAAAGGAGCCACTGATTAACCTGCCCTGCCCGCTTCTCCTGGGGAGAGTGTTATGCTCTTTACTCTGGTCTTTTCCCCATTTCTCTTAATAAGAGGAGGGAGTCACAGAGTGGCGGGGGCAGTTTGGGGAGGCAGGCAGTCAGGCATCCTCTCCTCCATCTCCCTCCACCCCTCCCTTCTCCTAATCTCCTGTCTGTGTCGTTAAGTGTCCGGCTGCTGCTGGCTGGGTTTAATCGGCTGCCCTTTCAGGCTCTATTGTTTTCCCTTCCTGTGGACCTGCTGTAGTACGTGCCACACATCTCTGAGAGGCTGGCTTTTGCAGTCACTCTACTAGATGAGTGTGGGAGACAGTGTTCATCAATCATCTGCTGCAAGGGAGTTAGTGATCTCTGCTCTCCTTCCCCTATGGGCTAAACTCAATATTCCTGCTATAGAGAACAGCCTGTTTTAATGTTAGCCTCTCAGCTCTACCTGTGGGATTGAGGGTTAAAGGAATGTTCTCCAGTAGGGTGCAGTGCAGCTGCCTGTATCTCTTGAGTGTTCTGTGCTGTAGGCTACAGTGGTATTTCCACCTGCTCCTTGCATTTCCATGGCTCATTCGGTTCATTTCCTTGGGTAATGAAGGTGACATGACACCTCCCTGTCGATGGCTTGTGTCTATCATAAGACAACGTGTGGGTCCATGTGTAGAGTGGTGGTGGTGGTGGGGGGGGGGGGGGGGGGGGGGGGGGGGATCTTGGTGCAGTCAGAGGACGGTGAGAGAATGAGACGGAACAGAGAGAGAGAAATGGAGGAAGGGAGAGATGGCATAAGGAGAGGAGAGAGCCCCGTAGCTCCATGTGACTGTTGTTATCACCGTGGCAAACAGGCTCAGTAATGTCAGGGGTGGCCATGGCGTCTCACGGGAAGGATATCCTGTTCACAACATCTGTCATATGCCAGCTTTTTATCTCTGACCTCCGTATCAACACCATCGGAATGAGAGACAGAGAGAGAGGGAGAGAGTGTGAGACAGAGAATGAGGATGCATCTGCAATACCAATTAACAGCAACTGTTGGCTGCTCTCATTTCAATGCCACACACACATTTGAAAACATCATGTTGCTTGCTGTATGCCAAGGTTGGCATTGGAATAAGGTTGAGACAGCGGCGTAATGAATGAATGATTGTCCTTCCATATTGTGATGAACTCCCCTGTCAGTAGTTGGTATGTGTAAAGAAAAGGTATCTGCGCTACAATATCTTCATGCATATCTTTCTAATCACAATTTAGTGCTTTATAAATGTGAGTGAGGGTTTGAGCTTGGCTCAGAATAGTGGTGAAGATATGATCAAGTACTGTTTCATCGATGATAATGGGCCAGATGCATTTCCATAAGTTGCGTCAAGCAACTGCTTTTCTGCTCCAGCGCTTCTTAGACATATTACACTGTCTCTTCTCTCCCATTCCGTTGGACTGAGGCTTTCCATGCCATTGTGTGAAGCCTGCTATCAAGAGGGAGAGAGGGCCATAATGTTCCTTAAATGTTTATTGGTTTCATTGGATATAAATCATGCCCAGCTGCCCAGCGTGTCCTTACTCCCCTCGTGTCCTAAGAAAAAGGTCACGTACTACACTATATTTGGTTTTATTTTTAAAAACTAGCATCAATCCTGTAACATACGCCTACTATATTTGTAATGATCTTTGATATGATTTTATACTGTCCATAAACATGAATGAATTTGATATATCCTATAAAATTGCATGATACAGAAAAATGATAATCTATGTTTTTATACTAGGGATGCTGTGTGTGTGTGTGTGTGTGTGTGTGTGTGTGTGTGTGTGTCCGTACATGAAATTATATGGCTTCAGGGTATCTCGTTCCTCTTTTGTGTAACCTCCTAGTTGCAGACCTCTAATGATAAAACCATTACAATGTGAGCTCAGAGGCATTCACTTTCTCTAGTATTGCCTTGAGGATGAGCTCTTCTGTCATAGGTGGAGGCACGAATACAAATGACCAAATGAATGATTCAGTGGTCAGGGATGTGCATATATGTCTTAGACTTGTGAGTGGGATTCCAAACATCATTTTTAGAAGCCTCGCTGAAACTGCTATGAACTGCTTGCATTCGACTGTGCTATATCTGCGTGTACCAATTAGCCTTTGGGCTGTAGCATGGGGCGCTGATAAAAGAAGTGTATCACTCACTACAGAGCTGGTAGTTGTAATCCACAAGGCTCACTTACTAATAACCACGCATTGGGCTATTTAACCTAGACCGGTTGGTACTGCAGAGGCTGTGTGTAAAAACGCTGCCCTAGATTCGGTCTTCCTGCTGAGATGAGGTATTGAAAGAGTGGCAACGTATGTACGTGAGTATGTTTACTTGCGCCTACGTATGTGTGGGGCGCAAACAGAAGTGTCCCAGATTCCGAGGGACCTGTATGTGCATGTGTTTGCTTGCGTGCGTGTTGTGCGCTCGCGCATGCGTGTCCGTGCGTCTCAGAGGAGCAGGCAGGAGGAGGCGAGGTCGGGCTGACGTGTAAGCACTCTCATCCCAGCCACCATTCTCTAAGCCATGAGTTTCACTGCACCAGAGCCATGCTGGAGGAACGTTCTGGAACAGGAACATGTACAGTCTGCTGTCGTTATGGCAGGTACCTGCTGTGTGAAGCAGATGCCACTAGAGGCAGCAGTCAGAGAGAGAGAGAGAGCTAGGGCTGAAATGAGAGTTCAGAGGGTTGTATGAAATATTACAACAAGAGGTTATTCTCAGTGCAGGCTTCTGATAGTAATATAACTAGTCTCATGACTCGTTTAGTACCAGCCAATGCATTGCCGAAAATTAAATTACGATCTTAAGTACCAGTTTGTTAAAAGGCATCTGGGCCTTAACATGGCCTAACATGTCACTGAACACAGACCATTGTTCTCAATGTGGCGTAAGGACCTATTCCATCTCATCTATCATACCTTTACCTGCAACCCTCATGGTAGAGGAAGATGATGTTTACTGGGATCTGGGGCCAAATCTATCAAACACAACAGATCTTGTTCTGCTGACAGAGGGCTAGGCTAATTTCCAGCTGCAGTCAGAATTATTTTTGCTCTAATTGTTGTTGTGAAGAGTGACATTTAAAGATATGAAAAAACATAGCTGACAAAAAAAAAAGATTCTAGATTGCACTACTGTTTTTGGGCCAATGTATGTGTATCGATGTGCATGGGTCTGTGTGACTGTGTGTTGTTGTGTACTGTATGTCCGTACTGCATGTGCGTGAGTTTGTACTTGCACACAAACAGTAGCTGGCCCAGAATCCCTGATGTCAGGCCTTGGATGTGGTTCCCCATGGCAACTGACGGTGGTGTTGTTTGCGATACCAGAATTTTGACTTCGATACCTACCGGATTTAATCGATGATCTGTAGATCGTCAGGCTGGATATATGCCTTCCCAAAACCAATTTTGTTGGGGGGGGGGGGGGTGTGTTACAGGCTGCCCAATCAGAAAGAATTCTATGAAGGTCTCGAAATTGTGTTGTCAAACTGTAATGATTCCTTGGTGAAGGAAATAATTTTCAATACTGATTTCTGCAAACCCACGTGCTCTGACGCCAAATGATTAAAGATCCCTCCTGGGTATGTGAAACAGTGCAAAATACGGTTGACTTAATATTGGTGTCTGATAAATCTATAATATCGCAAAGTGTAGTGATAGTCTCAGCGATCATTTTATTACATTTTGCACAAGGAGGGTTGTTAAATATATATTTAACCTTCAAAAAACTGTTAGAATCAGAGGACAAAAAAATACTTTGTAGAAATATTTAGGGAGCAAGTGGTTCAAATTGACTGGTCACCTGTGTTCAACAGTGTAGGGGTAGACAGTGCCTGGGAAGCCTTTCAATGTATATTCCATGATGTGGTGAATGTGATGGCTCCCATTAGAAGGGTCAGAGTAAAGCAGAGATCTAGCCCTTGGTTTAATCATGAGATTCTAGAATCTTCAGTATTAAAAACAAGGAATAAGGCCTTTAAGAAATGTTAAGAACTCTCAAGCGCAGCCTGATTTTCTCCTATATAAACGTCACAGAAATGAAGCACAGAGCAGGATGGATGAAGCTAAGAGTGGTTAATTTGCTGATAAAATCACTGAGAACAAAAATGACCCTAAAAAGCTTTGGAAATCATTTAAGGAAATAGGCTGGTTTTTGGAACAAAACTACTTCCATGAATTTGTTATGGTTACCTTTAGACTAGTCCCGTGACACTTGTGGGGATTGTAGAGCAAAACGGAGAACACCATCATGTCCGCGAGATTCTCCCCTTTCCATAGCAATCGACAATTTCGTGGGAAGACCGATTTTCTGCATATGTCATAGTCTGACAAACACCGCTATAGCTCGGTCAGCTTCCACCGCAAATGCGGAAGGCCGACATAGGCGGATGAGGTGGATTGGGACACAGCCCATATCTTTATCTTAAACTGACAGATTTTGATGGGGATTTTTTATTATGTTACTTAGATTGACACACGGTCAATAGACTCCAAGGATTATTAAGAAAGTAATGACATCATTCACAAGGCAGAACTTGGCTGTGTAATCGGACTTTGTGTGGCTATGGAATCTTGTTTAAACCAGACGGGAGGCGAGGAAGACAAAGAAGTGAATGAGTTTTTGGTGACGAGGGAGATGAAGTGAATTAAGAACATTTTTGGTGTCAGTCAAATCAAATCAAATTGATTTATATAGCTCTTCGTACATCAGCTGATATCTCAAAGTGCTGTACAGAAACCCAGCCTAAAACCCCAAACAGCAAGCAATGCAGGTGCAGAAGCACGGTGGCTAGGAAAAACTCCCTAGAAAGGCCAAATTCTAGGAAGAAACCTAGAGGAACCAGGCTATGAGGGGTGGCCAGTCCTCTTCTGGCTGTGCCGGGTGGAGATTATAACAGAACATGGCCAAGATGTTCAAATGTTCATAAATGACCAGCATGGTCAAATAATAATAATCACAGTAGTTGTTGCAGCAAGTCAGCACTTCAGGAGTAAATGTCAGTTGGCTTTTCATAGCCGATCATTAAGAGTATCTCTACCACTCCTGCTGTCTCTAGAGAGTTGAAAACAGCAGGTCTGGGACAGGTAGCACGTCCGGTGAACAGGTCAGGATTCCATAGCCGCAGGCAGAGCAGTTGTAACTGGAGCAGCAGCACGGCCAGGTGGACTGGGGACAGCAAGGAGTCATCAGGCCAGGTAGTCCTGAGGCATGGTCCTAGGGCTCAGGTCCTCCGAGAGAGAGAAAGAAAGAGAGAATTAGAGAGAGCATACTTAAATTCACACAGGACACCGGATAAGACGGGAGAAGTACTCCAGATATAACAAACTGACCCTAGCCCCCCGACACATAAACTACTGCAGCATAAATACTGGAGGTTGAGACAGGAGGGGTCAGGAGACACTGTGGCCCCATCCGATGATACCCCCGGACAGGGCCAAACAGGAAGGACATAACTCCACCCACTTTGCCAAAGCACAGCCCCCACACCATTAGAGGGATATCTTCAACCACCAACTTACCATCCTGAGACAAGGCCGAGTATAGCCCACAAAGATCTCCGCCACAGCACAACCCAAGGGGGGGCGCCAACCCAGACAAGAAGATCACATCAGTGATCCAACCCACTCAAGTGACGCACCCCTCCTAGGGACGGCATGAAAGAGCACCAGTAAGCCAGTGACTCAGCCCCTTTTTAATAGGGTTAGAGGCAGAGAATCCCAGTGGAAAGAGGGGAACCGGCCAGGCAGAGACAGCAAGGGCGGTTCGTTGCTCCAGAGCATTTACGTTCACCTTCACACTCCTGGGCCAGACTACACGCAATCATATGACCCACTGAAGAGATGAGTCTTCAGTAAAGACTTAAAGGTTGAGACAGAGTTTGCATCTCTCACGTGGGTAGGCAGACCATTCCATAAAAATTGAGCTCTGTATGAGAAAGCCCTGCCTCCAGCTGTTTGCTTAGAAATTCTAGGGACAATTAGGAGGCCTGCGTCTTGTGTACGTGTAGGTATGTACGTTAGGACCAAATCAGAGACATAGGTAGGAGCAAGCCCATGTAATGCTTTGTAGGTTAGCAGTAAAACCTTGAAATCACCCCTTGCCTTGACAGGAAGCCAGCGTAGGAAGGCTAGCACTGGAGTAATATAGTCAGGATTCTAGCAGCCGTATTTAGCACTAACTGAAGTTTATTTAGTGCTTTATCCGGGTAGCCGGAAAGTAGAGCATTGCAGTAGTCTAACCTAGAAGTAACAAAAGCATGGATGAATTTTTCTGCATCATTTTTGGACAGAAAGTTTCAGATTTTTTGCAATGTTACGTAGAAAAAGCTGTCCTTGAAATGGTCTTGATATGTTCGTCAAAAGAGAGATCTGGGCCCAGAGTAACATTGAGGTCCTACACAGTTTTATTTGAGACAACTGTACAACCCTTAAGATTAATTGTCAGATTCAACAGAAGATCTCTTTGTTTCTTGGGACCTAGAACAAGCATATCTGTTTTGTCCGAGTTTAAAAGTAGAACGTGCAACCATCCACTTCCTTATGTCTGAAACACAGGCTTCTAGCGAGGGCAATTTGGGGTCTTCACCATGTTTCATTGAAATGTACAGCTGTGTGTCATCCGCATAGCAGTGAAAGTTAACATTATGTTTTCGAATGACATCCCCAAGAGGTAAAATATATAGTGATGACAATAGTGGTCCTAAAACGGAACCTTGAGGAACACCGAAAATTACAGTTGATTTGTCAGAGGACGAACAATTCACAGAGACAAACTGATATCTTTCTGACAGCTAAGATCTAAACCAGGCAAGAACTTGTCCGTGTAGAACAATTTGGGTTTCCAATCTCTCCAAAAGAATGTGGTGATCGATGGTATCAAAATTAGCACTAAGAGTCATCTAGGAAGACGAGGACAGATGCAGAGCCTCGGTCTGATGCCATTAAAAGGTCATTTACCACCTTCACAAGTGCAGTCTCAGTGCTATGATGGGGTCTAAAACCAGACTGAAGCATTTCGTATACATTGTTTGTCTTCAGGGCGGCAGTGAGTTGCTGCGCAACAGCCTTTTCTAAATTTTTTGAGAGGAATGGAAGATTCGATATAGGCCAATAGTTTTTTATATTTTCTGGGTCAAGGTTTGGCTTTTTCAAGAGAGGCTTTATTACTGCCACTTTTAGTGAGTTTAGTACACATCCGGTGGATAGAGAGCCGTTTATTATGTTCAACATAGGAGGGCCAAGCACAGGAAGCAGCTCTTTCAGTAGTTTAGTTGGAATAGGGTCCAGTATGCAGCTTGACGGTTTAGAGGCCATGATTATTTTCATCATTGTGTCAAGAGATAAGTGTTTTAGTACTATGAGTGTCTCTCTTGATCCTTGGTCCTGGCAGAGTTGTGCAGACTCAGGAAAACTGAGCTTTGAAGGAATAAGACGATTTAAAAAGGAGTCCGTAATTTGCTTTCTAATAAATTTGATATTTTCCTTAAAGTAGTTCATGACTTTATTATTGCTGAAGTGTAAGCCATCCTCACTTGGGGAATGCTGCTTTTTAGTTAGCTTTGCGACAGTATCAAAAATACATTTTGGATTGTTGTTATTTTCCTCAATTAAGTTGGAAAAATAGGATGATCGAGCAGCAGTGAGGGCTCTTCGATACTGCACGGTACTGTCTTTCCAAGCTAGTCGGAGGACTTCCAGTTTGGTGTGGCGCCATTTCCGTTCCAATTTTCTGGAAGCTTGCTTCAGAGCTCGGGTATTTTCCGTATACCAGGGTATTGCGCAAGGTTAAATTGAGTTCCTCAGTTAGGTGGTTAACTGAGTTTTGTCCTCTGACGTCCTTGGGTAGGCAGAGGGAGTCTGGAAGGGCATCAAGGAATCTTTGTGTTGTCTGTGAATTTATAGCACGACTTTTGATGCTCCTTGGATGGGGTCTGAGCAGATTATTTGTTGCAATTGCAAACATAATAAAATGGTGGTCCGATAGTCCAGGATTATGAGGAAAAACATTAAGATCCACAACATTTATTCCATGGGACAAAACTAGGTCCAGAGTATGACTGTGACAGTGAGTAGGTCCAGAGACATGTTGGACAAAACCCACTGAGTCGAGGATGTCTCTGGAAGCCTTTTGGAGTGGGTCTGTGGACTTTTCCATGCGAATATTAAAGTCACCAAAAATTAGAACATTATCTGCTATGACTACAAGGTCCGATAGGAATTCAGGGAATTCAATGAGGAACACTGTATATGGCACAGGAGGCCTGTAAACAGTAGCTATAAAAAGTGATTGAGTAGGCTGCATAGATTTCATGACTAGAAGCTCAAAAGACGAAAACGTCTTTTTTTTTTTGTAAATTGAAATTTGCTCTCGTAAATGTTAGCAACACCTCCTCCGCCTTTGTGGGATGCACGGGGGAGATGGTCTTTTTGAAATCAGAATATTTTTATTTAAGCTTAGCATATTATCACAAACAAAGTGCTAAGGTAATGAATTTGAAATTTGCTTCAGTTGTAAGCTGTATGCCGGTAGCTTCCAGTTTGAATTCCAGCAATTCAAACTGGATGCTACCAGCATCATCTTGCATTGTAACAGTGTTCTAGCCTGTATTGACATTGTTTTTCATTTCAATATTTCTACATGCCGTTTTGCATTATTCAAGTGTGTTAACTTCTGTGCAGCATGAGTGGGGAGCTAACAATGCAGCCCAGACAGCTGTACCAATGATTGAGTAAGTGGAGCATGCAATTTGCTCTTTCCACTATAAAGGGGCTGCGCTGATAGACAGACTTCATCTTCTCAATCTCATGAGACACATTTGACAGAAGTATCGAACGTAAAAAAAAAAAATGTTTATCGAAAAATCACCAAAGTTTCAGTTTTGGGTATTCCGTGCAACTGTGTTATTGACTTGTTTATTGTTTACTCCATGTGTAATTCTGTGTTGTTGTCTGTGTCACACTGCTATGCTTTATCTTATCAGGTCGCAGTTGTAAATGAGAACTTGTTCTCAACTAGCCTACCTGGTTAAATGAAGGTGAAATAAAATAAAAATAAAATAAAAAACACTAACTGAAGGTGTGAAGGGCAGATAGAAACAGAGGATTGATCTGCCAAGTCTTGCTGGGCAGGTTGTAGCGCTACTGAATTATTTTGAACTTAACAACATTATTTGGGGTATTAAAAGTGCTATAGAGAAAATTTTACAGAACAAGGCTGTGTCAGGAACAAACTGTTGACAGAAATGCACCTAGTCCCAAGCTCACGATGTGTATAAATTAATCGAATGGAATATAAACTACTGGTCTGGTAGCAGATCAATTAGCAAGTTAGCTAAATTCTCTGTTGTGTTCGTTGTCATGGTAAATATTATGTACGGCTTGACAACGTGTAAAAATGATTGGCTAAAGCACATACAGATCTGCAAACAGATCTGCTAATAAACTATTGCATGTCAAATTAACGGATAGTACAATGTTAATTTTTACAAAATACATTTACATTTGATGCACCGTAAAGTCAGTATTTTTGGTGTTTTCCTGCCACATACGGTAGAAGTGGGTGGGCTAAAGGATGACATCTTTTACATCTCCTTAGGTATACAGTTACCATAACACTTCAACTGGAGAGCCATGATTATGAGGTCTTAGAGGGTCCTCTTTACCTTCAGGAAGTGCCAAGAGCTTAACTGGCTGGATTAGTAATAAAGTAAAGGAGGGGGGGCCCTTTATGAAAGAGCACTTTTAAGAAGCTGAAAACTGAAGCTGTACTTCTGATCACGGCACTGTGACTCAGCTGAAAAAGTAGGTTGTCTTGATTGTGCTATATCTGTGCTGTCCTCTGAAAGGCATACTCAACATACTGTATGTGGCGTAGGTAAGAATTCATGTGATCCCGAAATATACTGATTTACACAAGTTACTGTGGAGAGGGAGACGTAGAGAGGGAGAAAGGGGGATGGTGGGGGGAGTGGTGTGGAGGGCAGATGAGAGGTGAGAAGGGTGGATGCCCAGCCTAGGGACCTCTTCCACATGTTTTCATCTTCAGCTGGACTCACAGCTGTCGCAACCCCAGGGTTCTCACTGCATAGAGTGTGCGTGTGTGTGTGTGAATCTCAAAACATGTCTGTCTACATGATGTGTGTCTGTTTGTAGTGACATAACATTGTGTTTTTGCGCGTATTGTCTGGAATGGTTCCTATGTGTCTGGGACCAGTCCTGTTTTGGATAGACGTCATGTCTCTGACTTGTCTCAGTGCAGGGTAATTGGATGAAGTGACGAAAGGAGATCCACTGCAGCTCCTAAATAAAGACCAAAGCACTCTGTATTGGCTCATCAAAAATCAATAGCTTCATTAGAACTTCAGGAACTTTGTCTGAGCAAATGTTATACCTCAGCCCAAAGTGTGGCCCGCTGCCAGCAGACACACTGCCAACCCGAGGCCCAGATGTAAGGGGGTGAGGCTGGGGAAGGGGGGCTGGTGTCCTCCACAGCATCTGTTTGTCTCTAAGGTTTCCTCTCCCCACTCACCTCCACCTCACTGTAGTATTTTAGGGACTATTGGCTTCTCTGTGGCCATCTCTCCAGCCCACTGGTCTGAAAGGGACTGGATGGAGTGAGAGCACTGGGATGGGAAATATGTACCTGTAGGACGGACGGAGAGGAGAATACCAGGGACGTGGGCCCTAGCTCTTGTGTTTTCCATGTGTGAAATCAGGGAGCCAATCTGCCAATGTCACTCAGATAAATATTTTCCTGTCGGATAACCCACCAATCAAACAGCTCTTCTATCAGCCCGCCCGTTAATCAGAACATCGCCTCTCTAGAGGAACAAGCCAATCAGAGCCACTCTAGTGCAGGGGAGGAGTAATGGCAGTAAATTTTATCTGCACATTCTATTTTGACCTTGGGTCAAGAGGCAGGCATCTGAAGTGACTTATGTGCTCTCACCCGCCTGACATATCGGGGTGGGGAGGGGGTGATGAAGACACATGATGACATAACATGTGACACATCAAGACACAAATGCTACGCACCAACCATGCAGAGATTGGGTGCAGACAGTTTGCACAAAAACACACAGCGGCTACAACTGGTGACAGCGGCTACAACTGGTGACAGCGGCTCCATAGTCTTTTAATTGACTTTAATTTCTTCTAACATACTGCTACTACAAGATAAATGAGCTCCTCACAGATTGGGGTTGTTTTCATCTGATCACACACAGTGTTTGTCTCAATTACCATTCCCCCAGTCTGCTGCAGGAGCTGGCCATTAGACCTAAGGCTGGAAATGTACCAGGGACCTCACGATACCATATTATCACGATACTTTGGTCCCGATATGATATGTATTGCCATTCTCACAATCCTATATGTATTGTGATTCGATGCTGTGATTTTATTTCGATTCAATGTTCCAAATGTCATGATTTTAGCCTGAGGGGGAGGTTTGTGACCCCCATACATATCTTTCCCCTTTTTCCTCTCTCTACTCTACCGATGTGACTATTGAAAATCCCTTTGTTAACATTGAGAGAGAGTCTGGTGACATCAAAAGATGAGAAACGGAACCATATTTCGGTAATCCAACCAGTTGAAAATATGCTTTGGTACACATGAATATGAGTATGATCTCAGATCAGTTGTTGTCTGAGACATTATTACTAATGACAGGTTGACACAAACTGTAGCTTGGAAAGTCGACACATTCTAATCAGATTCACTTGGAATTGTTGTGCAATTTAAATGTTTAAATATTAAACTATTTGTGAAAAAATTAAATGTAATTTTAGCTTCTTAAATGAGAGAATGGTTTGTCATAGAGAAACTCTGCTCACTCAGAGGCCCCGTCCAAGTGAACAGATGTTGGTTGTAAAACTATGAAACGCCCTTCTTTCACCACTATATAAACTCGTTGTCGAAAATGTAACTTCCTGTTCCAAGGACGTGAGGACTTACCATCCCCACGTTGAAAGGACAAAAACCACCTACAGAACTAAGCCAACCTCAGCAAGAACCTAACGAAATTGGCATCGAATTTCAATGTGAAGGTGACGACCTACACTCCGGAAGGATGAATTTCGACTATACCAGCCAGAATATAGCATGAGCTTAAAGTATGGCAACTTGGTATGAACTTTGAACTCTTATTCATTCCAGAAGAGATACCTCCTAGCCTTTGAGTTAGCAGCAGTCGCTGTAAACGTGGGCTAGGAAAGGACGGACAACGTATACAGTCTAACACACACAACGATACTACAAAGTATCCGTCCTACCACCAGACATTCTTCAAAGGACAACCCGACCTCCCATCTACGACCAACCGATCGAAGCGCAGCTCAGAGTAAATATTTATTGCATTTCCCCTAACCCTTCCCAAATAGTCGGTTATTTAGAATGCATAATACTCTGTATTTACGATATAGTAGCTGCCTGCGGCCCGATAGAGACATAGCTTCTCCCTTTGTTCCTCAGTCTTCCTGCTCTTTCATTCAAAACCCCACCCACTTTCCTTGTGTAACCAGTTGTCATATCTGTTCCGTCCGCTAGGGACGTTTTCCTTTGACATAATTTGTAATCAATGTATAATACATTCTGTGTATATGTAATTCTGTGTGATTATTTAGGTATTTAGTAAATAAATAATTCAACCACATTTTGTATCGCTGATTCAACTTGTTAGACAGAGTTCGTGAAGATACCCAAGAATTTACAACTTTCAGATGAGACTGAGAATAAAGTGACGATTAAATATGGACTGCTATTGATGTAAAAGATGACGAGGTCTTTAAGAGTTTATTCGGAAGATAACAGCTCTATAAACATTATTTCGTGGTGCCCTGACTTTCTAGTTAGTTACATTTGCCTGATTAGGTTAATCAGGTAATGTTATTTACAGAGAAATTATTTTATAGAATAGCATGTCATATCACTTAATCCGGCATAGCCCAAGACACAACACAAACATATTGCTCTCCATATGTCTGCTGCAGAGGGACAAGAGAGAGGCATGCGAAAAATGAGTTATCAGTCATAGAATCAAAAGTTATCCAAAAAAATGGTCTCCCTATTTAAAAAGAAGACGGAGAACAACCTATGACAGAAAAATACTGGACTTTTGGTGCCAGTACAGCCAACTAGTGCAAAAATAATATTGCAATATTGTCAAAACGATATGTTACAATATATCGTCAAAAAGAGTTGGGAACTATTGCCCTTGGGAGGAGGATTCAATTGGTATCCTTAGAAAGGGCCTATACATTGGGGAAGATCGTTGAGAGGAGATGGCTGCTCTAGCAGGAAATATTGTTGAGGGGCAAAACATACTGTAGCAAAGGCATATGGGAGATGGTTTAGGCTGATACACTGTAGCAATGTTGAAGTGGAGATAATAGCTGAGGGATAGAGGTGTGTGTATACAGTAATGTCCTTGCAGTGGTAGTAGAGGGTATGTGTGCAGTGCACTTTAAGTGATCATGTCTGCATCGCTGTGCTGCTCTGTAGTGTTGCTGCTGTGTTATTGATTGATGTGTTTGATCAGGGTGAGGCAGATCCATCAGCTGGCTCCGTGTTAGAGCAGGGCCCAGGGACGAGTTTTACAAGCACGTGCCCACACCTGCACACAACTCTCTGTCGGTCCTTGTCTCCCATCTGTCACTCGCTCCTTTCATTCCCTGCCCTCCTCATCCTTATTGCCCAACCCTCTAACATCCCTCTCTTCCCTTACCCTCTTCTGCCAACCAACTCTCCATCCCTCTCTTCCCTTACCCTCTTCTGCCAACCAACTCTCCATCCCTCTCTTCCCTTACCCTCTTCTGCCAACCAACTCTCCATCCCTCTCTTCCCTTACCCTCTTCTGCCAACCAACTCTCCATCCCTCTCTTCCCTTACCGTCTTCTGCCAACCAACTCTCCATCCTTCTCTTCCCTTACCCTCTTCTGCCAACCAACTCTCCATCCCTCTCTCCTTCCTCCTTCCGCATCATTCCCTCTTCAATTTCTCACATGAATTTCCTCTCCTCGCTTCTCCCTCAACCTCTTCTCCTCTCCAGCCTCTTTTCCTCAATCCCCTCTCTCCCATTCCTCTCTCCTCCCCATGACCCTAGCTCTGCACTCTGGCTAAGAGTACTGTGATTAGGGCCCTATAAAATCAGTGTTCACTCCAATGATGTTAAGTATTTGGTTGTAATATCATCACCTCTTGAAGAGCATAGTCAGAACTACACATTTCAGATTATTCCATGCAAAATAATTGTCAAATTTACCTCTATCATCAGAGTTATACAACAAGTAACAGCTTTCATGATCAGTAAACGTCTACTGATCATGTCATTTGAGATATGTGAGGGTAGCCTGACGATATCTCTCAATATTGGCCACCATTAATTGGACATTTGATCTATCCTCTAATGGAGTTACAGGGACTCCTGCAGGCACCTCTCTTGCACACCTAGCAACACACACACACACACACACACACACACACACACACACAGCTGCCTGGCACCTCTGGTAAATACAGAAAAGCCCCATCTGTGTGTTCCAGTCTTTTGCAATCAAAGTAGGTCAGTGTCAATACCATTCAAATGAACTGCAATTAAGCACAGGGATATAAACAGGCATATGAACATACATTATGGTAATCAATGACCTAATGGTGGAGTCAACAACAACACAATAAGCATTTATAGCGATAGTCAAGCTAAAGTATCAAATGTTATCCCTCACTCCTCCACGTCCATCAGCGAGAGTGAGAGAGAAAAATGGAGGATAATGGAGAAAGGGGTGAGAGGATAATGGAGAAAGGGGTGAGAGGATAATGGAGAAAGGGGTGAAAGGATGATGGAAGCACAGCCCCTCGGTCTGCTTTTCGTTTTTCCCTTCCCTTCCACTGTTTCAAATTCAATTAGGGATGAAGTATTTATATGGGTGCAGGGTGCATTTTTCAGTCCTCTAAACAGCTGAGAGAGAGAGAGAGACAGAGAGGAAGAGGGAATGAGAGAGGAAGAGGGAACGAGAGAGAGAGAGAGACAGAGAGGAAGAGGGAATGAGAGAGGAAGAGGGAACGAGAGAGGAAGAGGGAACGAGAGAGAGAGAGGGAACGAGAGAGAGAGCAGGGGTTGACAGTGACATATCTGGGATGTAGAACAGTTGGTTGCTCTCTTTTCATTCTTTGTTTATGTGCTACAGGCACAATAACACACAAGCGCACAGATTGGAAACACTCATAGGCACAGAGAAAAAGAGAGGGAGAGAAACAAAAGAGGGGAAGGAAGTGAGAAATGAGTGAGACTATGGATAGACTGATAGGCGGGTCTGTCTCCCCAGCAGCGTACCTTTGCCATTCCAGTTCAGGTACCTGTGGGGAATGCTGATTAACACTCTACCGTGCCAGCCAACGGGATGTGAGATGATAACTATGTAACAATTGCCATGCTTGGTTGGAACTAAACTCAACAAAAAAAGAAATGTCCTCTCACTGTCAACCGTTTATTTTTCAGCAAACTTAACATGTGTAAATATTTGTATGAACATAACTAGATTCAACAGCTGAGACATAAACTGAACCAGTTCCACAGACATGTGACTAACACAAATTGAATAATGTGTCCCTGAACAACGGGGGGAGTCAAAATCAAAAGTAACATTCTGCAAGTTCCCAGACATTTCACATGGAGGAAAATGGCCCTAGCCCTCACCCTCTGATCCAACAGGTCCCAGACGTGCTCAATTGGATTAAGATCCGGGCTCTTCGATGGCCATGGCAGAACACTGACATTCCTGTCTTGCAAGAAATCGCGCACAGAACGAGCAGTATGGCTGGTGGCATTGTCATGCTGGAGGGTCATGTCAGGATGAGCCTGCAGGAAGGGTACCACATGAGGGAGGAGGATGTCTTCCCTGTAACACACACTGCAATGACAACAAGCTCAGTCCGTTGATGCTGTGACACACCGCCTCAGACCATGATGGACCCTCCACCTCCAAATCGATCCCGCTCCAGAGTACAGGCCTCAGTGTAACGCTCATTCCTTCGACGATAAACGCAAATCCGACCATCACCCCTGGTGAGACAAAACCACAACTCGTCAGTGAAGAGCACTTTTACCAGTCATGTCTGGTCCAGCGACAGTGGGTTTGTGCCCATAGGCGGCGTTGTTGCCGGTGGTGGTTGGTGAGGATATCTGCCTTACAACAGGCCTACAAACCCTCAGTCCAGCCTCTCTCAGCCTATTGCGGACAGTCTGAGCACTGATGAAGGGATTGTGCCTTCCTGGTGTAACTCGGGCAGTTGTTGTTGCCATCCTGTACCTGTCCCGCAGGTGTGATGTTCGGATGTACCGATCCTGTGCAGGTGTTGTTACACGTGGTCTGCCACTGCGAGAACGATCAGCTGTCCGTCCTGTCTCCCTGTAGCGCTGTCTTAGGCGACTCACAGTACGGACATTGCAATTTGTTGCCCTGGCCACATCTGCAGTCCTCATGCCTCCTTGCAGCATGCCTAAGGCACATTCACGCAGATGAGCAGAGACTTTGGGCATCTTCCTTTTGGTGTTTTTCAGAGTCCATAGAAAGGCCTCTTTAGTGTCCTAAGGTGACTGTGACCTAATTGCTTAAGCTGTTAGTGTCTTAATGATCGTTCCACAAGTGAATGTTCATCAATTGTTTATGGTTCATTGAACAAGCATGGGAAACAGTGTTTAAACCCTTTACAATGAAGATCTGTGGAGTTATTTGTATTTTTACGAATTATCTTTGAAAGAGTTTATATGCTGAGTTTATATGTAAATCAAGTTGGCACTCCTCTGGCAGGAAGCTGGGTCTTCTCCACCATTTGCTTGGCTTGACCCAAAAATATTTTTATCTCGGATTGTTCTAAAATGAATTAAACTGTCATCAATCTACACACAATACCCCATAATGACAAAGCAAAACAGGTTTTTTGAAATGATTGCAAATGTACAAAAACATAACTTTTACATAAGTATTTAGACCCTTTACTCAGTACTTTGTTCAAGCACCTTTGGCAGCGAGTACATCCTTGAGCCTTCTTGGGTATGACGCTAAAAGCTTGGCACACCTGTATTTGCGGAGTTTATCACATGATTCTCTGCAGATCCTCTCAAGCTCTGTCAGGTTAGATGGGGAGTGTCGCTGCACAGCTATTTTAGGTCTTTCCAGAGATGTCCGATCGGGTTCATGTCCGGAATCTGTCTGGGCCTCTCAAGGACATTCGGAGACTTGTTCCGAAGCCACTCCTGCATTATCTTGGCTGTGTGCTTAGGGTTGTTGTCCTGTGGAAAGGTGAACCTTCGCCCCAGTCTGAGGTCCTGAGTGCTCTGGAGCGGGTTTTTATCAAGGAGCTCTCTGTACTTTGCTCCGTTCATCTTTCCCTCGATCCTGACTAGTCTCCCAGTCCCTGCCATTGAAAAACATCTCCACAGCATGATGCTGCTACCACCATGCTTTACCGTAGGGATGGTGCCTGGTTTCCTCCAGACCTGACGCTTGACATTCAGGCCAAAGAGTTCAATCTTGGTTTCATCAGACCAGAGAATTTTGCACCTTTAGGTGCCCTTTGGAAAATGCCAAGCGGGCTGTCAGGTGCCTTTTAATGAGGAGTGGCTTACATCTGGATACTCTACCATAAAGGCCTGATTGGTAGAGTGCTGCAGAGATGGTTGTCCTTCTGGAAGGTTCTCCAATCTCCACAGAGGAACTCTGGAGCTCTGTCAGAGTGACCATCGAGTTCTTGGTCACCTCACTGACCAAGGCACTTCTCCCCCGATTGCTCAGTTTTGCCGGGTGGCTAGCTCTAGGAAGAGTCTTAGTTGTTCCTGTCACGATCGTTGGAATGAATGAATCGCCGGGGACTCCGGACCGTAGATTGTCGCAGAAGGCTCCGGACTGGGAACCCCCCCTGGAGGCTCCGGACTGGGAACCCTCACAAGAGGCCCTGGACTAGGGGTCGTCGCAGGAAGCCTGGTACGTGGGGCCGGCACTGGTGGTACCGGACTGGTGACACGCACTTCAGGGCGAGTGCGAGGAGCTAGCACAGGACGTACTGGGCTGTGGAGGCGTACATCAGGGCGAGTGCGGGGAGCAGGCACAGGACGTACCGGACTGGGGACACGTACTTCAGGGCAAGTACGAGGAGGAGACACAGGACGTACCGGACTGGGGAGGCGCACTGGAAGCCTGATGTGTGGGACAGGCACAGATTGCACCGGACTGGTAACACGCTCCTCCAAACGCCTATGTTGCCGCATACTCCTCACCATCTCCATTCTCCGGTATCCCCCCTCGCACTGTTCTATTGACTCCCATGCGGGCTCTGGCACTCTCTCTGGGTCAACCGACCACCTCTCTACCTCCTCCCAGGTTGTCTCTGGTTCACACCTCGGCACCGCCGACCACCCCGTGTGCCACCCCCCAAAAAAATATTGGGGCTGTCATTGTGGCCGCGAACCCCGGCGTCGTCGCTGTTGCTCCTTCGCTGCTTCCACCAGCTTCCATGGCAGGCTTCTGTCTCCTGCTATGATTTCGTCCCACGTTCAGTGTGTCCTCCACTCCTGGCTTTCCTCCCAGTCCCAGGATCCCTGCTCCTCCTGGGCACGCTGCTTGGTCCGTGGGTGGTGGGATCTTCTGTCACGATCGTCGATGGAAGGATCGGACCAAGGCGCAGCGCACTTAGAGTTCCACATGTTTAATAAATATGCAACTCACCAAAAACAATACAGAAGAAAACGAAACGTGACGTCCTGGGCTGCTCACAGGCAGCTACACAAAAACAAGATCCCACAAACAACAGGTGGAAAAAGGCTGCCTAAGTATGATCCCCAATCAGATACAACGATAGACAGCTGTCTTTGATTGGGAACCATACCCGACCAACAAAGAAATAGGAAACATAGATTACCCACCCTAGTCACACCGTGACCTAATCAAATAGAGAATTAAAAGGATCTTTAAGGTCAGGGCGTGACAGTTCCAAACCTCTTCCATTTAAGAATGATGGCGGCCACTGTGTTCTTGGGGACCTTCAATGTTGCAGAAATGTTTTTTTACACTTCCCCAGATCTGTGCCTCGACACAATCCTGTCTCGAAGCTCTATGGACAATCACTTCGACCTCATGGCTTGGTTTTTGCTCTGACATGCACTGTGAACTGTCAGACCTTTTATAGACAGGTGTGTACCTTTCCAAATCATGTCCAATTAATTGAATTTACCACAGGTTGACTCCAATCAAGTTGTAGAAACATCTCAAGGATGATAAATGGAAATAGGCTGCAACTGAGCTCAATTTCGAGTCTCATAGCAAAGAATCTGAATACTTATGTAAATAAGGTACTTCTGTTTTTATATTTGATACATTTGCAAAAATTTCTTAACCTGTTTTCGCTTTGTCATTATGGGGTATTATGTGTAGATTGAAGAGGATTTTTTTGTATTTAATTAATGTTAGTATAAGGCTGTATCCTAACAAAATGTGGAAAAAGTAAAGGGGTCTTAATACTTTCCGTATGCACTGTATAGGTCTAAAAAGGGCCTAAATTGGCCACTTTCAACATGGTTTAAAAAAATGGTTTGCCATACAAATGTAAAAAGCATGTAAAACATCCTTCCTCCCAATAAAGTTTGAGCGATTCCCAATGCAAATGTAGGAAGACAGTCTGACCATGGATGTCGATATTGCCAGGGGGTTGCTGTGTGTGTGTGTGTGTGTAGGCTATTGTAATTGTGTGTGACTCTGAGGTTGTGCCAATGTGTTGTTATCAACTGGTTAAGTTGTACGCGTGCACTGCACTGTACCAAATGTTAATGTCAGCGTGGTGTGCACATTCTGCATCATTAACTGATCTGGACATGTTTCTCAGTGGAAAGGCTAAGTATGCTACCTCTACCCTCCCCTGCCTCTGCTCCTGCATTTGATAATGACATCGACTGTCGTCCAAGGTTATCGTTTACCTCATTTGCTGGTCATTCTCAGGACCATCATCTTTTGAACGAGGTGTATCTGATTTGAACCAAAGGGACTTGACGCTAGTGAGTCAAGCGACCTTCCCATGCACCGTGAGTGTATCCCCATTCATCAGTCTTTCCTTGCACATGCCCATGCCTATCTGCTGTCTGAGAGAGACACAGCAGCTGGTGAGGGAGAATGGGAGAGGCAGAGGGAAAGAGAGGGCTGGGTTTTGTATAGGGTAAAGATGATAAGAAGTGAGATGGATCCTTTTTTGAGTCACATTAACAGTAGTGTCTGGATCTCTGAGGGGATAGTAAAAACGAGTGAGTCAGCGGGCTAGAGGGGGTTGAATTTAGGGGTGGTAGAAATGCAAAATCTGAAAACTTGGTAGTGTGAAGTGTAGGGGAGGTTGGGTCAGGGAAGAGACCGTGTGAAGGAGGAGAGGGGAAGGTACTGGGGGTTTCGGAGGTGGAGGGGTTGTATATCACAGGCTGTCAGTGTTGATGTGCCATCCCTTCCCACTAAGGTGAACGTCTCCTCTTTCATGTGACTCTGTGATTTCAACCATCTCAGTTCCTCACCATCTCCCTCCCTCTGTATCTCGCTTTCTCTGCCTCTCTCTCCTCCCCCGCCCTCGGCATCTCCATCTCATTCTTCTCTCTCCCTGTCTCACTGCTGTGTGTATTAATCATTGTTAATGTGTGTGGCAGACTCTGTCATGCAGTGTGACTAACAGTGGGAACACACTCCCTGTCCCAGCTGCCCCAGCCCTCTCTCAGCTCTCATCTCCCTCAGCGGGCTGTTTACTGATGGGACCTGGGTTAGCCACCCTGCTCCAGGCCACAGAGGACCAACAGTCCCCACACCATAGAGTCCCCACACCATAGAGTCCCCACATCTTAGAGTCCTCATACAGCCCAGACGGCTCATAGGGCAGCATCTCATGACAACTATCTGCCTCAGCTCCCCCTCTCTCTATGTTAACATCACGCTCGCGTAGCCCAAGAAGGACCTTGCCTGGGAACTCGTCTCGTTACAGGCATTATGACAAACAACTGGAAGATTCTGGCTCTTGCTCAATTTCAATGTTTTTCCCACAAACACATGTGGACGCACATTAATTGAATTTCGTAGATGGACACATACTGTAATAGTGAATCATGGTATCTGACTCAGTTGGTTTGGGTCAGTGACAGGGCAGTGCTGGCCTGGCACCAGTAGCCCTTGTGGAGGTGGGAGCAAGGTGAGGTCCTTTCCCAACATGACACCACACCTGTCCATTGACTAGCAGTGACCGCCGGCTAGCAGTGCATGAGAGCAAACGAACTGACAGGAAAGATATGATTCTACACGTTTTAAGTGTAGTTTCAGCATCTGCAAATCACAAAAATATGTTTAATTCTGTACAGGATATCAGATCAGTATCAGTAGCTGGTTGATGTATTCAATGATTTATGGTGACTGAATGAGAAGGATACATTTTGCGGCATGATATGTCAGCTTGTCTATCTGGCCTATATTCTTTGGACTGTGTATCCAGTTTGTTACAGCATTTTATTTATCTGTTATTTTACCAGGTAAGTTGACTGAGAACACATTCTCATTTGCAGCAACGACCTGGGGAATAGTTAAAGGGGATGAATGAGCCAATTATAAACTGGGGATTATTAGATGACCGTGATGGTTTGAGGGCCAGATTGGGAATTTAACCAGGACACCGGGGTTAACACCGCTACTCTTACGATAAGTGCCATGGGATCTTTAATGACCTCAGAGAGTCAGGACACCAATTTAACGTCCCGTCCGAAAGACGGCACCCTACACAGGGCAGTGTCCCCAATCACTGGCCTGGGGCATTGGGATATTTTTTAGACCAGAGGAAAGAGTGCCTCCTACTGGCCCTCCAACAGCATCTGGTCTCCCATCCAGGAACTGACCAGGACCAACCCTGCTTAGAAGCAAGCCAGCAGTGGAATGCCGGGTGGTATGCTGCTAACATATGCAGCATGTGTCATGGAGGGTGGGGGTGCTGAGCTCTCAACATGTCATCAAATGATACTTTTTATGTCACAATGCTGTTGCTCTTGTTAAATGAGTTGCATGATTTTTGTCATGCACAAATATTACCGATGTCTTGGCTGTGATTCTGTGTTTGCTATACTGCAGTCTACAGCGAGAGACGAGCTGGATTACCATAAACATTTTTGTCTGGATTATAATAATCTGCGTGTCACTGTGATTGTCTCAGTGGCTGGTTAGGCCTGGGGGTGTTTGGCTGCTTTAAACACTAGTTTAATGAGTTTAGATCAAACCCCTTATTTAGTATTCCACAGTGCCTCTCTGACTCACTGCTGCTAGGCCACGTTTATGGAAATTACCCCATTCAGCCCCAGAGAAAGGCCACTAGTGATATTTTACGGCAGTTTAGAAAAGCGACGCAGAGTATATGAATTACCCTTTGGGCCTTGAGGCTCATCGCTGACCCTGTCATCAGCAATCTATCTGATGGATGTGACCATAAACACCCCCCCCCCCCCCCCCCCCCCCCCCCCATACCTGACAATAATGCTGACTCAGAGCAGCTATCAGAGTGGCAGGGTAGCCTAGTGGTTAGAGCGTTGGACTAGTAACCGGAAGGTTGCGAGTTCAAACCCCCGAGCTGACAAGGTACAAATCTGTCATTCTGCCCCTGAACAGGCAGTTAACCCACTGTTCCCAGGCCGTCATTGAAAATAAGAATTTGTTCTTAACTGACTTGCCTGGTTAAATAAAGGTAAAATATATATTTTTTTCTAAAAATCGACGGGCACGGGCAACTTATTGAAAGTCTGCTGGAATCCACACAAAGCAGGAGGGATTTGGACTGTAGATAAGACATCATTCTACGTGGAAAGTGACATGGTCTACTTACTGGTTTGTGTGCTCTTTTGTAGTGTCATTTGGGAGGGGGTTGCAGATTGTGGGGGTGGGGTGGAGGTTGGCTTGCTGCACTGATCTTGTCCTCTGCCCCACCTTGCGGTCTCCCCCGGTCTCCCCACTCCTTCACCCTAACCCCTACCTCCCCTTTCCCTCTTTCAGCATGACCGTGAGCTGTAAGACGACACCCACTGAGTGATTAGCAATGACTGCTGTCACAAACACAGACAGATGTAGTGTGTTACACACACACACACACACACAAGCCACAGGCATATTCCCAGGAGGGCTCCAGTCTCTTGCTGTCATATGTGATCAAAGCTTTCAGAGCCTTGGTCTCAGTGAGTGAATATTCACTGTGCAGGGTTCTCATTCCACATCTGCCACTCCCTAGCTCCTTCTCTCCCTCTCACCCTCTTCTCATTCCACCCCCTGGCTCTTATTCCTCTCTTTAATATGACACTGTGTTTCTCTCTATACCCAGCAGGTTGGCCAACTCATTGCCCTGCACTTCTTTTCCTCTCCTCTGTCTTTTCCACACTCCCTCACTCCTCCTGCTCTGCCCCCATTTGTGCTCCATCGATCACGCCTCCCTGCGATCCCTTCTTCCACCTGGTTTGTGAAGGCGTTAACAAGGCTATTCCTCCTCCTGGGCCCTGCAGCAAGAGCAGGGCTGCAAAGGCTTCAGGAAGATGGGGGTTAAGGGAGGGGGAAAGACTATGTGTGTAGAGGAAGGGAGGATGGGTAGTGTGTACTTTGTGTGCGTGATGCGCCTATAAGCGATTGTGTGAGCGATTTGTTGTATGTGGTATATGTGTATTGCGTTGTATAGGTCTAGTGTTGGTGGTGGGATGACACGTGTGTGCAGGTGTGTGATTGGAAGTCTGTATTTCCTGCAGTGAAGAACATGTGTCATGTCTTGGGAGTGCCTGGTGGCAACAGGGCTAAGATGGTGTGTGTGTGTGTGTGTGTATTTTGTGGGTGTGTGTGTGTCTGTCAGCCTTAGAGCACTCTGCAGTCTTGACTTCTGACTGGGATGATTTGGTACTCAGTCAGTCAACGTCAGAACAGGACAGTACAGAAGCGCGTGCCCCACTGTTCTGCCTCTTTCCCCTCGACTTGTACCGAAATGACATATGACATGTAACATCCCACAGTGACCTTACCAAACAAAGTACAGTATTTCAAACACCTTGACTTTTTCCACATTTTGTTATTTTACAGCCTTATTGTAAAATGGATAAAAAATATAAAAACTCCTCATTAATCTACACACAATACCCCCATAATCACAAAGCGAAAAGTTTTTTTGAATTTTTTGCAAATGTATTTAAAAAAACAACTGATACCTTATTTACATAGGTATTCAGACCCTTTGATATGAGACACGGATTTGAGCTCAGGTGCATCCTGTTTCCATTTCTCTTCCTTGAGATGTTTGTACAACTTGATTGGAGTCCGCCTCTGTTAAATTCAATTGATTGGACATGATTTGAAAAGGCACACACCTGTCTGTATAAGGTCCCAGAGTTGACAATGCATGTCAGAGGAAAAACCAAGCCATGAGGTTGAAGGAATTGTCTGTAGAGCTCTGAGACAGGATTGTGTTGAGTCACAGATCTGGGGAAGTGTACCAAAAAATGTCTGCTGCATTGATGGTCCCCAAGAACACAATGGCCTCCATCATTCTTAAATGGAAGAGGTTTGGAACCACCAAGACTCTTCCTAGAGCTGGACGCCCAGCCAAACTGAGCAATTAAGGGAGAAGGGCCTTGGTCAGGGAGGTGACCAAGAACCCAATGGTCACTCTGACAGAGATCTAGAGTTCCTCTGTGGAGATTGGAGAACCTTCCAGAAGGACAACCATCTCTGCAGTACTCCACCAATCAGGCCTGTATGTAGAGTGGCCAGACTGAAGTCACTCCTCAGTAAAAGGCACCTGACAGCCCGCTTGGAGTTTGCCAAAAGCACCTAAAAGACTTCCAGGCGAAGGTTCACTTTCCAACAAGACAACGACCCTAAGCATACAGCCAAGACGTGTGGCTTCGGGCCAAGTCTCTGAATGTCCTTGAGTGGCCCAGTATTGGTGACTGAACAAAATGTTCTCATGGTATTTCACAGAAAACTTAGATTTTGCATGGATGACTGAACTCATTTACAGCAACAACCTGGGGAATAGTTACAAGAAAGATGAATGAGCCAATTGTATGTTGGGGATGGTATGAGGGCCTGATTGGGGAATTAGCCAGAATTAACACCCCTCTTACAATAAGTGCCATGAGATTGTTAGTGACCACAGAGAGTCAGGACACCCGTTTAACATCCCATCTGAAAGACAGCACCCTACACAGGGCAATGTCCCCAATCAATGCCCTGGGATTGGGGACACCACTTCAAATAGCATCTGGTCTCCCATCCAGGGACCAACCCTGCTTAGCTTCAGAAGAAAGCCAACAGTGGGATGAGGGTGGTATGCTACAGATAGAGGAGGGGATGATGACCTAACACCTGAAAAGAGTAGTGTGACAGAATTGTCTGTGGGGAGACCGGCGCAGAACTGCTGCAGACGTGTGTGTTTGTGAGTGTGTGTGAAGGGAATAGACTCGAGAGAATGGGGGGGGAGCACATATGTTACCATGACCTCTTCATTATTAATGACCTTATGTCAGGCAAAGTGCTGTTAATGCCTCCTCACCAGCCCAAACTGGCAGAGATAAGTGAGTGTAGTTGTTCCCACTCCCAATGATGGCAAAGAAAGAAACCTTATTATAACTTGTCCCAATTTCATTTATATAAGCGAAGTCACAATTGGCCCTGGCTGTCCTCTTTAGTTTGTGTTTAAGAAATGACCTTGAGTCCTCTGCCCCTTTCATCTACACATCAAAAGTTCCTCTCTCTACATTTTAGCCATTTAGCAAACACTCTTTTAGAAGCCTAAGTGGTATTGTTTAATAGTTTACTCAAATTGGGGGATGGGTGGTAGGATTTGCTGGGAATAGTAAAGGTATATTCTAAAAAAAGTATGTATGTATGTATGTATGTATGTATGTATGTGAATGTTTATGTATGCAAATGCATATGTGTGGGTATGTATGTATGTATGTATGTGAATGTTTATGTATGCATATGCATATGTGTGGGTATGTATGTATATGGATATATATATTATCCCAAAAAAGAAATGGGGGATTGGGAATGATGCCGACAATTACATTGATGGAAGCAACAATCTTTCTGCAATATTAAACTGACCCAACCCTAAAAACAAATGATGAAATAAAACACTCTAACCAGAGCGATTTACGGGAGCAATTGGGGTTAAGTGCCTTGCTCAAGAGCACAACAAACTTCTCACCTGGTTGGCTTGGGGATTCCAGCCAGCGGCCTTTCAGTTACTGGCCCAATACTCTTAACCGCTAGGCTACCTTCCATCTATTTATTTTCTTTCTGCCCTCTTCCTCTCCTATTGTCCTCTCCTTTAGTTTCCTCTTCTGTCATTAGCTATTGCACCTAACCTCTACCTCTCTCTTTCCCATTCTCCACCATCTCCAACTGCATAACTCCCCCTTCTTCATATATTTTCTCTTTACCTCCCTCTCTCACTCTCTCTACCGCCTGTCATGGTGATGATGTGTTGACCCTGTGGGAGCTGGTGGAGTCATTGACCGTGTGGTGCTGAGTGCTCTGTAGGACCTGCTGCCACGCGACTCTCAGACACACAGACTCCATCTCCTCTACTCCTAGCACCTGCTCCAGCACAGGTTAACCAGTCTTACTTTAGAGCCGACACAGACTCCATCTCCTCTACTCCTAGCACCTGTTCCAGCACAGGTTAACCAGTCTTACTTTAGAGCCGACACAGACTCCATCTCCTCTACTCCTAGCACCTGCTCCAGCACAGGTTAACCAGTCTTACTTTAGAGCCGACACAGACTCCATCTCCTCTACTCCTAGAACCTGCTCCAGCACAGGTTAACCATTCTTACTTTAGAGCCGACACAGACTCCATCTCCTCTACTCCTAGCACCTGCTCCAGCACAGGTTAACCAGTCTTACTATAGAGCCGACACAGACTACATGCACATTACATTTTAGTGTTTTTTTAGTACAGTGCGCCAGAGTTTATACACAGCTGCACACAATATAATTTTTTTTTATGGCCTCATGTTATTTTACCTTTGCCTATAAACAGAAGATTCTAAGATATTTGTTGAATTGCCAGAATTTCACATGTAGCCATTATAAAGGAGACAAAGCCCAGGGTTTGTGTAGTATCTGTCAGCGAAGATAAGCTATGTACTGAAATGCTGGATCATGCCCTGCACTAATCGCCAGAGAGGTGAGGGAGCCAAGCATCGACATAGAGTGATGTCATAAAGAGACTCAAAGGAGCTCTACCCAGCATGCTCAGCGACCGAAGCTCCTGCAGTACTCATGAATATTGAAAGGAAATGGAGAGAGAGAGAGAGAGCGGGGAGATAGGGGAAGAGAGAGAGATATGGAGAGCAAGGGAGATGGGTAGGGTCAGAAAGAGTCAGGGAGGGGGAGAAACGGGGGGTGGGGTAGAGGAGAATAGGAGGGGGAAAGGAAAAATGGGGAGAGAGAAGAAGGAAATATAGAGAGTGAAAGGGAGAGAGACAGGGAGTGGCATATACTGAGGTAGAGGGAGAGAAGGGGGCACAAAAAAATATGAATGTTGATGTGGAACTCAGACTGCTGTAATTGAATTTTAAAATCCCTTTTATTTGATCAACACCCTATACTGCAGTACCAGTGTTTTCCACAAGAACATAGAGTAGCCAGCCAAATAGAAAAGTAGCCAGCCAGGCGCTGAAGGAGCTCTATTTTGGTGGCCTCTAGTACATTCGATAATAAGAAGAGACTTACTTGGGCCAAGAAACACGAGCAATGGACATTAGACCGATGGAAATCTGTCCTTTGGTCTGATGAGTCCATCTGGTTCCATCTGAAATACATAGCGAAATGATTAAATACTTGATTGAGTTTACCTCCCAGAATGGATTTTTTTTTGTGCTATTGTGTAGAAAGACATGACTTTACCATTTAAATGAATGATAATGTATGACAGTGTATTGTTACTTGTTTTGGATAACCTCTAGTTCCAGGGATATATTATCAGGACTATTTTCTAAGTAAGAGAACTTAAAAACCTTTTGAACATTTAACCTGTCTTCTCTTGAGATTAATCTTATTTACAGTTTTACTGCAAGGTATCAATTGTCACAATTTATATATTTTATTAAAACAGAACATTTAACTAAATGACCTACATTATCTTGAAAGATAAGTTAGTCTTAAGTATTATATCGTTCTGATTTTAATTTTTTGAAATCATTAGGTATGGCCCTATAAAATACATAACGTTTTTTGTCTGATTCTGATTTGTTCTTTCCCAAATTCTGTTTTGTCAAATTTGTTTTTGAAGGTTTCGGTTTATCCTTTTTTTTCAGGTTTTTACTTTAAAAATCCCTCTTTTTTTAATAGAAAAACAACTCAATTGGAAGTCCACAACAATGCTTTAACCACATAAGGAGACCACTTTTGAGATCTTGGGAAAAATCGGAGAAATTTGAAACCCTTTAATTCACGTGTGCACCTACAGTTGCACCATGCTCAAAGGGATCAGTGTCTGCTTTTTTCAATTAAATATATACAGTACCAGTCAAAAGTTTGGACACACCTACTCATTCAAGGGTTTTTCTTTATATTTACTATTTTCTTCATTGTAGAAAAATAGTGAAGACATAAAAACTATGAAATAACACATGTAGCAACCAAAAAAGTGTTAAACAAATCAAAATATATTTGAGATTCTTCAAAGTTGCCACCCTTTGCCTTGATGACAGCTTTGCACACTCTTGGCATTCTCTCAGCCAGCTTCATGAGTTAGTCACCTGGAATGCATTTCAATTAACAGGTGTGCCTAGTTAAAAGTTATTTTGTGGAATTTCTTTCCTTCTCAATGTTTTTAGCCAATCAGTTGTGTTGTGACAAGGTAGGGGAGGTATATAGAAGATAGCCCTATTTGGTAAAAGACCAAGTCCATATTATGGCAAGAACAGCTCAAATAAGCAAAGAGAAATGACAGTCCATCATTACATGAAGGTCTTTGACCTTTTTTTGTGCAGTTGCAAAAACCATCAAGCGCTATGAGAGAACTGGCTCTCATGAGGACCTCCACAGGAAAGGAAGACCTAGAGTTACCTCTGCTGCAGAGGATAAGTTCATGAGCGTTACCAGCCTCAGAAATTGCAGACCAAATAAATGCTTCAGAGAGTTCAAACAACAGACACATCTCAACATCAACTTTTCAGAGGAGACTGTGTGAATTAGGCCTTCTTGGTCAAATTGCTGCAAAGAAGACACTACTAAAGGACACCAATAATAAGAAGAGACTTGCTTGGGCTAAGAAACACGAGCAATGGACATTAGACCGATGGAAATCTGTCCTTTGGTCTGATGAGTCCAAATTTGAGATTTTTGGTCCCAACCGCTGTGTCTTTGTGAGACGCAGAGTAGGTGAACGGATGATCTCCGCGTGTGTGGTTCCCACCATGATGCATGGAGGAGGAGGTGTGATGGTGTGTGGGTGCTTTGCTGGTGACACTGTTCAAGGCACACTTAACCGGCATGACTATCACAGGATTCTGCAGCAATACGCCATCCCATCTGGTTTGAGCTTAGTGGGACTATCATTTGTTTTTCAACAGGACAATGACCCAACATACCTTCAGGCTGTGTAAGGGCTATTTGACCAATAAGGAGAGTGATGGAGTGCTGATGACCTGGCCTCCACAATCACCAATCTCAACCCAATTGAGATGGTTTGGGATGAGTTGGACCACAGAGTGAAGGAAAAGCAGCCAACAAGTGCTCAGCATATGTGGGAACAACTCCAAGACTGTTGGAAAAGCAATCCAGGCGAAGCTGGTTGAGAATGTCAAGAGTGTGCAAAGCTGTCATCGGGGCAAAGGATGGCTACTTTGAAGAATCTCAAATCTTAAATATATTTTGATTTGTTTTGCACTTTTTTTGGTTACTACATGATTCCATATGTGTTATTTAATAGTTTTAATGTCTTCGCCTTTATTACTACAATGGGAAAACCCCTTGAATGAGTAGTGGGTCCAAAGACAACTACTAATTGGTGCCGTTCTTTGAAAGGCATGGAAAAACCTCCCTGATCTTTGTGGTTATATCTGCTTGAAATTCACTACTCTATTGAGGGACCTTATTATACGTGTGTGTGTGTGTGTGTGTGTGTGTGTGTGTGTGTGTGTGTGTGTGTGTGTGTGTGTGTGTGTGTGTGTGTGTGTGTGTGTGTGTGTGTGTGTGTGTGTGTGTGTGTGTGTGTGTGTGTGTGTGTGTGTTATAGAGATGGGGTAGTTATTCAAAAATCATGTTAACCACTATTATTGAACACTGAATGAATCCATGCAACTTATTATGCAATTTTTGCCACATTTTTACTCCTGAAGTTATTTCTGCTTGCCGTAACAAAGTGGTTGAATACTTATTGACTCAAAACATTTCAACTTTAATTCATTTGTACCAGGAGGCGGGACAGAGGGCAGACTGCATTTCCCTGTCATCCCTCGCTTTGTCTTACATGCACCTATCCTATCAATGGATTGCTAGAAGATGCATATCGTTCATTCTAGAGGTAGAGGGCTTGACAGACTAGCAACTTGAAACTTTGAAATTTAAAAGTTACCTCGTTAATATGAAGTGGAAAAAGTAGCCGGCTGAAAATGAGTCTATAACCAGCTGATTAGCCAACGGTCGGCTCTAATGGAAAACACTGCAGGACATCACATCAACATTCAGCCCTCAGACGTCGAGCTCACGTGTTCCAGCCTTTAAGATAAACAAGGTTAAATGGGTTTAAAAGGAAAGCTCCAGAGCCCCCTCATCATTAACAGAGCACAACACTTTGCTATATATAGCCTAATGTTACCTAGCAAACATTGAACCTGGTTGGTTAGCTACCTGCAGATTCACGCAGGGTATTAACCTTTCTGATCTCCCCATCCCGGATCCGGGATCGTGAATACAGACTCAAGCTCATTACCATAACGCAACGTTAACTATTCATGAAAATCGCAAATGAAATGAAATAAATATGCTAGCTCTCAAGCTTAGCCTTTTGTTAACAACACTGTCATCTCAGATTTTCAAAATATGCTTCTCAACCATTGCAAAACAAGCATTTGTGTAACAGTATTGATGGCTAACGTAGCATTTAGCGTAGCATTTAGCATTAGCATTCAGCTGGCAACATTTACACAAAAAAACAGAAAAGCATTCAAATAAAATCATTTACCTTTGAAGAACTTCAGATGTTTTCAATGAGGAGACTCTCAGATAGCAAATGTTCAGTTTTTCCTGAAAGATTATTTGTTTAGGACAAATCGCTCCGTTTTCTGCGTCACGTTTAGCTATGAAAAAACCCCTGTATCCAGGATTGTGTAAATCTATCAGCAAGCTCATTAGCATAACACAACGTTAACTATTCATGAAAATCGCAAATGAAATAAATATGCCATCTCTCAAGCTTAGCCTTTTGTAAACAACACTGTCATCTCAGATTTTCAAAAGATGCTTCTCAACCATAGGAAAACAATCATTTGTGTAAAAGTAGCTAGCTAGCGTAGCATTTAGCGTTAGCATTTAGCGTTAGCATTAGCGTTAGCATCCAGCACGCAACATTTCAACAAAAACATAAAAGCCTTCAAATAAAATCATTTACCTTTGAAGAACTTCAGATGTTTTCAATGAGGAGACTCTCAGATAGCAGATGCTCAGTTTTTCCAAAAATATTCTTTGTGTATTAGAAATAGCTCCATTTTGTACATCACATTTGGCTACCAAAAAAAACTGAAAATTCAGTCCTCAAAACGCGAACTTTTTTCCAAATTAACTCCATAATATCGACTGAAAATATGGCAAACGTTGTTTAGAATCAATCCTCAAGGTGTTTTTCACATATCTCTTCGATGATATATTGTTCGTGGAAGTGTGCTTTCTCTCCTGAATCCCAGGAGAAAATGCCTGCACCTGAAGATTACGCACAAATTTAGACAAAGGACACCGGGCGGACCCCTGGAAAATGTAGTCTCTTATGGCCAATCTTCCAATGATATGCCTACAAATACGTCACAATGCTGCCGAAATATTGGGGAAACGGCAGAAGGTCTAAGCTTATTCCTGTCGCATTCACAGCCATATAAGGAGACATTAGAAAACAGAGCTTCAGAAATTCTGCTTCCTGTTTGATGTATCATCTTGGTTTCGCCTGTAGAATGAGTTCTGGGACACTTACAGACAAAATCTTTGCAGATTCTGAAACTTCAGAGTGTTTTCTTTCCAAAAATATGCATAGTCGATCATCTTTTCGTGACAAAATATTGCGCTTAAAACGGGAACGTTTTTTATCCAAAAATGAAATAGCGCCCCTAGAGATGCAACTGGTTAATGTCATGAGTTTGGATTATGGTTAATTATTTACCTAGCTACTGTTAGCAAGCTACATGTCTCAACAAAAGACTCCACTATGCAAGTAACCATTTCAATAGAATGTCACTGCGAAAACTGTTGATAGCCAGAGCAAATTTACCAGCTACGTCGATCTACTCCAATTTCAGAGCACTCTCGTCTGAGTGTACCGGAGCGCAGAATAACTGACGAATCTACGAACGCTCAATATGGCCGGTGTCAGTAAACGTTGCCAAAAAAGCGTAAATTGTTGCCAGCAGCATAGTTGCAGTAACCGTCGCTCAGGATAACATAAAAACAATGGTCAGTGAGCTGTTCTCTCATTTGTGTCTGGAAGTAGCTAGCAAGCTAGCCAACGTTAGCTTGGGTGCTTAACTGCTGTTGTTAGGACAGAACGCTCGGATCAACCCTTAAAGAGATGGATGGGGCTAAAGCTTAAGAGGGTGTGAACGATGCTGAATGGGTGTAGACGAAGAAGAGCTCTCCAGTAGGTACTAAAACATTCAAAGGCCATTTTCTCAAAAGCGAGATTACAAGTTTATCAACTCTCAAAGCAGAATCATTACATTACATAGAACCATGACTACATAGAACTATATTCCACATCAGGTAACTGATGCAAGCAGTAGAATCCGATTTTAAAAACAGATAAAAATACACATTATGGAACAGCGGGGACTGTGAAGCAACACAAACATAGACACATGCATACACACACGATAACATACACACTATACACACACGTACACATGGATTTTGTGTTGTAGATATGTGGTAGTAGAGTAGGGGGCCTGAGGGCACACACTTAATGTGTTGTGAAAGCTGTTGTGAATGTCTTGTAATGTTTTACAAAAATTGTATAACCACCTTAATTTTGCTGGACCCCAGGAAGAGTAGATGCTGCCTTGGCAACAGCTAATAGGGATCCATAACAAATAGAAAGTACCAGGTCGCTATTACTGAAACTATATTTCGGCCCTAGAATGAAAAGCCTGGAAGAGAAACCCAACCCCAAGGCCAAAAACCAGCTGGTTGGTAGCGTAAACAGCCCTATCAGTCTTGGACATTGCATTAAGAGATGAGCTAGGACAATGCTAGGATCCAGGTGCACCAGATGCCTATTGGTGGCTATCGATCCGCCATTGGAGGTCAGCTGCCCGTTTTATCAATTGGCAGCTTGTACAGAGATCACCAGAAGTGGGAAGCACCTGGACCAAGCAACTCGGCCCACCTCGTTGACTTCGCCCCTTCCAGAGAGCCCACGTGCGACACCTAGACACATGCTGTGTACATCGCCTTCTTCCCAACTGTTATGAACTCCCCCAGTTCTAGGGTCTTGAATGACAGCTGCAGCCCCTCATAGAGAGAGGTGGTAAAGAGGAGAGAGAAGGAATGTGATCTGCAGGTTTCTTCCATGAAGCCATTAGGGGAATATGGGATGGTTAAAGAGGGAGAGGGAATCTGATACAGTCTGAGTGGAAGTTAGGGGAGCTGAGAGAATACAATGGTTTTGATTTATACAGTGCACAGTGACTAGACATGGGTACAGATGTAGGATCTTAATTTGAGCCAGTTTGCTGCAGCAGGATAATAATCCTGCATCAACGGGAAATGTGAATTATTATGTGTATTATAATTAATGTAGGGGTCGATCAATTAATTTGTACATTTTAAAATGTCAGATTTGAATATCCCTCACTAAAAATATATCAACCCCTACAAACATTTTCATTAATTATAATTCACATAACAATTCACATTTCCTCTAATAATTCACATTTCCTGTAGCTGCTGTGAGAAATGTGTGTGTATTTGTGTGTATCTATTGGCATTATTCATCTGTATATATGTCTTATAGGCATCGTGATATGTGAACAGTAGTACACACTACGTGCATGCGTTTGAGTATGTTTAAGACAGAGAGAGAAATAGTGAGAGATAAAAAAAGTAACTATGCTTTGATTGTAATGGAGTGCAGAGGCAGTGGCCTGACAGACACTATAAATATTTCAGGGCCTCCGTTTTAGCACGAGGGAGAAGAGACAACAGGAAGCTCCTTATTTGGATGTGGCTCATTATTTATTCATGAGAAGGGAGTGATTTTGTGGCTTTTTGGCATGCTCCTCTTCATGTTCAAATAGTTGGAATACAGAGAGGGAACATATGGAAGTCTGTGTGTGTACAGCATGTGAGTGTGTCCGTCCGTGTAAGTGCATATGTATGACCGTGTGTGTCTGTGTGTTCAAGTGCCTCATTCCAACACATGTACGTGACCTCTGATACTCTTGCTGTCTATCAATATTTGATCAACTCCCACTCTTGAGCGCCTCCTGGGCTAGTTATTGATTTCTCATTCTCTAGGCCATGACTCCATCTTGCCAGTCATGCAGATGGGATGCAATGCTTTCAGGAACATTTTCTCCCAAAACAAAAATGTGGGAAGTAACAAATCAGAGGTTAATCTATCTCTACACACCATTTGCAGAAAATACTCATCTCAATGCCAGGTTTACCAGCATAGGGATGGAGAGAGATGCAGAGAGGAAACTATTACCTCCTAGGGGATGTTTTTCAATTAGAAGTCTCACGATGAAAGGAAATAGAAATGTGCTGAATGGAAGGAGTGAAGAATGACTGGAGGAACCAGACCAGAGATGATAAGAATAGTGCTGATAATTATAGATGGGAGTCTAGTGTATTTATAACGGCGCACAATGACCTTCCAGATCCAGCAATTGTTTTAGCAGAGTGTATCTCTGTTTCCTCCTTCTATTGCTGAGCTCCAATTGGCTACTGTGCTGTAGCTAACCCTGACTGTCCAGGGACCTGTGAGACTGCTACCACTCAAAACCCCATCGCCCAGTCTACTGCTAACTGAGCCTCATCATTGTGTGTGTGTGTGTGTGTGTGTGTGTGTGTGTGTGTGTGTGTGTGTGTGTGTGTGTGTGTGTGTGTGTGTGTGTGACGTAGAAGTGGGTCTTTGAGTAAACCCAGGAGGGTTCATTACTGTGATCCATCTCTCTCTGATCCTACTGGTGCTTACGTTAAAACCCGCATGACCTCTGTGTGGCTATTTTTAGTGTTTTTATGTGTGCCTGTGTTGGTGTACAGTAGGTGTCTTCAGGGGAAGGTATTTGTGTGTGAATGTGTGCATGCATGTTACTAGATGTCAGAACATTCACAGCTTTCACAGTTTCTGCCAAATGTGCCAGACCTGGGTTGGAGCAGGGACAACATACTACTATTATACATCAATCATAGACTGTAACAAATCCCAGTCAATAACAGCACAGTACCTCCAGATACAAGCCCCTCATCCTTAAATCATTATGGGTTTGGTTGATTCTCTAATTGGCTTGCCCTCTCCACTCTGCTCTTTTCTGTGGAGATGTAGGTGCAGTGGCATCTGCCCTACATGCTTTGTCTGTCTGCCTGCCTGTCCCACTCTCTCTGCTGTGTAAGTGGAACTGAGCTGAGAGAAGCTGAAGTATGTCCATCTATTCAACGTTACCGAATTCTTGACCTGATAACCAGGCATCTACCTCTGTGTTACTCCATTCCAAAGACATGTTCACTGCTGTCTGTAATCTTCTCTAAACCATGTGATCCTAGAAGGCTGCTCTCAGTTTCAGGCTTTTTCTCCAGTTGAAGATTTGCTGACAACAGGTCAGCTGTGATAGAAATACATACAAAAGATCTGTCTGAGATCCTGAAAGTCAATCTATTTATCTCATACCTTTTCTTAACTAATTCTACACTCTCAGAAATAAATGTATAGAATTGTACTTAGAGGTACAAGCGTTTATCACGCTTGCCCTGTAAGGCACGTCCATTGTACCATTTGTTATAGGCATATAATTGTACCCTTGCATTTTGAGCCAAAATGTACAAATTTGCCTTTTTAGGGTACTACCACATTGACAAAGCAGTTTTTTCCATTTATGTGGCAAAAATGTACCTATTCTCTATACCAAGTCCCTCGTGTACATGCCTCTCTACCCCCAATCCGGGGGTAGCCCCGACCAGGACTGGGACCTGGACCCAAGCTAACAGCTTAACCATTACGCCAAGAGGTCCGTACCTCTTGACAAGGTCACTTAGGTTTGGGTTAAGGACGCTACAATATTAATTACAGCACTTTATGGTCACATGCTCTTATGTCAGCTTTTATAAAGACTTCAGAACAGCGTAAATGCTCAAACTTGAACAATAATAACCATAGACCACTTAAACTGGTATAGAACTAACCCGGAAGCCACACCCCCGCTGAGCTACGCCTCCAATGATTGTACCTTTCAAAATATTGGGTACCAAAATGTACCATTATAGTAAATGATTTGCACATGTACCCTAAAAGGTACCGAACTATACCATGTGAAATCATGTGTACCTCTCAAGGTACATTATAAGTATTTCCATATGTTAGTACCCCAGGGAACAATACTGTGCCTTAACTGCACCCTTTGTTCTGAGAGTGTACAGTTGAAGTTTAAATATAAAGTGGAGCTCTAAGTTGTATTGAGGAAGTATTTCTAAGTGATGTGAGGACACTGAATCTAAATCCCCAGTGACGGGGGCTGTCACTACAGTAACGACTTCTGACCACTCTTCTGTCAAAGGCTTTTGTCATCCCAGACCGAGACAGTGTTTCACGCTATCAAATTGCTGAACTTTTCCTATAATCTTGACTGTTATGATTAGTGGGCTAAGCTAGCTGAACGGATAGTTTTGACTCCCCCAGGGGATCTTGTATAGCAGTGGGGACGCTCCACACTGGACCGGCTCCAACGACTGGCCAAGGAAACGCATGACTCTCACTTTTAGAAAAATAAAGAATGACTCTTACGTTATAGAAACAGCTACGATTACCAACTATATTTACAGTATACAAAATCGCATTCCGGTTTCTGTATCATCTCATTTTCCATCCTCTCCACTTCTTCAGTTACCCACCTGTGATTATGTGTCATGGAGCTTGTTCCTCCTAATGTCTATCTTTACGTCTTGTGGAATATTTTGTCTTTGAATGTAATGTGTTTATTAGTAAGTGTGGAATTGCAGTTGTCTTTTTTTGTCGTTGCCATGGTGTGTTTTGCGGAAGGCGTACTTTCTGTTGATTTATTGCAGCATAGCTTTTATTTGGATATAGCACTTTGTTTTTGTATTCGTGTGTTTTGGCTCAAATGTGGCTGTGTGTGTTTTAGTCTTTAGTCTTTTAGTTGAAATGAGTGTTAGCGTGCAGTCTCCCTGTGTGTTTGGCTCTGTTTTCACTGGGTTGACTGTGGCTTAGGAGAGCAGAGCTCCGGTCTTCCTGGGCTGTGGTCGCCCGCCTGTCTTTGTCGCGTTAGACATGGCTCCATGTTGGAGCTGGAGCTCTAGATTGACCCTGATGGTGTGTGTCATACGTGTGTGCTGTTGTAGTCCTTGTAGTCCTAGTCCTAGTCCATTGGATATGCCGCATCGGGGGTATCCCAGTGTCTGCTTATTTTCATACTCATCTTAGGCTACATGCCTTTTGTGTACATGAAGTTCCTTCTAAAGCCACCCTTTGTGTGGCTGCAAATTGTATGTAGGACTGTGTGTTCATGATTATTTGCGCATGTTTTTCGGCTGTGCGTTTTCTTTGCCAAGGTGGATGGGTTTCTTTTCTTTGCCAAGGTGGATGGGTTTCTTTTCTTTGCCAAGGTGGATGGGTTACATTAGCAGGCTCTGTGTCTTGTTCTAGGGAGTCTTCCAAGCTTATGAATTGTGTATACCTGTCTTTATTGTGTTTGTGTTACGTAACAGGTGGTCTTGTTCTAGGATTGTGTGTGTGTACTGTACACTGTATTTGGAAGCGTCTGCTTTTTGTATCCACACAGTTTGAGTACAAAGAGAATGCACTTTCATCCTTTAGATTTAGATGCACAAGGATGTACAGTGGGGCAAAAAAGTATTTAGTCAGCCACCAATTGTGCAAGTTCTCCCACTTAAAAAGATGAGAGAGGCCTGTAATTTTCATCATAGGTACACTTCAACCATGACAGACAAATTTAGAAAAATAATCCAGAAAATCACATTGTAGGATTTTTAATGAATTTATTTGCAAATTATGGTGGAAAATAAGTATTTGGTCAATAACAATAGTTTATCTCAATACTTTGTTATATACCCTTTGTTGGCAATGACAGAGGTCAAACGTTTTCTGTAAGTCTTCACAAGGTTTTCACACACTGTTGCTGGTATTTTGGCCCATTCCTCCATGCAAATCTCCTCTAGAGCAGTGACGTCATTTCCGGTCACGACTTGCAGACTTGTTTTTGAGTTGCTGTGCGTTTCTTGCCAACCTGTTTTGCTACCTGACAAATTTACGGTTTTTACTTTTTAATTACCGTTTATATTTTTGTTTTTTCCTACTCAACTTTTTCACTCCGGACGCTTTATCTGGACACGGTTCGTCAGGACCTCCAACAGCCGAAGCTAAGTAGTAACATTAACATGATGCCTTCTAATTGCAGTCGCTGTACTCGCCTTACGGCGAGGATAGCTGTGCTACAAGCCCAGCTTCAGACGCAATCGCTAGGCAAGGGTAATTTCAGTGTAGGAAAGGATGAAACAGCGTCTGTGCCACCAGTAAGTACAGATAGTAGTATAAATCCCCTGGCACAGTCCCCGCAGCCGGACAACTTTCTCCCGGTTTCTGGAAGGAAATGCTGTAGGAACGCTCAACCGGTGTCGCTCATTCAGCCGACAGAAACTTTCAACCGGTTTTCCCCATTAAGCAGCGGGTCGGAGTCAGAGGCCGAGTCTTCTCTGGTCTCTACTCCTCCCGTTACGGGGTCTGAGACGCCGAAGCTTCCCACCATTAGCTCTGACAAATTGAAAACTCTAGTCATTGGCGACTCCATTACCCACAGTATTAGACTTGAGAATCATCCAGCGATCATACACTGTTTACCGGGGGGCAGGGCTACCGACGTTAAGGCTAATCTGAAGATGGTGCTGGCTAAAGCTAAAACTGGCGAGTGTAGAGAGTATAGAGATATTGTTATCCACGTCGGCACCAACGATGTTAGGATGAAACAGTCAGAGATCACCAAGCGCAACATAGCTTCTGCGTGTAAATCAGCTAGAAAGATGTGTCGGCATCGAGTAATTGTCTCTGGCCCCCTCCCAGTTAGGGGGAGTGATGAGCTCTACAGCAGAGTCTCACAACTCAATCGCTGGTTGAAAACTGTTTTCTGCCCCTCCCAAAAGATAGAATTTGTAGATAATTGGCCCTCTTTCTGGGACTCACCCACAAACAGGACCAAGCCTGACCTGCTGAGGAGTGACGGACTCCATCCTAGCTGGAGGGGTGCTCTCATTTTATCTACCAACATAGACAGGGCTCTAACTCCTCTAGCTCCACAATGAAATAGGGTGCAGGCCAGGCAGCAGGCTGTTAGCCAGCCTGCCAGCATAGTGGAGTCTGCCACTAGCACAGTCAGTGTAGTCAGCTCAGCTATCACCATTGAGACCGTGTCTGTGCCTCGACCTAGGTTGGGCAAAACTAAACATGGCGGTGTTCGCCTTAGCAATCTCACTAGGATAAAGACCACCTCCATTCCTGTCATTATTGAAAGAGATCATGATACCTCACATCTCAAAATAGGGCTACTTAATGTTAGATCCCTTACTTCAAAGGCAATTATAGTCAATGAACTAATCACTGATCATAATCTTGATGTGATTGGCCTGACTGAAACATGGCTTAAGCCTGATGAATTTACTGTGTTAAATGAGGCCTCACCTCCTGGCTACACTAGTGACCATATCCCCCGTGCATCCCGCAAAGGCGGAGGTGTTGCTAACATTTACGATAGCAAATTTCAATTTACAAAAAAAAAAATGACGTTTTCGTCTTTTGAGCTTCTAGTCATGAAATCTATGCAGCCTACTCAATCACTTTTTATAGCTACTGTTTACAGGCCTCCTGGGCCATATACAGCGTTCCTCACTGAGTTCCCTGAATTCCTATCGGACCTTGTAGTCATAGCGGATAATATTCTAATCTTTGGTGATTTTAATATTCACATGGAAAAGTCCACAGACCCACTCCAAAAGGCTTTCGGAGCCATCATCGACTCAGTGGGTTTTGTCCAACATGTCTCTGGACCCACTCACTGTCACAGTCATACGCTGGACCTAGTTTTGTCCCATGGAATAAATGTTGTGGATCTTAATGTTTTTCCTCATAATCCTGGACTATCGGACCACCATTTTATTACGTTTGCAATTGCAACAAATAATCTGCTCAGACCCCAACCAAGGATCATCAAAAGTCGTGCTATAAATTCACAGACAACACAAAGATTCCTTGATGTCCTTCCAGATTCCCTCTGTCTACCCAAGGACGCCAGAGGACAAAAATCAGTTAACCACCTAACTGAGGAACTCAACTTAACCTTGCGCAATACCCTAGATGCAGTTGCACCCCTAAAAACTAAAAACATTTCTCATAAGAAACTAGCTCCCTGGTACACAGAAAATACCCGAGCTCTGAAGCAAGCTTCCAGAAAATTGGAATGGAAATGGCGCCACACCAAACTGGAAGTCTTCCGACTAGCTTGGAAAGACAGTACTGTGCAGTACCGAAGAGCCCTTACTGCTGCTCGATCATCCTATTTTTCTAACTTAATTGAGGAAAATAAGAACAATCCGAAATTCCTTTTTGATACTGTCGCAAAGCTAACTAAAAAGCAGCATTCCCCAAGAGAGGATGACTTTCACTTTAGCAGTGATAAATTCATGAACTTCTTTGAGGAAAAGATTATGATTATTAGAAAGCAAATTACGGACTCTTCCTTAAATCTGCGTATTCCTTCAAAGCTCAGTTGTCCTGAGTCTGCACAACTCTGCCAGGACCTAGGATCAAGAGAGACACTCAAGTGTTTTAGAAAAGGCTGTTGCGCAACAACTCACTGCCTTCCTGAAGACAAACAATGTATACGAAATGCTTCAGTCTGGTTTTAGACCCCATCATAGCACTGAGACGGCACTTGTGAAGGTGGTAAATGACATTTTAATGGCATCGGACCGAGGCTCTGCATCTGTCCTCGTGCTCCTAGACCTTAGTGCTGCTTTTGATACCATCGATCACCACATTCTTTTGGAGAGATTGGAAACCCAAATTGGTCTACACGGACAAGTTCTGGCCTGGTTTAGATCTTATCTGTCGGAAAGATATCAGTTTGTCTCTGTGAATGGTCTGTCCTCTGACAAATCAACTGTAAATTTCGGTGTTCCTCAAGGTTCCGTTTTAGGACCACTATTGTTTTCACTATATATTTTACCTCTTGGGGATGTTATTCGAAAACATAATGTTAACTTTCACTGCTATGCGGATGACACACAGCTGTACATTTCAATTAAACATGGTGAAGCCCCAAAATTGCCCTTGCTAGAAGAATGTGTTTCAGACATAAGGAAGTGGATGGCTGCAAACTTTCTACTTTTAAACTCGGACAAAACAGAGATGCTTGTTCTAGGTCCCAAGAAACAAAGAGATCTTCTGTTGAATCTGACAATTAATCTTAATGGTTGTACAGTCGTCTCAAATAAAACTGTGAAGGACCTCGGCGTTACTCTGGACCCTGATCTCTCTTTTGAAGAACATATCAAGACCATTTCAAGGACAGTTTTTTTCCATCTACGTAACATTGCAAAAATCAGGAACTTTCTGTCCAAAAATGATGCAGAAAAATTAATCCATGCTTTTGTCACTTCCAGGTTAGACTACTGCAATGCTCTACTTTCCGGCTACCCGGATAAAGCACTAAATAAACTTCAGTTAGTGCTAAATACGGCTGCTAGAATCCTGACTAGAACCAAAAAATTTGATCATATTACTCCAGTGCTAGCCTCTCTACACTGGCTTCCTGTCAAAGCAAGGGCTGATTTCAAGGTTTTACTGCTAACCTACAAAGCATTACATGGGCTTGCTCCTATCTATCTCTCTGATTTGGTCCTGCCGTACATACCTACACGTACGCTACGGTCACAAGACGCAGGCCTCCTAATTGTCCCTAGAATTTTTAAGCAAACAGCTGGAGGCAGGGCTTTCTCCTATAGAGCTCCATTTTTATGGAACGGTCTGCCTACCCATGTCAGAGACGCAAACTCGGTCTCAACCTTTAAGTCTCTACTGAAGACTCATCTCTTCAGTGGGTCATATGATTGAGTGTAGTCTGGCCCAGGAGTGGGAGGGTGAACGGAAAGGCTCTGGAGCAACGAACCACACTTGCTGTCTCTGCCTGGCCGGTTCCCCTCTTTCCACTGGGATTCTCTGCCTCTAACCCTATTACAGGGGCTGAGTCACTGGCTTTACTGGGGCTCTCTCATGCCGTCCCTGGAGGGGGTGCGTCACCTGAGTGGGTTGAGTCACTGATGTGGTCATCCTGTCTGGGTTGGCGCCCCCCCCCCCCCTTAAGTTGTGCCGTGGCGGAGGTCTTTGTGGGCTATACTCAGCCTTGTCTCAGGATGGTAAGTTGGTGGTTGAAGATATCCCTCTAGTGGTGTGGGGGCTGTGCTTTGGCAAAGTGGGTGGGGTTATATCCTTCCTGTTTGGCCCTGTCCGGGGGTGTCCTCGGAGTGGGCCACAGTGTCTCCTGACCCCTCCTGTCTCAGCCTCCAGTATTTATGCTGCAGTAGTTTATGTGTCGGGGGGCTAGGGTCAGTTTGTTATATCTGGAGTACTTCTCCTGTCCTATTCGGTGTCCTGTGTGAATCTAAGTGTGCGTTCTCTAATTCTCTCCTCTCTTTCTCTCTCTCGGAGGACCTGAGCCCTAGGACCATGCCCCAGGACTACCTGACATGATGACTCCTTGCTGTCCCCAGTCCACCTGGCTGTGCTGCTGCTCCAGTTTCAACTGTTCTGCCTTATTATTATTCGACCATGCTGATCATTTATGAACATTTGAACATCTTGGCCATGTTCTGTTATAATCTCCACCCGGCACAGCCAGAAGAGGACTGGCCACCCCACATAGCCTGGTTCCTCTCTAGGTTTCTTCCTAGGTTTTGGCCTTTCTAGGGAGTTTTTCCTAGCCACCGTGCTTCTTCACCTGCATTGCTTGCTGTTTGGGGTTTTAGGCTGGGTTTCTGTACAGCACTTTGAGATATCAGCTGATGTACGAAGGGCTATATAAAATAAATTTGATTGATTGATTGATTGATATTTTGGGGCTGTTGCTGGGCAACACGGACTTTCAACTCCCTCCAAATATTTTTTATTGGGTTGAGATCTGGAGACTGGCTAGGCCACTCCAGGACCTTGAAATGCTTCTTACGAAGCCACTCCTTCGTTGCCCAGGTGGTGTGTTCGGGATCATTGTCATGCTGAAAGACCCAGCCATGTTTCATCTTCAATGCCCTTGCTGATGGAAGGAGGTTTTCACTCAAAATCTCACGATACATGGCCCCATTCATTCTTTCCTTTACACGGATCAGTCGTCCTGGTCCCTTTGCAGAAAAACAGCCTCTAAGCATGATGTTTCCACCCCCATGCTTCACAGTCGGTATGGTGTTCTTTGGATGCAACTCAGCATTCTCATCCAAACATGACGAGTTGAGTTTTTACCAAAAAGTTATATTTTGGTTTCATCTGACCATATGACATTCTCCCAATCTTCTTCTGGATCATCCAAATGCTCTCTAGCAAACTTCAGACGGGCCTGGACATGTACTGGCTTAAGCAGGGGGACACGTCTGGCACTGCAGGATTTGAGTCCCTGGCGGCGTAGTGTGTTACTGATGGTAGGCTTTGTTACTTTGGTCCCAGCTCTCTGCAGGTCATTCACTAGCTCCCCCCGTGTGGTTCTGGGATTTTTGCTCACCGTCCTTGTGATCATTTTGACCCCACGGGGTGAGATATTGCGTGGAACCCCAGATCGAGGGAGATTATCAGTGGTCTTGTATGTCTTCCATTTCCTAATAATTGCTCCCACAGTTGATTTCTTCAAACCAAGCTGCTTATCTATTGCAGATTCAGTCTTCCCAGCCTGGTGCAGGTCTACAATTTTGTTTCTGGTGTCCTTTGACAGCTCTTTGGTCTTGGCCATAGTGGAGTTTGGAGTGTGACTGTTTGAGGTTGTGGACAGGTGTCTTTTATACTGATAACAAGTTCAAACAGGTGCCATTAATACAGGTAACGAGTGGAGGACAGAGGAGCCCTTAAAGAAGAAGTTACAGGTCTGTGAGAGCCAGAAATCTTGCTTGTTTGTAGGTGACCAAATACTTATATTCCACCATAATTTGCAAATAAATTCATTAAAAATCGTAGAATGTGATTTTCTGGATTTTTTTTCTCATTTTGTCTATCGTAGTTGAAGTGTACCTATGATGAACTTGCACAATTGGTGGCTGACTAAATACTTTTTTGCCCCACTGTATGTGTGTATTTATTTATCTTTCCATACACCCTTCATCTATATGTGCTCAGACTCCCTTGTGTCGGCCGGTATGGTGCATTTGTACTTTAAACTTGGGTTTATGGGTGTGTTAGTTCTTATGCTCGTGTGTTTCTGTTTGTCAGTAAATCACATTACAGTAACAGGCTTTGACTTCGTCTACTGACTTCAAGACTAATATGTAGTCTGCCGTGCGGTCTGCATGTGTGCATCTGCATACCGTATCTGTGTCACATTAACAGGCCTTGTCTTCGTGTTGATGTGTCTTCTAGGCTCATGTGGTTCAGCGCCGGCTTGGTCATCAGGACAGTAGTGTGAGCTCTGAGAGGTCGACCAGTCGAGCCCGGGGAATATGGTACTATGACTACAGAGTAAATATCATCTGAAACACACGCCGTGTACTTCAACACTTTCTCTCTACATGTCTCTATGGCAGCTCTATGTAGCCGTGGTTTATGTCCTTGCATCTCCTTGGGGATCTTCCCCTCATGGCTTCTTGAGCTCTCTGTACGACTTCTGTGCTGTCGTCGTTGTGATGTGGCAAGTCAGTGCAGTCAGGTTTGGTGGTGTTTTGCAATACCGTGTATCTATCTTCACCGCTTTCCTCTCTTTACCGACTTGTATGTAGTACTTGTTTGTCTTTGTGTGTTTGGTGGACAATATTTGTGACTGTGAGTTTGCAAGAGTAACGTGGCGTCTTTATTGGTGCACATGTGTGCATTCTTCACCGTGCGTGGCAACTCTGGATGTCTGTTTATGAACTGTTTATGAGCTGTTTATGAACTGTTTATGAGCGTGTGTGCTGTCCCGTCTACCACTCTGTGTTTTTATGTCCGTCTATAATATGTATGAGTCTGTTTGAGTCAAAGAGAAGAATGTATCAATATCTGACATTGACTGGTCCTTTTAGGGTAAGATATCTGTATTTCTTTTAAGAACCCCACTCACTGCAGTGTACACATCTTTCCATCCACTCACCTTGAATCACATCATTTTTCCCCCTTCCAAATGGACGTAATCCATTACAATCCAGTAGAGGCCTGTACATGCACATTCCCTCTGGAAACAAATGTAGCTTTTAGAAGAAATGGCCTTGGGAGAGCAGACAGGTTTTATGTACTGCACGTGTATAGCCTACACATGCACACACACAGCCTCAGCCATACACTACAGAGCACTGTGATAGCGCTGAGTGCGCCTGTCCTCTGGGAGTTTAGTCATCTGGAGAGAAGCAAGCCGGAAAACACAGCGATATGATACAGTATTAGATTCCTCCACAGATATGAGATTAAAGGCTTTAATTTCTCAACCCTCCTCTCTTCCACTGGCCGTGTCAATGGAGGAATGCTTGTGACACATGTACGTCACGCCATACTGCAGCATGCCATGATGACACAGCATCACATCAATATGACACGAGAGGGACAGATACACACACTGATATGAGGGAAGGAAGGGGGAGAAGGAGGGAGGGAAGAGCGAGATGAACACGCACCAGACGGAGGGTGTGAGAGAATGAGGCGGGGAGCCTGCCTTGCAAGGGACGAAGAGGGGATCTGGAGAGGGAGGAACAGAGAGTGCAAGAAGGATAATGAGATAAAGAGAGAGAGGGCGGGGGGAACGTGAGTGATGGGAAGGGGGCATGCTGAGTGTAAATCACCATGTTTGGCTTGAGGATCTGATTACTGGATACAATTGACGCATTGACTTCACATGGCGATTACAAATGAATAGACAGGGCTGGGATGGATTGCTTTAAATTGACCACATATTACAGACAGAGGGATGGAGAGGGGGATGGAGAGAGAGGGAGGAGAAGGAAAATAAATTGTGCCTCGTAGCGAGTCAGCACAATCTAACATAAAATGTAATTTCAAAGATATTCTGCAGTCATTTCCATCTCTACACACACACACACACACACACACACACACACACACACACACACACACACACACACACACACAATCAAGAATGTTGATCGACTGCCTCTACCCTCAGACAATCAAGTTAAGAAACACACATTGAAGATCATAGATGCACTCATCAATCCATTTCAGAGACTGACTGAGGGGAGGTGGCGGCTGGAGACGTTATTCTCACCATTCTGCTCACATATGGCCCACTATATCCAACATGTCAACAAAGCTGTGAAATCCTAGAACAAAATGGCCAAAGGCCACAGAACGAAAATAGGAGCATAAACATGCTCAACACTCGCTGACAAGTCGGTGCGGGAACTCAGAGCTGCAGCAAGAGGCTTTGCATGTGAAAACATCCTACAAGTAGTATAATATTGGTTTCTTACAGGGGACTCAATGGCACCAGTCTTCCAATTGTCCGCCGTCAACTCACAGCAAAGAGGGTGGGGTCTAAGATGCGAAGGCAACTGAGACAGACAAAGTGAAAAATACATAGATCATATACCTCTCAGGATATCCCTTAGTTACTGCAGGTCAGAATGAAATAATATAGAAATATTTCAGTGATCCCTACAAAGGTGGAACTGGTACTGTTCATGTGTATCAGATATGAATCCAATATATATTTATACTTCCTGTTTGACATGAATCAGAGATTTCTTTCAGCACTCGTGTGTGCTTAATGCATAGTTTTTGTGTGATTAATGCATAGCTTATGTGTGAGGGAGAGGAATGATCTCGGTATTAACAGCTTATCTAACACATTGCCTGAGACTGAATACAAATACACACACACTGTTAGCATAAGGCTGGCGAAACCTCAGCCTGGACACATCAGCCATACATCGCTGAGGGAGAGAGTGAGTGGGGAAAAAGAGCAGCTTTACACCCCTTCCCACTGGGATCACACACAGGAGGAGATCAAAGGAGAGAGGGAGAGAAATAGAGAGTTAAGACCGCAAGGTAAGAGAGAGGTAAAGAAAGAGAGAGGCACAGTTGAATTCAGAAGTTTACATACACTTAGGTTGGAGTCATTAAAACTTGTTTTTCAACCACTCCACAAATTTCTTGTTAGCAAACTATAGTTTTGGCAAGTCGGTTAGGACATCTACTGTGTGCATGACACAAGTCATTTTTACAACAAACCGTTTACAGACCAATTATTTCACTTATAATTCACTGTATCACAATTCCAGTGGGTCAGAAGTTTACATACACTATGTTGACTGTGCCTTTAAACAGCTTGAAATTCCAGAAAATTATGTCATGGGTTTAGAAGCTTCTGATAGGCTAATTGACAACATTTGAGTCAATTGGAGTGTAATGTACCTGTCAATGTACCTGTAGATGTATTTCAAGGCCTCCCTAACCATGGTTACACATCAATTAAAAACACAACACCAAATCTTCCTCCACATGAACTAAACACAACAGCCTATGAATACCCCATATACTCATAAACAGATCAATGTTGTTAACCATTTTGTAATAGGCAAACTCAACCCTCAGTCTCGCTGCAAACATCCCCTCCATCCCCACACAAAATGAAGCAAAGAACAACACCCCTTCGACTGAACCTGTACTTCGGCCCAAATATAAATTGTTGGGAAGAGAAAACCTCTCCCAGAGCTGAGAACCAGGTAGTGATCAGGTCAGTCATCCCAACCAACCTGGGACACTGTAAAAACAGATGTGCCAGAGTTTCAGACTCAGCACAGAAAGGACACCCTTCCCCAGCAGTAGGATCCAGGTGTACCAGATACATATTGGTGGCTATAGCTCCAGCTGTCCTCTTTTCATTATGCAGCGTGTATACAGACCGCCAACAGCCTTTTGGGAAGGTCCCTGGACCAAACACACCCACCCACCTCTGCGATTTGTCCTCTTCCAGGGAAGAAGCACGGGACACTTTTACACAGATTTTGTACATGGCCTTCTTTCCCACCGCCTTGAACTCCCCCATCTCCGGGGATTCGAAGAAAAGCAGCACCCCCACGTCCTCCTCTAATGCCCCCGCCACAGCACTAACATTCAGCGCAGGGAACACATAATCCAGACCCTCCGTCCACAGATCAGAATTGGAAGTGTCAGTCACGTACTGGCAAGGAATTACAGACCTCAGCTACAACCTTCCTCAGTAGGCGAGATGATCGGATCCCCGCTCTTTCTCCCAGCTCCTCCAACGATCTGCTCCTACTGCACATCAGATGACCCAGCTTGGTAGACCCCACACATGAACGTAGGCTGGCTGAGCCCATAGCACGGGACTGGATGGCACATTGTTGTAAAAAAGAGTCTCTTCAAAAAAGCCCCATCACTGGTGGTGTGCCGGCCTTACTGGACTTGACAAAAACTCTCCAAGCCTGCATAACAGACTCATAAAATGGAGTCAAGCCAGACAAATCACCCCCCTCCAGCTTTAAGAGGAAAATATGCTTGTCTAAGCCCAAACAGCCCGCTCTCATCATCAATGCATAGGCTTTGTCGACCCATCTAGAACCGTCACAGTACAACAGTCTCTGGGCTGCTTGAAGCCGGAAAGCCATGATCCTGGAAGAAATGTCCACCAAACCTTGCCCACCCTCGTGCAGTGGCAGGTACAGGGCCAAAGCTTTAATCCAATGTTGTCCAGACCAAAATAAATTGACATGGGTCCTCTGAAGCTCTTGCATCAGACCCCCCTGTGGCTGTAAAATCATTAGGCAGTGACACAGGGTAGAGGCAGCTAGATTATTGGCTACCAACACCCTTCCCCTATAAGACAGCTGGGGTAGCAACCATTTCCAGCTTGACAATCTGGCACACATTTTCTCCACTACAACCTCCGAGTTCTTTTTCTGAAAGACATTGGGACCTAGAAAACCCCACAAAATTCTTCATTCCATCTCTGCCCCACTGAATCCCCCTGGTAACCGTGGAGCAGACCCCTTCTGAAGCTGACCTGCCCACAGCGATTCACTCTTTTTCCAATTGAATCTAGCTGAGGAGGCCCCCCCATATACCGTTAAAGCATTTGAGAGAACCTTAATATCCTCACCCCTGTAATAAAACAGTCACCTCATCTGCATATGCAGACAGTGCTATCGTGGGACCCTTCATTAACCGTGGCACAGAGAAACCAGTAAGCCTCGCTCTTAAAAAACAAAGCATTGGTTCAATTTCAAGACAATATAACTGCCCTGGAATTGGGCATCCCTGCCTGATAGCCCTCTGGATGGAGATGGGGCAACTCATAACTGAGTGATGTGGACAGCTCCTGCACAGTACCAAGCAACTCTCTGCTCAAGGCCCAATTGAGGAAATCCATGTAGCAACTGTTCAGCACCCAGAGAATCACAATCCTGCGGCAGAGTAGAACTCCACGGCATGTTGGCGCATTTCACTGTCATCCGTGGTCACCTTCCCATCAGGGAGACGAAGGCAGACCATCTGTTTGTGTTGCAATATCGATTACCTAGGTTTTTTAAGAAGAACTCTAGGAGCATCCATATCCTTGAGGGTAGAAAAGCGAGACCTAATCATGGCACCATTAAGTCTTTCATGTAGAAACAACCTCAGTTCATGTCTCTTGTCCTGTAAGTTCATGACTTGTCCAGGGCCATTCTGAGTGAACAACTTCAATTCAACTGATTTGATGTCCTGTTCAAGGGCCCTGATAGTCTCTTTAACTTCAATATGAGACAGAGCAGTATACTGTTAACAAAACAATCGTTTTTGGGCCTTCCCAACCTCCCACCATTGTCTCAAGGACTCAAAATTCTATTTTGTAACCCTCCATTTTCCCAAAACAACAAAAATCTTTCACAAAACATGACATCATGTAACAATTTAACATTAAAATACCAATAAGGTGAAGACCTTCATGGACAGGACAAGTGAATATCAACAGACACATGATGGTGATCAGAAAAACCCACAGGAGTAATGTCACACCTTCCAACCCTACTACAGTATTGCTCAGATACATACAACCTGTCTAACCTTCCAACCCTACTACAGTATTTCTCAGATACATACAACCTGTCTAACCTTGCAGCACTGACACAACCTTCCTTAACTTTTAACCATGTGTACTGCCTAACTTTTACATTCCTTACTCTCCACACATCAGAAAGCTCAAACTCAGTTAATAGACCAGACAGGCAAGTAGCTGACCGCAGGTGAGGTTCTTCAGCAGTGCGGTCAACAATAAAATCTATTGTACAATTCCTGTCCCCCCCCCTAAAACCATACATCGCTCTTGGTCGTACTGTCTTAAGATTTATTCGTTTATTTGATTAAATACAGCAATATGCTCATTAGGAGCATAAACATGAGAATTAAAAACACAACATCCGCTTGACCAATAAAACCTGACCCTTGACAATCTCTGTTGTAGACACCACAGTCACACCTAAGCCTGAGGAAAACAAAATTGCCACCCCAGCACTGAAATTAGTACCATGACTGAGTATAGGCTGCCCCTCCCACCACATACCCCAGTCAACCTCATTAGCCTCATCACTATGTGTCTCCTGTAGAAAAACTTCATTAAGCCTTTTCTGTTTTATTACTTCTAATACCCAAGCCCTCTTATTCCTGTCCCTTCCCCTATTAGTATTGAGAGATCCTACCCTTAGTACCTCCATGTAGAAAAGAGAAAGGAAAAGCAGAAGAAAGAAACCAGACAAAGAGAAAAAAACGCCCTACGAGGCATGATCATCATCGTTTTAATTTTCTCTTAACCTTACCACGTTTCCCACTACCCTTTGCTGCTGTGACAGCAGTAACAATTTTCCTCAAGCGAAAACGCTTCTTCTCACTGAACTGGTCTAACCCCAACGTCTTCTGGAACATCACAGTGGACCTCACAAACTTATCAACGTCAAAATAATTTGCCAATTTTACAGATTTCCCGGAAGTCTGATCCACGAACCCATTTACCTCCTCTAGATTGTAAATTGAGTCGTCGACCAGCTGCTATAATATCAAGAGATATCCATATCCTTCTCCTGATCCTCCTCAACTGAGGCCACAGACCCCTGACTCCCCTTAGCCACATCCCTCTCAACACTCCCCACTTTCACCCCATCACTCGTAGTGGGCATCTCCTCCAATACCTGGGAGACTAGCCCCACCTGAATCCCCTCCTGTTCCCCGTTACTCGTAGTGGGCATCTCCTCCACTACCTGGGAGACTAACTCCACATGAACCCCCTCCTGTACCCCATTACTTGTAGTGGGCATCTCCTCCACTACCTGGGAGACTAACTCCACATGAACCCCCTCCTGTACCCCGTTACTCGTAGTGGGCATCTCCACTACTACAGTGCCTTGCAAAAGTATTCGGCCCCCTTGAACTTTGCGACCTTTTGCCACATTTCAGGCTTCAAACATAAAGATATAAAACTGTATTTTTTTGTGAAGAATCAACAACAAGTGGGACACAATCATGAAGTGGAACGACATTTATTGGATATTTCAAACTTTTTTAACAAATCAAAAACTTAAAAATTGGGCGTGCAAAATTATTCAGCCCCCTTAAGTTAATACTTTGTAGCGCCACCTTTTGCTGCGATTACAGCTGTAAGTCGCTTGGGGTATGTCTCTATCAGTTTTGCACATCGAGAGACTGAATTTTTTCCCATTCCTCCTTGCAAAACAGCTCGAGCTCAGTGAGGTTGGATGGAGAGCATTTGTGAACAGCAGTTTTCAGTTCTTTCCACAGATTCTCGATTGGATTCAGGTCTGGACTTTGACTTGGCCATTCTAACACCTGGATATGTTTATTTTTGAACCATTCCATTGTAGATTTTGCTTTATGTTTTGGATCATTGTCTTGTTGGAAGACAAATCTCCATCCCAGTCTCAGGTCTTTTGCAGACTCCATCAGGTTTTCTTCCAGAATGGTCCTGTATTTGGCTCCATCCATCTTCCCATCAATTTTAACCATCTTCCCTGTCCCTGCTGAAGAAAAGCAGGCCCAAACCATGATGCTGCCACCACCATGTTTGACAGTGGGGATGGTGTGTTCAGCTGTGTTGCTTTTACGCCAAACATAACGTTTTGCATTGTTGCCAAAAGGTTCAATTTTGGTTTCATCTGACCAGAGCACCTTCTTCCACATGTTTGGTGTGTCTCCCAGGTGGCTTGTGGCAAACTTTAAACAACACTTTTTATGGATATCTTTAAGAAATGGCTTTCTTCTTGCCACTCTTCCATAAAGGCCAGATTTGTGCAATATACGATTGTTGTCCTATGGACAGAGTCTCCCACCTCAGCTGTAGATCTCTGCAGTTCATCCAGAGTGATCATGGGCCTCTTGGCTGCATCTCTGATTAGTCTTCTCCTTGTATGAGCTGAAAGTTTAGAGGGACGGCCAGGTCTTGGTAGATTTGCAGTGGTCTGATACTCCTTCCATTTCAATATTATCGCTTGCACAGTGCTCCTTGGGATGTTTAAAGCTTGGGAAATCTTTTTGTATCCAAATCCGGCTTTAAACTTCTTCACAACAGTATCTCGGATCTGCCTGGTGTGTTCCTTGTTCTTCATGATGCTCTCTGCGCTTTTAACGGACCTCTGAGACTATCACAGTGCAGGTGCATTTATACGGAGACTTGATTACACACAGGTGGATTGTATTTATCATCATTAGTCATTTAGGTCAACATTGGATCATTCAGAGATCCTCACTGAACTTCTGGAGAGAGTTTGCTGCACTGAAAGTAAAGGGGCTGAATCATTTTGCACGCCCAATTTTTCAGTTTTTGATTTGTTAAAAAAGTTTGAAATATCCAATAAATGTCGTTCCACTTCATGATTGTGTCCCACTTGTTGTTGATTCTTCACAAAAAAATACAGTTTTATATCTTTATGTTTGAAGCCTGAAATGTGGCAAAAGGTCGCAAAGTTCAAGGGGGCCGAATACTTTCGCAAGGCACTGTACCTGGGAGACTAACTCCACATGAACCCCCTCCTGTACCCCATCACTCATTCTGGGCATGTCCTCACCAGTCTGAGGAAATTGCTCCCCAGATCCGTCCTTACCACCTACAACAATATTTTTCTGCTGCATAGTACAACTTGCCACTCCGTACAAGTTGCAACTCCAACACGGACAACGTGTTCCTCAGCAACAGGTGCTTGTGGCTGCTCTACCACTGTCGGCCCACCTACAACAGTTGGCCCAGGCGTTACGAGGACCACCTGCGCCCCTCCCTCGGCCTTCTCCCCTTTCGGGCAAGAATGTCACTTTTGGCCAACATCCCTACACTTAAAACACTGCTGACTACCCGTACTAGCATAAGCCATACAGTCTGTTGTCATACTTTACTTTAAACGATAACCCCAAAGTCTGCTCTGGTGAGCCAAAAAACATACACACCTGTCGCCGAAACGACTTAACCTGTTTCAAAGCCGGGTGTTTGCAACCCAACGGGACAATCTTACTTGAACTTGCAAACTTCCCAAACCGCAATAACTCGCTGTAGCAGCTCATGTACAGCTCATTGGGCTGTACATTCGAAATCGTTACCTTTGTTGGCGTACAAAAAAGCGGCGTAACCTGGATAAACATTCCTTTAAGAAGTACACCATGCTCAACCATCCAATCAACAAGACGCTCTTTTCTAAGAAAAACCACCACGGCTTTATTCATCCATGACGCATAAGCAACATTCTCATATCCTACCTTCTCTCCTACGGTGACCAGAAACTCCTCCACAGTGACAGTAGCTTCAGTAACACGCCTAAAGCCGTGCCAAAGTGACAGAGACGGTGTCCCCATGTGGGTCGCCATCCCCGCCAAAGCCTGGTCAATTTCAACAAGAAAAACGTTATACTTAATTCTACCACAACAAATAAAAAAATAAAAAATCACGCATAGAAAAAGGAAAACCACCAAGAAAAGCAAAAGAAGAAGGAAAAAACAGACGCTCTATAATTCCCAGCATGCACCACACACAGAGAGCGAGAGAGAGAGAGAGAGACTGTCCAGTTTACAGTAGATATTACAGTGAAAAAAGACCATGCTATTGTTTGAGGAGAGTGCACAACAACAAAACAATTTTATCACGGCTGCTGGTTTGATACATTCAAGTCTGAAGGTAAGTAATGTACATACATTCAGTAATTTTGCTCTGATTTGTCATCTTGAGGGTCCCAGAGATAAAAGGTAGCATAGTTTTGTTTGATAAAATAAATGTTTATATTCAAATGTAGGAACTGGGTTCTACAGTTTGAACCCCTGCTGTCTCTGGCCCCCCACCCATCCTGCCCAGCCGTCTAGATGTGTGAAGGTTAGTGTCTTTTCTGTAGGGACGCTAAAATATCCATCATGTATGACATTGCTGGGAGTGTGTAAACAAAAAAAAATATGTGGAAAAACTCCTGGCAGACTTGATGCAAAATATAGTGTATTATCTTTTAGCAGATCTAATGTGTTATATTTTCCTACATTAATTTCACATTTCCACAAACTTAAGTGTTTCTTTCCAAATGGTATCAATAATATGCAAGAGGGAGAGAGATGGATAGGGAGAGAGTAATAGGGAAAGAGGTATAGAAAGGGAGTGTACAGTTGAAGTCAAAAGTTTACATACTCAGGTTGGAGTCATTAAAACTTGTTTTTCAACCACTCCACAAATGTCTTGTTAACAAACTATAGTTTTGGCAAGTCGGTTAGGGCATCTACTTTGTCCATGACACAAGTAATTTTTCCAACAATTGTTTACAGACAAATGATTTAACTTATAATTCACTGTATCACAATTCCAGTGGGTCAGACGTTTATACACACTGAGCTGACTGTGACTTTAAACAGCTTGAACATTTCCAGAAGATGATGTCATGGCATTAGAAGCTTCTGAGAGGCTAAGTGACATCATTTGAGTCAATTGGAGGTTTACCTGTGGATGTGTTTCAAGGCCTCCCTTCAAACTCAGTGGCTCTTTGCAAGACATCATGGGAAAATCAAAAGAAATCAGCCAAAAATTGTAGACCTCCACAAGTCTGGTTCATCCTTGGGAGCAATTTCCAAATGCCTGAAGGTGCCATGTTCATCTGTACAAACAATAGTACGCAGGTATAAACACCATGGGACCACGCAGCCGTCACATCGCTCAGGAAGGAGACACGTTCTGTCTCCTAGAGATGAATGTACTTTGGTGCAAAAAGCGCAAATCAATCCCAGAACAACAGCAAAGGACCTTGTGAAGATGCTGGAGGAAACAAGTACAAATGTATCTATATCCACAGTAAAATGAGTCCTATATCGACATAACCTGAGAGGCCTCTCAGCAAGGAAGAAGCCACTGCTCCAAAACCGCCATAAAAAAGCCAGACTACGGTTTGCAACTGCAAATGGGGACAAAGATCGTACTTTTTGTCCTCTGGTCTGATGAATCAATAACTGTTTGGTCATATCGACCATCGTTATGTTTGGAGGAAAAAGGGGGAGGCTTGCAAGCCAAAGAACACCATCCCAACCGTGAAGCACGGGGGTGGCAGCATTATGTTGTGGGGGTGCTTTGCTTTAGGAGGGACTGGTGCACTTCACAAAATAGATGGCATCATGAGGTAGGAAAATGATGTGGACATATTGAAGCAACATCTCAAGACATCATCAGTCGCAAATGGGTCAACAAAGGACAACAAAGTCAAGGTATTGGAGTGGCCATTACAAAGCCCTGACCTCAATCCTATACAAAATTTGTGGGCAGAACTGAAAAAGTGTGTGCGAGCAAGGATGCCTACAAACCTGACTCAGTTACACCAGCTCTGTCAGGAGGAATGGGCCAAAATTCACCCAACTTATTATGGGAAGCTTGTGGAAGGCTACCCGAAACGTTTGACCCAAGTTAAACAATTTAAAGGCAATGCTACCAAATACTAATTGAGTGTATGTAAACTTCTGACCCACTGGGAATGTGATGAAAGAAACAAAAGCTGAAATAAACAATTCTCTCTACTATCATTCTGACATTTCACATTCTAAAATAAAGTGGTGATCCTAACTGACCTAAAACAGAGAATTTTTACTAGGATTAAATTTCAGGAATTGTGAAAAACTGAGTTTAAATGGCTAAGGTGACTAAGGTGTACGTAAACTTCCAAATTCAACTGTTTATATAGACAGAGATGTAAATAGAAAGATGTAGAAAGATATAAAGAGAGGGGGGAGTGGTAGAGAGAGATGTATATAGAGAGATGTAAAGAGGTAGAGAGAGCAAAAGAGAGAGAGAGGGGAGAGTGGTATAGAGGTAGAGAAATGGGGTATGCAAAGGGCATAGTACATTTAGGCCCTTGGGGAATATTGATTGGAAAGAGAAGTAGAGAGCAGAGGAAAATGTATTCTATGTGGGAAGCAAATATAAGAGTTATAGGCCTGTCTGATCAAATCTGAGGGACATTGATTTGTGAGAATACACCATACAAATAGGAAATGGGAGAAGATAAACCCGCAGGTCTGTCGAGTCTAAATTGTACAAGACATCCCGTACTGTAAGAAAAAGGACATACTGTATCAGTTTAATATAGCAATCTTACTTGAGAATTCACCTCCTACATAATATGTATCATTGCATATGACTAGTGTGTGGGTGGAGGTGAGTAGGCATACTGTATGGAATTGTCATAATATTTGTTCTCAAGGCAGAGATTGCATGCTGGACTACAGTACTAGGCAGCCATGTTACAATCTCCCTTTCTGTCTGATCATGGTGGCAGAGGTGAACACATCGCTTTTACAGAGGCCTCAGAAGTCAGTCAGCATGCAGGGATGGAGTCAGCGTGTGCTCGGCTATGTATAGCTACCAAACTCCTAGTGAGGGGGAGGCTCACCAGTTTGTGCTGTCAGACATTTTTTGACTATCAGACAGTGGGATTGTGAGCAGTTTAGTAGAGTATGCTGATTTTGAAGAATGACAACCAGACTGTAATAGACATTTCAGTGGGATCTATTCTAACTGAAGAAAAAAAAAACATTTCTGTCCCTCTCGCTTCTCTCTCTCTATCTCTCTCTTTCTCTTACTGTTTGTCTTTGTCTCTATCTCTGTCTCTGTCTGTGCTCTTCTTCCCTCCAGGCGGATGCTGTCACCAGTTTCCTCCGTGCAGCCCGTTCAGGGAACCTTGACAAGGCTCTTGACCACATCAAGAATGGAATAGACATCAACACATCAAATCAGGTACGTCAGAGAGTCCTCAAGGTCACAGTCTGGTACACTACCTCTGGACCACAGAGTTTGTCTCGTAAAACATTTATTATTTCAGACTTTATTAAGATTAAATTATAGATGTATTTTTTATAGATGGCATTATTTGGTTTCGGCCAATCAGATCTATTAACAGTCAAGTCTAGCCTAGATAAACTGTTGTTTCAAGGATCAGAGAGAGTGTGTGTGTGTGTGTGTGTGTGTGTGTGTGTGTGGATGCATAACCATGTTCCCACATTGTCCCCTGTGTCCTGCCACTCTAGCTGTGTTTACTGCGCACTAATGCCAGTCATTCACAACCTTAATGAGAAAATATGAATAATTAGCCATACAGCCAGACCCTCTCTCGATTCCTCCCTGCTCCTCTCCTATCCTACCCTTTATCTGTTCCATTGCACCTTGTTGCATCATGACAGAAGTACAACGCTTAAAGGTGTACTATGCAGAAATCACTTTGCCATTTCCTGGTTGCTAAAATTCTAATAGTTTGCCTAATTTCTGTTTATGTGACAAAACAAGCAAGTATAGTACAGAGAATCATTATACCATCTAAACAGCTGTAAAATATACTTTCCTTAACCAAAACACATGCATTTTCAGCTGTTTGAAGCTGGTGTACATAACCGAAAGTAAAATACACAAAAATGAAACGGATGGGAAGCATAGAAATAGTGCAAAGGGAATAGATCTACCGCTTCCTAGACTTGCTTTCAATGAGAATGACAGATCTATAACAAAAAGCTCTATGTCAATTTGGTCAGGTGGCTGAACAAGTTACATATTGTAGTTTTAAATAACGTCAAATTCACATGCAAAGAATGGCTGAGGTGCATGCATTTTTTGTTTCTGACTCATCTCAAGTGGCAAGTTTTGTAACACATACATGTATGCCAGCCTATTTATGAGTGGACGCTTAAGTGGAAGGGACTCAGTTGTTGTATTTTTCATTAGTAGTTTGGTGAAAGGAAGGTAGTTCAGTTTGTACACAAGCACTGGCAGAGAGCCCATGCTCTGGACAGCTCGGGGAATGCACACCCACTCTGTAAGCCTACAATCTGCTACTGCAACCCCTCAGCACCATTCACAGAAACAACCATGGCACCAAGCTGTCAATGTTTTGAAACTAATACCACTATCTCTACACCAAGTAATACTACCACTATAATAATTCTACTACTGGCTAAGGATCAGAGGTAGAGCTATGATACAAATGAGGATGCATGCTTTAGTGTGCCTTCAATGCACATGCTGCATGTGTCTATATGTGGGGATGTGACGTTGTAAAACATGTTTTCTATATGTGTTCAAGTTCGGATTGGGGTTGAAGTAGAGCAAAGAGCTATGATAATTGTTGGAGCTACTGCTGTTCTACAAAATACTATGAGTCAGGGTTTTATATATGAAGTCAGTCTGTCAACCAGTCTTGACAAACCAGCAAACTCCTGCCAGCTCACACATACACATTTGTGTGTATGTGCGTGTGCATGCACGCGTGTGTTGCCCCCGTGTGTGTGTGTCTCCCCTCAGTGTGTGCATGCACTGCAGATGTAGTACGTTATTCATGTGATTGGGTGACACTGCAGTATGAGGGCGGGACCAGTGTGGTTTACAGAGTCGCCCTGTGGCCAGTCACGGTACTGCAGGCTGGCAGAGCAGACACAGGCCCTGACTTTACTCTTAGTCCGTCTGATTCTGCAGCTGTATGCCCTGACAGCCTGAGACAAATCCATGTCTGCTTCCTTTGAGACCCGATTGTTTCAGTCTTAAGGTTGTTTATCTTCAGAAATCTTTTTGTTCTGCTTGTTATTTTTTCTCTGCTTGTTATTTTTAGTGTGTCTACTGTTTAGGAATCCATGTGATGAATGGACTAAAAGGCAGACAGATTCTATTGGGGCTTGTTCTGATGGCTGACGATTTTGTCTGATGGTTCTGTGTGGTCAATACTAATCTTCACTGCGGTCTCTGCAGAATGGGCTCAACGGTTTGCATCTGGCCTCGAAAGAAGGCCACGTCAAGATGGTCCTGGGGCTACTACACGCAGGCATTGTCTTGGAGACCACCACTAAGGTACTACTCACACGCTACTCACTGCTTACCATGACTCTACTCACATACAACAGATGCATAAGACCTACCTCTGCCTTATGCTTGAGATATTCACCAGCTATAACAGACTGTTTACAGACAGAATCCACTATATACAGTGCCTTCAAAAAGTATTAATTCCCCTTGACTTTTTCCTCATTTTGTTGTGTTACAGCCTGAATTTAAAATCGATTCATTTTAGATTTTTGTTCGCTGTCCTACACACAATGTGGAATTATGTTTACATCTTTTTTTTAACAAACTCATGAAAAAGTATTCAACCCCCTTTGTTAAGGCAAGTCTAAATAAGTTCAGGAATAAATCTGTGCTTAGCAAGTCACATAATAAGTTGCATGGACTTACTCTGTGTGCATTAATAGTGTTTAACATGTTTTTTGAATGACTACCTCTACTCTGTACCCCACACATACAAGAATCTGTAAGGTCCCTGAGTCGAGTAGATTCAACCACAATCCACAAACCACAAACCACTTTTTTTAAAGCAGACATTGAATATCCCTTTGCGCATTGTGAAGTTATTAATTACACTTTGGATGATATATCAATACACCCAGTCACTACAAAGATACAGGCGTCCTTCCTAACTCATTTCCCGGAGAGGAAGGAAACCGGTCAGGGATTTCACCATGAGGCCAATGGTGACTTTAAAACAAGTTACAGAGTTTATTGGGCGTGATAGGAGAAAACTGAGGATGGATAAACAACATTGTAGTTACTCCACAATACTAACTGAATTGACTGAGTGAAAAGAAGTAAGCCTGTACAGAATACAAATATTCCAAAACATGCATCCTGTTTGCAACAAGGCACTAAAGAAATACTGCAAAAAAATGTGGCAAAGCAATTCACTTTTTGTTCTGTATACAAAGTGTTGTGTTGGGGGAAAATCCAACACATTACTAACTACCACTCCATATTTTCAAGCATAGTGGTGGCTGCATCATGTTATGGGTATTGCTTGTAATCGTTAAAGGACTGGAGAGTTTTTCAGGATAAAAATTAAACGGAATGGAGCTAAGCACAGGCAAAATCCTAGAGGGAAACCTGGTTCAGTCTGTTTTCCACCAGACACTGGGAGATTAATTCACCTTTCTACAGGACAATAACCCAAAACACAAGGCCAAGAGTTGCTTACCAAATGTTCCAGAGTGGCCGAGTTACAGTTTTGACTTACATCTGCTTGACAATCTATGGCAAAACCTGAAAATGGTTGTCTAGCAATGATCAGCAACCAATTTGACAGAGCTAATAGAATTTTTTAAAGAATACAGGTGAAATGGTGCACAATCCAGGTTTGGAAGCTCTTAGAGACTCACCCAGAAAGACTCACAGCTGTAATCACTACTAAATGTGATTGAATCAGGGGGTTTATTTTCATTAATTTTTTACAGATGTTAGCATTTTTCTTCCTCTTTAGATATTACAGAGTATTTTGTGTAGGTTTGTCATGTATTGTCATGTTGTGTCTTTCTGTCCTTTCCTTTCACCCTGTCTCCCTCTGCTGGTCGTATTAGGTTACCTTTTCTCCCCCGCTTTCCCCCAGCTGTTCCTTGTCTCCTCTTGACTACCTCGTCACCCCTTCTCCCACCTGTTCCCCTTTTCCCTCTGATTAGTCCCCTATATCTCTCTCTGTTTTTGTTCCTGTCCTTGTCGGATTCTTGTTTGTTGTGTTTCATGCCTGAGCCAGACTATCGTCATGTTTGCTGTAACCTTGTCCTGTCCTGTCGGAATCTGCCGGTCTATCTGAGCCTACCTATGTTTGGTTATTAAAGAAGCTCTGTTTAAGTTAGTTCGCTTTTGGGTCCTCATTCACTCACCGTAACAGAAGAATCCGACCAAGAATGGACCCAGCGACTTCGGATCCTCTCCACTCAGCCGTCGGGATCCAGGGAGCGATGCTAGGCAGACACGAGCAGGAATTGTCTGCTGCTCGACATGCCGTTGAGACCCTGGCCACCCAAGTCTCCAACCTCACAGAACAGGTTCACCATCTCCGCCTCGATCCACCGGCCACTTCCAGGGCTTTCGAATCTCCGGAGCCCAGAATCAATAACCCGCCGTGTTACTCTGGGGAGCCCACTGAATGCCGCTCGTTCCTCACCCAGTGTGATATTGTGTTTTCTCTCCAGCCCAACACTTACGCCAGGAGCACTGCTCGTGTCGCCTACGTCATATCTCTCCTTACTAGACGGGCTCGTGAGTGGGGCACGGCAATCTGGGAGGCAAGGGCTGAGTGTACTAACCAGTATCAGGACTTTAAGGAGGAGATGATACGGGTTTTTGATCGATCTGTTTTTGGGGAGGAGGCTTCCAGGGCCCTGTCTTCCCTATGTCAAGGCAATCGATCCATAACAGACTACTCTATTGAGTTTCGCACTCTTGCTGTCTCCAGTGGCTGGAACGAGCCGGCCTTGCTCGCTCGTCTTCTGGAGGGTCTCCGCGCAGAGGTAAAGGATGAGATTCTCTCCCGGGAGGTTCCTTCCAGCGTGGATTCCTTGATTGAACTCGCTATTCGCATTGAGCGACGGGTTGATCTTCGTCACCGAGCTCGTGGAAAGGAGCTCGCGCTCTCCGTCGCCCCCCTCTCCGCATCACTACCATCTTCCTCTGCCGGCTCGGGAGCTGAGCCTATGCAGCTGGGAGGTATCCGCATCTCGACTAAGGAGAGGGAACGGAGAATCACCAACCGCCTCTGTCTCTATTGCGGTTCTGCTGGTCATTTTGTCACTTCATGTCCAGTAAAAGCCAGAGCTCATCAGTAAGCGGAGGGCTACTGGTGAGCGCTACTACTCCTGTCTCTCCTTCAAGATCCTGCACTACCTTGTCGGTCCATCTACGCTGGACCGGTTCGTCAGCTTCCTGCAGTGCCTTAATAGACTCTGGGGCGGAGGGCTGTTTTATGGACGAGACCTGGGCTCGGGAACATGACATTCCTCTCAGACAGTTAAGGGAGTCCACGGCCTTGTTCGCCCTGGATGGTAGTCCTCTCCCCAGGATTCAGCGTGAGACGCTACCTTTAACCCTCACTGTTTCTGGTAATCATAGCGAAACCATTTCTTTTTTGATTTTTCGTTCACCTTTTACACCTGTTGTTTTGGGCCATCCCTGGCTAGTTTGTCATAATCCTTCCATTAATTGGTCTAGTAATTCTATCCTCTCCTGGAACGTCTCTTGTCATGTGAAATGTTTAATGTCTGCTATCCCTCCTGTTTCCTCTGTCTCTTCTTCACAGGAGGAGCCTGGTGATTTGACAGGGGTGCCGGAGGAATATCACGATCTGCGCACGGTGTTCAGTCGGTCCAGGGCCACCTCTCTTCCTCCACACCGGTCGTATGATTGTAGTATTGATCTCCTTCCGGGAACCACTCCCCCCCGGGGTAGACTATACTCTCTGTCGGCTCCCGAACGTAAGGCTCTCGAGGATTATTTGTCTGTAGCTCTTGACGCCGGTACCATAGTCCCCTCCTCCTCTCCCGCCGGAGCGGGGTTTTTTTTTTGTCAAGAAGAAGGACGGGTCTCTGCGCCCCTGCATAGATTATCGAGGGCTGAATGACATAACAGTTAAGAATCGTTATCCGCTTCCTCTTATGTCTTCAGCCTTCGAGATCCTGCAGGGAGCCAGGTTTTTCACTAAGTTGGACCTTCGTAACGCTTACCATCTCGTGCGCATCAGGGAGGGGGACGAGTGGAAGACGGCGTTTAACACTCCGTTAGGGCACTTTGAATACCGGGTTCTTCCTTTCGGCCTCGCTAACGCTCCAGCTGTCTTTCAGGCATTAGTCAATGATGTCCTGAGAGACATGCTGAACATCTTTGTTTTCGTTTACCTTGACGATATCCTGATTTTTTCACCGTCACTCCAGATTCATCTTCAGCACGTTCGACGTGTCCTCCAGCGCCTTTTAGAGAATTGTCTTTTTGTGAAGGCTGAGAAGTGCACTTTTCATGCCTCCTCCGTCACATTTCTCGGTTCTGTTATTTCCGCTGAAGGCATTAAGATGGATCCCGCTAAGGTCCAAGCTGTCATTGATTGGCCCGCCCCTAAGTCACGCGTCGAGCTGCAGCGCTTTCTCGGCTTCGCGAACTTCTATCGTCGTTTCATCCGTAATTTCGGTCAGGTGGCAGCTCCTCTCACAGCCCTTACTTCTGTCAAGACGTGCTTTAAGTGGTCCGTTTCCGCCCAGGGAGCTTTTGATCTCCTCAAGAATCGTTTTACATCCGCTCCTATCCTTGTTACACCTGACGTCTCTAGACAGTTCGTTGTCGAGGTTGACGCGTCAGAGGTGGGCGTGGGAGCCATTCTTTCTCAGCGCTCCCTCTCTGACGACAAGGTCCACCCATGCGCGTATTTTTCTCATCGCCTGTCGCCGTCGGAACGTAACTATGATGTGGGAAACCGCGAACTGCTCGCCATCCGGTTAGCCCTAGGCGAATGGCGACAGTGGTTGGAGGGGGCGACCGTTCCTTTTGTCGTTTGGACTGACCATAGGAACCTTGAGTACATCCGTTCTGCCAAACGACTTAATGCGCGTCAGGCGCGTTGGGCGCTGTTTTTCGCTCGTTTCGAGTTCGTGATTTCTTATCGTCCGGGCTCTAAGAACACCAAGCCTGATGCTTTATCTCGTCTCTTCAGTTCTTCAGTAGCCTCCACTGACCCCGAGGGGATTCTCCCTGAGGGGCGTGTTGTCGGGTTGACTGTCTGGGGAATTGAGAGGCAGGTAAAGCAAGCGCTCACTCACACTCCGTCGCCGCGCGCTTGTCCTAGGAACCTTCTTTTCGTTCCCGTTCCTACTCGTCTGGCCGTTCTTCAGTGGGCTCACTCTGACAAGTTAGCCGGCCACCCTGGCGTTCGGGGTACGCTTGCTTCCATTCGCCAGCGTTTTTGGTGGCCCACCCGGGAGCATGACACGCGTCGTTTCGTGGCTGCTTGTTCGGTCTGCGCGCAGACTAAATCCGGTAACTCCCCTCCTGCCGGCCGTCTCAGGCCGCTTCCCATTCCCTCTCGACCGTGGTCTCACATCGCCTTAGATTTTGTCACCGGACTGCCTTCGTCAGCGGGGAAGACTGTTATTCTTACGGTTGTCGATAGGTTCTCTAAGGCGGCTCATTTCATTCCCCTTGCTAAGCTTCCTTCTGCTAAAGAGACGGCACAAATCATCATCGAGAATGTTTTCAGAATTCATGGCCTTCCGTCAGACGTCGTTTCGGACAGAGGTCCGCAATTCACGTCTCAATTTTGGAGGGAGTTTTGCCGTTTGATTGGGGCTTCCGTCAGTCTCTCTTCCGGCTTTCACCCCCAGTCTAACGGTCAAGCAGAACGGGCCAATCAGACTATTGGTCGCATCTTACGCAGTCTTTCTTTTCGCAACCCTGCGTCTTGGTCAGAACAGCTCCCCTGGGCAGAATACGCCCACAACTCGCTTCCTTCGTCTGCGACCGGGCTATCTCCTTTTCAGAGTAGCCTCGGGTACCAGCCTCCGCTGTTCTCATCTCAGTTCGCCGAGTCCAGCGTCCCCTCCGCTCAGGCTTTTGTCCAACGTTGCGAGCGCACCTGGAAGAGGGTCAGGTCCGCACTTTGCCGTTATAGGACGCAGACTGTGAGGGCTGCTAATAAGCGTAGAACTAAGAGTCCTAGATATTGTCGCGGTCAGAGAGTTTGGCTCTCCACTCAGAACCTTCCCCTTAAGACGGCTTCTCGCAAGTTGACCCCGCGGTTCATTGGTCCGTTCCGTATTTCTCGGGTCATTAATCCTGTCGCAGTTCGACTTCTTCTTCCGCGATACCTTCGTCGCGTCCACCCGGTCTTCCATGTCTCCTGTATTAAGCCCGTTCTTCGCGCCCCCGCTCGTCTTCCCCCCCCCCCCCCCATCCTTGTCGAGGGCGCACCCATCTACAGGGTCCGCAGGATTTTGGACATGCGTCCTCGGGGCCGTGGTCACCAGTACCTCGTTGATTGGGAGGGGTACGGTCCTGAGGAGAGGAGTTGGGTTCCCTCTCGGGACGTGCTGGACCGTGCGCTGATCGAGGATTTCCTCCGTTGCCGCCAGGTTTCCTCCTCGAGTGCGCCAGGAGGCGCTCGGTGAGTGGGGGGGTACTGTCATGTATTGTCATGTTGTGTCTTTCTGTCCTTTCCTTTCACCCTGTCTCCCTCTGCTGGTCGTATTAGGTTACCTTTTCTCCCCCGCTTTCCCCCAGCTGTTCCTTGTCTCCTCTTGACTACCTCGTCACCCCTTCTCCCACCTGTTCCCCTTTTCCCTCTGATTAGTCCCCTATATCTCTCTCTGTTTTTGTTCCTGTCCTTGTCGGATTCTTGTTTGTTGTGTTTCATGCCTGAGCCAGACTATCGTCATGTTTGCTGTAACCTTGTCCTGTCCTGTCGGAATCTGCCGGTCTATCTGAGCCTACCTATGTTTGGTTATTAAAGAAGCTCTGTTTAAGTTAGTTCGCTTTTGGGTCCTCATTCACTCACCGTAACAAGGTTATTGACATTAAAGGACAAATCAATCAATTTTTTAAAATGTAGGTAAATCAAGTGGTGTGAATACTTATTCATCTCATTTGATAGGCCTACAAACGGATGTATCTAATTTAATCTATTCAATATCAATCTATTAAGTCATAAGTCAGTCCCTCCAGAATTCAGCGATTCTGCGATCCCAATTTTCTTTGCAAAATCAACAATTCTCTGCATATTATGCGAGGGCTTGCAAATTTGACAAATTACCACACTTTTTCCACATAAAACAGTAAAATCATTGCAATATTATCGAATAAAACTGACCCATCACCGCAGTACAAAAAGAGGGCTTGCAACTTCAACTAATCACCACAGATTTACCGCATAATATGGTTGAATCAATCGACACGTCAACAAACTTTTTCCTTTGTCAGCGGATTTTCACAACAAAATGTCAGAATTGCCGCAGCAAAATCAAGCCTTTTGCCCGCAAATATAATAAAAAAATCCCCACAAAATCCTTAAGGGACTGATAAGTCATAACTCATTATTTCTTAGCACTGTATCCTTATCAAAGCTTTTTAAGTAGAGATTTGGGTCATAAGGCTGAACTCAGACTGCTCTCTGCCTCTCTCTCTGTGTGTGTTTGTGTGTCACCTCCAGAAAGGGAACACTGCCCTCCATATCGCTGCGTTGGCAGGCCAGGAGAAAGTGGTGGCTGAGCTCGTCAACTATGGAGCCAACGTCAATTCCCAGTCCCAGGTGAGTCATCAGTGACATTATACTGCTTCTTACTGTTATTCAGGAGGTTGGGGGGGGGGGGGGGTGAGTGTAGTGTGTGTGTGTGTGTGTGCGCGCGCGCGTGTGTGTTGATGGTAGCTAGGGCTGTTACGGGGACCATATTACCGCCACACCGGCAGTCACGAGTCATGACCACTGCGAATTCCACGACCGTTTAGTCATGGTAGTTAGTCTTCTTCAAGCTCTGATGCTGCTGATGGTCATTAGTAGCCTACCAAACTTCATAACTTCCTGGTACTCAGCACTCTATTGTCCCTCCGATCACTCTGACATTAATGCAGATGTATCGAAAATCTAATGAAACACTTCATGAGAGCTCATGTTGCGCAACATTTCTGTAGGCTATGCAATTGCGTGAGAACACAGTTTTGATGGCCTCTATTAAAAAGAGGAGGGTCCCATCAGCTTTCTATAGACTAGGACTACTATATTTCATTCTCAACTTTCCAAATATTAAGCACATTGCTTCGCTTTACAACAGGAGTATATCCTACCTGGCTGGCATAAAAATGGGAAAAGTGGGAAAAGTGTCCTCCATTTGCTACTAATGACATGTATTTTTTTCCCCCTGTTCCAAGACAGGTGCATGATAATGGTCGATTCTAAATCAAAACTAATTTCACACATATGATTTAGTATATGTAAATACAAGGTTACATAGGCTAATATTGTCACCCATCAGACTACTATCACTTGTGAATTCTGTATTATTATTTGTGAATGATGCCCAGCGTGTGCAGTAAGAAAAGAAACAGCGCATGCCTTTTTTGTGTGTGCAACTTTTTCAAATCGTAGGCACACATCTCATGTAGCTTAGCCCATAGGCCTATATGTTTTTGATAAGGTTTGTATCACAACTAAAGTAGCCAAATAACTTCTTAAAATGAAGCACATGCATTATTTTTTACAACCGATGTAGAGCCTAACTGGCATGCATAGGCGGCGAGTGAGTTTCAAGTTTGGAGAATATCATTTTCACCATAAAAATTGCACCTTTATAACAAAGCATTACTTGCATAATCTCATTTGCAGTCCTTTTTGACAGTCGTCTTTTCCCGCTAACTGATTGCTTGCATTTTGCAAAATTGTGCGCATTTCTGCGCTTAGAATGTGAAGAAATAGACTAATAGTTTATTAACATTTTAAGCTAAAGTTTGTGATCTGTTGCATCAACCTCATTGCTATTGAAAGGTTTTTTGATGCGAGTATGTTTGAATATCATTTTCTCGCACAGAAAGACAAGTTCACCAATAGAATAGATCAACTTTTGTACTATGGGGGATAGTAGATTGACATAGGCTAGTGCTTTTGCTGTTTGTTAGGCCTTACTCATCTACTCATGTTGGTTGATGAAAAGCACGTGGACAGTTCCTCTAACATCTTCACTATGCGTCTCAGAATTCACTAAGAGGGACGCGAGCAGTTGCGTCCCCGATGTGTCTGTCTTCACTTGTAGCCTACTTCGGAGTTGAGATGCCTGTGAGAAGAACCCGATCACATAAGGGGCATTGGCTAATAAGAATTGAGATATCTGAGAGAGCCATGCGAGTGAAAGGTGCAGAGCACGCCGATTGGTAGCCGGGAGAAGGGAAATATAATTATTACATTCAGCCCAAAGGCACAGGGGCCATTTTGGCCGCAAAAGGCGTAGATTTTTTAGGGGGAATTACGGCTACCGGGAAATTTGAGGCCTGATGAGAATATTATGAAGTGCTTGTCAAATTGTGAATGAGAGCCTGTCGAAGTGTGTGTGCAGCCTGCACAACAAACAAAGCAGAGCTCATGCCTTTCATGCAACTTTTTAAAAATCATCATTAGAGTCGCATCATGCAGCCATAAAATATAGCCCAACGTTTGTATCACAACTAAAGTTGCATCAATAATTCTAAATGAAGCATATAGGACGACCGGTTTCTTTGTTGACCACTCAGCACAGAGTAGCTGCATGTGCAGCTTTCTATGTAATCCAGCTATGTTCAATTGTATTCTTCATACTATAAAATAATGCCACGGATTTCTAAGCTTATCTTGTCTGCTAATTGAACTAGTGTAGCCCACAGCCATTTGGCATAGCCAGATCAGGACCTACCATAAGGACAACTCAGAGTATGCTATTCTGTTCTTCTGAAATAGACTACATTTTCTTCATAACATGTTCCTTTAGACCTGTCTATAATAAATAGTGGATTTATTTTACTTCACTACATTCCTAAGGAAAATAGTGTACTTTTTACTCCATACATTTTGACTGATACCCAAAAGTACTCGTTACATTTTGAATGCATAGCAGAGCAGGAAAATTGTCTAATTCACACACTTATCAAGAGAACATCCCTGGTCACCCCTACTACCTCTGATCTGGCGAACTCACTAAGCCCAAGCTTTGTTTGTAAATTATGTCTAAGTGTTGGAGTGTATCCCTGGCTATCAGTAAATAAAAAATACAAAACATTTGCCGTCTGGTTTGCTTCATATAAGGAATTCAAAATGATTTATACTTTTACTTTTACTTGTGATACTTAAGTATATTTTAGCAATTCAATTTACTTTTGATACTTAAGTATATTTGAAACCAAATACTTTTATACTTTTACTCAAGTAGTATTTTACTGGGTGACTTTCACTTTCGATTAAGGTATCTATACTTTTATGACAATTGGGTACTTTTTCCACCACAAGTGGCTTGTAGGATATGCATGGAAGCCAGGAGATGCTAAACTTGTTTATGTTAATTAACGGTCAATTACTGTGAGACTGGCAATTATTTTCTTGACAATCGCCGGCAGACAAAATTTCATGACCTCCAAAGCCCTACTGGTAACCATGCATCATGTACCTCTTCTTTACAGAAAGGCTTCAGCCCCCTCTACATGGCTGCACAAGAGAACCACTTAGAGGTCGTTAAGTTCCTGTTAGAGAATGGAGCCAATCAGAGCCTTCCAACAGAGGTGAGTAAAGGCCTACAGTCATGCCTTCTCAGATTGCATTAGTCCACTAGACAAATGTTACATTAACTTTCTCTCCTCTTTCCATTACAGTAATCTCAATTTACAATGTATCACATTTTCCTTTCCTCTTGTCCTCTGCCCCTATCTTCATTTTCTTCTGCTCTCTCTTCCTCTCCCTCTACTTACCCTTCTCTCAACCCTTGCATTATCACTTGGCTTGTCTCCCTTTTTCTCCCACTCCCTTGCACCCTATCGTTGACATTCCTTACCTCCTTCTCCCTCCTCTCCTCTTCTTTCTCCCTCGCTACCTCTCCCTCTGTCCTTCCCTCTCCTCCTTTCTCCCTTCTGACCTTACTCCCTGGCCACCCCTCCCTCTCTCCAACATTCTACCTCCATCTCTCTTCCCCTGTCTGTCAGGATGGGTTCACGCCGCTGGCGGTGGCTCTCCAGCAGGGTCATGAGAACGTGGTGGCCCTGCTCATCAACTACGGCACCAAGGGCAAGGTCCGTCTTCCCGCTTTGCACATTGCTGCACGCAACGACGACACACGCACTGCCGCAGTACTGTTGCAGAATGACCCTAACCCCGACGTCCTCAGCAAGGTAGTGTGTGTGTGTGTGTGTGTGTGTGTGTGTGTGTGTGTGAATGATGACTTATTAAGCCTTAATATGCTGGTGTCATTAGCTGATGTCATCAGTCAAAACACTGTTGTGCTGACTTGCAGAAAAGCAATAGCATCAAAGGTGATTATCTGCATTGCTTGCTGTTTGGTGTTTTAGGCTGGGTTTCTGTATAGCACTTTGTGACATCTGATGATGTAAAAAGGGCTCTATAAATACATTTGATTAAACAAAAAAGCTTCAAATAAACAAAAAAGCTTTCAACAAAGGCCACCTGCAACCATGGATGATGAAAATAAGATGTTACTATTTTCTCTCTCTCTCACAACTCTCTCTCGCTCTCTCTCTCGCTCTGTCTGTAGACTGGCTTCACTCCTCTCCACATCGCGGCTCACTATGAGAACCTGAGTGTGGCCCAACTGCTAATTAACAGAGGAGCCAATGTCAACTATACTCCCAAGGTCAGTCCATTAAACCTCACCTATACTGTACCTACTGTATCTGCCTTAATCGTGACATAGATATTGTAGATATCATAGTCCCTCAAAGACCCCATTTCCTAACAGAAGAGTCTTTGATTCAATTGATTTAGAAATTGTTCTTCCCCTCTCTCAGAATGGTATCACCCCCGTGCACATAGCTTCTAGGAGGGGTAATGCGATCATGGTTCGGCTTTTGCTGGACAGAGGGGCCCAGATAGACGCCATGACCAAGGTACTGTAACCCACCCTTTCTCCTCTTCCTCTTCCTCCTCCTCATCCACCCCTTTCTGCCATTTGACTTGAAAACTGTTTAACCCTACCTGGCTTCTTCACTCTCTTTAGGATGAGCTGACCCCCTTGAAAACTGTTTAACCCTACCTGGCTTCTTCACTCTCTTTAGGATGAGCTGACCCCCTTGAAAACTGTTTAACCCTACCTGGCTTCTTCACTCTCTTTAGGATGAGCTGACCCCTTTGAAAACTGTTTAACCCTACCTGGCTTCTTCACTCTCTTTAGGATGAGCTGACCCCCTTGAAAACTGTTTAACCCTACCTGGCTTCTTCACTCTCTTTAGGATGAGCTGACCCCTTTGCACTGTGCGGCCAGGAACGGTCACGTGAGGATCATCGATCTACTGCTGGACCAGGGGGCTCCCATCCAGGCCAAGACCAAGGTCAGCCACGGGCCTCTTGGAGTCCACTATGGGGAAAATAAAGGGCCATACTTTACGTCCACTTTGGCACAATATCACACCATTAACACCACTTTGGCACAATATCACACCATTAACACCACTTTGGCACAATATCACACCATTAACACCACTTTGGCACAATATCACACACACTTGCATTTTCAGCAGTAACCAATGCCAAATGATTCTCTGCCAGCAGCACAGAGGCGTGACTTATTTCAGTATTATTAATTTATCAATTTTTCCCTACTCAAAGGTCTTACACTGCTCTTCTCCTTTCTATCTCCCGGTCCTCCCTCTCTCCCCTCCAGAATGGCCTGTCCCCCATCCACATGGCGGCCCAGGGTGACCACATGGATTGTGTGAGGCAGCTCCTTCAGTACAACGCTGAGATCGATGACATCACGCTGGACCACCTGACCCCTCTACACGTGGCGGCCCACTGTGGTCACCACCGCATGGCCAAAGTACTGCTGGACAAGGGGGCCAAGGCCAACGCACGCGCACTGGTCAGCAGCTCTTAAGTGTCCTTCTATTTCTCTATACTGGTGTTAAGGGTGAGGTGTACTGTAGCTGTCCATTGGTCAGGTATACTGAGCTTTTATAACTGGGTCACGTTCAGTAGGCACAAACAGTAGAAAACATTATGAAATATGAATGATGGTTGTTATTGGACAAGTTCAGGCAGGACCGTCTCCATTTCTAAATGCTTTCTCCCATTTTGTGCGTACCGAACATAACTCTACGCTGAATTAGTCAAATGTTGTGACTTTGTTCAGAATGGGTTCACTCCCCTCCACATTGCCTGTAAGAAGAACCACATGCGCTCCATGGACCTGCTTCTGAAACACTCTGCCTCCCTGGAGGCCGTCACAGAGGTGAGATAACACTCTTTTGAAGAGCAATGGATTTGGTGCACTACTGTTTCTAATTGTTGTAATAGTTTGCTGCCAGTTATGCCATTACAAAAGGTCTGAAAGTGAGAATGTAGGCTTAATCGAGGTGGATTTATATAACACCTTCTCTCTCTTCATGTGCCCCCCCCCTCCCCTTACATAGTCTGGTCTGACCCCCCTGCATGTAGCAGCCTTCATGGGCCACCTGAACATTGTGAAGAACCTGCTCCACAGAGGTGCTTCTCCCAATGCCTCCAATGTGGTGAGAGGCCACCCCTTTATAACCTTTATTATTGACACGGGGGTGAAATATCCAGCGCTCTCTGATGGACTTATCTTATTCTTATGTTGAAATGAACACCAGCAAAAGGTTATGATGGACAGGTATCTGGTCCATGCATTCATATGGATTGGATGACTAAAGCCTGTTCTCTGTGTGTATAATGTGATATTTTAGTTGATGTGTGTGTGTTATTGATGTTGCATGGCCTAGTCCTGTGTTTAATGTCAGAGTGGTTGTGACAGGCTATGTGACCTCTGACCTGTGTTTGTGTAACAGAAAGTGGAGACGCCCCTCCACATGGCTTCCAGGGCAGGCCACTGTGAGGTGGCTCAGTTCCTGCTGCAGAACACAGCCCAGGTGGATGCCAAGGCTAAGGTACGGTACGCACTCTCAAATACACATCTATGAGCATTCAGCATGTTTTACTACAAACTCTGTCCTGGTTGGAATACACATTCAAAACCACCAGCACATGGTACATGTCAGGGGAGCATATTTGGTTTTAGAAGTGTGTGGGGGGGGGACATAATTATAAGTTGGATAAACACTCCAAGCAGCCTTCCCAACTGGTCGGAGGTGTCCACATGGGGGGGACATAATATAAGTTGGATAAACACTCCAAGTAGCCTTCCCAACTGGTCGGAGGTGTCCACATGGGGGGGGACAAAAATGCAATTTCAGAATGTGGGTGGGACATGTCCCCCCCTCCCCAGTGAAAGTGTATGCTGTTGTTACTGTTACATGCTGTTACTGTTGCATGCTGTTACTGTTACATTTATGCTGTTGTTGTAAAGATAGTAACTGAAGAGAAGAATATATATACATATATTTAAATTCTTCAGTTACTATCTTTACAACAGCATACACTGCACAAATACCTTAATGTTACTGCTAGCTAAATACAATTGGCTACACGTATTTCATTCCAATCTCTGTTTTTCCTCACTCTCTCTCTCTCTCTCTCTCTCTCTCTCTCTCTAGGATGACCAGACCCCTCTGCACTGTGCGGCCCGTATGGGACATAAGGAGCTGGTCAAACTGCTCCTGGAGCACAAGGCCAATCCTGACTCGGCTACCACCGCTGGCCACACCCCCTTACACATCGCCGCCCGTGAGGGACACGCCCACACCACCCGGATTCTCCTGGACGGGGCGGCCCAACAAACCAAGATGACAAAGGTTCTCCTTTGATTTACCGACTTTTCTTTCTCTCGCTCTCTCTCTCTCGCTCTCTCTCGCTCTCTCTCTCTCTCTCTCTCTTTTCCTCACCCTCTCTCTCTTTCTATCTCTATCTCTCTCTAACCCAATTTTTCTCTGAAGTTCGTTCCTCTCACTCCTAATCCCTTCACACCTCACCTCTTTTAGTTATCCTGCTCATGCTGCATCTGTGTGTTTGTGTGTCCAAGCAGAAAGGCTTCACTCCTCTCCATGTGGCCTGTAAGTACGGCAAGGTGGACGTGGTCGAGCTGCTGCTGGAGAGAGGAGCCAACCCCAACGCGGCTGGAAAGGTAGAAAAACACACTGCAACACAACACGGACTGTCATGTGCTTTTTTATCTGTGCTAGGCATACTTCTCAGTACTGTGACCCACCTAAAAACTATGGAACTCTCCTGTGGCCCGACTAACAAATAAACCTTGTATTCTAAGTACTGACCGGCATTTATCACAGCCCAAAAGGAATCAGCATGTCCCACCATTTTAGACATCATTTTTCATTTTAAACATGCGCCCACAAAGGCAGACAGATATTCTGTGGTTTAGATAGCTAGTGACAGTAAGTGTGTGTGTGTCCAAGCAGAACGGCCTGACTCCTCTACACGTGGCCGTCCATCACAACAACCTGGACGTGGTCAAGCTGCTGGTCAGCAAGGGAGGCAACGCACACAGCACTGCCCGGGTAAGAGGAACGATGTGACACACACGCCGCTCACACATAGCGGTACTAGTATATCCCCCTTCCAGGTTCATTGGTAGCTAGTGTAAACTATGATGAATACGACCCACCAATTGATGATCCAGTGTATTACCCCCAACCCTGCTGACTCCCTGTGTCTGTCTCTAGAACGGCTACACTCCTCTGCACATTGCAGCCAAGCAGAACCAGATGGAGGCGGCCGGATGCCTGCTGCAGTATGGAGCCTCTGCCAACGCGGAGTCCCTCCAGGGGGTCACACCCCTCCATCTGGCCTCACAGGAGGGCCAGCCAGACATGGTGGCCCTGCTCATCTCCAAACAGGCCAACGTCAACCTGGGGAACAAGGTAGTGGACTGGAGAGAGGAACAATACATCTCAGGAGGGTTTGAGGCGTTCAGGGATAGCTAGCTGAGTTGTACAGGGTTTGAGGCAAGCTTTCAGGGATAGCTAGCTGAGTTGTACAGGGTTTGAGGCAAGCTTTCAGGGATAGCTAGCTGAGTTGTACAGGGTTTGAGGCGTTCAGGGATATCTAGCTGAGTTGTACAGGGTTTGAGGCGTTCAGGGATAGCTAGCTGAGTTGTACAGGGTTTGAGGCAAGCTTTCAGGGATAGCTAGCTAAGTTGTACAGGTTTTGATAGACCCATGGTAAGATAAAGTGTTGAGGGCTACAGGGCAAGATGTTTCAATCACTGGGTCAAACCGGTAACCGAAATTACCTACTAGTATGCGTGTTTTGACGGTGCACTGTGACTTAGACTGACTCAGAGCTGGTTAGTGAACAGACTGACCAGCAGCCTACTGTATTCCTCCTGTTCCCTCCCGTGTCTCTCAGAATGGACTGACCCCTCTGCACCTGGTGGCCCAGGAAGGTCACGTAGGGATAGCAGACACCCTGGTCAAACAGGGGGCATCAGTCTACGCAGCCTCACGGGTAAGACATGCTGCATGATGTCAACCACAAACCTCAGAATACAGTGTAGAAAACAGAAACGTGTAATGTACACTTTCCTGTTATATTCAGTGCGGTTCAGTATAAGCAGTACGATGCACCACATGCTATGACGACATGCCATTTCCAATACTTTCATACAGCATCCACACTCTCTCAAATTTCAATAATATTTTACTGGCAGGACTGTTCAAGGTACAACAGAGCCACCAAGCTGTTTATAATGAGGCCACTGAAACACAGCCAACCCCCCCCCCCCCCCCCTCTCCATCTCTCTTTCAGATGGGCTACACAGCGCTTCATGTGGCCTGTCACTATGGCAACATCAAGATGGTGAAGTTTCTCCTGCAGCAGCAGGCTCATGTGAACAGCAAGACCAGAGTGAGAAGCTGCCGCTGCTACTCTCCTCCCTACACGTGGCCTCTATTAGTGTGGCTCTGCCCTGTTTCACGTCACCGCCGCCTTCAGGCTGCTGTCACATCACTCCCATTACATTAGTTTGGACATGGAATTTCTATTGAATAATGGCATGTCAATGTCAGCAGTCTTGGTAAGAGGGTTGCATTTACCTGAACACCTTTTTCCCGTCTCTCTCTGTCTCTCTCACTCTGTCTCTCTCACTCTGTCTCTGTCTCTCTGTCTCTCTCTGTCTCTCTCACTCTGTCTCTCTCTCGCTCTCGCTCTCACTCTCTCTCTCTGTCTCTCTCTGTCTCTCTCTGTCTCTCTCTGTCTCTCTCTGTCTCTGTCTCTCTCTGTCTCTCTCTGTCTCTCTCTGTCTCTCTCTGTCTCTCTCTGTCCCTGTCTCTCTCTCTCTCTCTCTCTCTCTCTCTCTCTCTCTCTCTCTCTCTCTCTCTCTCTCTCTCTCTCTCTCTCCACCCCACTCTCTAGGTGGGTTACACTCCCCTGCACCAGGCCGCCCAGCAGGGTCATACTGACATAGTCACCCTGCTGCTCAAACACGGAGCCCAGCCCAACGAGATCACCACTGTAAGCACATCCTTCCAGTACACACTTCTCCTCTAGTTCTGCTCTTCCCTTACTCTCTTCTCTTCTCTTCACCTGTTCTTTATCTGTTTGCTTTCCTCGACTCATTTCTTCCCTCACGCTTACATCTAAAGCCTTCGTCTGGCGTCTGATCTGTGTATCTCCTGTCTGTCTCTGTTCTCTGTGGTAGAATGGGACCTCTCCTCTGGGCATTGCCAAACGACTTGGTTACATCTCTGTCATTGATGTGCTAAAGTTGGTCACCGAGGAGGCCGTTTCCGTGGTGAGCAGCACTTCTGGTTCACATGGTTATGAGTATCTGTGTGTGGTGTGAAACTCTGAGCTACAGCACAGTATCATGTTGACTGGAATGACATATTTGAGCATGTCAGTTGATATCACTCATTTCTCTCTCCTTCTCTTGACGTTTTTCACAGATCACCACAGAGAAACATCGGATGAGTTTCCCTGAGACAGTAGATGAGATATTGGATGTTTCAGAGGATGAGGGTAGGTTGGGGCACTCAAGACACGTTCATTTTTAGCGTTTAAGTCTTTCTGTAAAAAATAGTACTACTGCCTGTCCTGTGTTTTGGTTGTGATAGTCAGCCCAGGTCCAGTGTCATGGAAGAGGACTGAAGTCTCTGTTTGAACCTAGATGACGAGCCTAAACAATGCCTTTTCCATTTGTTTTTGTAGGTGTCGCAGCGCTAACGTTAGGTAGGACTGTGTCTTTACCTCTGCTTTGTCCGGTCGTTCGGTGGCTCGTAAAATTGCGCCTCCATTGCAAGGACTTTCTCATTCTCTAATCCCCTTTACAACCGTCTCTCTCACTCAATAATGTTTCCTGCTATCCTCTTCTCTACATCCACCCAGTAGCTCTCTCTCTCTCTCTCTCTCTCTCTCTCTCTCTCTCTCTCTCTCTCTCTGTCTGTCTGTCTCTCTGTCTCTCTGTCTCTCTCTGTCTGCTCAATGTGAACGACCATGTCAGTGTTTCATTGGCATGTGATGTGGTCATGACATTTTTCTTTACCAGTGTTAACAACATCTGTCCATGGACTCATCATTGACAGGACTACATCAGAATTTAGAAAGTAGAAATACTGTAGAGCAAGAGAAAAATAGAACAGGAAAAAAAATGTTCTGCCACTGAGGGATCCAGTCCTGCGGTGCTTAATTGATCAACAGACTAATTACACAGATACAACTCCAGCTGAGAAGCACTCAAGGATCAGCGCAAACACAGTGACTGTGTACACCCATATGTAACTGCTTGTAGTTATAATAACCTTTTCCAGTAACCAAGGCAATTCTCTCCCATACGGAACTCTCTAACGGGCATGCTCACTATGCTGTGACCAGGTGCCATGCTATGTACCATGCAGTGTGTGTTCTATTCTGTGTTGTCAATCGTACTGTTTTTTCCATTGGTCTCCATTGGTTGTTGTCAGTTTGACTCCATTCCGATCCGAAACTGCTTGGGGATGTGACTATATATGGTAATGGTAGGTGGAAAATGAAACAGTCTAGACCACATGTGTCAAACTCATTCTACGGAGGGCTGATTGTCTGCGGGTTTTCACTCGTCCCTTGGACTCGATTGAGGAATTAAGGTCACTGATTGGTGGGGAAGTCTCCTCACATGGTTGTCTGGGTCTTAACTGAAAGGAAAAGCCAAAAACCAGCCGCCACTAGCCCCTCCATGGAATGAGTTTGACATCCCTGGTCTAGACCTATCAAGTCATTTTTCTCTTTTCTCTTTCTCTCTCCTTTCTGCGCCTTTGTTTTTTGTTCTCTCTCTCTCTCTCTCTCTCTCTCTCTCTCTCCATTCCTCTGTCGTCTCTCTGTGCTCTGCAGGTGATGAGTTGCTGGGGATGGATGGTGCTCGCTACCTGAAGCTTGACGACCTCAAGGACCAGGATGATGATTTCCTGTCCCCTAAGAAGACCCTGAGAGACTTTGAGGGCGGCCTGGGCACCACGTAAGTGACAGCGCCAGGGTCGAACTGAACACTTTGTGTGTCAGAGTCCAGTCATCTGAGGATAATGTGAGGGAAATGATTTTCCACCACATTACTCTTTGGCCCTCTCACTTTTTTCTCTTTCTTTTTGTGGCGCAGGCCCTACTCTCCTGCAATTCCCAGAATCCCATGCGTGTCCCCTGAAACTGTCCTGCTTGAGGGGGTAAGGTTCAAGGATTTATTCATTTATCTCATCAAATGCAATTGTCAATGCTGATGATTAGATTGTGCTCTCTCTTTCTTCCTCTCCCTCTCCCTCCACAGCACACCCCTGTCCCCTTGCCTAAGGAGTATGATGAGGACTCTCTGATCCCCAGCAGTCCTGCTACAGAGACCTCCGACAATGTTAGCCCAGTGGCCAGCCCCATACACACAGGGTCAGTTTACTACCTCCACAACCCTGTTCCTGGAGAGCTACCCTCCTGTAGGTTTGTCGCTCCAACCCCAGTTGTAACTAACCTGGTTCAGCTTATCAACCAGCTAATTATTACAATCAGGTGAGCTGGATTAGGATTGGAGTGAAAACCTACAGGACGGTAGCTCTCCAGGAACAGGGTTGGAGAGCCCTGCTCTACAATGCTTACGCACTGCAATACCTACACACCCTATTATACACAATGCCAACACATTACATAATGAATCGGCAGCTTATTTCCTATTTCTTCCATTCAGTGTGATTACAGTTCTTTAATGAGGTCACTATGACCGTTTGTGATTGAATTTGACCAGGATGAACTTGAGTTGAGCACGGTTGGATAGTTATTCTCTCAATAATTAATGGTGGTTCTCATTGGTTGCCGGTCAGGTTCCTGGTCAGTTTCATGGTGGATGCCCGGGGGGGCTCCATGCGTGGCAGCAGACACCACGGGCTGCGTGTCATCATCCCCCCTCGGACCTGTGCTGCCCCCACCCGCATCACCTGTCGTCTGGTCAAACCCCAGAAACTCAACACCCCACCCCCGCTGGTAGAGGGAGAGGGCCTGGCCAGCCGTATCATCTCTCTGGGGCCCTCCAGTATGCAGTTCCTAGGGTGAGTACGGGCGTGTGCCCGCTTGCGTGCGTGCTTGCATGTGTGTCTGTATCTCTGTATGTCTGCTTGTTTGTCAACCTGTATTTGATTGGGCAGTGAGGACCTTGCATTTCTCTTATTACCCAGTGGCAGTGATAGTGGTGATTGTAACAGTGTAGGAGCAATCGTACAGTAATCGTAATAGATTCCAATAGTAACAGCATGTATAGCATTCTGATATAGAGTGGTAATATCTCTATAGGCCAGTGATAGTGGAGATTCCCCACTTCGCTTCTCTGGGTCGAGGGGACCGGGAGCTGGTGGTTCTGCGCAGTGAGAACGGCTCTGTCTGGAAGGAGCATCGCAATCGCTATGGCGACGAGGTGCTGGAGACCATTTTGAATGGCATGGATGAAGGTCAGTGTAACGATGATAAATGTCACCCCTCTACAGTAGAGCCGTGTTTATGTACTGTTATGTCTAAGGCCTCGTATGTAAGCGACAGTATATCATTTTACTGTAACAACGATGTTATACACACAAAAATATATGTAACTCATTAACATAATCCTTACCCCTTTCTCTCTGCCGCCCCTCTCCTTCCTCAGACCTGGAGAGTCATGAGGACTTGGAGAAGAAGAGAATCCGCCGCATCATCTCCACGGACTTCCCCCTCTACTTCGCTGTGGTGTCCCGCGTCCAGCAGGAGAGCGACCTGATTGGCCCAGAGGGCGGTCAGCTGGCCAGCATGCTGGTCCCTCATGTCCAAGCCATCTTCCCTGAGACAGCGGTCACCAAGAAAGTTCGACTGGGGCTGCAGGTGAGGAAGAGGAGAAGGACGAGGACGAGAGGGGGAGATGCCTGCAGAGCGATGCCTTACCTTACCTACTGGGTTATGTAAATAGAAAGGCAGTTTTTCATGTTGGCTCCCTAGGAGTGAATATGCTTTCTGCACTGCTCTTCCAAAGACCTAGGGCTGTATTCAATCAACTTTGATTGAATGGGACATTTTGTCAGGTAGCTGCTCTGTTCAGCTCACTCAATCAGTGCTGTCTGCCCTGCCAATCATGCAAGTTTGGCACCGCAGCAACAATGGAGCTGGCTAATGCATAACACTGACTACAGCATATAGTAACTGGCAGTCAGGAGTGCTGACTACCTCCATATATTTTTCCACGACCAAAGATTGTGTTGTTTTACTTCTTACTGCGTCCATTTGTCCCATATCTCCTCATTATAATTTTGAAATGTCTGTTGTCCTTTGATTTAGATGTTTTGTATGTATGAATGTGTTTGCTTTGTTTCACTATTGTCTTTTTAGTTTTCTCCCAACTTTCATCATACTTCAGTTCCCTGAGCTAAATTAACTGATATTCAAATGCGCATGTCACTTGGTTTGGTTTTACGTGCATGATTGTTTATCCATCTGTTAGAGGTATGTTCAGGTAGGCCTATGTATTATGTTGTAACAACATGTTTTTTTGTCTTAATAATAGTTTGTTGACTATGTTCCAGAGGGCGAGTAATGTGAGAAAAAGTTAAGGGTTTTCTGTTGTATTTTTACCTTACGTTATTGTTCTTATTTTTGTCTCCTCTTTTAATACATCACTTGTCCTTTCTTCTCTCTATCCCTTTCTCTTTTCTTTCACTCTTTCTCATCTCCCGTCTCTCCTCTCCCTCTTCAGGCTCAGCCTATCCCAGACGAGCTTCTGACTCGACAGCTTGGTAACCAAGCGACCTTCAGCCCAGTGGTCACGGTCGAGCCACGACGACGCAAGTTCCACCGGCCAATAGGATTACGCATCCCGCTGCCCCCGTCTTGGAGGGAGAGTTCACGTGACGCTGGGGAGGGGGACACCACCAGCCTGCGCCTCCTCTGCAGTGTCATTGGTACGGGCATGCATGGAGTTTACTTTATGTCCTTGACATCTGGTTCATGGCAAATAGCATTAATTGTCAACATAAGTGAGTGTTAGGACAGGGGTGAAGGGGACAGAACTAGTGCTGAAAGCTCCACACAGTAGTGGGTAAACCGGTAGTACAGAAGGGGGCTAATCACACACCCCTGGGGTGTTCAGGATCAGCGTTGCGGAGGTGTTGTTCCCAACCCTCACCGGCCTCGACCGGAGCATGGGGGGGTCTCAAGCAGTGAAATTATTACTAGTGTGATCATTTTTTAATTATGCCCAGATCATGAGGCCACTTGATGATGTGAGGCCTGAGGCAACTGCCTAATGGTAAGTCAGCCACTTTGTGTAATTTAGCCTATTAAACACAAAAAATATGTTTCAAGTGAGAATTAATGCCAAAAAATACAGGAAATTATTGCCTACACCCAAATGTTTTTGAGCAAAAAAGTAGTGTGTAGTTCCAGTTGGTAGCTACACCACTACATGGCTAAAAAGTAATTAACTACTGAAAACACTACTTAGATTTGAATTTAGTTTAACTACCACCAAGCTACTGCAAAATGTAGTTACATTTCTAGTTGAACTACATGTAGTTCACTATTCCCCAACACTGATTCTCACATAAGTATTCCTCTTGCCCAAGTGGGATACCACAGTGTGTAGTGTAATGGCTATTCATTGTCCGTGTATCTGTTGGGGCGGTATGTCAATTGTAGGAGGTCTACGGTGTCTGGTAAGGTGAAGGTGATATGGCACTGGACTAGCCTCTCAAAGCACTTCATGATGACTGAAGTGAGTGCTACGGGGACGATAGCATCACGTGCCAAGACAATCTTGAATGAAAGAGAGTTGGGAAAAGTAACAGGCCATTGAGGGGAAAGACAGAGATTGAGAAAGTGGAAGTGTATAAAAAAAGAGAGATGAAACAGCCCCTTGTCTCCCAGGTGGAACAGCACCAGCCCAGTGGGAGGACATCACTGGCACCACCAAGCTGATGTACACCAACAACTGCGCCAACTTCACCACCAACGTCTCTGCAAGGTGAGTCCTAATTCACACCCTCCTTTAGATGTTATACAAAATGTATGAGGAAGAACACCAGTATACTAATTTACCCTGTGCATAATAACCATTTGCAACCTCATCCTGTGCCAAACCATATTGAGTTCCATCCGCTTACACTATGCTACAGTCTTTAATCCATTAACTGTACACTTCGACAGATAAAACAGATGCACACACACAAACAGCCACCATCTCTATCAACTATCCCTCAACCTTCTCTGTGCGTCATCTCTCCCCCTCTCCTCTCCTCCTCTCCCCAGGTTCTGGCTGGCAGACTGCCCACGCACAGCTGAGGTGGTGACCTTCGCCAACCTGCTGTACCGGGAGCTGATGGCCGTGCCCTACATGGCCAAGTTTGTAATATTTGCCAAAATGAACGAGGCACGCGAGGGCCGCCTACGCTGCTACTGCATGACCGACGACAAGATGGACAAAACCCTGGAGCTGCACGAGAACTTCAGCGAGGTGGCCCGGAGCAGGGATATAGAGGTCAGCAGGGGTCAGGGGGCGAGGGGTTTAGTGTGTGTTTCAGTAGGTTCTACTGTCTTTAAATATGTTCACATAACTCAGACATTTGTGTGAATAATCCATGGAAGTCAATGGAGGATTTTTTTCTCTCGTGACTCTGTCGCCCCCCTCAGGTGATGGAGGGCATGCCTCTGCACCTGGAGTGCTCTGGGAACCTGGTGCCTGTGAGGAAGGCCACTCAGCAGGCACGCAGCTTCAGCTTCCAAGCCTTCAGAGATAACAGACTGCCCGTCTCTGTCAAGGTCTGTCTCCCTCTCATTGTCTATCTCTATTTTTGCACTGAATTGTGATTCAGTCGATTTAATTGAAGTGTCAGTCTGTCAAGCTGTCTGTTGGTGTATTTGACATGTTATTCAGGCAGGTTTTGCGTTGAATCGACCGTCGGTCAGTCGACAGTCGGTTGGTCTTTTCGATCCGGTCTACATGTCTGTGTGTCTGACTGACTATCGGTGTTTCTGATATGTCGGTGTGTGTCTGTCATTTTCTTTCAGACATGTTTGTGTGTTCATCTATCTGTCCGTCTATCTCTTTAACTTTATATATGCTCATTACAATTGTTGTGTTCCTTCTCCCATCTCTATCACTCCCATCTCTCCATCTGTTTCAAATCTTGTCCTTTTTTTGTAGATCTGTTCAGCCTATCTTTCTATCTTCCTTTACCTGTGTGTGCATACCTGAGTTGCAGACAACACTTCTCTTTCACAGACCACCTGTCTATCTGTCTGTGTGTGTGTCTGTACGTGTCTGTCTATACATCTTGTCTGCCTAACCATATGTATGTCTGTTTGTCTACCCATATCTGTCTGTGTTTTCTGTCTGTCTGTGTGGCTTTTGAGTGTGTGTGACGTGCGCTTCCATCTTAGTCAGTCTCAGACGAGTGCCTTGTGAAGTATTCTCCATCGTGGTGTACCTGCCGACTCTACCTAGCTGTAACTGTGTGCACGTCCTTTAGCTCTTTCACCTTCTTGCCTGCCTGCCAATCTTGTGGCCTGCCTGTCTGTATGTCTGTCTCACTGTCTCTCTTTCTCTCTCTCACGGTCACTCTGTTACTGTCTGATCTGACAGACGCCCAGGTAATTGTGCAGGTAAATCTCTCTCTCTCTCTCGCCTGCCTATGGACTGCTTCCATCTCTTCCCTCTGTGTTTCTGCTCGACAGACCACCACTCTGCAGGTTATCTAATTCCCCCTTTTCTCTCTTCTTCTTCTTCTTCTTCCCTCTCTCTCTTTTTCATTACATTTCACCCTATCCTCTTTATCCTTCATATCTGTTCTGCTTACCTCTTCTTACCTTTGTCATTCTCTCGTGTCTCTCTTCCTCGAGTCCACCTCTTCTGGTCTTCCTGTTCCTCTTTTTCGGCTGTCTTTCTCTTTCTTTCCCTTGTATCTCCTCTCTCTCTCTCTCTCTCTCTCTCTCTCTCTCTCTCTCTCTCTCTCTCTCTCTCTCTCTCTCTGTGTCTATCAGGTCAGAGACAGCAATAAGGAAGCCTCTGGGTTCCTTTCTTTCCTGCGGAAGTCTACCAAGTATGAGGATGCACAGCACGTGCTGTGTAACCTCAACATCACCATGCCTCCCTGTGTCAAGGTACACACTCATGAATGCACACACACAAACACACACGCACACACACTCCAACTCACTCTCTCACGTTCCGAACTCCCACATAGTGAAACCATATTTTCACATGTATTAAATTTAGAGTTCACATGTTTACACCACCTTTTCACATGTGAGGAGAATAACATGTTTTCACCTCACATGTGAATTGCAATTTTACATGTGAAATTTGCTGTTTCACATGTTAAAACGTGTCACGTTCTGACCTTTTTTTCCCTTTATTTTGTCTTTATTTAGTGTGGTCAGGGCGTGAGTTGGGGTGGGCAGTCTGTGTGTTTTTCTATGTTGGGGTTTTGAGTTCAGCCTAGTATGGTTCTCAATCAGAGGCAAGTGTCGTTAGTTGTCTCTGATTGAGAATCATACTTAGGTAGCCTGGGTTTCACTTTTGAGTTGTGGGCGTTTGTTTCCATGTGAGTGTTTGTTGCCACACGGTACTGTTTTGGTTTAGTTCGTTTCACGTTTATTGTTTTGTAGTGTTCAGTTTATGTCTTTAAATAAACGTTATGGACACTTACAACGCTGCGCATTTGTCCTCCGATCCTTCTCGCTTCTCCTCCTCAGAAGAGGAGGAATGACGTTACAAAACGTTAATGTGAAAATCAGATATGCAGTTTCACAAAATATAACTTTTGGAATTTGCAGGTTCACATGTAATAAACCTGTGAAATTCTCACTTTCACATGTGGAATTGCATTTTCACTTGTGAAAAACATTCACCTGAAAATTACATTTGCGTTTCGCATGTAAGAAATGTTACATTCCCCAGCTAGAAAACCCAAAATGTCACTCAAACAGAAGGGGGAACTAACAAAGCGTCACTGACCAACAAAAACAAAACGGGTGCGGTTTTAGGAGAGGTTCTGACAGGCACAAGTCCACTGAAAGTTAACTAGCAACAACAACTGGAACCTAAAAGATACCCAGTGCAGTCACTAAATATGCTTCAAAGTAATACATTCTTCAAAGTATTTTTATTTAAGTCGTTTTTTGGGTTATCTGTACTTTATTATTTATATTTTGGACAACTTTTACTTTTTCTTCACTACATTCCTAAATATTTTTTCTTACTCAATACGTTTTCCCTATCACCCAAAAGTACTCGGGACAGGAAAATGGTCCAATTCACACACTTATCAAGAGAACATCCCTGGTCATCTCGTCTGCCTCTGATTTGTCGGACTCACTAAACACAAGGGATGCTCGTTTGTAAACTATGTTCGAGTGTTGGTGTGCCCCTGGCAAATTAAAAACCACTAAATTGGTGCCATCTGGTATGCTTAATTTAAGGAATTAGAAATTATTTTAACTTTTACTATTACAATTGATATTTAAGTATATTTTTGTAAATACATTTACTTTTTATAAAGTATGTTTAAAACCAAATACTTGTACTCAAGTAGTATTCAACTGGGTGACTTTCAATTTTGCTTGAGTCATTTTCTATTAAGGTATCTTTACTTTTACTCAAGTATGACAATTGGGTACTTTCTCCACCTCTGAAGAAGGAGCAAACAACAGGAAAACCCACACCAAACTCAAAGACAGAAGAAAACCAATAAGTGGATCCAAATGAAAGCAGGGAAGATCAGACAAAGGATTGCTTGTCTAGAACTCAAAATGGGGCACGCCAACTAAAGGTGTTAACTCTCTGTATCTATCAAGACCGCTGGAGCACTGGGCCAGCCACTCTTAAATATCACCTGGGCTAGCACAGGTGAAACACCTTCCCATTAACGAGATGGCAACCATCACAGGTGTAACACATACTGACTAACGAGGTGACACCAATCAGTGCGCCCCACATGCTAACGAGCTATACGTGCTAAAGTCCAACTCAAAGCATAAATGGAAAAACCAATACTCCACATTTAGTGATATCAAATTTGCCGTTTCACATGTAAGAAAACTCCACATTTACTCCAATGTATGTAAAAAAGGTAAATGTAAATAGACGCTGTATAGCCTAAAATGTCATTTTGATATCATGGATGGTCAGCCCTTGCATCCATAACATAGTACCGGTATATAGATTTGAGATTGGTTGCATTTCACCAGCCCATTCCCTCACCTTTTTACCAAAACTGTGGCTGGGAAAACACTGTGTTAATGATTCAGTTAAGGCAATGTTTCCCAAACTCAGGACCACAAGGGGTGCTCGTTTTGGTTTTTTTTGTCCTAACACTACACAGCTGATTCAAATAATCAAAGCTTGATGATTAGTTGATTATTTGAATCAGCTGTGTAGTGCTAGGGCAAAAACTCAAATGTACACCGAGTTTGGGAAACACGGAATTAACCATTTCCGCTTTACACACCTTTAATAGGGCAATAGTGTTATTATATGGTGAAATCCTCTAGTGAATGAGTTACTTTGGTGCCATTTATATGAAGCAAAACTTCTGAAGTTGAGAACAAAATTCTTACTATTGCAAACAAAAATAATGATATTGAAAGCAAAACATAAATACAAAAGTATTGATATGAAAAATAAATATTGCAAGGAAATAATTTATAAATGCGAGAGCAAATTGCAAATGGACGCATTTTTGTTTGGTTATGTTAGCCCGGCCTTTGCTTTCGCAGCCTTTTTTTTTTACAGTTGCTCATTTTGGCACATTCATTCCAGAAACAGAGCACCCTGCATCCCACTGCTGTTTTGCCTCTGAAGCTAAGCAAGGTTGGTCCTGGTTGTTTTGTATGGGTAGGACTACCAAGGTACAGAAAAATTACAAAATGAGACGACATAAACCAGTGGTTCTCAATCCTCTCCTCTGAGACCCCCAGCCGGTTCATGTATTTGATCTATTTCAGAACACCTGGTTCAACTTGTCAACTAAACATCAAGCCCTTGACTAGGTGAATCAGGTGAACTAGTTCAGGGCTAAAACAATATTGTGAAACGTCTGGGGGTCCCCAAGGAGAGGTTGGAGAACCACTGACCTAAACCGGAACAACCATCTCAGTAATGGGTGCAATAAGTCTGACTGCTAACAGATTGGATTTGTTTAGAAAAATGTATGTTATTTATCTTTGTGTAGCATAAAATCTACCTCCAAAAAGCATGCAGGAAAATATGATAATTTTTGGTTTTTGAGAGTGTGTGATTATTGTACCTTTTATATTCAGAATATTGGGTACAAAATTTTACCATTTATACTAGATTATCTGCACATGTACCCTAAAAGGTACCAAACAATACCATTTGAAATCATATGTGTACCTCTGAAGGTATTTTATATTTTTGTACCACTAGGAACAATGCAATATACCCTGACCATACCCCTTTTTCTAAGAGTATAAAGTCATTCATTTTATGGAAATTATGAATGGGGTGTTTTTATGCTTTAATGTTGCTATTGATTGATTGGTTCTCAGTCGACAAAGGGTGTTGCAATATCTCCTGGGAAGCTCTGTCTGCATCCTTCTCAGCTGATCCATGATCAGTTGAACTTCGAAGGCTTAAAAAAGACCAACATTAAATACAGACTGTAAAAGATACCGTATCTAAAAAGAGACTAGTCAGACTATTGATTGGCGGTTCAAAAGCAAAGATGAACTGAATATTTTTATGTCCCATTGCTAATTCAAGCAAAATAGTTGATCTCAAATACAGTTTTGTTTCCACTAAGACAGTACAATGTAATAGTCACAAAAGCAGCACAAGAAACCACATGCAAACATTTCCTTAGACAACCTTGGGAGAAATGCATGTACACTGAACAAAAATAAAAATGCAACATGCAACAATTTCTAAGATTTAACTGAGTTATAGTTTGCATAAGGAAATCAGTTAATTGAAATAAATTAACTAGGCCCTAATTTATGGATTTCACATGACTGGGGATACAGATGTGCATCTGTTGGTCATAATTCCTTTAAACAAAAAGGTAGGGGCGTGGATCAGAAAACCACTCAGTATCTGGTGTGACCACCATTTTCCGTATGCAGCACAACACATCTCCTTCACATAGAGTTGATTAGGCTGTTGATTGTGGCCTGTGGATTGTGGCCACTTCTCTTCAATGGCTATGCGAAGTTGCTGGATAATGGCGGGAACTGGAACACGCTGTCTTACACGTTGATCCAGAGCATCCCAAACATGCTCAATGGGTGACATGTCTGGTGAGTATGCAGGCCATGGAAGAACTGGGACATTTTCAGCTTCTAGGAATTGTGTACAGATCCTTGCAACATGGGGCCGTGTCTTATCATGCTGAAACATGAGGTGGCGAATGAATGGGACGACAATGGACCTCAGGATCTTGTCATGGTATCTCTGAATTCAAATTGCCATTGGGAAAAAAATGCAATTGTGTTCGTTGTCCGTAGCTTATACCTGCCCATACCATAACCCCACGGCCAACATGGGGTATAAAGCCGGACTACAGACAGATCAAGACCCTGGTGAGGACCACGAGCACGCAGATTATCTTCCCTGAGAAGGTTCCTGACAGTTTGTGCAGAAATTCTTTGGTTGTGCAAATCCACAGTTTCCTCAACTGTCCGGATGACTGGTCTTAGACATCCCGCAGGTGAAGCTGGATTGTGGCGGTCCAGGGCTGGTGTGGTTACATGTGATCTGTGGTTGTGAGGCTGGTTGGACATGCTGTCAAATTCTCTAAAACGACATTGGACGCAGCTTATGGTAGAGAAAGGAACATTCAATTCTCTGGCAACCGCTCTGGTGTACATTCCTGCAGTCAACATGCCAATTGCATGCTCTTTCAAAACTTGAGACATCTGTGGCATTGTGTGACAAAACTACACCTTTTAGAGTGGGCTTGTATTGTCCCCAGCACAAGGTGCACCTGTGTAATGATCATGCTGTTTAATCAGCTTCTTGGTATGCCACACCTGTCAGTTGGATTATCTTGTCAAAGGTGAAATGCTCAATACCAGAGATGTAAACAAATTTCAGCACAACATTTCTGAGAAATAAGCTTTTTGTGCGTATGGAAATTTTCTTGGATCTTTTATTTCAGCTCATGAAACATGGGACCAACACTGCATGTTGCGTTCACATTTCATATTTTTGTTCAGTATGTTTCATAGATAGCAGTACCCATATCTAGTCAGTGATGTGTTTTTTTTTTGTTACTGTGTCCATTGTGTGTGGTCCAGGTTGTTGGGAGTGAGGAACGGAGGCGAACTCTGACCCCGTTGGCCCTGAGGGAGCGCTACAACGCTCTGAACGAGCCCGGTCTGGGTAAGTCTTGTCATGCCTTTTCAGAAGCCCTCTCCCTAATATACAGAAGGAGACAGGGCTTGAATGTTTCACCCCTACTCCCCTGCTTCCCAATCTATTACGCATGAGCCTTGGATGCAACACAGTGCTCTACTGAGCCCCATAATACACAGCAGTGCGATGATGGCGCCATATTGGTTATGTGCCAAAGATTAGCTAATACCTACACATCCAAACAGCTCTATGGACTTAATCGCTTCCAGAGTCCTGGTAACATTAGTACTGAATTACCTGTTATGGTTTGCATGGCGCTGGTGCTGGTTGCTCCACTGCGAGTCCTGTTAGCATGGCGGATATTTAGCATTTAGCTTAGCGCTGGGAATGGGCAGGTCCTTGCAGTGGAGCCAGACAGAGGAGCCCTCTGATTGGCCCATGGTAGATGAGCCAAGATGGGAAGGAGTGCTCATTGGTTACATGGTGAAGATGAGAGCTGGGCCTTTTCTGTCTATCTGAGCACGGCGCTGCTACCTTGCACCTCAGTTCTCTATGGTTATGTTGTTCTAACAGAAGGGACTGGTGTCTGAATGAATTTCTTCTCTACCTACCTCTAACCTACCCTGCCTATAGTCTGCTAACACATAAGGATTGTATGTGCAAAAACACAATACTCTGGGTAATACATATTCCCTTCAACAGACCAGTGCTTTTTGTCAAGGTAAGTTTGCTATTATCTCTTTTAATAGCAACTGATTTTAGTGGGTTTGATATATTGGATAATGTCCTGTATTGAGTAACTTGAACAAATCTGTAAAAAACGAGACCTTTTTTGTGCCGTACTGTTTGCACCACTTACACAGTGTCAGTCGTGTAGTTGTGATTGAGTCCTACATTTAACCCTTACACAGTGTCAGTCGTGTAGTTATGATTGAGTCCTACATTTAAACCTTACACAGTGCTCAGTCGTGTAGTTGTGATTGAGTCCTACATTTAACCCTTACATAGTGCTCAGTCGTATAGTTGTGATTGAGTCCTACATTTAACCCTTACACAGTGCTCAGTCGTGTAGTTGTGAGTGAGTCCTACATTTAACCCTTACACAGTGCTCAGTTGTGTAGTTGTGATTGAGTCCTACATTTAACCCTTACACAGTACTCAGTCGTGTAGTTGTGATTGAGTCCTACATTTAACCCTTACACAGTACTCAGTCGTGTAGTTGTGAGTGAGTCCTACATTTAACCCTTACACAGTACTCAGTCGTGTAGTTGTGATTGAGTCCTACATTTAAAGTAGATTTAAAGTTCTGAAGTTATCTTTTTTTCCTCAGCTACAGTCAATGTCATGGAGAGGACCGAGCTCAAGATCTCCCTAATATCCGAACAGCTGGGATTGAGCTGGGCAGGTCAGTGCTCCTGTACAGGGCTGTTACTCCCATGTGGCTCAGTTGGTAGAGCATGCCGCTTCCAATGCCAGGGTTGAGGGTTTGATTCCCACAGGGGACCATTATGGAAAAGTATGAAAATGTATCCACTCACTACTATAAGTTGCTTTGGAAAAGAGCCTCGACTAAATTACTCAAATGTAATAATGTACAGTGGGGCAAAAGAGTATTTAGTCAGCCACCAATTGTGCAAGTTCTCCCACTTAAAAAGATGAGAAAAAAAATCCAGAAAATCACATTGTATGATTTTTAATGAATTTATTTGCAAATTATGGTGGAAAATAAGTATTTGGTCACCTACAAACAAGCAAGATTTCTGGCTCTCACAGACCTGTAACTTCTCCACTCGTTACCTGTATTAATGGCACCTGTTTGAATTTGTTATCAGTATAAAAGACACCTGTCCACAACCTCAAACAGTCACACTCCAAACTCCACTATGGCCAAGACCAAAAAGCTGTCAAAGGACACCAGAAACAAAATTGTAGACCTGCACCAGGCTGGGAAGACTGAATCTGCAATAGGTAAGCAGCTTTGTTTGAAGAAATCAACTGTGGGAGCAATTATTAGGCAATGGAAGACATACAAGACCACTGATAATCTCCCTCGATCTGGGGCTCCACGCAATATCTCACCCTGTGGGGTCAAAATTATCACAAGAACGTTGAGCAAAAATCCCAGAACCATACGGGGGAACCTAGTGAATGACCTGCAGAGAGCTGGGACCAAAGTAACAAAGCCTACCTTCAGTAAAACACTATGCCGCCAGGGACTCAAATCCTGCAGTGCCAGACGTGTCCCCCTGCTTAAGCCAGTACATGTCCAGGCCCGTCTGAAGTTTGCTAGAGAGCATTTGGATGATCCAGAAGAAGATTGGGAGAATGTCATATGGTCAGATGAAACCAAAATATAACTTTTTGGTAAAAACTCAACTCGTCGTGTTTGGAGGACAAAGAATGCTGAGTTGCATCCAAAGAACACCATATCTACTGTGAAGCAGGGGGGTGGAAACATCATGCTTTGGGGCTGTTTTTCTCCAAAGGGACCAGGACGACTGATCCGTGTAAAGGAAAGAATGAATGGGACCATGTATCGTGAGATTTTGAGTGAAAACCTCCTTCCATCAGCAAGGGCATTGAAGATGAAACGTGGCTGGGTCTTTCAGCATGACAATGATACCAAACACACTGCCGGGGCAACAAAGGAGTGGCTTTGTAAGAAGCATTTCAAGGTCCTGGAGTGGCCTAGCCAGTCTCCAGATCTCAACCCCATAGAAAATCTTTGGAGGGAGTTGAAAGGCCGTGTTGCCCAGCAACAGCCCCAAAACATCACTGCTCTAGAGGAGATCTGCATGGAGGAAGGGGCCAAAATACCAGCAACAGTGTGTGAAAACCTTGTGAAGACTTACAGAAAACGTTTGACCTCTGTCATTGCCAACAAAGGGTATTTAACAAAGTATTGAGATAAACTTTTGTTATTGACCAAATACTTATTTTCCACCATAATTTGCAAATAAATTCATTAAAAATCCTACAATGTGATTTTCTGGATTATTTTTCTAAATTTGTCTGTCATGGTTGAAGTGTACCTATGATGAAAATTACAGGCCTCTCTCATCTTTTTAAGTGGGAGAACTTGCACAATTGGTGGCTGACTAAATACTTTTTTGCCCCACTGTATGTATAGTCTACTTAGTTACGTATTTGATATACTGAATACCATTTTCTCTCTCTCAGAGTTGGCACGGGAGCTGCATTTTGGTGTGGATGACATTAACAGAATCAGGGTGGAGAATCCTAACTCCCTCCTGGACCAGAGTTCAGCCCTGCTCAATCTGTGGGTTGGCCGGGAGGGCAAGAGGGCCAAGAGTGAGTGTCTGTGTGTCTGTCTGTCTGTCTGTGTTACTACAGTCCCCCACCTCTTCATTCCTTAACTTATTTTCCGACCCCTCTCTCTCCTCTCCTTCCTCTTTCCTTCTGTCAGTGGAGAGTATATATGTAGCTTTGAAGAACATTGACCGTTCAGACATTGTGAGTTCCGTGGAGGGCCAGCCACAGGCAGGGGCCGGGGCCTCAGAGGAGGGGGCCTGCAGACTGGTTGACCACGACTCCACCCTGCTCTCCCCCAGTGTTATCAATGGTAAGAGACATACAGAGAGGTGTGCGTACACATATACACACACACACACACACACACACACAGGGGCGCAACTTTGGTTTTAGAAATAGGGGGTGGGACAATTTTTTTTTAATCCCACCAATCAATGGAATCAATAGTATGTATATACCACAATTGCCCCTGGTAATGAAAGGGGTTAAAACAAGATCAATGAAAAGACCATTACTCTTCCCAAGTGAATGGGTAACACAGACGGAACCATATCTCTGTTGCTCTACAAGAGATCACGGACACAGGTCATCCACAAGTTATTAGGCATCCAATTTTCAGAAGAGGTAAGTGGGCTGCATGGTTGATTGCTGCGGATGATTCTCAAGGGATTTTGATTAGGGTCTGAGAAATGATGCCATTTCCATCATAAACCAGTGATATGTCAGCATCTAAGCATTTCCTTACTGCATTTTGCTGACAGACATCGTTTCAGTTTTACTGTTCTGACACCTCATGCTTTAGACCTGAACATAATGGTCTCACATGACATTATACTTGAAGACATGTTTTTTGAATTTGCACAGTCCTATACATTGAGTTAATGAGGATAGGCTAAAATATACATCTTAACTGTGTTTGGGTTTAAGCCTGGTATATGGATGAGTTGGATATGCGTGGATGTGTGTGTGTGTGTGTGTGTGTGTCTGGGATGAACACTCCCCTCCTAAGTGTCACTAGTACACAGTTTGTGTGCTCTGAGCCTCCATACCTTGTTCCTTTGTTACTCCCCTCTTGTCTCTCCTAGATCTATCCCCCTCTTGCTCTTTCTCTCTGTGTCTGTGACATGTCATCTCTGCTGCCCAGCCGCCTTCCTCCTCACAGCTCTTCCTCTTCGACCTCTGACCACATATCGACCTCATGTTGACCTCCTGGGCCTCTCCTCTCTCCTGTCATCTTATTTTCCCGCGTTCCCGTGTTCAGTCCAGCGGGAGCCTCACCTCCTCTCTTGAAGTAGCTCTGTGTCAATGCATGTGCATGCTGCCTGCCTCGCTGTACCTCTATGTGGCTCGCATCAGGGAAAGTGTCTTTCTCTAGGTCTGGGAGGGTCAGTGTTGATGGCGGGTGGGGTGGAAGAGTATCAAAATAAAGGCATTGCTGTCCAAATAAAGGTTTGCTGTTTTGGTATAAGAACTGTGTATTTGCATGGCATGCTTTCTCTATGACTATTTCTCTATGTGTATTTTACTTTCTTTTCTTTCTCTGTTTTGTCAAACTTGTTTTAAATGCAGTATTAACACCTTCAATCTCAGTCGTTTTCTGTTAACTCTATGGTGTTGGTTGTATGCTAGGGTGAAACCCATGGTTGACTGCACAGCACATAATGTTCTCAAAATAATGTAGCCGGGACATGACAGCTTTGTCCTTAAGACAACGTTGTCATAATGTTACCGATACATTGTTAGAATGTTATGTGCTCGCTGGTGTGTTCTGCGGTGGTGGAGTGTGTGAGTCTGGGGGTGTGTGTGTGTTCCCATGTACAGTGACCCTGTGAACTGTGGGTGTGTTTTCATGTGTCTCAGTTTGTTTGCGTGTGTGTTGTACATAAGTGGATAGTGTGTGTGTGTGTGTGTGTGTGTGTGTCTTTGCAGATGTACAATCTATGTAGATTTGCTGTGCTTCACTATGTGTTTTGCCGCGTAAGTGTCTTTAAATTGGGAGGTACATTAAGGACTAACCAAGATAAACCATCATCACTCAGACTCAGTTCTCCATCATCCACCTCATTCAAAGTGCATCTCTACCCCTCGTTATCTTCACCTCTACCGTCTCTATACTGTACCATCTCTATACCATCCCAGAAACACACACACACAGACTGACACACTTTTACAGTTATACTATTGTCCGTAGGCATAAACACTGAAAGAAATGAAGCCACACTTCATTCAATATTCCATTGTCCGTGAACACTTGAGCTCCTTCACCGTATTACCACCTACAACACAGACAGGCTCTCAAAATAGAGATATACAAAGGTGAGACAGTGGAAGGCATTTTAAAGTGAGACTCAGTGAACTAACGTTGCCACGAGCAGCACCGCAGATAGTGAGATGAGTGAGATGCAAGGCTTGGCTCTCACACAGTCACACACAGTATCTGCGCATGTGCACGCTTCACTTCACTCTGTTACAGCGTGGGAGCCAGGGGACCAACACAGCCGAGAAGCTGAGCCTATGCCATATCGCTTAGTCTACCTTAAAGATAGACATAACAGAGAAAGACACACATGATGATGGGAGATGGACGGACAGACCGGTGGACAGACAGACAGTCAGGAACTTACAAGCAGATATGCAGGCTCTATTTACAGCTATGCCTAGAATTAGAAACGCACATAAAAGCATAGATCAATAGATCCAATTTCACAACATAAACCTGTTTTTGGTAGTAATATCGTGTGTGTGTGTGTGTGTGTGCGCGCGTGTGCGTTGAATTTGTGTGTCCTGTTTGAGTATGTAATGTGTGTGCGCTTGTGCATATGTTTGAGTTGAGTGCAAGTGCAAGCAACTTCCAATTTTCTCAGCAGAATTGGCAGCCTCCTGACCCCTCTCACTTGTGATCTGGTTTGGAACGATAATGGGATTTGTATCCTGATATCTCAATGATAATAGTATCACGATAATCCGTTTTTATCACGATAATAGACATTGAAAGGACACTTTATCAGACAATAAATCCTTTTTGAGGAAAGTGGATGGGTTTTTAATCTAAATGTTGTTGCCAACAGCCAATTTAGAGCAGTTGAAAATGATATTGCGATAACATGGACATAATGAAATTCAATATCGTAGGTATCGTTGAACACGTATATCATGGTAAATTGGTAGTATTGATTATCGTGCCAACCCAACTGACACCAAACACCCCACTCTCTTCCTATCTTGGATGACATTTTCAACCTTCTAACACTACCCCTTTCCCACAGACAATGGACAAGACTCCATTTCCAACCCCCTATTCCCTAACATAACACATGCTGCTCTTAGGGGAATGTTAAACTGCTTCATTTCCACACCTTCTCTCCAACAGAACCACTGATGGATCACCAATAGATCAGTGGTCATCAAAATCAGTGTTTTTCATGGAAAGTCAGACAATGCAAAACTAAACCCTGGGAGAGTGACTAGATGTTTTCACTACTACCGATTCCAAGGAGGTGCCAGTGAGTGTGTGTGCCTCCTTGGAACTGGAAGTAGTGAAAACAAATCCAGTCACTTTCTCTTTCGACACTGGATAGAGCCGCTCTGTTTCCTGCAGAGAAACAGTCCCACTACACCCACATCCCTGTCTAACCCTCCCCTAACTCCCCCACCCCTGCACCTGCGTGGTGTTAGTCTCCCTCTCTCTTTTATCTCGCTTCCTTCCCAGGTTACGGACTTGTGCAGGAAGAGCTGCTCTCCCCAGCCTCCATGCAGTACAGTCTGCCCTCTCCGCTGGGAGCTGAGCCCTACTGGCAGGAGGTCTCCAGCCTGGAGTGTGCCCCCATCGCCACCACCGAAGAAGACACCCTGATGGAGATGTCAGACGTGCAGGTGTGGCCCTCGGGGGTCAGCCCCTCCCTGGTCACAGTGGAGGACTCGTCCCTGGATGGCAGCAGTCGGGCTGACGACTCAGAGGGGGCCACCCTGTCCCTGCCCTTCAGCCTGAGGCGCCCCAGCAGTGGGGCCAGTGGCTCCATCATGGAGCTGGAGGAGGAGGAAGAGGAGGAGGAGGAGGAAGGGGAAGTAGAGGAGGAGGCGCGGCAGGAGCTGGCGGACAGGGACAGGGTGAGGGCCAGCGGCGCCGTGCCAAAGGTCAACCTGAATGGCCAGCTGGGAGGTCAGAGGTCGGAGGGCAGGAGGGTGGAGGTAGCAGCATCAGTGGTGGGCAGCAGTGTGACTGGAGGAGGAGCGAGGGGAGGAGGAGGACTAAGACAGAGTTCAGAGGAAGGGCTTTCTGTTGTTGCAGGGCAGCAGGTTTATGCCCAGCTGTGTGAGATGTCAGGACTGAGCCGAGCAATGGAGCACAATGGAGACAACAGGTAAGACTCGGTCAGGGGCTCAGACTGGTCTAGCCAGACAGACCTTATTCTCTGTATGTGTGTACAGAATCCATACTCAAACGCAATCCATTGTGGCATTCTCTTTTTGTGTCTTTTATCTGTCTGTCTTGTTCTCTTTCCTACTCGTACCTCTGTCTCTGTCGCTCTGTCTGTCTGCTCCTCTTTCTTCTTTGTCTCTTTGTCCCTGTCTCCCTCTCCCCTCTCTCTCAGGGTGGTTGGGGGCGGTGCTTTCCAGCCGTACCTCCCCAACAAGGACTCCCTGCGCGGCTGGGCAGGGTCGCAGGCGCCCAGGCTGCCCCGGCAGAGTGTGGAGACGCTGATGATGTCACCAAGGTCTCGTGTACCCCAAGAGGCTCTGCTGACACCGGTGTGTGACTTGGGGGCATTCGGAGGTGCTGTGCAGGCACCTGTTTGGGACACAGCCCTTCGACAAGGTGTTGGGCTTCTCACCAAGAGGCAGGGCTCCAGGTTGTCATGCCTACCGACCACCTGCCGCTTCCTGTGCCTGGAGCAGGGACTTCCTGTCCATGCCTGCGATAGATAGGGCAATCTTTTAATTTGGTTTCAATCATAAAAATTCCAACCATCAAAACCCAAATGTTGACGTTATGGCACGTCATTATCTGAAATTGGCTTAATGGGGCAAAGTTGTGTTGTGTGGTTTGTAAACCTGTGTACTAATGTCATGTGGTTATTGTATGTGTTTTATCCTGATATTTTGACACAGATTGATGCTGATAAAGAGGACTATGCTGTTGAGTTCCTGGCTGAGGAGCAGTTGGTGGACGAACATGGAAACGTTGTCACTAGGGAGGTTAGTTTGTCCTCTTCTGCACGACTATTTCTCCCCTAATATAGACTCACACACTCACAAATAGATACATGGATGCACACACGCGCGCTCACAAATGCACGTTGCGCAGATCAGTGTTAACTCCTCTGTGTATTTTCTCCCTCACTGCTGTACTGTAGGTGGGGGTGGATGTGAGGAAGGGTGCTCAGTCAGTGAAGCGCACCAGTCTGCGGAGAGTAAAACACTGAAACACACATACCCAGTCCTCAAGGTATGGGACACATAAGCACATATTGCAGTACTTGGATAGATGCTTTTAGAAGTATCTATCAGACCCCTCAGAACCAGAGAAGGTTGAAGTAAAACTGGCTATTGTAAAGGACAAACCCCTGCACACTACTCCACTTGCAATAATGTTATAAAAGTGAAAGATGAAAGAATCTTTGTTTGCCAGCTCTCATCAGAGCATGGATGGTGTACATTACATTTCGTCCCTTTTGAATGGGAATACATCTCTGGTTATCTTTAAGTGTTGTTCATTTTTTATGTAATCATCTGGGGGAAAAATGCTTTCATATATTGTTTCTTCCTCGTGTATGTATATACCTCTGTCCCTTTCTTTAAATGTGATGAGATTGTAATAGTTGAAAATAATTCCCTTTTTACTGAAATCATTTTTTTCTCTGTACCGTAGAACCGGACATCCACTGCCAAACCATCCTCCACAAACAAAACGCCAGGTGACAGAGGACAACAGGGAGGAGACTAGAGAAGACTGAAGGACTAAGATCAGCAAACAACAAATACAAACACAACATCATCTGCAGAATGACCCTGGATCGCCACAACAAGAAGAAACGAGAAGGAGATCTACTTGTAGTTTTGTAACATAAAACAAAGATACTTAACTAGAGTAGGGCATGATTTTTTTCTATAAAACGTCATAAAATCCAACCAGAAAAAAAAGCAACAAAAAAGTGCTTCCTGTCAACTGTAATTGCATGATTGACTGCTGGTGCATGACCATTGACCTTTGAACTGTCATTATCTACAAACTCAATTGGTACAAGTTATGGGGCCGACCCAGGACTGACTGGGTCAGGGACGAGTTTAAGGACCTCCCACCCCCCCGCCCAAAAGGATTGGTTGGTGTTAGCAAGTTGAGTCTGGTAACACTACTGCCAAAAAAGCTAATATTGTTTCCGTCTTCAGATTGCTATGATACAGTCAATCCAATGCTGAGCTTACCAATGCTCCTTTCACTTGGACCCTATTTCCTTGTTATTCTATGTGATATATGCACTATGCTCTGTGGATGTGTGTCTGTGTGTGTATGTGTGTGTATTTCTACCGCATGTGTTCTCTCGCTTCTGGCTTGGCACTGAGCCGTGTCCTGATTGGTCAGTGCTCCTGTGATGTCACGGTGTGCTCAATGTGGGAATGAGAAACTCACCGTGCTCCCCTACTCGGGAGCGTCTGTCTGTGTGTGACGTCTTTCCTTTGTGAACGCGCTTCTCGTGTTCCTTTAGCTCTGTTCACCCCAGTTCCACTTTGTCTGGCTTTGATAGGGACTAGCTTCCTCCCCCTGTTTTAGGAGGGTGTGCTTTATTCAGACAATGGGAATGTTTTTCCAGATGGGAACAAAAAAAAAGTTTGTCGCTTGATAGCATTGCGTGGCAGCCAGTGTATTCTAACATTAATGTCCAACAACACATCCCAGATTTACGGTAGCATGGGGTCCCCTTCCCCTCCTATCCCCCCTCTGCCATGTTGACACCACACTCCTCTCCATCAACTCCTGTAGCTCCAACTTAAATCTCTACCCAATCAGCTTCATCCACGCACTCTCTCATCTTCTCTCCGTTTGCTGTGGCTATAGCACCTCACGACATCTCCCTTTTGTGGTTCACATTCAATTGTGCTTTTGTTTTGAGGGGGTGAAGCAGACGGGATTAATGATCAGTGTGGATATTCATATTCATGGGAAAGAGATGGAGGTAAATGTGGAGGTTTAGATGGAATGCTAGAGACTAGCATAGCTAAGCAAGTAAGGACAGACTGACAGATAGCACTGTGATCGCCCAATTTAACACTGACCCATGAGCCCATGTACCCTGTACTGTGAACTTATAGACACACACACACACACCACATAAATGCATACACACACACAAACTCACACATATCCTTAATACACACATGCACACGCACATACAGTAATTCATTTATTGTGCCCTAGTTGTTATGAGAAGCCTGGTCGGACTCAGATTATGTACTTTGGTGTCTGCCACAGCAATAATATCAGACAAGAAGGGATATATATATATATATATATATATATATATATATGTGTGTGTGTGTACAGTGGGAGGGTGGGTGTTCTGTATCTGCACATTATGGTAGCATTTAAAGCATTTCTCTCTCTGAAATTGGTGCAGACAAATCAGAAGCATGCATGTATACAAAAGGTACAATCCAAGACGGTATACAAACAGTTTTCCCCTCACAAATGTGATCCTTTCAAAGCATTCACGATTGACATTTCGTAATGGTAGCTCCTCTGTTCCTCTGACCTTCATGTTGTTGTATTAGCATGGTGGCACTGCCACCTGGTGTTACAAAGAGGTATCACAGACTAGATAACTGGATTAGCGCAGCAGCAGCTGGGGGGCAATATAGTAAAGGTTTCGGGAAAGGATTTGGTCCAGCACTTAACGTAGCAGATATTACCCAGGATATGCTAACTTCATACATTGAATCTTAGGAATGGATCTCTCATGGTAGCATTTATTTACTATTTATGTATGTAGTGTGGTTGGAGTGAATGTGACTGAATGATTTAGTGAATAGATTAGTAACACGTCACCGACACGTATTCCCTGCCAATCAGTGCACATTAAAACCTCATCTGTTATGCCACATATATCACATATCACTTATCATTCACTCTTATTCCACTCAGGTTTCAGTTCTAGCAGGATCCAAGTTTTGCCCTGTTTTTGAGTTCAGAGCCCTCTGTAGAAAGAGAACCATGGGTGTCAACATGAGTGCTGCGGAATCAGTTTGGGTGTGTGTGTGTGTGTGTGTGTGAGAGAGAGAGAATGTGGTGGAGGGGTCATTGGTAACAGGTGAGGTGTAATTATAAAAGGGTAGCCTTTAGTTAGTATGTTGGTGGATTCGCTAGGTGAAAGGTCCGTGGTCTTTAAGCCTCACCTCTCCAGGTCACCTAATTTATCTTAAAACAGCAGTGTAGCTGATTGACTTATGTTGCTGCTTTGGGTCTGAATAGGCTAATGACGAAGAAAAGTGAGACTCTCAATCAGCAATTGATAAGTCAATCAACCTATCAATCAGGTTTTCCACAAGAACAAGACACTGATACCTGATATGGATGAGATATAGAGACCATAGTCCTGAAAGGTATATTCAAATGGATGTACAGCATGTTTGATTAATCTCAGATGAAGGGGATCTGTGTATGTGGGTTTAGAGGTTGACAAGATCAAACTGAAAGTTGAGCCGGTCCACAAGCCTTTGCACTGTGAGAACTGTAGACTCCGCCAGTATGTGTGTGCATGTGTGTGTGCTTGTGGTGTTCAGAAGGTTGAGGAGGAGAGATGGACATGGTTTTAAAACTTGGGACACAACATGAAGACATGGAAATGATCATGTATTTTAAAGAGTATTTTAAAATTACTGTTGCAAAGAATAGAGATCACCTATAATCCTTTAGAATGGAAACGTGACAATATTAACGCAATATGATATTACTCTATACTAAGGAATGCAACTGCACACATGCACAGAAAATGTTTTTATGAAAATATATGTATAAATATATGACAAAATATATTTCATTAGAATGCTATGCACCCTTATAGAGTTGTTATGGATGTTCTTTAAGCATATTAACTAGACTATAGTATAGGTAAACGGCCACATCGTGGGGAATGTAGAGGCTTTGTAGGTATTTCAAATTGTTTTCTTTTCTTTTTTTTTATTGTCATGGAGAGAGGAAAAACAAACGTGAATATGTATTCAAGCCTTTGTTTCAATCAGATTTGATTCTGACATGAAGATATGTATAGGTCATCTACTCTGTACACCAGCTCCAACCATTTACAGAAATGAATAAAGATGTGAACATACCTGATGTGTTCTCTTACACATTTTGATGTGTTTGAGAATCAAATGTAAATTGATGTACGTTTGTAAATGTAAATTGTAAATCTATATGTATGTGTATAAAGGTAAGTACATTGGTGCAAAACAGTTATCGGGCAGAGTGGTTCTTATCCTTTGTTTCAAAGACTTAGGCCTATGTATTAAGGCTATCCATGTACTCTCACAGGAATATTTAAAACCTTCTATATTTTTTAACAATCATAATTCTATCATTCAGTTTACATTAAGTTATTTAGGCTAAAACTACAACTCCCTGTGAACTCTCCCTTATTTGGTTTATGCAGGGTGACGTACTTTCAACGTTGTTTTGAGGAGCACTTACGCAAAATTATTTTGTATTGGAGGCACGTGGAGGGCAAGGTGATCCGAAAAGATGGAATGAGGAGAAAAACTGACCTTTAAATGTGAAATTTGCGCACTGTCTGTCATCTGCTATACGTTTGGTCTTGTTCAAAGGGCATGGTTTACAGCTGTTTGGTTTGTATTCGTAGTTTAAAGGATGTCTTCGGGGGTACTGGGAGTCAAACGACTAGTCAGGCTATCCCGACCACCCGCCCTGTCATCAACGATGTGGCCCTCGTGCCTCAAGATTATTCTACAACACCAGGAGGGACACTCTTCAGTATGACCCCTGGAGGTATGTGAAACTCAATCATAATAATAGCCTTATAGTAAATACAATAATATATTATTTTAATAATAGTCATCATCGTCGTAACAATGTAGCGAATGGCGGGACAGGGAAGTGAACCCTGATCAATGGCGTGAAAGACAAATACCCAATGCATCGCGTCAATAGGGTTTACTCACTTGTTGAAATGAAGCGGAAACAATGTTGATTCAACCAGTGTGGCTCATAATGGGAAGGCATGTCCCATGCTTCGACTACTCAGTGGTCTAATGGCCACACGGACGCCATCCCACTTCTGACACCAGTGTAGCGAACCCAGGTTGTTATCGTGAAAAGCAAACACCCTACACATCATGCCAATAATTAACTCACTTGTTGGACATTGTAACATAGCTCATATAGGGATGATCGCTACAATAATAATAGGCCTAATTTAACATGTTTATTCTTTATCATTATTATTATTAATATCTGGTGCTTATTTGCCTTCATCTACCCTGTTTGTAATCTCTCTTACTGCCAATCGACCTCCACCAAACCCACCCAGGCAACCGAATCATCTACGACAGGAAGTTCCTCCTTGAGTGTCGAACCGCCCCTCTGGAGCGCACCACTCCCTGCCGCCCTGATATCCCAGGGGTAACCAGCCCCCTCTCAAACAACACAACCACTGACACAGCCCACCCTAAACAGACCCCCCAACAACCTAATTCCACCACCAGACAAGAGTGCAGGTAAAGGTCTGGTGTGTGAGTGTGTGCGCATGCATACACGTGTTATATATTAGTGTCTATAATTTTTATGACTGTTTTCAATTTGGCTGCACTGTTTTCATCTTGTTTTTTTGCAGGGAAGGATGCTCAATTTGAAATGGACATTTAGCCATTTGATGGATCTGCTGGAGTATTGCAGCCTTGAGGATAACAAGGAACGTGTGTTTTACTGTGTGTTTTAAGCTGTCTCCTTCATTTAATGAACACTGCATTATAAAAGGGAAGAAGAGACTGCCTCCTAGTGCTGCATTATTTATCTGCAGGCATAAATCAAATCGCTCAGGAAAAGAAAACACGAACATGCAATATTTCCTCACTCCTTCGTCCATTGATTTAATGTTATTTACTCATTGTACTGTCTGAAGGATAAAGCCTTTGGATTATGTTTTAGTGTTCTCCAATAGAATGTTGTATCCCCCAATGGCATTCTCAGAATTTGTTGCGGTTAAGTATTGGTGCAGGCCAGGGGTGGTCAACTTTGATGGTGGAGGGGGCTACAAAAATCTGGACTCATCATGGGGGGGACACAGTGGCTCACGGGTCTGCATACCCACACATTCAGTTAGAGCTGGCCCTAGCAGAGTTTGTTGTATCCCTTCCAGCCTCCCCGTTTGTTTCAGTTCTAAAGCAAGTTAGCTGCAATTCTTCACATTTTGCCATGGGGCAGAGAGAAAAATGAGCAGTTTACAGCTAATTTCCTACAATTCTACACATTTTGCCATGGGGCAGAGAGAAAAATGAGCAGTTTTACAGCTAATTTCCTACAATTCTACACATTTTGCCATGGGGCAGAGAGAAAAATGAGCAGTTTTACAGCTAATTTCCTACAATTCTACACATTTTGCCATGGGGCAGAGAGAAAAATGAGCAGTTTACAGCTAATTTCCTACAATTCTACACATTTTGCCATGGGGCAGAGAGAAAAATGAGCAGTTTTACAGCTAATTTCCTACAATTCTACACATTTTGCCATGGGGCAGAGAGAAAAATGAGCAGTTTTACAGCTAATTTCCTTCAATTCTACACATTTTGCCATAGGGTGGAGACAAACGTTTACAGTTTTTAATATGATATCTGATGATCAATGGGAGCCCCCTGGTCGGTAATTCGATCATGATTACTACAAGTTTAGATCTACCATTCTAACTCTCAACCGTAAGTTGAGAACCTAAGTTAGTTCCTAAAAATGTATTCGTAGGCCTACAAAAGGGCCTGTTGCCCATCCCTGGTGTAGGCTAATGTGTTGATTGAAAAACTAGGGCTACATTCTGCTTCATATTTTTTCCAGAGGAACTGAAGCTGAGTAATAACATAAAAAAAAATCTTTGTCATCCATTTTTTTATTTCATCCTTGCGTGTTCTCTCTACTATTAAGTGTTGAGAGAATATACTGTACCATAGAAGCAGACTGCAATTAATTGAGGATTTATTAAACAAACATACTTCGGTCCTTTAAAAAAATACATTACTCTTATGAAATATTTACATTTTAAAATAATACTGTATCAACACTGGGTCATACAGAGGAATTAAAGCACTTAAGGGGTCTGCGTTGTCCTTGTATCGGCTTTTGTCTTAATCATTAGTCCTTATACATTATACATGTATACGGGTATTATAAGTCATTCTTTTTATCCTTTTTTGACGATTCTCTTGATCTTTTTCAGTGCTTGTGTTCAGTCTGCTTCAGTGTCCAGTACAACCATAGTGTAGCATGGCTGAAAGCAGTAGCTGCCTTTGTAGAAAAGCCTTGAGCTTTGAGACTACACTCACAGAGTAAGCCCACACCTTTGCACCTCAACTTTCTTCCTGAGGCACATTGAGAGCAGAAGCTGGGACAGAGTGGTGTTTACCTGGGATGGAAAGTGCCTATGGGGTGTCCATGTTGGCACACAGGCTGATTAGTGGCAACCACACTCCTCCACCACCATACCCTCAAAGTGCCGCGTCTCCACCTCACTGTTCTCATAGTACAGCATGGACAGAGGGGCCAGGCGGGTGGGCACACAGAACGGGCATGGGACCCTGTCTGGGTGGTGAAGTTTCAGCAGACTCTGGAGAGAAAAGAGAGAGATGTTAATGCAAGTGAAATCATAAACTAAGGGGAAAAGGCAATATTGTAATATGAAACAAATCAAAGGCTCTATTTCAAGCATTATTTTCAGCAGTGATCATGTAGTGTTGGCAGTTTTACCTGCATGTAAGCATGGTTGGTGGGGGTGAAGGTCTCGTCCACTGGGGTAGGGCAGCTGCCCTCACAGCGGTAGGCATTGTAGCGCTTGGGGTAAACAATCCACTCGTTCCAGCCAATCTGGTCAAAGTCCACCCACATGTCCACCTTCCTGCACAACGGGTCCTTCCTCTCCTCCATGGGGGCCACACCAGGGGCCACCCCAGCCACTCCTGCTCTCTGGTGGTACCCATGCCTTTTCCTTCGACTGGTTCCTTTTCCGCCCTCTACCTCTACGCTGGCAGCAGGGTCGGCCCCAGCTCTAGCTCGCTCCCAGTCCAGAGTGACGTACTTGGAGTGCTCAGCGGTGTGGATGAGGGTGGGTGCCCGCTTCTCTGCCTGGTGCTTGGAGAAGACCACCACCATGACCCGGTCGGCTGTGGGGTGCAGGACCCTCTCTTGTCCCTCCTCCTCCTCTCTCTCCACTGGCCTGCGCACTTCCTGGCCAGGTGCGGAGCCTCTCTGGTGCAGCCAGTAGTAGTGGAGCAGGGCGGTGACGTTGAACACCCTCCAGTTGGATGTGGAGGTCAGAGAGCTTGGCTCTGCCTTCAGGTGGCCCAGGAAGAGGCTCTCCTTTGGGCATGGCGGGCTGGAGTAGGAGCATCTCTGGGAGTGGTACATGTCCACAGTGACACGCTTAGAGGCAGAGAATGCAGGCAGGCGGATCCGCAGCTCGGAGCGCTGGACCTTGTCACTTGCAGAGATGGAGGACATGTCAAAGGTGACAGACCACCTCCCACCGATCTGGTGACAACCTGGGGAGATAACATAGAAAATCAGTTCGCAATGCATGATGCAGAGGGCAGACTAGGATTATGAAAGTGTGCAATCATCTCTCTTTCACCTCTGTGACTATCAGACTATGTCCCATTCATTACAATCACAGATGGTGTCACATGCCTTTTATTGTTGCCCACAGCCCACAGCGAGCAAGTAAAATGCGTGCCACAAGACAGCTTTCACACGTCCTCTTTTGACATGCGATGAGCAGTTGATCAAGTAGAATGTTGTTACTGTCACACTGTGTATTGCTCCGCGCCTGACACTGTTATAACAGACAGCCTGGGGCTAGTATACACACTTTTAAATAATACCCGCTGAAATTATGCATATGGAAGGCTCTTCACAATAAACATTGTATAAGGTGTCCAAGTGCTAAAATAATTACTATGTTTACTGAGGGTGAATTTAATTATGCAAACATAATAGTTCAAATATGACTTCACATTGAATTAGTGTGTCCAATTATGTTGCGTAAAAGTGCTTTCACACATCTCCAAAACATCTTATAATTAATTGTAAACAGAAAAAAATCCACGGTATAAACTAAGTGTTTTGTAAAATAAAAATACTCACTTTTGGCAACCAGACTGAGTACGTAGTCAGAGTCGTGAAGGCGGGGGTTGTCATCGTTGTTGGTCCGGGCGGCGCTAACAGTTGGCGTCCTGGCGGTGTCTCCCTCGAGTAGAGTCCGGTAGAGCTGCATCATGTAGAGTGGGAACCTGTTCGAGTGACGAACAGGGTGCCTGTGACCTCCGCTTGGCGGGGGAAACCTACGAATCCCGTGGAAGAAAGCCTCACGGTTCCCTGAGAAATTCTCTGCTCCAACCACACAGATCGAGTCCACCAGAAGCGCCAAGAAGAAAGCCAGAGTGAGTCCTTCCATAATTCCAAGTTATTTTAATGTATTATTTTCCTGTAAAATTGAAGCCAGTGAAGCTCTTGTTGTGAGAGACAGATAGATCGGGTAGAGCTCCTTCTCCCGTTGTGAATACCTCAGGTGAGATGCTGTCTGCTGGAGTGAGAACACTTATAACAACCCTGTGTCTTTCTTGAAGAGTTCTGTCGTGCCTCGGGCTTTTGAAGTGAATGTGTGATCCACGGGAGAACAGAGAGTTCAAAGGCCAAGGTCGTTGTGTAGGCAATCGAAACCAACGGCTCTTTGGAGTAGGCTAGGTGTTAACTTGAATACCACTGCACTGAATGTTATGTATCAGAGATCTCTTTGATAAGGAACCACGATAAAATTAGTTAAGCAGATTAGTAGCTGAACATTGCGCTTTGATGAATGGGAAGGAGGAATGAACAGCACACGATTTAATCACTCCAATGCCCTTTTTATTAGATGGGTCATAAGAAGAGGAAGTCATCTCTTTATCACCTAGGTAAGAAATCTAGAAAGCTGACCCAACTTCTCTTTACGAAAATGAAATGTCAGTGCTCAGATTGTATAGGCCTAAAATGTTTGATAATTCTTTATAACCACAGTATTTATAACTTATTTTATACCATCACGGATAACAAATAATTGTATGAGCCTTCTCGCAAGACAATGAAACAGTCTTATCAACCTTATAATCACACACATTACAGCTTTCTGTTTGTTCCTTTTACATTGCAATGACATGCTAGTGACGAAATGGAATTGGCCCATTTATTTTTAGAAGGCTTGTGCAGTCTCCTTGTGTTAAGCATCTCTTGGATATTATCTGTATAGGTGTAGGCTAGAGATTATTTGCTGTATGATAGATACTCTCTGAAGAGGGACTAGCTAGGCTACGGTTAAATAAATGTTTAAAGAAATATATATATTTTAAATACAGGGATTCATAGACTTCTAACTAGCCTACTTCTTTCTTAGAAGAATCTAAAGAAAGACACAGCAAAGTAGGTGTATGGGAACTATTTGATGACAAAAAGGTGTGAAAGAAGGCTTATGATGATGGTGCACGATATTTGGTGGAGCTTGCACTTTTAAATGCTTTGAAGAGTAATCTTCAAAAGATATTTGAACTCTACCATAAACAATACATTTATTATTTCCATAGAAAGTATTTTATTGGAACGAAAGTAAAGTAATTGCAACAACTCTGATTGGGAAAACAGAATCAGGCTTTAGGGTGTTTAGCTGCATATTTTATTTGTACCTAATATATTTGATATTGGAATTTTATGGAAATAAATGTAACCTTTTGGAAATTGTATTTTTTAAATTAATATCTGGCACATTGACCAGATAAAACATAAATTAACAATGTTTTAGCAATTGTATTCAATAGCTTACAATGTATTAGTACAATGTATTAGCTATTGACAATGTATTAACAATTAATACAATTAAGAAGGTATTAGCTATTGCATTCAATACAACTAACAATTAACAATTAATATATTTAACCATACATTAGCTATTAACATTATATTAGCTATTGTATTCAATAGCTTGTTAGGCTACAGATTTAATTTAATTTTATGGAAATGTTGTTCTTTATTAACATTTGGCATATAAACCAGATAACACATTAATTAAGATTACAAATGTATTTTGTATAGCTTGTCTTGTGTTGCACTATATCAAATCAATTATATTTCCGGGCAAAGAACAATCTGCAATAGTTGATAGGCTACTACTGTTCAGTGGACATTTCCAATTGAAGTGAAACAAATTATTCAACCACGGACAATAAAAAAAGATTTTAGGTCTAATTGTGATACAGGTATGGACTGAGCCAAGGCTACAATAAAATGATACAATTAGCTCAATAAATAATGTTTAGGCAGTTTTATGAGATCTACCGTGAGCCTATTGTTTCAACTTAGGCCCACCTCATGCACAGGCCGGCACATGTAGCCAACACCCTGATCTGGACAGGTTTGGCTTTGGATCCCTTTATTATCGGATCCATCCAGCAGGGGGAAATGTGTGTCTAAGAATCAACAATCTAATGAGCAGTCAGTCGCTAAACTGAAATAACTGTTCTTTTCATATTGGAATCTTAATGAGTTTTTACTAGGCATTATTAGTCCTCTCTGATGGCGTGAGTTAATTTATAGAGCGAGAGAAAGAGATCTGTGTGTGTGTTTATTGGAAGTAGTGAGGGGTTCAGGGGGATTATGAAAACTTCTACAGTGCTATAATGTGCGATGGTGAACTGACCAACGCTTATTTAAAATGGGTTCGATTGCCATCAACAGGACCAATTGTGTTCAGCATTAGTACTGTTGGTGAGTGTGCAGCAGTGTATAGGGGCCTCTAGGAGACCATTACCATCAGCTCCATGAAGGGCTCATATTGGACATGTAAAGGCAATGTGAGGCAGAGAGGGACACCTCATTCTGTGTCAGTGACTTGAGCTCCAGACTGATTGCCTAATTAATTGGCAGGGATGTTGATCGCTGTGAATTAGTTAGCAAAATAGATGAGCCCCAAGCAACAGCAATGAAACCCATATGGGGGTGTGGGAGTGTGTGTTGAGGGAGGGGGGAACAGGCCCAGACTCTTGTGCTTCTAAGGAGAAAAGAAGCGTGTGTGTCTGTGTTAGAGCCGGCTAGCAAACAAAGAGGCTGTCAAATATTAAAGGGCTTTCCAGTGGCCCCTGCGTCAATAGAATAATGGAGATAATTATCCCCGGTGCGTAGGAGAGCCGCCAATTGAAACAGGGCCCTTTGATAGGAACTTTAATTCAGTATTGCAGCTATTTGATTAAGATTCAGTTGGAATGGAGCGGTGTGTGAGTGTGTGTCCGCGTGCGTGCGTGTGCGTACGTGTGTGTGTGTGTGTCAGCCCCAGTCTTTAGGTCCTATTAAAATAATCCCGGCTACGTTACTGTTGCTCACCGTAATGCATTTAATAGACAGAATTATGCATCTTTTTAAATACAGAATGTCTATGATATTTATGGTTCACGTACTCTGGTCAATTGTCCAAGGTCAAGGGTCAATGTGTAGGCTAAATTCAAATTGCCCGTAGTTCATGTAATAGATTTACGTTGACACTGACATATAATATTCATTACTATCACTAATGGTTCCTCTAGTTATTAACTGAGCTACTATCACGGTGCCTCATGTCATGACTCTGTAGAGAGCTGAAATTCAAGAGCTGAGACACATGTCTGTCCTCAACCCCAGAGAACATAATGTCTTTCTTTGACTTAGAACCATTGAAAAGGCTACAGATTTCTCTATATGTAGTTTGCAAACAGGGTGCTGAAAGCTTTGCCCTTTACTTAGTGACTCAGATAGCACCCACTCTCCTCGATGCCCAGTGTGCCCATTCTCAGTCCTAACAGTCCTGCCAATCGCCCTCGCTTAATGACTCAACAACCTTTTACGGCATCAGACACAGTCTATAACTCCCATGTTTAATTGCTAAATCGTAATTATTTCACCACTATGGCCTATTTATTGCCTTACGTCCCTAATCTTACTTCAATTGCACACACTCTATATAGACTTTTACTATTGTGTTATTGACTGTACGTTTGTTTACTCCATGTGTAACTCTGTGTTGTTCTTTGTGTCGACACTGCTTTGCTTTATCTCGACCAGGTCGCAGTTGTAAATGAGAACTTGTTCTCAACTGGCCTACGTGGTTAAATAAAGGTGAAATAAAAAAAAAATATAACCCATAATCTATAGCCCCCAGAATGCACAATTTACTTGTATAGGACTGGGAGGAATATGATGATTGTAGCAGTACAACAGCTGATAGTGTCTGCAGTCTGGCCAAAGGCTGATATGTGGTGTTTAGAGTGTCTGGTGCTTCTTTCAGACTCTGGTCGGAATCAAAACGTGTTACTCACTACTCTATCTGTTTGGAGGGCTTTAGAGCAACCACCCTCAGCCGTGTGGTTAGTGTAGCTCTTTCTAGACAGGCTAACAGTGTTCTGAACAAACTAGTCTGGAATAACTTGACTCATGTCAATCTTATTTATGCTTACTTTAGTCATACCCAGGCCACCAGATGTTAAATGGTATGACATTATGACTGCATATCTGTGACCTCACAGACTCTTTGTCCACAAGACAGAGTTGTTGTCAATACCATCTCCAGTCATGAAGGACATTTGAATTAATTATGAAGTGAGTAAGATGAAATAATGGTGATAATATACACTGAGTGTACAAAACATTAAGGACACCTGCTCTTTCCATGACATAGACTGACCAGGAGAATCCAGGTGAAAGCTACGATCCCTTATTGATGTAATTTGTTGAATCCACTTTAATCATTTTAGTTGAAGGAGAGGGGACAGGTAGAATGATTTTTAAGCCTTGAGACAATTGAGACATGGATTGTGTGTGTGCCATTCAGAGGGTGAATGGACAATACATAATATTTATGTGCTTTTGAACAGGGTATGGTAGTAGGTGTCAGGCCCAACGTTTTGTGTCAAGAACTGCAACACTGCTGGGTTTTTCATGCTCAACAGTTTCCCGTGTGTATCAAGAATGGTCCAACACCCAAAGGACATGTAGCCAACTTTACACAACTGTGGGAAGCATTGGAGTTAACCTGTGCCAGCATCCCTGTGGAAAACTTTTGTCACTTTGTAGAGTACTTGCCTGACAAATTGAGGCTGTTCTGAGGGCAAAGTCACACATTTGATGACTTGAAACTCGACTTGATAGAAAATAAAATAACTTGAGACTTGACTTGGACTTAGAGCCTCAAAACTCGGTATTCGACTTTGACTTAAGACTGATGACTTTAAATTATGTTTTGTAACATTATGTAACATTATGTCACTTATTTTGTGGCACAGTCTGTGGATCAATGTCCGCGAAGGCCGAGACCTTAGCCACAACATCGCCCGTGCAAAAAATAAAACGTGCAATAGATTGGCTAGTGAAGTGCACAGTTTGCTGATTGGACCAGCAAACTGTCAATCAACACAGATCAGATGAGTTTTGGAACAGATTGCTGATTCTTTTGGAGAGCTATAGAATCGTAAGCATAAATTGTAGGGAGAGATGATTGCCAGAATTAATAAATATGCAGCTCCAAAAATGTTTGATGTTCAAGAATATGAACTGTTTACGTTGCTCACCAGCTCACCAGCAATGAGGCATCAAGCAACAATTACGAGCACAGGCCTACTGGTCTTTTAGGAGGCCTATGTCAAAATTGCTTGAAATTGATCATTATTTATGAAGTTTGCATTTGGAATATGTTGTTTAAATGATTTATTACTGTGGGCGTCTCCACTTGCTCTCCAAACGTCAGCCAATGGAGAGCGATATGTTCTCTTGTTTAAATGCGTGTTGTTGCTTTCTTTCACACGTTTAAATGCATTGGCTACATGGTAAATATATACTGTATACCATCTAATCCTAATTGCTAGCAGTCAATCATTACATCCACGTAACGTTTATTCCAACACTTAGACATTTCTGTTTCATGTTCGATACAATGGATCACCAAGACCATTACATAAATCAACACTGAGCACATCAACCTGCCTTGCATTCTGCTGATGTCACGCACTTGCACCTGCTACAAGGACCCTATTTTACAATTACATCATCAATTACATTTTGTAGACAAAATAATGAAAGGGGTTGTCTGGTAGCCTCAATAAATAGACAAAAATGTGTAGTTGAACAAGTCATTGCATGTATAGATATTTGTTTTTACTTGACTTGTGACTTAACTTGAGAACTTGTGACCAAACTTGACTTGCTCTTAGAATGTACAACTTGGACTCGACCCATTCTACTTGGGACTCGATTTGAGACTCGTATCCTGTGACTTGAGACTTGCTTGTGACTTGAATAATAGTAACTTGGTCCCACTTCTGTTACATTTATAATTGTCTAGGGGTGGATCGGACATTATACATTTTTTCCATTATGTTCCATAGAGAACAGAGAACACGGTTCTGAGAAAACACAGCAGGAATGCGACAATCTTAGGGAGGAAATTGCAGGAAAATAATAGGTGTGAGAAATAGGTGTTCTTCTCCTACAGTACATCCAGAATCCTATGGACCATAATTATGGGTAATTACAAGTATTGACAGATGGTATTGTAAGGCAGTGGTATTATTATCTTTGTACTCTTTTAATTTATTTAAAATACAACGTTGATGAAAATGTCATGCTGCTCTCCAAACTTGTCACGCCCTGACCTTAGAGATCCTTTTTATGTCTCTATTTGGTTTGGTCGGGGTGGGTATTCTATGTTCTATTATTTTTATTTCTATGTTTTGGCCGGGTAGGGTTCTCAATCAGGGACAGCTGTCTGTCATTGTCTCTGATTGAGAACCATACTTAGGTAGCCCTTTTCCCACCTGTCTTTGTGGGAAGTTGACTTTGTTTATGGCACATAGCCTTTAGCGTCACGGTTTGTTTTTGTAGTGTTTATTGTTTTTTTTGGGCATCTTTTCTAAATAAAATAATAAAAGAACCGCTGCACCTTGGTCCAGTTCTTTCAACGACCATGACAAAACTACTGCTGGTTAGAAGTTGATCATAGCAGATCTATGCATTTTCAACCTGGACTCAAGGGTAGACACAACATAGTAAATGTAAATCCGGGACTCTCCAATTAGTATCATATGTTATGTTTCTTATGTTATGTATTCATTTGTGGGTGTCCATTACCCATTTCGTATGATATGTTGCGAATTACAATTCATATGATATGCTAGAAATTGCAATTTGTTTTGACATATGTTGGCTAGGTGGCTAATGCAAACATTAGCTAGGTAGCTTAAGTTAACTAGGCTCGGGGTCAGGGTTAAGGTTATGGTTTGGACTTCAAATCAAAGGTTATTTGTCACTGAATACAACACCTTACCGTGAAATGCTTACTTACAAGCCCTTAACCAACAATGCAGTTCAAGAAATAGAGTTAAGAAAATATTTACTAAATAAACTAAAGTTAAAAAAATCTAATCAATCAAATAGTAATACAATAAATGTTCATAACAATAACGAGGCTATATACAGGTCAATGTGCGGGGTACAGGTTAGCCGAGGTAAATTGTAAAGTGACTATGCATAGATAATAAACAGCGAGTAGCAGCAGTGTAAAAACAAAGGGGGGGAGTCAATGTAAATAGTCCAGGTGGCCATTTCATTAGTTGAGTTGTTCAGCAGTCTTATGGCTAAATAAGTAGAAGCTGTTAAGGAGCCTTTTGTTCCTAGATTTGGCGCTTCGGTACCGCTTGCCGTGGGCTAGCAGAGAGAACAGTCTATGACTTGTGTGACTGGAGTCTTTGAAGATTTTTTGGGCCTTACTCTGACACCGCCGAGTATATAGGTCCTGGATGTCAGGAAGCTTGGCCCCAGTGATGTACTAGGCCACACGCACTACTCTCTGTAGCGCCTTCTGGTCAGATGCCGAGCAGTTGCCATACCAGGCGGTAATGTAACCAGTCCGTATGCTCTCGAATGGTGCAGCTGTAGAATTTTTTGAGGATCTGGGGACCAATGCCAAATCTTTTCAGTCTCCTGAGGGGGAAAGGTGTTTTCATGCCCTCTTCACAACTGTCTTGGTGTGTTTGGACCATGATAGTTTGTTGGTGATGTGGACAACAAGGAACTTGAAACACTCAACCCACTCCACTTCAGTCCCGTCGATGTTAATGGGGGCCTCATGGCTACCAATGTGAGTGCTACGGGGCAGAAGTCATTTAGGCAGGTTACCTTCTCTGTCTTTGGCACAGGGACTATGGTGGTATTCTTGAAGCATGTAGGTATTATAGACTTGGTCAGGGATGTTGAAGATGTCAGTGAAGACACTTGCCAGTTGGTCCTGGTAATCTGTATGGCCCCACAGCCTTGTGAATGTTGACCTGTTCACTGCTCCCAAGTGGCGCAGTGAACTAAGGCACTGCATATCAGTGCAAGAGGTGTAACTACAGTCCCTGGTTCAAATCCAGGCTGTTTCACATCTGGCTGTGTTTGGGAGTACCATAGGGTGGTGCACAATTGGCCCAGCGTCATCTGGGTTTGGCCCGGGGTAGGCTGTCATTGTAAGTAAGAATTTGTTCTTAACTGAAATTAAAATAAAAACATTGGCTACAGAGAGTGTGATCACGCAGTTGTCTGGAACAGCTGGTGCTCTCATGTATGCTTCAGTGTTGCTTGCCTCAAAGCGAGTATAAAATGCATTTAGCTCGTCTGGTAGGCTCGCGTCACTGTGCAGCTCGCGGCTTGATTTCCCTTTGTAGTCCATAATAGTTTGCAAGCCCTGCCACATCCGACGTATGTCAGAGCCAGTGTATTGACGCTTTGCATGTTTGATGGTTCGTTGGAATGCAAAGCGTCCGGATTAGTGTCCTGCTCCTTGAAAGCGGCAGATCTAGCCATTAGCTCGGTCACTTAGGTTAGGAGAAGGGGAAGGGTTAGCTAACATGCTAAGTAGTTGCAAAGTACACTACATGACCCAAAGTATCTGGATACCTGCTCGTCAAACATCTCATTCCAAAATCATGGGCATTAATATGGAGTTGGTCCCCCCTTTGCTGCTCTAATAGCCTCCACTTTTTTGGAAACGCTTTCCACTAGATGTTGGAACATTGCTGCGGGGACTTGCTTCCATTCAGCCACGAGCGCTGAGGTCGGGCACTGATGTTGGGCGATTAGGCCTGGCTCAAAGGGGTTCAATGAGGTTGTGGTTAGGGCTCTGTGCAGGCCACTCAAGTTCTTCCACACCGATCTTGATAAATAATTTCTGTATGGACCTCGCTTTGTGCACAGGGGCATTGTCATGCTGAAACAGGAAAGGGCCTTCCCTAAACTGTTGCCACAAAGTTGGAAGCACAGAATCGTCTAGAATGTCATGCTGTAGCGTTAAGATTTCCCTTCACTGGAACTAAGGAGCCCTGAAAAACATCCCCAGACCATTATTCCTCCTCCATCAAACTTTACAGTTGGCACTATGCATTGGGGCAGGTAGCGTTCTCCTGCCATCCACCAAACCCGGATTTGTCTGTCGGACTGCCAGATGACGAAACATGATTCGTCAATCCAGAGAAAGCTTTTCCGCTACTCCAGAGTCTAATGGTTGCAAGCTTTACACCACTCCAGCCGACCCTTGGCATAGCGCATGGTGATCATAGGCTTGTGTGAGACTACTCAACCATGGAAACCCATGTCATGAAGCTTCCGATGAACAGTTATTGTGCTGACGTTGCTTCCAGAGGCAGTTTGGAACTCGGTAGTGAGTGTTGCAACTGAGGACAGATGATTTTTACTCGCTACACGCTTCAGCACTCTGTGGTCCCATTCTGTGATCTTGTGTAGCCTACCACTTTGCTGCTGAGCCGTTGTTGCTCCTAGACATTTCCATTTTACAATAACAGCTCTTAGAGTTGTCCAGGGCAGCTCTAGCAGGGCAGAAATTTCATGAACTGACTTGTTGGAAAGGTGGCATCCTATGACGGTGCCACATTGAAAGTCACTGAGCTCTTCATTAAGGCCATTCTACTGCCAATGTTTCTCTATGGAGATTGTATGGCTGTGTGCTCGATGTTATACACCTGTCAGCAACAGGTGTGGATGGAATAGGCGAATCCTATAATTCGAAGGGGTGTCCACATACTTTCGGACATATTGTTTATCTAAAAAGTAGTAAGTAGTTGCAAAGTTGCTACTTAGCTAAAGTTGTGAGATACAAACATGGAACCTTTGGGTTGCTAGACATTCGCATTATACACCGACCCATCCAGCCCGACCAACCAACCTACTTTCGTTTTTGACATGAAACAGGCAGCTCAACTGGGCTGCTGCTAATTTTGACAAGCAATTTGAAATAAATTAAACATATGGATTTTGTTTGGCATATTCTAACATCTCAACTAATGCCATTTACTAAAATGATCATGTGGTTTTCATTATCACACTTTTTTAAACAAATATTCAAGGCTGGTTGAAAACCACGAGGTGAACATAAGCAAAACCGAACCTCATTAATCACATTTTCACTACTAATTGTGTATAAAATGGGAAATTACGAGAATTTAAATGTTGTTGACCTCTAAAACATCATTTTGTAATGACGAAATCAATCAAAGGTTACATTATAATTTTAGGGACTCTTGAAAAATATATGGCAGTTAAGTTGCCCCATTATAGGAATGCAATTCAGCCAAAGCTAGTTATAATGGACAATGGAGAAATATTATAATAGATTTTTTTGTCTGTGCAGATTGAAAAATATTTTCATGTACATATCAGTATTTATTGTCTGCCTGTTATCTTCAATATGTTTCATAATATTATTCAGTGTCATTCTACAGGTATTATGAGCATATAAACAGTAAACACATTATTTACATACAGTTGAAGTCAAAAGTTGATATACACTAAGGTTGGAGTGATTAAAACTTGCTTTTCAACCACTCCATGAATTTCTTGTTAACAAACTATAGTTTTGGCAAGTCAGTTAGGACATCTACTTTGCGCATGACACAAGTCATTTTCCAACAATTACAGACAGCTTATTCCACTTCTAATTCACTGTATCACAATTCCAGTGGGTCAGAAATTTACATACACTAAGTTGACTGTTCCTTTAAACAGCCTGGAAAATTCCAGAAATTATGTCATGGCTTTTGAAGCTTCTGATAGGCTAATTTACATAATTTGAGTCAATTGGAGATGTACCTGTGAATGTATTTCAAGGCCTACCTTCAAACACAGTGCCTCTTTGCTTGACATCATGGGAAACTCAAAAGAAATCAGCTAAGACCTCCAGAATTTGGGACCACGCAGCCGTCATACAACTCAGGAAGGAGACGTGTTCTTTCTCCTAGAGATGAACGTACTTTGGTGTGAAAAGTGCAAATCAATCCCAGAACAACAGCAAAGGACCTTGTGAAGATGCTGGAGGAAATGGGTACAAAAGTATCTATATCCACAGTAAAACAAGTCCTATATCGACATAACCTGAAAGGCTGCTCAGCAAGGAAGAAGCCACTGCTCCAAAACCACCATAAAAAAGCCAGACTACGGTTTGCAACTGCACATGGGGACAAATATCGTACTTTTTGTAGAAATGTCCACTGGTCTGATGAAACAAAAATGGAACTGTTTGAACATAATGACCATTGTTATGTTTGGAGGAAAAAGCTTGCAAGCCGAAGAACACCATCCCAACCATGAAGCACGAGGGTGGCAGCATCATGTTGTGGGGATGGCAGCATCATGTTGTGGGGGTGCTTTGCTGAAAGAGTGTCTGGTGCACTTCGCAAAATAGATGTCATCATTAGGCAGGAAAATTATGTGGATATATTGAAGCAACATCTCAAGACATCAGTCAGGAGGTTAAAGCTTGGTCGCAAATGGGTCTTCCAAATGGAAAATGACCCCAAGCATAGTTCCAAAGTTGTGTAAAAAAGGCTTAAGGACAACAAAGTCAAGGTATTGGAGTGGCCATCACAAAGCCCTGACCTCCATCCCATAGAAAATGTGTGGGCAGAACTGAAAAAGTGAGTAAGAGCAAGGAGGCCTACAAATCTGACTCAGTTACACCAGCTCTGTCAGGAGGAATGGGCCAAAATTCACCCAACTTATTGTGGGAAGCTTGTGGAAGGCTACCCAAAACGTTTGACCCAAGTTAAACAATTTAAAGGCAATGCTACCAAATACTAATTGAGTGTATGTAAACTTCTGACTCACTGGGAATGTGATGAAATATATAAAAGCTGAAGTAAATAATTCTCTCTACAATTATTCTGACATTTCACATTCTTAAAATTATGTGGTGATCCTAACTGACCTAAGACAGGGAATTTTTACTATGATTAAATGTCAGGAATTGTGAAAAACTGAGTTTAAATGTAGTTGGCTAAGGTGTATGTAAACTTCCGACTTCAACTGTGTATTTTAATATTCATATTTTGACACGCAAATATATTGTATTTTATTCATTTTTATAGTCAGTCCTCATTTAACTAGGCTAGTCTTCAATTATAAGTAACTGACATAATGTTAATTAATGTTTCATTTTTTTGGATGATTTAAAAAGTCTATGCAAATTCCAATAGAAAATGAGTTTACCCTAATTGGGCAACTCAACCGCCTGGTTGAGATGTTTGCAATGCGTTATCTAGAACTTTCTATGTCATGTAAACTGTGTTAAGTAACCTTCTGTTTTATGTAACCATACCACACGTAAACATATCATTCTAATTTGAGTGTAATGGATTTACTATCTAAACGTCTAGTCTGAGATCCGGCTGGCATTTTCGATAAAGCAGCCTCATTTGTGCAGAGAATTACTCATCTCCCTGGCACTGTCAGTCAATGTCATCACATAGATCATTAATACCTGCATTAAACAATGTTCTGATGTGGAGCCACGGGTTCCAGGAGGATGGAGGACCACTACAGCCAGCAAGCCTGGCCACTCCTCTCCTATGACCACAGCTGCCCATCCCTCCAGCCCCACTACAGCCAGCACGCCTGGCCCCTCCTCTCCTATGACCACAGCTGCCCATCCCTCCAGCCCCATTACAGCCAGCAAGCCTGGACCCTCCTCTCTTCTGACCACAGCTGCCTATCCCTCCAGCCCCACTACAGCCAGCACGCCTGGCCCCTCCTCTCCTCTGACCACAGCTGCCCATCCCTTCAGCCCCACTACAGCCAGCATGCCTGGCCCCTCCTCTCCTCTGACCACAGCTGCCCATCCCTCCAGCCCCACTACAGCCAGCACGCCTGGCCCCTCCTCTCCTATGACCACAGCTGCCCATCCCTCCAGCCCCACTACAGCCAGCACGCCTGGCCCCTCCTCTCCTATGACCACAGCTGCCCATCCCTCCAGCCCCACTACAGCCAGCAAGCCTGGCCCCTCCTCTCCTCTGACCACAGCTGCCCATCCCTCCAGCCCCACTACAACCAGCACGCCTGGCCCCTCCTCTCCTATGACCACAGTTGCCCATCCCTCCAGCCCCACTACAGCCAGCAAGCCTGGCCCCTCCTCTCCTATGACCACAGCTGCCCATCCCTCCAGCCCCACTACAGCCAGCAAGCCTGGACCCTCCTCTCTTCTGACCACAGCTGCCCATCCCTCCAGCCCCACTACAGCCTCTCTATGCAGTGATGGATGGATGTCCCTAAACACACACACTTTCAGCAACCGAGCAAACATGACAACTGCATCAGGCCACTTAACCCAGGACAATCACACAGCCATGATGGTTTAGCTCACCATCCTCTAGAGCCCTTGAGGTTTATTTTCAACATGAAATATAGCTACATCTTCCATTTCCATTAATTGTACATGTTGAAATGCTTCTGTTTCCCATCTAGCCAGAGTTTAGGCTGTCTCTTAGGAGAGAGTAGTGCATAGTAGTGTTCAGTACATTTGGAGCTTATGGCCCCTTTCTCTCTTATGCAAGCTGTCACATCTTTCTTTCCTCTTCATAATGATATCTCTCTCTCGCTCTCACTATCTCTCTTCTCTCTTCTCTTTTCTCTCTTCTCTCCTCTTTCTGTGAGTGACACCTGTCGCAAAAAATCTAACCAAGTGAGGGAGAAGAGACTTTCAATTTCTTCAATCATCCTTTAATATCGATTAATTATTGCATTAGTGGAGCTGGTCAACCACCCGTAGGTGAACGTTGAGAGCCCAAATAATACAGAAATGCAAGGGTTTTATATAGAAACCCCAAAACTGCATAGTCATGGTTGGTTCCACCCCTCCCCGGCAGATCGGGGCATCATAAGCTACCTTGTTTTCTTCTTGTGGCTATTGTATTGGGCGTGTGAGGTCACAGCGCACAAACAAGGGATAATGGCAGTTCGATTACTCCTTTAATAATTGTTAACTATTAATATTAAACAAAACAGGTAAATACGTTATTTTTCTCTCACACACCATTCCCCCTTTTTACAAGCCAGTACAGTCTCTTGTAGTATGGGGGTGATTGACAGAATGAGAGTGTTTCTCATGTGTCTGTGTTTTCTGCTTCTTTTTTACAAGCAGTTGGCCTCCTTGACAGCACAGTGTATAGTCACTGGTAAACAAGCACCCACACTCCCTGGGGATCCCTCTTTGAATCTCTCTGAGCTGACTTTCTAGTTATAAGAGCTCCCATGTGAGTCCTATCTGATTCCTGATTCAGATGACTCTCGTTGAACCAGGAATCACTTGAGCAGTTTGCCAATCGCTGTGTACTGTTCGCGGTGTCGTATGGACCAATGAGTCATCGTGATTTTCGGAGGATCTTAGTTCTTTGTTTCATCTTTTTCCACACCGTGAAGAACTTTGCTGAACTCCTCAAGGTGTCTTTCCTGTTAAAATATGTGATGTAGAACTCTGTTCACGTAACTGATAGAACTGGCTGACAGTGATACAGGCCTTTTTTCCCGAGACATCGCCAAGTGGGCGACAGATGAGCATGAATAAAAAATGTCAGCACTATGACATTTGCGATGATGAGGATGGAGGATCTTGCCACCTCCACTCGTCTATTTTTCAGTCGTTCAAAAAGGCAAATAGGTATGTGATCTCCAGGCAAGGAACTCCGCACACCGCGGTTGAAGAAGATTGTTTGCTGGTGGGTATGTCTGGAAGTGTTGCCGAAAGTTTTTCTCCGTATGTCAGTCTTGGTTATGTCTCAAGACAAGGCTGTTACACAATCTTTTTAGGTTAGACAAGGATGACTACAACACGTTCAGTGCATTTAAAGTGTAGACAAATGCATGGTGTACTTTTCAGAAACACAACATATATGCTAGATAAGACTAAGTCCACTACTGCATGAGTGGACTCTGTAGTGAGAGGGATAGGTGCAACATCTAGAGAGCCAGGTGTTTGTTGGGTTTCTCCTTTGTTCAGATGAATCATCACTTCCCACCTGATGTCAAAGGTGTTTGTATCTGAAGAGTGCCATTTGATGTGTTGATGGGGCAAACATATACTACTAAAGTTCTACCTTCCTCCAAGCTTCCAAAGATGAAAGGACCCAGCCTATTTCAAGATCAAAGATATCTGCCTTTTATTCCAACACTTCCCATCCCAAAATGGAGAAACTTCCGTCTGAGAAAAAAAAAACTGTCCCTTTTGAACATTTTCAATACATATCAGCAAACGTGTGTGTGTGTGTGTGCCAAATCAAATGTTATTTGTCACATGCTTCGTAAACAACAGGTGTAGACTAACAGTGAAATGATTATTTACGGGCCCTTCCGAACAATGCAGAGAGAAAACAAGAGAAATAATAGAAAAATAATAGCACGTGGAATAAATGCACAATGAGTAACGATAACTTGGCAATATACATGGGGTACTAGTATGAAGTCGACGTGCAGGGGTACGAGGTAATGGAGGTAGATTACATGTAAAGGGAAAGAGAAAGGGGGATACCTAGTCAGTTGTCCAACTAGATGTATTCCACTGAAATGTGTCTTCCATATAGGTAGGGATAAAGTGGCTAGTCAACCGGATAGATACTTCACAGTAACAGCAGCGTAGAGTCAATCAAATGTATTTATAAAGCCCTTCTTTATAAAGCCCTTCAGCTGATGTCACAAAGTGCTGTAGAGAAACCCAGCCTAAAACCCCAAACAGCAAGCAATGCAGGTGTAGAAGCACGGTGGCTAGGAAAAACTCCCTAGAAAGGCCGGAACCTAGGAAGAAACCTAGAGAGTAACCAGGCAATGAGGGGTGGCCAGTCCTCTTCTGGCTGTGCCGGGTGAAGATTATAACAGAACATGGCCAAGATGTTCAAATGTTCATAGATGACCAGCAGGGTCAGATAATAATAATCACAGTGGGGGTCAATGCAGATAGTTAAATAGTTAACCAATAGCTACCTGGACTAACTATTTAGCAGTCTTATGGCCTGGAGGTAGAAGCTGTTCAGGGTCCTATTTGTTCCAGACTTGGTGCATCGGTACCGCTTGCTGTATGGTAGGAGAAATAACAGTCTATGACTTGGGTGGCTGGAGTATTGACACTTTTTAGGGCCTTCCTCTGACACCGCCTGGTATAGTGGTCCTGGATGGCACAGAGCTCAGCCCCAGTGATGTACTGCGCCATGCCCATTACCCTCTGTAGGGTCTTGCGGTCGGTTGCCATACCAAGTGGAGATGCAGCCAGTCCGAATGCTCTTAATAGTGCAGCTGTAGAACATTTTGAGGATCTGAGGGCTCATGAGAGAGAAGAGGCGTTGTTGTGCCCTCTTCACTGTGTCACTGTGTTGTGTTCACTGTGTTGGTATGTGTGGACCATGATAATTCTGAGGAACTTGAAGCTCTCAACCTGCTCCACTACAACCCTGTTGTTGTGTGGGTGTGGGTGTGTGCGTGAGTCCATGTGTCCATGCATGTGTGTGTGACAGAGAGATCCCCATAGAGCTTTGTTCCTCAATACAATGACCAGCCGCTGTGTCAGCACATCATGACACAATTCCAATATAAATATTATTTTCATTCGATTTTTGTTTGTCATCTCATTGTTTGTATCATCTCATGGGTTTCTTATCTAATTGATTCCAAGTCTGACAGTAATTACTTAAAACATGCAGTTAAAAAGAGGCAGGTACTGTGGGGATACAGACCTAGAGGCTGTTGTGTGGGCAATGAGCACACACATAAATTGTGTATTTTTCAGTGTTTTAAATGCATTATTATCTCCACAGACCTGTAAAACGTTTTAGGATTGCTAGTGAGTGTATAAAATTCCTCGAACACCCCTTAATTTCCATATCCCAAGCAGAGGAGAACTGTCAAGTGACTTGGGTGACTTTGAAAGGGAAGCGTGGAGAAAATGTCCTGTCCAAATGTATCTGGAGTACCCCCAAAAATCTGAATTAGACACACTGAATGTAAAAAGTACTAGATTCAAAGAAAGTTGGCCATTGTCCCTCATCCTAGCAGTTGCCTGTCAGACAGACTCTGTCTACCACTGACCTTGGGTTTGGTTGACGCTTGACTGTACAGTTCCCAATGTCCCCATTCACTCTGCCTTGAGCCTGCTATATCTCTCTTTGTGTATCTCCATTCACTGAGTTAAGTGATTGTCTGTACTCTTTTCCTATCCTCATAGGCTGTATTAATTGCTTACATATCGAATGCGACTCAAATCCATTTGCAGTAATTAGTTAGGATATCACTATTGTTAAGTGCTCCATGATTGCTGACATATTTCAAGAAGGCAATTTCAACAGTATCTGCAGTATTCAACAGTATCAATACAACCCATTTGTGAGAGATTTCATTAGACTTTTAATATGGTCAATATTAGGAGCTGATGTTTCAAGGTGTCTGTCAGTCCAAGTCAAGGTGATCGACAATCTGCCTGGTGAGAACATTGGTCTGGGTGTTTGAACAGGTTCAGTCTGTTTTGACCACTACCACTGGGAAAGGAATATGAAAAGATAATGCATTGTTTATAGATGTGTATACCTGAGTATGATTAAGCAATGAGGCACAGGGGGGTGTGGTATATATACCACAAATCCCAGAGGTGCCTTATTGCTATAATAAACTGGTTACCAACATAATTAGAGCAGTAAAAATACTTTTTTTGTCATACCCGTGGTATGGTCATTTTATACCATGGCTGTCAGCCAATCAGCATCCAGGGCTCGAACCACCCAGTTCATAACAACAAACATTAGGAACACCTTCCTAATATTGAATGGTAACCCCTTTGCCGTCAGAATAGCCTCAGTTCGTCGGGACATGGACTCTACAATGTGTCAAAGGCGTTCCACAGGGATACTGGCCCATGTTGACTCCAGTGCATCCCACAGTTGTGTCAAGTTGGCTGGATGTCCTTTGGTTGGTGGACCATTCTTGATACACACGGGAAACTGTTTGAGAGTGAAAAACCCACCAGTGTTGCAGTTCTTGACACAAACAGCTGTGCCTGGAACCTGCTACCATACCCCGTTCAAACACACAATATTTGGTCTTGCCCATTTACTCTCTCAATGGCACACATACACAATCCATGTCTCAATTGTCTCAAGGCTTAAAAAAACTTATTTAACCTGTATCCTCCCCTTCATCTACAGATTGAAGTGCATTTAACAAGTGAAATCAATAAGGGATCATAGCTTTCACCTGGATTCACCTGGTCAGTCTGTCATGGAAAGAGCAGGTGTTCTTAATGTTTTGTACACTCAGTGTATACTGTATATACCGATAGTTGCTTAGCAAAGCCACATTTTATTTTTTTATTTTAGTTTTCATTATGCACTCTGCTAATGATTGTAATATAATGCCGATCAAGTCTCTTCACATGTCAGATGAATATTTAACAGTGTCGAAGCTTTGCTAGTGCTTATGATCTTCTCCATGTTGACACCTCCTGATGCCAGAGACGTTTCTCACAATCTGCTCCGCTGCCAAGGGCATGTCACAACTTGTGTACACCATGATCCACTTTCAGTCAGCAGGCAAAGAGAATATTTTCCCAGCTCTACAGTGCCTTTCTAAAATAGAACAATGAGTCTGCATGCTTCCCCGTCTCTCTGTCTCTCACTTTCACAGAGATGAGAGTGGTGTGGACAAATAAAAACTCATTATTGGGTGAAAATGGAGCATGATGTTTTACACACTGATTTAATTGAGCTGACAGATTGGGGGTGTTATGTCCATTTACTCAATGATGAAGCTGTGAGGGATTGTTTTAAAATTTTATGAGTTTACAAAGCACACTCCCACCCCCCACCCCCCACCACTTTCTCTTACTCTTACACACACACACACTCACACACATTATCTCAGAACACTATCATTTCAGTATCTTCCAAGTAGACTCAATCAGTGTTGGCGAGCAGTAAATGGCCATAGCCAACACAACAATCAGTCTCTTCAGTCTCCTCTTCCTCCTTCTCCTGATTACAGCTATCATGCTGTGTGGTGTGTGGGTGAGCTCCCCGACTCTTATCTCCCAAATGAGCATTTACCTGGGTTTATCTGCTAAACGGAAACAGCTTTGCTCCTGTGTTTTGTTATAACATATCTGAAGATAAAAGTAATGAGAACAAGAATTAGACTGAACTTGTCCAAGTTTATGGTAGTAAAGTGTACAGAAAAGATAGTTGTCTGGAGAAGTCAGCGCTGGTTCAGTAGGGTTTTCAGGAGGGTTTTCAGTAGGGTTTTGAAGATGATGGCTGGCATGTGTCAGTGAGATGGACAGCCTGGGGGTGAGAGTTTAGTCTGAGGACAAAGGTGCTTTTGACAGTATCTCTTTGGTGGAGGAAGAGGAGGAAGAGTATACGGTGGAAGTGTGTGTGTTACAAGTGAACGCCTGCAGCTGCCAGCTGTGTTTTTGCAAAGTCACTGTGACTGTATACTACTGGGATATGTAGTGTTCATCATTTTAGAGAGATTAATAAAAGGCACAGCCTGATTCATGCAAATTTTTGAGGTGTGTGTGTGTGTGTGTGTAGATACAGGCGTTATGATTGTCAGTCTCAGATCAGTGACAGGAGCTGTCGGTTGTGATGGCAGCCTAATTATCAGGCAGTGTAATGATAAGAGTAGGTGAGTGCCTGTGGATGTTCCACCAGAAAAGCACTGCAATCAGATTCACGAGAATCACCAGTGGTCACTGTCCATTGTGGCTATCGCAGTCAACTGGCAGCCATTGCAGTCTGGCAGAGCTCACTGAAGCTTCAACAATTTGTATTACACCACAGTGAACGAGATATAAGTCATCATTCTCTTGTTGCTTTCTAAACTCAGCGAAAATGAGTTTCCCTTTCCTCACCAGGACACAGACAGCCTTTCACAATGATATCACTTTGTCTTTTTCAGCCACTTACAGAATATCACTCACTCAAAGTCATTCATGTTTTATTGTTTTTCTTTGGTCTGGGACATTTTCAGGTAGCTTATGGTAGTTAGGGGCATTTTGAAGTAGTTTGTGGTATTCTGTAGTGTTTTAGGGTATTTTTGGGGGTGTTTGGACTAATATCAAAAATTACCCCCATACTTGAGCTTGGAGTGTTAATTATACCAGCGCTAGAGGTGGTGAGATGGTATATCTCTGTCTTTCAGAAACATCTGCTGAATCTTCCCAGTCAAGACAAAGGAACAAAATGTTCCACCCTGTCATCTCCCAACATTAAGAAATATTATCTAGAAAACCACAAAATACACATGAGCCTCTGAATCCTGACTTTCAATGGAAAGTCTCTGTGGTATTACCAGGTATATACCAGTTTCAGTTAACATTTTCGTTGTACACTCTCCTTCCTCTATCATTTACAAAGAAAGATAGATCAATTGACAATATGGGGCCATACATTTTTGTTGTGCTGTCAATCCATCCTATAACAACGTGTTGATTTCATTGTATTGTTTTACGGAGTACTTTATGCTTTGCTCTGTGCTCTCCATAGCAATCGTTCTTCTGTCCTGATGATGAGACATTCATCTAGCCTTTCTTAATAAGGTGTCAAACCACCCTCTTGATTCCTCATAATCAACCTTCCTTTTTTATTTATTGAATTCATTTTTTTACCATCGTAATTTGCCTGTCTGTCGATTTGAAGGGTTCCAACAATTGATATGGTTTGAAGATAGTTTCAAACAAAACTACAGAGACTTGAATCCAAGTTCAGAATATTTTAAGGTCCAATGGAGCCATTTAACTCAACATCAAATCATTTCTGGGTAACAATTAAGTACCTTACTGTGATTGTTTTCAATTAAAATTGTTAAAAATAAACAAAAATTGCACCTTAGCAAAGAACGGTTTCTCAAAAAAAAAATTCTAAGGACTGTCTGGTAGTGGACTGAGTGTGGAGTGGAAAACACTGCACTCAGAGGTTTGGAACTCTCGTTCGTATTGGTTTATTAGGCAGGCCAAAACTCCATCCCTCCAAAACAGGCTGAAATTCCAGGTTGCCTTTTCAAACAGCTCTTACACTAAAAGGGCGTTATCATCATTTTCCCAATTTCCCAGTTTTACTCCAACCTCCATAGTGTGGGAATATATATACGTTGTTGACTGGGCCTTTAATAATGACCTGTCGTGGAAAAGAGCATTTACAAGCACAAGTTCAACTAGCCTTTGTCAGTACATTGTCTTAATATTTGTAGGATAGGCTCTCCCTCTTTGTCTAAACAGGAGCATAAATCACCCCAATATATACATTTACCAGACATTCCTTGTCTTATGTGTGGGGGGGGGGGTATTGGACTAACAGGCTCCAATGGCAAAAAGGCCCCTCGCTTCCAGCGGGCCGACTGGAGTGCTTCCAAAAAACTGGACAACGCACAAGGACAGAAAGGCACAGAGGGTGCAATCTATATGGTAGACTATATGGTTAACATTCTACAGGGTTAAAACATACTATTTGCTTATAGCCCTACACAATGCATACTGATTTTCCTCTCTCCTTGCAGCCCAATATTCACGAGGAAAGCTAACTGAGGTCGTTAGATGAACGTACTACACTGAGAGATGTATAGTACAATGTGAGTGCTGTCTGTGGTGCTGAAGATTTACAGGTTAATTTGTAGGTTCTCTCCGTTACTCTCCTCATGGTTCACTAATTTACAGTGATCATTAACTGTGTGAATATTCTCCTGGTTGTCAGTAAATGTATGTCATCTAGTCTGCTCCAAGCCCACAGTGAATGCTGTGGGGCAGGATCCATCTTCCATCTCTAGGGGTTTTTCCAGCTGTTGCTCTTTACATCGCAGGGCACAATTGAATGCATCACACTCACTTGCACCGGATCCTTTTCTCCAGTGCTCTTGCTTCTCATAGTCTCCTTTCCATGTGAGACCACGGTACTTTACCTTGTTGTCACGGTAGCTATGGTAGCTCAGTACTGTGTTTATGTCTTCAGGCTGACTGTCTGGTCTTTTCATATTCATAACCACCTACAGCCCATCCTACGGTTAAATGCTCTTAAATGGCCTAATGACATTTCCAACATACTAGGGCGTTGGGGCCACCATGAGCCAGAACAGCTTCAATGCATCTTGGCATAGATTCTACAAGTGTCTGGATCTCTATTGGAGGGATGCAACACCATTCTTCCACGAGAAATTCCATCAATTGGTGTTTTGTTGATAGTGTTGGATAACGCTCACAGGCGCCACTGCAGAAACTGCCATAAGTGCTCAATTGGGTTGAGATCTGGTGACTGAGAAGGCCATGGCGTATGGTTTACATTGTGTTCTTGCTCATCAAACCATTCAGTGACCACTCGTGCCCTGTGGATGAGAGAATTGTCATCCTATGGGGGATAGCCATGGTAGCCAAAATAATGGCCTGCCCAGCATTTTATACATTTCCCTAAGCATGATGGGATGGTAATTGCTTAATTAACTCAGAAAGCACACCTGTGTGAAAGCACCTGCTTTCAATACACTTTGCATCCCTCATTTCCTCAAGTGTTTCCATTATTTTGTCAGTTACCTGTATGTTTACTTAGAACTACATATTACATGTAATCTCATCCCAGTATTACTCTCTTCTCTCCCACTTAGCCTAGATTCTGAACGTTGCTTTTCATGTCTTTTAAGGACACATGTACCCTCCCTCCATTGTTTCCATGGTTACTCAAAGCCTATTTCACCCTGTCAGAAAATGTTCTGAATTTGCATGTCCAGGTTCTCACAGGGATGTGGCGGTGTTTAAGAATGAAAAGGATGTCAGGATGCAAATGTTAACGCTTCATTACCTGGGGTTTAAAGGCTAATCTGTTCCACTGAATACTGAGTACTAGCACTGCCAGGAGTTTTCCCATGTTGTGTGGGAAAGAGGGATCTGTCTTTATGAAATATGTAGTAATAATAATAATAATACATGGGACTTACTGAATATAGTGCTTTTCAAGGACCCAAAGGGGGTTAATAGCTGGTATCAGGTAAATAGTGCTGAGCTGTTAGTGCTTTTTGAGGTAGGTTCGGTTTCAGTTAGATTATTTAAAAAATGCCATTTCGGTTTCGCAAAACAAATAAACAATTGAATGCACTATGCATTATGTGGGTTGAATGCTGTAACAACACATAATACAACCATTTAAAATGTCCCATGAAGGTATTGACTGCCATTACTGCTTCTCACTTATTAACCATAATTTATTCACATTATTCACAATAAATATTTCAGTTGTGTATATTACATTTGTTTTATTTGATGACTTTATTATTTCATTCCAAGTCATCATCTCATCTCTAAAGAGCTGCTGCCTATGCTGTCTGACAAAATCACTATTTTAGTAGTTCTTCAAAGTAAATAAGATATACTTTTATGACTGATGAATACCAACTATGAATCACTTAGATCATGTATTTTCAGGTAGAGATACCTCACGAAGCAACTGCTCTCTATCCCTCTCGCCCGCACATTCGGCTCTCTTTTACGTAGCAAGCGTAAAAGAAACACAGACCGGATGTGTAGGCACGCAATGGATTATGGTCATTGTAGTTAATTACCACGTTTTCTGTGCTCAACTATATAGAGTATTGACCTGTTGGAAACTACAACTCTAGTACATTGTACAGTTCGGGATTGATCTGATCTATCTCTTGAGAGAAACTGTGCAATGTGTGTATTGAGCTCAAAAAAAAAAATACATTTCAGTTAATCACTCAGCACTACAGGTAAGTTATGTATATAACTTCATGCTCACTTGCTGTTTACAGAAGGCTACATAATAACGTTCAATTATCTAAGCATTTTCCTGCCACCCACCTCATTAGATATGGAAAAGATGAAATCCATACAGACAAACCTGCTCTAGCTGAATGAACCGGTTGTTTATCATTTGCAGCAATCCTCTGACAGACTAATAGGGTAAACTGGCATGTAAGCATGGATAATCTGGATAGCTCTTGCGTCTCCCGGGTATACTAGCGAGAGTTTGATCTTTTTAAGTTCTTGTTGGAATAGTCATGAGACTCGTGAATGTGGTGCTTCAAGGTCTGTTGCATGATTGTGTATGTGAAGTTAACAGCTGTTGACTATGACAGTGAGTACTGTATGTCATGGATCAGCTTAACGGTGATACCCTATAGAGAAGCATATGGACCAAACTGGCTGAACAGTTTCCTTCTGTTTTGGCTCGTCAGTAGATTGCCTGTCTCTCGTACTCCACACAGTCACTATGTCCAGATTTAGAGTTGCATGAATAGCTGCTGCTCATCTCTGCTACACTTCCTCACAGAGCCAGAGTTAAGCCATGAGGGGTGGTGACACATCCAATTTTACAGCCCGCCATTCTCCCAAATGCCGTTTTAAATCCATTCACCTTGTCAACTTAGAGAAGATCTTTCCCTGCTGCACAGATGCAGGTCTCTGTAAGCCATAAGATTAGTGTGTTCTGTGGCTGAAGCAGCCAGAAACCACTTTGTAAGGTAAAAGATGAGAGGTGTGTGTGGAAATGCTGTATTGTCTGGGAGATTTTCACAGAATAGCATGTGGTGAATTGATATCTTTGTTCCTCGTGTTGAAAATGTGGGTTGAGCTCCAGATGAATGTTTCACACCTGTCAACAGCTTCAGCCTCAGCCAATACCTCTCCCTGCAGAGGATGCCGTCACATCTTAGTCCATGAGTCAAATGTGGATAGAAGCTTGTGTTTTTTTCTCTTGAGCCAAAATGGCATCCAGGTTATGGAATGCACAATTAGCTTGTGTCCTTGAGGGATCATGTCTGTCAACTGCTTAGACTGCAAACATTGTTTGGCTTGACAGACAGACAGAAAACCTATAATACACAGCACACAACACAGACATGATATCTGAATACAAAAATAAACGGTGAGTTAATATAAAAATATAAGTGAAATAACAAATAATGAGTTATTCGTCATATGGTAGTGGTTGCATTGAGATAGAGGGCTATATTTTCAGCTGGCGGTAAGGAAGTGCTAGTGTCAAATGCACATTAGTTTGCATTTTCTTCATGTAAAAACTGGGGTACTGGCATTTTCAAGCCATAACGGCAGGTTCGGCAATGTACCTGATGAGGTAGAGGTGGCAATATTTGAATACAAGCACAAACGTCACAATTTTGTGCAGCACAACTAGGGATATTTAAAGATGCCTTTAGTACATACAAAATAGGAACCAGTTTTGGTTCAAGAGTGCATCTTTAAGATGGACCAAAAGCAGGCCTTAGTGGTAATACAGTGGTTCTGGCAAATTGACAAACCATTTTCACAGGCTACCTGCATTTATTGGCTTCTTAGATCATGATAAAGATCTAGCCAATGCCTATTTTGATCTTGCATGTAGGATGACTAGTCTATGGAGGTATGATTTCACTCTGCCTGCTGAACCATAATTAGGCGCTTGCTGTAACGAGTTAATTAACTCAGAATTTTAAGGTCAGCTGGAGGAGGGGTGTCAGCAACATTCCTTGCGACAGCCTGCTGACCCACAGATCCATGAACTAAAGCAGGTAAGCTGTGATGCTCCTCTTCATAAGTGATTAATTTTCTTTATTAGCCTACTCTAGGCCTGTACTGTTTTTCAAATAAATAATTAAATTGACTAAAAAGTACACCCTTACCTCTACAGCACAATGGAGTATGTGGAGACTGTGTTATACCCTCTGTCCTCTCTGAAGGGGTTAGTGTGGGGACTCTAGCCTGCTGCTTCCGATGCTGCTCCCTCTGATGAATAACGTCCCAAAAAACAGGACTCACACATTTTGAATGTGTGTGTCAGTTGTTTTATATTGCCCTACTCATAATACTGATTAAAGTGTGTTTTTTTTGCGAGCGATAAGAGTGTGTTGACTGTTCTATGAAGTTGATGTGTTCTCAGATGTTTGATTTAATCTTGTTCCCAGACACTTCCGCCCAATGTGAGGAGGCTGGTTGGGCCAACGCTTCAAACTGTGATCAGAAGGAGCTGGGGTTTCAGACGGCTGATGGCAGACTGTGAGAGTGGAAGTGGTGGAGGTGTTTGGGGGTCAGAGGACAGTTGACTCCGTGGAGGACATCCCAGACACTTGGCAGTGCTGGCACTGCTACTTCCTACCTGACGTGTAAAGTGGACATCACTTATACAATCATTCAATCAAGCAAAATTATATATGGCCTTTTTTTTTTTTTTTTACATCAGCAGTTGTCACAAAGTGCTTTTACGGTAACCCGGCCTAGACCAGGGGAACCCGGGACATACAGGGGACCACTGCTCCTGCCATCTTTCTCCCTGTGTGATGTCATATTGTCACGGCCTGACCTTAGAGAGCCTTTTTATGTCTCTATTTGGTTTGGTCAGGGTGTGATTTGGGGTGGGCATTCAATTTTCTGTTTTCTAGGTTTGTGTATTTCTATGTTTTGGCCGGGTATGGTTCTCAATCAGGGACAGCTGTCTATTGTTGTCTCTGATTGGGAATCATACTTAGGCAGCCTTTTTTCCCTTGTATCATTGTGGGTAGTTGCCTTTGTTTGGGGTACTATAGCCCTTGTAAGCTTCACGGTCGTTTTTGTTATTTATTGTTTTGTTGGCGACATTTTACAAAATAAAAGAAAATCTCTCACCACGGTGCACCTTGGTTTTCCTTTAATGACGGCCTTGACACATCCTGTTTTGTGATAGTTTTTACTGTTTTATTTGTTTGAGATGCACTGAAACAAATTCCAATCAACTCCTTTGATATGGAAATCACAAGAGTTACATTGATGCCAGTAGGTGTGAATAAAATCTATTTCATGTATTATATATTTTCCATGCTTTTTTTGTGAAGAACTTTATCCCCGAGTGTGAAAGTCCTCGCGAAGACGTCACTCGGCTTTCGTAGTAACTCTCACAAAAAAACAACTTTTATGAGTAGGGCAGACTAAAACAACTGACACACACACACACAGGTTAGCGCCTTCAGATACATTTCAGCGTCATCCGTGTTAGGGTTTGGTAGGCCGTCATTGTATATAATAATTTGTTCTTAACTGACTTGCCAAGTAAAATAAAGGTTAAATAAATAAATTCTAACAGGGAAACACTCACTCTGCCTCCTTACCCCTTATACATACCACACAGACACATGCACAAATAGAGTGTAGTTTAAGGGCTATAGTACTGTACATACAAAGCCACTTGAACAATCCATCTTAAGTTCTTTCATCTCTCACATTATTAGGTGGAGGGAATGACCACTTATAGCTAGCTACCTACACCATGTAGACAATTGTTGATAATAAATGCATACTCACCTTATGGCAGAGAGAAGTTGATGGTCAAAACTTAGTACGTCAAGCCGTGTTAGCTGGGGCTGGACAGTCTTGAACAATCCTTTTACAGTGTACAGACAGACACACACACATCTGTTTGGGATGATTGCTAGCTAGCTTTAGCCGTACTAAGTTTTGACCATCAACTTCTCTCTGCCATAAGGTGAGTATGCATTTATTATCAACAATTGTCTACATGGTGTAGGTAGCTAGCTATAGGTGGTCATTCTCTCCACCTAATAATGTGAGAGATTAAAGAAATTAAGATGGATTGTTCAATTGTTCAATCAGTAAATTATTCTCAGTGACAATTGGTGAGTATAGGTGAGTATATCTGTAGAGAAATAGGTGGGAATACTGAGTATGTCTGTGTATGGCCATCACTACACCTGCATCACTGGGTGAGATTGAAGCTGGCAGTGTTGACAGTGGTACTACACTTCTGCCATTTCCTGCCTTACATGGTATGGCTTTGTATGTACAATACTATAGCCCTTAAACTACACTCTAGACCTCAAAGCCAGTTCCTCTGCATTTCTTCCTTGTTCCCATCTAATCAGGGACTCATTTAGGTGGGTGCAATTCATTTCCAGCAGGCTCCAGACCTAGTAGGGTAGGAGTTCAATACCCCTGTACTAGTGTATAATGACATAATTCTCTCTGTTTTTCTACAGGGACGGGGACCGTGTTTAATGTGCAATTAACTAAATTGACTTTATATTTGACTCTGTGTGTATACTCTTCATTCTCCATAGAGACACTGGATGCAGACTTACAGTCCTTACAATCCCTCACATCCTACAGAAAATCCATAGACATGGAGCTTCTGCAGCAGCTAGAACACTTCCTACATGTTACACACACACACAGGAATGGATGAGCACACACAGACACACTCATCATTTCTGTCATGTATTGTCATGTTGTGTCTTTCTGTCCTTTCCTTTCACCCTGTCTCCCTCTGCTGGTCGTATTAGGTTACCTTTTCTCCCCCGCTTTCCCCCAGCTGTTCCTTGTCTCCTCCTAACTACCCATTCACCCCGTTTCCCACCTGTTCCCTTTTTCCCTCTGATTAGGTCCCTATATCTCTCTCTGTTTTTGTTCCTGTCCTTGTCGGATTCTTGTTTGTTGTGTTTCATGCCTGAACCAGACTATCGTCATGTTTGCTGTAACCTTGTCCTGTCCTGTCGGAATCTGCCGGTCTGTCTGAACCTACCTATGTTTGGTTATTAAAGAAGCTCTGTTAAGTTAATTCGCTTTTGGGTCCTCATTCACTCACCGTGACAGAAGAATCCGACCAAGAATGGACCCAGCGACTTCGGATCCTCTCCACTCAGCCGTCGAGATCCAGGGAGCGATGCTAGGCAGACACGAGCAGGAATTGTCTGCTGCTCGACATGCCGTTGCAACCCTGGCCACCCAAGTCTCCAACCTCACAGAACAGGTTCACCATCTCCGCCTCGATCCACCGGCCACTTCCAGGGCTTTCGAATCTCCGGAGCCCAGAATCAATAACCCGCCGTGTTACTCTGGGGAGCCCACTGAATGCCGCTCGTTCCTCACCCAGTGTGATATTGTGTTTTCTCTCCAGCCCAACACTTACGCCAGGAGCACTGCTCGTGTCGCCTACGTCATATCTCTCCTTACTGGACGGGCTCGTGAGTGGGGCACGGCAATCTGGGAGGCAAGGGCTGAGTGTACTAACCAGTATCAGGACTTTAAGGAGGAGATGATACGGGTTTTTGATCGATCTGTTTTTGGGGAGGAGGCTTCCAGGGCCCTGTCTTCCCTATGTCAAGGCAATCGATCCATAACTGACTACTCTATTGAGTTTCGCACTCTTGCTGCCTCCAGTGGCTGGAACGAGCCGGCCTTGCTCGCTCGTCTTCTGGAGGGTCTCCGCGCAGAGGTAAAGGATGAGATTCTCTCCCGGGAGGTTCCTTCCAGCGTGGATTCCTTGATTGAACTCGCTATTCGCATTGAGCGACGGGTTGATCTTCGTCACCGAGCTCGTGGAAAGGAGCTCGCGCTCTCCGTTGCCCCCCTCTCCCTGTCACTACCATCTTCCTCTGCCGGCTCGGGAGCTGAGCCTATGCAGCTGGGAGGTATCCGCATCTCGACTAAGGAGAGGGAACGGAGAATCACCAACCGCCTCTGTCTCTATTGCGGTTCTGCTGGTCATTTTGTCACTTCATGTCCAGTAAAAGCCAGAGCTCATCAGTAAGCGGAGGGCTACTGGTGAGCGCTACTACTCCTGTCTCTCCTTCAAGATCCTGCACTACCTTGTCGGTCCATCTACGCTGGACCGGTTCGTCAGCTTCCTGCAGTGCCTTAATAGACTCTGGGGCGGAGGGCTGTTTTATGGACGAGACCTGGGCTCGGGAACATGACATTCCTCTCAGACAGTTAAGGGAGTCCACGGCCTTGTTCGCCCTGGATGGTAGTCCTCTCCCCAGGATTCAGCGTGAGACGCTACCTTTAACCCTCACTGTTTCTGGTAATCATAGCGAAACCATTTCTTTTTTAATTTTTCGTTCACCTTTTACACCTGTTGTTTTGGGCCATCCCTGGCTAGTTTGTCATAATCCTTCCATTAATTGGTCTAGTAATTCTATCCTCTCCTGGAACGTCTCTTGTCATGTGAAATGTTTAATGTCTGCTATCCCTCCTGTTTCCTCTGTCTCTTCTTCACAGGAGGAGCCTGGTGATTTGACAGGGGTGCCGGAGGAATATCACGATCTGCGCACGGTGTTCAGTCGGTCCAGGGCCACCTCTCTTCCTCCACACCGGTCGTATGATTGTAGTATTGATCTCCTTCCGGGAACCACTCCCCCCCGGGGTAGACTATACTCTCTGTCGGCTCCCGAACGTAAGGCTCTCAAGGATTATTTGTCTGTAGCTCTTGACGCCGGTACCATAGTCCCCTCCTCCTCTCCCGCCGGAGCGGGGGTTTTTTTTGTCAAGAAGGAGGACGGGTCTCTGCGCCCCTGCATAGATTATCGAGGGCTGAATGACATAACAGTGAAGAATCGTTATCCGCTTCCTCTTATGTCTTCAGCCTTCGAGATCCTGCAGGGAGCCAGGTTTTTCACTAAGTTGGACCTTCGTAACGCTTACCATCTCGTGCGCATCAGGGAGGGGGACGAGTGGAAGACGGCGTTTAACACTCCGTTAGGGCACTTTGAATACCGGGTTCTTCCTTTCGGCCTCGCTAACGCTCCAGCTGTCTTTCAGGCATTAGTCAATGATGTCCTGAGAGACATGCTGAACATCTTTGTTTTCGTTTACCTTGACGATATCCTGATTTTTTCACCGTCACTCCAGATTCATGTTCAGCACGTTCGACGTGTCCTCCAGCGCCTTTTAGAGAATTGTCTTTTTGTGAAGGCTGAGAAGTGCACTTTTCATGCCTCCTCCGTCACATTTCTCGGTTCTGTTATTTCCGCTGAAGGCATTAAGATGGATCCCGCTAAGGTCCAAGCTGTCATTGATTGGCCCGCCCCTAAGTCACGCATCGAGCTGCAGCGCTTTCTCGGCTTCGCGAACTTCTATCGTCGTTTCATCCGTAATTTCGGTCAGGTGGCAGCTCCTCTCACAGCCCTTACTTCTGTCAAGACGTGCTTTAAGTGGTCCGTTTCCGCCCAGGGAGCTTTTGATCTCCTCAAGAATCGTTTTACATCCGTTCCGTATTTCTCGGGTCATTAATCCTGTCGCAGTTCGACTTCTTCTTCCGCGATACCTTCGTCGCGTCCACCCGGTCTTCCATGTCTCCTGTATCAAGCCCGTTCTTCGCGCCCCCGCTCGTCTTCCCCCCCCCCCCCATCCTTGTCGAGGGCGCACCCATCTACAGGGTCCGCAGGATTTTGGACATGCGTCCTCGGGGCCGTGGTCACCAGTACCTCGTAGATTGGGAGGGGTACGGTCCTGAGGAGAGGAGTTGGGTTCCCTCTCGGGACGTGCTGGACCGTGCGCTGATCGAGGATTTCCTCCGTTGCCGCCAGGTTTCCTCCTCGAGTGCGCCAGGAGGCGCTCGGTGAGTGGGGGGGTACTGTCATGTATTGTCATGTTGTGTCTTTCTGTCCTTTCCTTTCACCCTGTCTCCCTCTGCTGGTCGTATTAGGTTACCTTTTCTCCCCCGCTTTCCCCCAGCTGTTCCTTGTCTCCTCCTAACTACCCATTCACCCCGTTTCCCACCTGTTCCCTTTTTCCCTCTGATTAGGTCCCTATATCTCTCTCTGTTTTTGTTCCTGTCCTTGTCGGATTCTTGTTTGTTGTGTTTCATGCCTGAACCAGACTATCGTCATGTTTGCTGTAACCTTGTCCTGTCCTGTCGGAATCTGCCGGTCTGTCTGAACCTACCTATGTTTGGTTATTAAAGAAGCTCTGTTAAGTTAATTCGCTTTTGGGTCCTCATTCACTCACCGTGACAATTTCCACATAGAAAGGCTTGAAGTCCACACCAAGAATCTTATGAGATTTTTTTGCAACGCTCGCGCATGCGACGCGAGCGTTGTGGTCAGACTATTAGTTGTTGAAGAACGGATATTGATTGAACAAACCGTACACGGATCCCTAAGGTTTCAAGCTTTGGTTGATGTCGAATTTAATCTTCAAGTTATGTTGGTTCTCCATTTCAACCAAGTTGAAGTTTAAGATAAAGAATAGGACTAAATCAAATCACACTTTATTTAGAGTCCATTGAAAATTTTATTTGATTTAGTCTTATTCTTTAACTTTGAATTTTGGTTGAGATCGGTATGTTAATCCAACATATCAATTATTAATTTGTAGACAAACTGGAACTAAAGTCAGACTAAGTCAATGGCACAAAATAATGTATGCATCTCCTTCAAATTTTGATATTTGGTTACGTTGACAACCAAACCCAATCAATACCACTTTTGCAATACATTAAATAGCCTATTAACTTGTCGACAAGTTAACAAATTATATGTTGGATTCACGTCTCCTTTAAATGTGGATATTTGGTTGTGTTGTAAACCTTGCCCAATTCAATATAGCTTTTGTAATACAGTCCAATGTTCACGCTATTTATAATTATTTCAATTTTTGTACCTTTATTTAACTTGGCAAGTCAGTTAAGAAGACATTCTTATTTACAATGACGGCCTACCGGGGAACAGCAGGTTGAAACTTCTTGCGGATCAGTGGGACGCTACTGTCCCACCTGGCCAATATCTGGTGAAATTACAGAGCGCCAAATTCAAATCAAATTACTATAAATATTAAACTTTCATGAAATCACAAGTGCAATACATCAAAATAAAGCTTAACTTGTTGTTAATCCAGCCGCCATGTCAGATTTCAAAAAGGCTTTACGACAAAAGCAAACCATGCGATTATCTGAGGACAGCGCCCAGCACACAAATGCAGAACAAGTCATTTTCAAACAGGGAGTTGCGACACAAAAGTCAGAAATAGCGATATACTATATGCCTTACCTTTGAAGAGCTTCTTCTGTTGGCACTCGGTGCCAAAAGGTCCCAGTTACATTACAAATGGTCCTTTTGTTCGATAAACTCCTTCTTTATATCCATAAAAACTCAGTTTAGCTGGCGCGCTTCAGTCAATAATCCACTAGTTTTCCCTCCTTCAAAATGCACACAAAATGAATCCCAAACGTTACCAATTACTAATCCAAACAAGTCAATCAACTGTTATAATCTAACCTTAGGTACCCTAATACGCAAATAAATTATACAATTTAAGACGGGGAATCGTTATTGTCTTTACCGGAGAAAAATACCAAAGAACAAACTCTCATTCACTACAGCCAAAATGGGAGCCACCTAGAAAAACTACAATTTCTGTCTCTTTTTTCCAAAAACCAGGCTGAAACTCTTTCTAAAGACTGTTGACATCTACTGGAAGCCCTAGGAACTGCAATCGGGCACGATTTCGCCCTATTATAAAAGTGCCAGCCATTGAAATCAGTGGTAGGATGATTTATTTTTTGGGGGGAGGTTGTTTGTCATGGGGTTTCGCCTGGCATTTAAGTTATGTTATACTCACAGACATTATTTTGACAGTTTTAGAAACTTTAGAGTATTTTCTATCCAAATCTACCAATTATATGCATATCCTAGCTTCTGGGCCTGAGTAGAAGGCAGTTTACTTTGGGCTCGCTTTTCATCCGGATGTCAAAATACCACCCCCTATCCCAAAGAAGTTATTAACAGCGTTGTTTAGGGGCAGAACGACAGATTTTTTTTCAGTTACTGGCCCAACGCTCTAACAACCAGGCTACCTGCTGCCCCGCTATATTACAAACAAATGTAGCAGTTTTTATTCAAAGTAGGCCTAACACATCCGTGTCCACATTTCGGGTTACTGTAACTACAAAAGTCACATTATCTAATCATAGAAGCGTGCATGTTCAAGATACGGTAGCATGCAAAGGTTGCAGGTCTGTGGAGAAGTTCACAATATAAATATCTGTGCAGAATCTCAAACTACATTGATCACTTGCACTATGTACTTTTAATGTAATCTCTACTACATTCCAGATTATTTGGTTGTGCTATTAGATGAAGCAAAGTGAAAACACATTAAGTTGTCGTATAAATACAAAATATTTGACATTGCATTCCTATTTGAACTTTGCTGTGCTTTTGAATGGTTGATAGTTCAGTGATAACACATTTAGATGACAAAACCAAAAGTTTTCCATTGGAATTTGGTTGTGCTTTAAATGGTTGAAGGCATAGGAATAACATATTGGGAATTCAAGAGACTTCTGGTTGCCTTTTTAACATGGGTGAATAGAGGTTGAAATATCACTGATCAACATCTCAACCAAAAAGTACCCACATTTCCACATTGAACAAGATTGCTGCACCGGCGCAAGATGCCGCTACCGTAGGCCGCACTTCAGGACCTCAGACACCATTACATATCATAAGGCTTCACACAGTGGCCTGAAACTCATAGTTTACAGGCAACACCAGGCCTGCAAGTAGGGTTGCAAAATTCCACAAACTTTCCCCCAAAATGCTCCAGTAATCTTCCAACCAGGATATCTCGAAAAAGTACCAGAATTTTGCAACCCTAACTGTAAATCACATTATGCTGGCTTGTAACAGTTGACATTTGTATTCACCTGCAACCTGCATTCCTAATGACTGCCAGGGTAAAGAACAGTGGGAGGAAACTACCTAAGCCATTTAAACTGGAACAACCATTTCAGTAACGGGTGCAAAAATGTAATGACTGGATTGGTGTCCACATCAGCAACAAACCTGCATGGTCCAAACACACCAAGACAGTCGTGAAGAGGGCACGACAAAACCTATTCCCCCTCAGGAGACTGAAAATATTTGGCATGGGTCCTCAAAAGGTTCTACAGCTGCACCATCGAGAGCAACCTGACTGGTTGCATCACTGCCTGGTATGGCAACTGCTCGGCCTCTGACCGCAAGGCACTACAGAGGGTAGTGCGTATGGCCCATTACATCACTGGGGCCAAACTTCCTGTCAAACTTCCACCTCTATACCAGGCGGTGTCAGAGGAAGGCCCTAAAAATTGTCAGACTTCAGCCACCAACTGTCAGAGGACAAATCAACTGTTTTAGGAGCCTTGCACTATTGTTTTCACCATAAATTTTACCTCTTGGTGATGAAAAATAATGTTAACTTTTACTGCTATGCGGACAACACGCAGCTTTACATTTCGATGAAACATGGTTAAGCCCCAAAATTGCCCTCACTGGAAGCCTGTGTTTCAGACATAAGGAAGTGGATGGCAGCAAATGTTTTTCTTTTAAACTCGGACAAAACAGAGATGCTAGTTCTAGGTCCCAAGAAACTTACTCCTACCCTTCTTTCCGATTTGGCCCTTCCATACATACCTACACGTACGCTATGGTCACAAGACGCAGGCCTCCTTACTGTCCCTAGAATTTCAAAGCAAACAGCTGGAGGCAGGGCTTTCTCCTATAGAGCTCCATTTTTATGGAATGGCCTGCCTATCGATTTGAGAGACGCAGACTCGATCTCGACCTTTAAGTCTTTATTGAAGACTCATCTCTTCAGTAGGTCCTATGATTGAGTGTAGTCTGGCCCAGTAGTGTGAAGGTGCACGGAAAGTCACTGCAGCAACGAACCGCCCTTGCTGTCTCTGTCTGGCCAGTTCCCTTCTCTCCACTAGTATTCTCTGCCTCAAACCCTATTACAGGGCTGAGTCACTGGCTTACTGGTGCTCTTCCATGCCGTCCCTAGGAGGGGTGCGCCACTTGAGTGGGTTGAGTCACTTACGTGATCTTCCTGTCTGGGTTGGCGCACTCCCTTGGGTTTGTGCCAATTTTTCAGTTTTTGATTTGTTAAAAAACTTTGAAATATCCAATAAATGTCGTTCCACTTCATGATTGTGTCCCACTTGATGTGGATTCTTCACAAAAAAATACAGTTTTATATCTTTATGTTTGAAGCCTGAAATGTGGCAAAAGGTCGCAAAGTTCAAGGGGGCCAAATACTTTCGCAAGGCACTGTATGTAAATACTTTTTTTATTTTTTTATTTGTAAAATAAATATTAAATTAATTTCTGCTTTTTTATGATGGGATTGAGAGGGGGTCAATTTAATCAATTTTAGAATAAGGCTGTAATATAATGAAATTTGGAAAATGTCAAGGGGTCTGAATACTCATAAAGTATTGCTACATTTCATTTGCTCTGTTAAATCTACCCTTTGGAATTCGATAGCAACAATGAAGATGTGTAGTTATTAAAAGGTCTCAATAATCATTCTAACTAATCAAAGCACGTTTTATTTGTCACATGCACAAAATACAACTGGTGTAGACTTTATCATGAGGAATAAAATAAAATTCACAAGAATGGAGCTATATACTGTAAGTACTGGTACCAGATCAATGTGCAGTGGTATGAGGTGTTTGAGGTAGATGTGTACATTTGAAGTCGGAAGTTTACATACACTTAGGTTTGAGTCATTAAAACGTTCAACCACTCCACAAATTTCTTGTTAACAAACTAGAGTTTTGGCAAGTCAGTTAGGTCATCTACTTCATCATTTTTTCAATAATTGTTTACAGACAGATTAATTCACTTATAACTCACTGTATCACAATTCCAGTGGGTCAGAAGTTTACATACACTAAGTTGACTGTGCCTTTAAACAGCTTGGAAAATTCCAGAAAATTATGTCATGGCTTTAGAAGCTTCTGATAGGCTAATTGACATCATTTGAGTCAATTGGAGGTATACCTGTGAATGTATTTCAAGGCCTACCTTCAAACTCAGTGCCTCTTTGCTTGACATCATGGGAAACTCAAAAGAAATCAGCCAAGACCTCCACAAGTCTGGTTCATCCTTGGGAGCAATTTCCAAACGCCTGAAGGTACCACGGTCATCTGTACAAATAATAGTACGCAAGTATAAACACCATGGGACCACGCAGCCGTCAAACCGCTCAGGAAGGAGTCAGGAAGGAGTCTCCTAGAGATGAACGTACTTTGGTACGAAAAGGGCAAATCAATCCCAGAACAACAGCAAAGGACCCTGTGAAGATGCTGGAGGAAACAGGTACAAAAGTATCTATATCCACAGTAAAACAAGTCCTATGTCGACATAACCTGAAACGCCGCTCAGCAAGGAAGAAGCCACTGCTCCAAAACTACCATAAGAACGCCAGACTACAGTTTGGAACTGCACATGTGGACAAAGATCATACCTTGTGGAGAAATGTCCTCTGGTCTGATGAAACAAAAATAGAATTGTTTGGCCATAATGTCCATCGTTATGTTTGGAGGAAAAAGGGGGAGGCTTGCAAGCCGAAAAACATAATCCCAACCGTGAAGCGTGGGGGTGCTTTGCTGCAGGAGGGACTGGTGCACTCATAAAATAGATGGCATCATGAGGAAAGAAAATTATGTGGATTTATTGAAGCAACATCTCAAGACATCAGTCAGGAAGTTAAAGCTTGGTCACAAATGGGTCTTCCAAATGGACAATGACTTAAGGACAACAAAGTCAAGGTATTGGAGTGGCCATCACAAAGCCCTGACCTCAATCCTATAGAACATTTGTGGGCAGAACTGAAAAAACGTGTGCGAGCAAGGAGGCCTACAAACCTGACTCAGTTACACCAGCTCTGTCATGAGGAATGGGACAAAATTCACCCAACTTATTGTGGGAAGCTTGTGGAAGGCTGAAATAAATAATTCTCTCTATTATTATTCTGACATTTCACATTCTTAAAATAAAGTGGTGATCCTAACTGACCTAAAACATGGAATTTTTACTAGGATTAAATGTCAGGAATTGTGAAAAACTGAGTTTAAATGTATTTGGCTAAGGTGTTTGTAAACTTCCGACTTCAACTGTATGTATATGTGTTTGTGTTGTGTCGGTCTGTGTGTGTGTGTGTGTGTGTGTGTGTGTGTGTCATTTGTGTCATTTGTATGTGTGTTTATGTACTGTATGTGAATGTGTGTAGGTGTGTCAATGTACTGTGTATGAGTGAGTGTGCATATATTTGTTACTGTATATATAGTCTAATGATTATGTGTAGGGTCAGTGCAAGATAGAGTCATTGCAGATGGTTTGGGTAGATGGTAGCAGAGTGAACAGTCTATGGCTTGGATGGCTGGAGTTTTTGGCAATTTTTCGGGCCTTCCTCTTACACCGCCTGATATACAGACCCTGAATGGCAGAAAACTTGGCCCCTGTGATTTACTGGACTTTCCGCTCCACCCTCTGTAGCGCTTTGCGGTCAAGGCTGGTGTATTTGCCATACCAAGCGGTGATGCAGCCAGTCAAGATGCTCTTGATGGTGCAGCTGTATATCTTTTTAAAGCTTAAAAGTGCACATGCCAAATCTTTTCAGCCTGAGGGGGATGAGGCACTGACGTGTCCTCTTCCCGACTGTGCGGTATGTGGCCATGTTAGGTCCTTAATGATTTGGATGCAAAGAAACTTGAAGGACTCAAACCTCTCCACAACAGCCCCATCGATGTGGATGGGGGCATGCTCTCCTCTCTTTTGCCTATAGTCCACAATCAGCTCCTTGATCTTACTGACATTGAGGGAGAGGTTGTTGTCCTGGCACCACACTGCAAAGTCTCTGACCTCCTCCTTGTAGGCTGACTTATTGCCATCGGTGAGCAGGTCTATCAACATCGTGTCGTCGCAAACTTGATGATAGTGTTGGAGTCGTGTGTAGCCACGCAGTCGTGAGTGAACAGGGAGTACAGAAGGGGCTAAGCACGCACCCCTGAAGGGCCCACATGTTGAGGGTCAGCATGGCGGATGTTTTGTTGCCTACCCTCACCACCTAGGGCGCACCGTCAGAAAGTTCAGTGTCCATTTGCAGAGGGAGGTGTTTAATCCCGGTGTCCTTAGTTTAGTGGTGAGCTTTGAAGGCACTATGGTGTTGAACAGTGAGCTGTAGTCAATGAACAGCATTCTCACATACAATAGGTGTTCCTTTTGTCCAGGTGGGAAAGGACAGTGTGGAGTACAATAGAGATTGCATCATCTGTGGATCTGTTGGGGCAGTATGCGTATTGGAGTGGGTCCAGTGTGTCTGGGATGATGCTGTTGATGTGAGCCATGACCAGCCTTTCAAAGCATTTCATGGTTAAAGATGTGAGTCGGGCGATAGTCATTTAGACAGGTCACCATGGCGTTCTTGGGCATGGGGATTATGGTGGTTTGCTTGAAACATGTAGGTATTACAGACTGGGTCAGGGAGAGGTTGAACATGTCACTGTAGACACTTGCTAGCTGGTATGCTCTGAGTGTATGCTCTGAGTACTCATTCTGGTAATCCATCTGGCCCTGCAGCCTTGAGAATGTTAACCTGTTTAAAGGTCTTACTCACGTTGGCCACGGTGAGTATGATCACACAGTCATTTGAAACAGCTGGTGCTCTCATGCATGGTTCAGTGTTACTTGCCTTTTAGCGAGCACATAGAAGTCATCTCTTCTGTTAGGTTCTGGGAAGCTCGCAGCTGAGTTTCCCTTTTTTAATCCGTGATATTTTTCAAGCCCCGCCACATACGACGAGAGTCGGAGCCGGTGTAATAGGATTCCACCTTCCTCCTATACTGTCCTTTCAATTTGATGTCTCATCAGATGTGGTAGCGGGCTTTCTTACATGCGTCCATGTCCTTTTCCCATGTCCCTTTCCTTGTCAGCACAAACTCAACTGCTGACCTCCGTCTCAGCATCATGGATATTTATATCTTCTCCCATTTAGGAAGTTTATTAAATGGTTGCATGGCGGGTGTGGGGCAACTATTAGGCATTTCATTAGGGACTAATGAAAGGCTTTTGCCGACACCTCATCCTCATTCTCGGGCTTAACCCAACGCTGCCTCACACCGACTCTGACATGAAAAAAAATCCTCGCTCTAGCCTCCTAGGATTTCATATTCCAGTGTTTTCTTCTCTTTTAATGAATGCCTAGTTATACTGTATGGTTTAACTCTGACTCATTAGTGGAGAGAGCTTCACTATAGGTGCAGTATAGGAAATGTCCCCAAGGATATTAACTTCAGGATGTGGTGGAAACATAATGACTAGTTGAAAAGATGCTGAGATGATGTATGCTGTCTGGAGGGAGCTGTGTTTTAAGTAAGAGACTATTAGGAGAATATGCAATTGAATAAATTCCTTATTTCCTCTTGGAGGTATCGAATCTGATAATGTACGCACAGGCACGCACGCACGCACACAAAGACAGCTATGACTGAATTTTGCGGACTGTAACTACGGTGAGAGGGTACCCTTTCTCACTGATGAGATTCATGTGTGTGAGGGTGAGGAGGAGGAGGAGGAGAGGAGGAAGGGAGGAGAGTCAGCGAAGACAAGTCTCTGTGGACCCACTCCTCGACAAACACCCAGCCGTGCTGATGTCACAGGCATCATCTACGTGTGTGTGTGTGTGTGTGTGTGTGTGTGTGTGTGTGTGTGTGTGTGTGTGTGTGTGTGTGTGTGTGTGTGTGTGTAACTGAGAACTTGGTGGACTGTATATTCTTCAGGTTAGGTTTTATTTTATGAGTTCACTCCGTGTACAGAAGATTACAGGCGATTACAGGCGAGGTGGTTTAATGACACTGAAGATTCACATTACGGGCACGGAACAACACAGTGTATGTAGTATGGATGGGCTAAGGCACTTAGTGGTATGGCATCTTGCCTCAACCAAACTTTGTTTGGTTCTGAAAAGGGAGGAAATAAAATTACAATAGTGAATGACATATACATCATACAATCTCCAATTCACATCTTTTATAAACAATATGCACGTCTAACATCTTATGCTATACATGACAATACAGTGCTAGGCTATACAAAGTCACTCCACTAATAAAGGATGAAAGGGGTCCCGTCGTGTACTACAAAGCTTTGCATCGCCATCTTCAGTACAGGGCTACAACTGCACAATGAACTTGAAATACCTCTACAAGGTTCACAATGAAATACACACATATTATCTATACAGTTATACAATTACAGGGCATGTAAAAAAGCACTGGGTGACAGGACACAATACGAATCCTAGGCTAAATGTCCAAAATAATTTGACAGGAGAGGCGGAGCTAGCAGGCTTAGCTAAAGTTGCTAGCTCGTGGTCGCTCGCGGTAGAAATGCCTAATTAGCATATCCATAAAATATGACAATATTGTCACCGAGTGCGTCTTTAAACATAAGCACCTGAAGGATATGAAATCTGTAGTTACATACTGTATCAACAAGGACGCACGCTGGCCTGGCTAACACAATGAAAAGCTAACTGGTGGAAAAACACAGGATGGCTGGAACTTTCTCTCACATGACTTCTCGCGAGCTGATCTTCTTCCATGAGCTGGAGATTGCCCAGCATGCTCTGCTCCACTTCACCAGTGGGTATATTCTACTATGATACCTACTATATCTCCACAGCCTTTTGTACAGTGTGAGTGCGTGCGAAGGTGGTACCATGAGTGCGTGAGTGTGTCTGCGTCTGCGTCTGCCTGTGTTCATTGGGCTCTAAAGTGCTCATCAGTCTTAGCTGATTGCCTCTAAATGTCTCAAATTGCACTCTCTTGTGTTCCTCTTGACTGTCAAGTGTCTATTCAATATTCTCTCCCTCCAGTGTCTGCCTCCATACTAGAATCAAAAGCTGATTATTCATTGAAGGTTTATCTCCACAGCTGAAATGACCTCCGTGGCTTCTCACCGCAGCCACCCTACCATGTTTATTTACAAATGTTTGAATACAGCTTTTTATGCTTGATTTCAAGCAGAGTTGGTCCACTCTGGAAAGTCACATGTTGTACAAGCTTTTGTAAAAGCCATTTTAATCTAGCTTCAATTGTCTTTTTTCATGACTGTGTTCTTGACTGAGTGTTACTGTTTAAAGCATGTCTGTCTGGATGGTTGCCCTCTTGTTTAGAGTTGTCAGGGATTGGGGGTTGGTGGGTGGTTTGCAGTGGATGGGTTGGTGGGGTGGCTAATATTATGGGGTGCGTGCCCTCGGCCAGTGAGCAGTCGATGACTGTGTGAGGATGTCTCCAGACAGCTGGGAGGCTGCGGGGCAGCCGTGGACATGGGCACTCCTCTTATGACCTTGCTGTCCAGGCTGTCTGTTCGCTGTCTGTCCGCTGTCTATAAAGCTGATCTGACAGCACTCTGCTTTGAGCACTGGGCCTACGTGTGAATGCACAGCCAGCAGGTCACAGACAGACAGACAGACAGACAGACAGACAGACAGACAAGACAAGACGCTCCATTCACTCTTATGGTGTTCTGAGGATGATGACACTTGTCCTTCAGGATCAGTGTGAGATGTCACAATTTCAAGTAGATTTAAAAAATGTAATCTAGACAATAAGATCCAATAGGATCCAGGCTACTGAATGTGTGGGATATAGCATGCATGCACATGTAGCTGCCTTACCAGGCGATTAATGCTTCTAGACATTACCTGACTGTTAACCAAGGAAGTGATATTGTGAGAAATATTTACATTTTCACTTTAACCCCAAAAGCTCCAACAGAGGGAAATGTTGACCCAAATGGGTGGAAAGGTCATAATTTCAAAATCCTTTTTTTATCCTTCTGAAAATGTGGGACTTTGTCAAGCCACTAGTTGCAGACAAAAAAAACCTGCACGATTTACGATGATGTATGTGTTACTATGGAGGAATTAAAATCTCTCTGTTGTACTGTACACTAGTAGTGCATGGCTAATCTGGAAATGTTGACTCAATAGTGCACCAAATTTGGCACAGAGGTAGATTTATGTACCCGCCTTCAGAAAATATTCATACCCCTTGACTTAATCCACATTTTGTTGTGTTACAGCCTGAATTCAAAACGTGTAAAAATATATTTTTTTCTCACCCATCTACACACAATGCTCCATTATGACAAACTGAAAACAGGTTTTTAGAAATGTTTGCAAATGTATTGAAAATGCAATAGAGAAATATCTAATTGACATAAGTATTCACACCCCTGATTCAATACTTTCTTGAAGCACCTTTGGCAGCGTTTACAGCTGTGTATCTTTCTGGGTAAGCTCTTTCCAACATTTGCCTATTATTCTTTAAAATAATTCTTCACGCTTCTTTAAAAAATTCTTAAACCTCTGTCAAACTAGTTGTTGATCATTGGTAGACTACTACTTTCATGGCTTGCCATAGATTTTCAAGTATACTGAACAAAAATATAAACACAGCATGCAAACATGTCAACGATTTTACTGATTTACACTTCATATATGGAACTCAGTCAATCTAAATAAATTCCTTAGGCCCTAATCTATGGATTTCACATAACTGGGCAGGGGCACAGCCATGGTTGGGCTTGGGAGGGCATAGGCCCACCCACTTGGGAGCCAGGCCCACCCACTGGGAAACCAGGCCCAGCCAATCAAAGTTTTTTTTTTTTTCCACCACCGGTGGAAAAATAACCCAATTTTCATATCTGAGTAAAAGTAAAGATACCTTAAAAGAAAACAACTAAAGTAAAAGTCACCCAGTAAAATACTACTTGAGTAAAAGTCTAAAAGTAGTTGGTTTGAAAGTAAAAGTGTAAATTAGACAATTTTCCTGTCCTGCTAAGCATTCAAAATGTAACGAGTACTTTTGGGTGTCAGGGAAAATGTAAGGAGTAAAAAGTACATTATTTTCTTTAGGAATGTAGTGGAGTAAAATTAAAAGTTGTCAAAAATATAAATAGTAAAGTTAAGTACAGATACTCCCCAAAAATGACTTAAGTAGTACTTTACAGTATTTTTACTTAAGTACTTTACACCACTGTTTATTACAGACATAAATACTCCTCAGTTTATTCAGCTGTTCAGGTGAATGTCAGGTGAAGAAGCTGGATGTGGAGGTCCTGGGCTGGCGTGTGGTCATGTGGTCTGCGGTTGTGAGGCCGGTTGGACGTACTGCCAAATTCTCTAAAACGACATTGGAGGCGGCTTATGGTAGAGAAATTAACATTAAATTATCTGTCTACAGCTCTGGGGGACATACCTGCAGTCAGTATGCCAATTGCACGCTCCCTTAAAACTTGAGACATCTGTGGCATTGTGTTGTGTGATAAAACGGCACATTTTACTGGCCTTTTATTTTCCACGGCACAAGATGCACCTCTGTAATAATCATGCTGTTTAATCAGCTTCTTGATATGCCATACCTGTCAGGCGGATAGATTATCTTGGCAAAGGAGAGATGCTCACTAACAGGGATGTAAAGAGAGAAATAAGGTTAATGTGCATATGGAACATTTCTGGGATTTTTTATTTCATCTCATGAAACATGGGACCAACACTTTACATGTTGCGTTTTTATTTTTGTTCAGTATAGATTTAAGTCAAATCTGCAACTCGGTCACGCAGGAAATGGTGAAAAGCAGACTGTACCATGTTTTCCTCTAGGATTTTGCTAAACTCCATTCTGTTTATTTTTTTATTCTGAAAAACTTAACGAATTTAAGCATACCCAGAACATGATGCAGCCACCACTAAGCTTGAAAATATGGAGTTGTACTCAATGATATATTGTATTAGATTTGCCCCAAACATAACAGTTTGTATTGAGGACAAAAAGCTAATTGCTTTGCCACATTTTCTGCAGTATTACTAGTGCCTTTGCAAACAGGATGCACGTTTTGTAATATTTGTATTCTGTACAGGCTTCCTTCTTTTCCATTTGTTAATTAGATTGGTATAGTGGAGTAACTACTATGTTGTTGATCCATCCACAGCCATTAAAGTCTGTAACTGTTTTAAAGTCACGATTGGCCTCAGGGTGAAATCCCTGATCAGTTTTCTCCCTCTCTGGCAAATGTATCTTTGTACTGCCTAGGTGTGTTGATACGCCATCCACAGTGTAATTAATAACTTCATCATGCTGTAAGCAAAATTTGATGTCTGCTTTTTAAAATGTTTTACCCATCTCCCAATTGGTGCCCTTCTTTGCGATGCATCTCCCTGATCTTTTTGTTTGAATCTGTGTTTATTCAGTTCTCGACTGAGGGGCCTTATAGATAATTGTATCTGTGGGGTACAGAGATGAGATAGTCATTAGAAAATCATGTTAAAATAAACACTATTATTGCACACAGAGTGAGTCCGTGCAACTTATTATGTGACTTGTTAAGCACATTTTTACTGCTTAACTTATTTAAGCTTTCAAGACATTTCCGTTTTTCATTTTTAATCAACTTGTAAAAATGTTGATAAACATGATTCCACTTTGACATTATGGGGTATTTCATCCATTTTAAATACAGGCTGTAACACAGCAAAATGTGGAAAAAGACAAGGGGTGTGAATACTTGTGGCTCTGTAGATATGGAGCCACCCCTGATGTGGCCCAGGTGTGGGCCTCCCACTCCTATTTATTTTCTGGTTAGGGCCAGTTTGCACTGTTCTGTGAAGTTAGTAGTACACAGCGTTGTACGAGATCTTCAGTTACTTGGCAATTTCTCACATGGAATAGCCTTAATTTCTCAGAACAAGAATAGACTGACAAGTTTCAGAAGAAAGTTATTTGTTTCTGGACATTTTTAGCCTGTAATCGAACACACAAATGCTGATGCTCCAGATACTCAACTAGTCTATAGAAGGCCAGTTTTATTGCTTCTTTAATCTAATGATCAAATAGCCTTTTAATATGATAAACTTGGATTAGCTAACAATGTGCCATTGGAACACAGGAGTGAAGGTTGCTGATAATGGGCCTCTGTACGCCTTTGTTTCCAGATAGTCATTTATAGCATTAACAATGTATACACTGTATTTCTGATCAATTTGATGTTATTTTAATGGACAAAAAAATAGTTTTTCTTTAAAAAGCAAGGTCATTTCTAAGTGACCCCAATCTTTTGAACGGTGGTGTATGTGACCGAACGCTTCAATTCAGTCTTATGTAGCAACATTTTTACATTGGATAAAGAAGAGACTCAAAAATAGAGCTAAAAAATAGCATAGCATACACTGCAGTTGAGGAACGTAAAAGTAAGTCTGCTTTGAAAGGTGATAAACTTTTGAGAAAATGGACTTTGAATGTTTTTTTTTACACCTACAGGAGAACTCTTCTTTGTCTACACCCATTCAGCATCGTTCACACCCTCTTAAGAACATTTTTAAGCCTTAGCCCCACCCATCTCTTTAAGGGTGGACATGTGAGGCTATGTGGCAAATCTATGTTTATTTGTCACATGCACAGGATACAGAAGGCGAAAACGGTACTGTGAAGTTGTTATTTGCATGGTAGCAATATCAAAATATTTTATCAAATTTTTATCATTATTCAATGACTCTTACCCGACACACTTGTATAAATTGATGGGTCATGTAAAGGAAATTCTAGAACCACCCCCCAGCCACATCTACTAAGTGGATGGGTCACTATTGTCTAGACATGTACACATGTTCATGAAATACAATAGATGGCTGTAATCACCCGCAGACACCTGGCTAATTTGACGGGTCATGTAATAATCCTGCCGAAGTGGAGTCTTTTGCTTTGACATGTAGCTAGCTAAACTATGAACCAGCATAATCCCAACTCATACTACTACCAATACAAACATTGTCATAGCTGTAGTATGAATCTGCAGGTAGTTAAAGCTAACAAACGAGGTTCAATGTTAGCTAGCTAACATTAGGCTATAACTAGCAATGCAAATGGTTTCTGATTCAAATAATATTACTACACAGATCATACACATAACATTAGCTAGCGAGCCAGCAAGCTAACGTTTGCTAGCTAACTAACATTACGCTTTAACTTGCAATAAAAATGACTTTCTGACTAAATTTGAAACATATCTGAAAATGTTGCTAGACATGGATGAACGCTTCATGGCAGACTGTAACCATTTAATTCTGTTTTGTTTGTTTGGCCAGCGTTGTGTCAAGTCACTCCGGTTCATACTGACCATGGCGTGTTCAGAAAGTAGTCCATCACTTTTTCCAACTGACCTGTCGATAGTACCTGCTAAATTCAGTGCATCAATGTTGTTGAGAAAAGTAGTACAACTTTTGTAGTTCTCGATGGCTAATGCTATATCTTTCAAAAACAGTGCAGTAGAAAGGACTGACAACACATACTGAGCAGTTCTCGTTATAACGGAAGCATGCTATCTCCCGGCATGTCCAGTCCATCCATTATGTCAGCCAAGCATGGTTAGCGGGAACGTTCCTGTCTTTTCTGTGGCTAAACTAACTAGGCTCTTAATTAAAAATGTTATTCATATTTATGGATGTAGTACAAGTTTGTTATGAACCTTTCTGATTATAACCTTTTTCGGGCAAGACATATCTTCCATAGGTGGGGGAGTGGCAATCTTTACCAAGGATCACCTTTACCAAGGATCACCAAACAATTTGATTAGCTGGTTTGATTAGCATTTAACTTTCAAATAGCTCTTTGTTGACCGTTGCTGGGTGCTATCGTCCTCCATCAGGACCAGCCCGTACCCAGCCCGTACCCTACCTGCCCTAACGTCTCTCCTGGCCCCTTACAATGCCTGAATATGTCCTGCTAGGTGACCTAAACTGGGACATGCTTAAACCACCTGACCAAGTCCTAAAGCAATGGGACTCCCAAAATCTTTCTCAGATTATTAACAATCTCACAAGGTATGACTCCCAGAAAAGGCTACTCTCCTCAATGTTATCCTTTTTATTAGATTTTTTTTATTTCACCTTTATTTAACCAGGTAGGCTAGTTGAGAACAAGTTCTCATTTGCAACACCAACCTGGCCAAGATAAAGCTAAGCAGTGTGACACAGACAACAACACAGAGTTACACATGGAGTAAACAATAAACAAGCCAATAACATAATAAACAAGTCAATGACACAGTAGAAAAAAAGAAAGTCTATATACAGTGTGTGCAAAAGGCATGAGGAGGTAGGCACTAAATAGGCCATAGGAGCGAATAATGACAATTTAGCAGATTAACACTGGAGTGATAAATGAGCAGATGATGATGTGCAAGTAGAGATACTGGTGTGCAAAAGAGCAGAAAAGTAAATAAAATAAAAACAGTATGGGGATGAGGTAGGTAGATTGGGTGGGCTATTTACAGATGGACTATGTACAGCTGCAGTGATCGGTTAGCTGCTCAGATAGTTGATGTTTAAAGTTGGTGAGGGAAATAAAAGTCTCCAACTTCAGCGATTTTTTGCAATTCATTCCAGTCACTGGCAGCAGAGAACTGGAAGGAAAGACGGCCAAATTAGGTGTTGGCTTTGGGGATGATAAGTGAGATATACCTGCTGGAACGTGTGCTACGGGTGGGTGTTGTTATCGTGACAAGTGAACTGAGATAAGGCGGAGCTTTACCTAGCATAGACTTATAGTTGACCTGGAGCCAGTGGGTCTGGCAACGCATATGTAGCGAGGGCCAGCCGACTAGAGCATACAGGTCGCAGTGGTGGGTGGTATAAGGTGATTTGGTAACAAAACGGATGGCACTGTGATAGACTGCATTCAGTCTACATGCCCTTCGATTTGACACACTGAACTCTGTCTGCAAAGCAGTTGGTGAACCAGACAAGGCAGTCATTAGAAAAACCAGGGCTATTGAGTCTGCCGATAAGAATACGGTGTGAATTTGTGAATCATCACAAATGATCCTTATAGGTATCAGTCTGGTGTTTTCTGTTATGACCTTAGTGATCACTGTTTATAGCCTGTGTTCGTAATGGCTGCTCAGTGTAAAGACCTGTCCTGATTTGTCATAGACGCTTGCTAAAAAACTTTAATGAGCATGCCTTCCTGCATGAACTGACCTCTGTAAAATGGTATGGAATCAGCTTGATCCCCTCTGTCGAAGACACTTGGACCTTCTTTTTTTATATTTTCAGTGCTATTATTAACAAACATGCTCCATATAGAAAATAAGAATTAAAAACAGTTTCAGACCCTAGTTCGACTGTGATCTTGCAGAATTACTCCACCTCAAGAATTGCATGTGGTGAAAGGATCAGCACATGCATACTCAGGCTGACTGGCTCTCGTTCAGGCATATGAGAAATACTGTAAGTGCACTCAGGCTATCCAGATGGCCAAAGTTAGTGACTTTAAGGAGCAATTCTCTCTCTGTGGGTCTAACCCCAATAAGTTCTGTAAAACAGTTAAATACCTGAAGAATAAACCCTCCTCCTCACAGCTGCTCATGTCCCTTAATGTTGATGATGTGGTTGTTACTGGCAAGAAGCATATGGCTGAGCTCTCTAATCACCACTTCATTAAGTCAGAATTCCTATTTGACTCAGCCATGCCTCCTTGCCGTCCAATATTTCCTCATCTCCCACCCCTTCTAATGTGACTGTCCCCGATTCTTCTCCCTCTCTTTCCCCTGCCCCACTACAATGTTTCTCCTTTCAGGCCGTCACTGAGTCTGAGGTGTTAAAGGAGCTCCTGAAACTTAGACCCTTTCTTTTTTAAGGTTGCTGCCCCTATCATAGCCAAGCCTGTCTCTGACCTTTTGAACCTGTCTCTCCTTTCTGAGGAGTTTCCCATTGCTTGGAAGGCAGCCACGGTTCGTACTTTATTTTGCCCTGTTTATCAAAGTGTTGGAAAAACGTGTCAATAATCAACTGACTGGCGTTCTTGATGTTTATAGTATTCTCTCTGGTATGCAGTCTATTTTCCATTTTCCGGTTTTCTGTTATGTGTCACTGCAACCTTAAAGGTCTTCAATGATGTCACCATTGCCCTTGACTCTAATCAATGTTGTGCAGCTATTTTTATTGACTTGGCCAAAGCTTTTGATACGGTAGACCATTCCATTCTTGTGGGCAGGCCAAGAAGTATTGGTGTCTCTGAGGGGTCTATGGCCTGGTTTGCTAACTACTTCTCTCAAAGAGTGCAGTGTATAAAGTCAGAAAATCTGCTGTCTCAGACACTGCCTGTCACCAAGGGAGTGCCCCAAGGCTCAATCCTAGACGCCATGCTCTTCTCAATTTACATCAACAACATAGCTCAGGCAGTAGGAAGTGCTCTCATTCGTTTATATGCAGATGATACAGTCTTATACTCAGCTGGCCCCTCCCCGGATTTTGTGTTAAATGCTCTACAACAAAGCTTTCTTAGTGTACAACAAGCTTTCTCTTCCCTTAACCTTGTTCTGAACACCTCCAAAACAAAGGTAATGTGGTAAGAAGAATGCCCCTCTCCCCACAGGTGTGATTACTACCTCTGAGAGTTTAGAGCTTGATGTAGTCACCTCATACAAGTACTTGGGAGTATGGCTAGAAGGTACACTGTCCTTCTCTCAGCACATATCAAAGCTGCAGGCTAAAGTTAAATCTAGACTTGGTTTCATCTATCGTAGTTGCTCCTCTTTCACCCCAGCTGCTAAACTAACCCTGATTCAGATGACCATCCTACCCATGCTAGATTATGCAGATGTAATTTATAGATCAACAAGTAAGGGTGCTCTCGAGCAGCTAGATGTTCTTTACCATTCGGCCATCAGATTTGCCACCAATGCTCCTTTTAGGACACATCACTGCACTATATACTCCTCTGTAAACTGGTCATCTCTGTATACCCATCACAAGACCCACTGGTTGATGCTTGTTTATAAAATCCTCTTAGGCCTCACCTACCCCTATCTGAGATATCTACTGCAGCTCTCATCCTCCACATACAACACCTGTTCTGCCAGTCACATTCTGTTAAAAGTCCCCAAAGCACACACATCCCTGGGTCGCTCCTCTTTTCAGTTCGCTGCAACTAGCGACTGGAACGAGCTGCAACAAACACTCAAACTGGACAGTTTTATCTCAATCTCTTCATTCAATGACTCAATCATGGACACTCTTACTAACAGTTGTGGCTGCTTTGCATGATGTATTGTTGTCTCTACCTTCTTGCCCTTTGTGCTGTTGTCTGCACCCAACAATGTTTGTACCATGTTTTCTGCTGCTATCATGTTGTGTTGCCACCATGTTGTTGTCATGTTGTGTTGTCATTTGTTGCTGCCTTGCTATGTTGTTGTCTTAGGTCTCTCTTTATGTGGTGTCTCTCTTGTCTAGATATGTGTTTTGCCCTATGTTTATGTTTTATTTATTTATTTTTATTCCCAGCCCCCGTCCCCGCAGGAGTCCTTTTGCCTTTTGGTAGTAACTGACTTGTAACTGGTATCCAGTTACTTGCCTAGTTAAATAAACTTAAATATATATTTTTTTAATTAAAATGCAGGAGTGGCTTGTGGACAAGTCTATGAAAGTCCTTGAGTGTCCCAGCCAGAGCCCTGACTTGAAGCCGATCGAAAAACATTGGAGAGACCTGAAAATAGCTGTGCAGTGATGCTCCCCATCCATCCCGACAGAGCTTGAGAGGATCTGCAGAGAAAAATGGGACAAACTCCCCAAATACAAGTGTGCCAAGCTTGTAGTGTCATACCAAAAGAAGACTCAAGGCTTTAATAACTGCCAAAGGTGCTTCAACAAAGTGCTGAGTAAAGGGTCTGAATACCTTTGTAAAAATACATACTTCACAGAGGTTTAGATGGTACTATGATTCTCTACACTATACTTGCCTGTTTTGTCTCATAAACAAAAATTAGGTGAACTTTTCAAATTTTAGCAACCAGAACATGCCAGAACGATTTCTGCGTTGTGCATCTTTAAAAATGAAATAGAGTCACTGTTTTTATTGAAGTAATTCCAAAGGTTAGGTTTAACAGAGCAAATGAAATGTGACCATACTTTATCATTCGGAAAGTATTCCCTTGAATTTTCCCACATTTTGTTACGTTACAGCTTTATTCTAAAATGGATTCAATATTTTTTTCTTCTCATCAATCTACACAAAATACCCCATAATGACAAAGCAAAAACATGTTTTTATTTTTGGGGGCAGATTTATATATATATATTAAAAAAAGTGGAAATATCACGTTAAAAAAATGTACGATACGTATTGCAGCTGTAAGTGGATATTTCTCAACAATCATTCTCACGGCAGCACATTTGTAATATTCGGTGACAAATAACTAAGCAGGGCCGGGCTTAGTTAAAACCCTGGAAGGGAGACCAAAGGGTAGCTGTAAATAGATGACTTCTCCAGTAGGAGGTGCTACCCAGCCTATTGTTCTTTTTCTGATAGTGGATATAACGTTGAAGACGTTGATGATCCCATTATATCTTCATGGTAACCATATTTTAGCATATCACTCTCCTTTAAAAGTACAAATTCAACATATTTTATACAAGGTTTGTCTTTGCTAAAATATGGTTACCATGATGATATAATCCTGTGGTACAGTGCCTTGCGAAAGTATTCGGCCCCCTTGAACTTTGCGACCTTTTGCCACATTTCAGGCTTCAAACATAAAGATATAAAACTGTATTTTTTGTGAAGAATCAACAACAAGTGGGACACAATCATGAAGTGGAACGACATTTATTGGACATTTCAAACTTTTTTAACAAATCAAAAACTGAAAAATTGGGCGTGCAAAATATTCAGCCCCTTTACTTTCAGTGCAGCAAACTCTCTCCAGAAGTTCAGTGAGGATCTCTGAATGATCCAATGTTGACCTAAATGACTAATGATGATAAATACAATCCACCTGTGTGTAATCAAGTCTCCGTATAAATGCACCTGCACTGTGATAGTCTCAGAGGTCCGTTAAAAGCGCAGAGAGCATCATGAAGAACAAGGAACACACCAGGCAGGTCCGAGATACTGTTGTGAAGAAGTTTAAAGCCGGATTTGGATACAAAAATATTTCCCAAGCTTTAAACATCCCAAGGAGCACTGTGCAAGCGATAATATTGAAATGGAAGGAGTATCAGACCACTGCAAATCTACCAAGACCTGGCCGTCCCTCTAAACTTTCAGCTCATACAAGGAGAAAACTGATCAGAGATGCAACCAAGAGGCCCATGATCACTCTGGATGAACTGCAGAGATCTACAGCTGAGGTGGGAGACTCTGTCCATTGGACAACAATCAGTCGTATATTGCACAAATCTGGCCTTTATGGAAGAGTGTCAAGAAGAAAGCCATTTCCTAAAGATATCCATAAAAAGTGTTGTTTAAAGTTTGCCACAAGCCACCTGGGAGACACACCAAACATCTGGAAGAAGGTGCTCTGGTCAGATGAAACCAAAATTGAACTTTTTGGCAACAATGCAAAACGTTATGTTTGGCGTAAAAGCAACACAGCTCATCACACTGAACACACCATCCCCACTGTCAAACATGGTGGTGGCAGCATCATGGTTTGGGCCTGCTTTTCTTCAGCAGGGACAGGGAAGATGGTTAAAATTGATGGGAAGATGGATGGAGCCAAATACAGGACCATTCTGGAAGAAAACCTGATGGAGTCTGCAAAAGACCTGAGACTGGGACGGAGATTTGTCTTCCAACAAGACAATGATCCAAAACATAAAGCAAAATCTACAATGGAATGGTTCAAAAATAAACATATCCAGGTGTTAGAATGGTCAAGTCAAAGTCGAGACCTGAATCCAATCGAGAATCTGTGGAAAGAACTGAAAACTGCTGTTCACAAATGCTCTCCATCCAACCTCACTGAGCTTGAGCTGTTTTGCAAGGAGGAATGGGAAAAAATGTCAGTCTCTCGATGTGCAAAACTGATAGAGACATACCCCAAGCGACTTACAGCTGTAATCGCAGCAAAAGGTGGTGCTACAAAGTATTAACTTAAGGGGGCTGAATAATTTTGCACGCCCAATTTTTCAGTTTTTGATTTGTTAAAAAAGTTTGAAATATCCAATAAATGTTGTTCCACTTCATGATTGTGTCCCACTTGTTGTTGATTCTTCCCAAAAAAATACAGTTTTATATCTTTATGGTTGAAGCCTGAAATGTGGCAAAAGGTAGCAAAGTTCAAGGGGGCCGAATACTTTCGCAAGGCACTGTAGAAATTTCAACCTCATAACAACAGTTAATGACGTTTTTCAAACCCAATGTATTTGGTATGTAGATTCCCCATCACAATACGTTGACAAATTACGTTGGAACAACGTTGATTCAACCAGTTTTTGCCGAGTAGGAAATTACGTCCAAGCATCCTTTTCTCATTTATCTGTTTAATAACTTTCTTTCCCCACATGTAGGGGAAGAAATGCCACTCTAATCCCTAACACAATATCCTAGACATAGTGGACTTTTCAGAATCCAGATATAATAGAAGGAGGGAATGATATTAAAGAGATCTCTTATCGTGTAATTGTTGGTGGCAGGGGACTGTTTAGCACGAGGACTCGAGTGGAGGTTATTGCTGTCACATATATGGGCATTATATTGGCAACACACAGCCACAACAATAGCTATTTACAGACTGAAGGCCCAAGAAAAGACATGGCTAAAGAGCTTGATGGTATTTGTTCCCATTTTTGGTAATTCTAATATCAGATCTATTTATTGGCTGTATTTTATCTCCTATTATTGTGTAGAAATGTAGACATTTCAAAATGTCTTTATACTGTCAGAGTTAAAAACCTCTTAAGGATCGGGCACTTTTTTTCATACCCAAATCTAACTGCCTATAGCTCAGGACCGGAAGCAAGGATGTGCATATTCTTGACACCATTTGAAAGGAAATTTGTGGAAATGTGAAATTAATGTAAGAGAATATAACACATTAGATCTGGTAGAAGATAATACAAACAAAAAAAAACATGCGTTTTCTAGATATTTTTTTCATCATCTTTGAAATGCAAGAGAAAGGCCATACATTCTGATAAGAGTCGAGGTGTAATCTGGATTTTGGCCAACAGATGGCCGCAGTTTGTGTGCAAAGTTTCAGACAGATCCAGTGAAGAATTACATGACTATACAATATTTTGTATCAAGTCTGCCAGGAGTTTCCTCAAATGTGCCGAATTGGTCAATTGATACATTTTCAAGTACATAACTATGGATAACATACAAAAATTCTATGGTAATAAAAAATGTAAGTTTACACACTCCCGGGAATGTCATACATGATGGATCATTAGCTTATTCACTAACTTTCACACATCTAGATGGCCAGGCAGGGTGGATGTGGAGCCAGAGACAGCAGTGGGATCGAACTGTAAACCTCAGTTCCTACATTTGACTATAAAAATGGATTTTATCAAACAAAACAATGCTACATTTTATCTCTGTCACCCTCAGGATGAAAAAATCAGAGCAAGATTACAGAATGTAAGTACATTATTAACCTTCAGAGGTGAACGCATCAAATCAGTTGCCGTGATAAAAGTGTTTTGTTGTTGTGCACTCTCCTCAAACAATAGCAAGGTATTTATTCACTGTAATAGCTACTGTTAATGGGACACTGCAGTTAGATTAACAAGAATTTAAGCTGTCTGCCCATATAGATGATGTCTATGTCCCGGAAAGTTGGCTGTTGTATACAACGTCATTCTAGTCACATTAGTGCACGTTAGCAACAAACGTCCCGGTTTAGGGACACCAATCCCGTAGTTAATCAGATAACTCAAGTAACTTTTTGTAACTTTTTTTTCTTTTGATTAATCGCATTGTCTGAAAGCGTTCAAAATACACTGAAAACATCCCAAATACATCATCTAAACAGCTAACAACAACAATGCAATGTAAAAGCAAGTTAACATTGAGGTAAAAAAAAAGTATGTTTTCTCAATTGACTTAATTTTGCTAACTGTTCATTTAGACAAAATCAAGACATAAATATTCTTGTTGTGTTTTTTGTATCTTAATTTGAACAAATTGAGAATTTGTGATAAATCGTGGTCACAGTAAATCCTGCAATAAACTCAATAAAAAATATAGATTGTTTGACATCTGTCATTTATACAATGGGCGATTCATAAAACAATTGCCTTAATAGCTTTAAAGGTATCAATAGCATTGTAGTCTCTACTGTCATAATATGTGTTACCCATTCTGTTTTCTTCTTGAAAGTAGCAGCTTTCGCCTCATTACGAAGCACAGGAGCTGGAGGCCTCCATGAAGACTGGCTGTCAGGTGACAAGTGCCATTGTGCCAGCTCTGTCACCCCCTGTCCCCTCCTGCCACCATCACACCACACACACGTGTGCACACACCCTTCTCTTAGTCACATGTCAATTTAAAGCACAGTTTACCTTATAAGTATTCACCAGCTGCAACAGGTGTTTTGGTAGACATCCGAGGGGAACCATCAAATAGTCTCTTCCACTGGCTCTCACTGAGCCGGAGAGAGAGACACCGCCACTGCACACCACCAACAGTATTACCTTTATACTGCTTGAAATGCATAATCCCCAGTTGAAATTAAACTCATTCCCACAGAAAACACCCGGTCAGCAGGTTAAACACATCTCCCATGGCAGAGGCCAAAAGGGATTTCATTCCAGAGAAATTGACCATCATGGGAATTGACATGTTCTTTGGCTTGGGGGGTAAATCAGTGGGAAATATCATTCCATTGAAATTTACAATCAAAGATTGCGTCTGGGTATGCTTTAACCTGAAGTTTAATCATGACGGATACTGAAAATCCTTCAAGCAAGAAACACAGTCACTGCTCATGTACAGGGGAGAAAATCATGACATTCTACAGATGTAGGATCTTAATTTGATCACTCATTATTTTCTGAGAATTTTTCTCCCCAGCAGGAAATGCAAATGTGTAGTGTATTCAAGGTTTAGAAAGACTTCTAAAGTTTGTAGTTTCCACTTTAAAAAGTCAGGCTGGATTTGCCCTAATGAAAAATGTAGAAACCCCTATGAAAAATGTTGATTAATTATCATCAGTGGTGTAAAGTACTTAAGTAAAAATACTTTAAAGTACTACTTAATGAGTTTTTTGGGGTATATGTACTTTACTTTGTTATTTATATTTTTGACTACTTTTACTTTTACTTCACTATATTCCTTAATAAAATAATATACTTTTTAGTCAATACATTATCCCTGACACCCAAAAGTTACATTTTGCATGCATAGCAGGACAGGGAAATGGTTCACTTCACACACTTATCAAGAAAACCTCCCTGGTCATCCCTACTGCCTCTAATCTGGCAGACTCACTAAACACACATAGCTCGTTTCTAAATTATGAAATTCAAATTGTGCGGTCTGGTTTACTTAATATAGGGAATTTGAAATGATTTATACTTATACTTTACATAATAATTCACATTTCCTGTGGCTGCAGGAGTATTTTCCTGCTGTAGCAAACTGGCTCAAATTAAGATCATACATCTGTGAAAACAAGGGAAAGGGAGAATAACGTTCTGGTAAATAATCCATCAATATAAATGTAGTACAGTTTTTTTCAATTGCTAACATGCATTGGTCAAAACTGAAGTCACATTGTCAAACCTCTTCACACAGTCAGCAAACCAGAAGTGTATGTAGACATAACTGTGAATCATTTTTCATTGCTTTCACACAAAATGCAGTCAATGACCACATTCTCCGAAATACATGAACTCTTTTCTCATTCATACTCCACCACCTGCAAAACTATATACGTATTCGCAGCACATGTTTTCAAAACTGTTAAAAACACATTCAAAACAGAATGATGGCAAATGTCGTGCATTTCTGCAGTAACTAGATTGAAACATATAGAACATCTCAGCAGAATATTTAATAATTCCAAACACAGCTGATTGCAATTTCAGCTGAAAGCCTACCCAAGTGTCCTGTTTTTAGTCTCATTACCAAACAGACAAAAGAGTACGGCTTAGGAAACATGGATCAAGGAAGAAAGGTTGGGAAAGAAGATTGGCAGGGAGAGGGAGAATGCATGGAGGACAAAGGAGAGGAAGACCAAGAGCGGGGGTCTCTGATGAGATAAGGGCCACAATTATTGACCGTGTTGTAAACCGTGGTCTCTCTTTGAGAGAGGCCGGTTAAAGGGTGCAACCAAATCTGCAGCATATTGATTGTTTTCTGTTTTTCAGTAGGATCCAAAGGTTGCCTCCCATAGGAGGGAGAGGCAGAAAATTATCAGATGTGCAGGAAAATGCCATTGTTGACATGGTAATTGGCAACAATGCAATATAACTGCGGGAAATTCGGGACAGAGTGCTGGCAGACAATATCACTTTTGGGAATGTGAATATGGTCAGCACAACGACAATTGCCAGGGTCCTAGAGAAACATAAAATTACATGAAACCCAAACCGGCTGCGCGCGTGCGCCATCGTGCATAAATTAATTTTGTCCCCCCACACCAAACGCGATCACGACACCCAGGCTAAAATATCAAAACAAACTCTGAACCAATTACATTCATTTGGGGACAGGTCGAAAAGCATTAAACATGTATGGCAATATAGCTAGCTAGCTTGCACTTGCTAGCTAATTTGCCTTATTTAGCTAGCTTGCTGTTGCTAGCTAATTTGTCCTGGGATATAAACATTGAGTTGTTATTTTACCTGAAATTCTCAAGGTGCTCTACTCCGACAATTAATCCACACATAAAACGGTCAACTGAATCGTTTCTAGTCATCTCTCCTTCCAGGCGTTTTCTTCTTTGAACTTATATGGTGATTGGCATCTAAACTTTAGTATTACCATGACGATAGACAACACAGTCTATCTTTCTATCACCCACATGGGTTTAACCAATGAGGAGATGGTACATGGGTATCTGCTTCTATAAACCAATGAGGAGATGGGAGAGGCAGGACTTGCGCCGCGATCTGCGTCACAAATAGAATTGACTTCGATTTTAGCCCTTGGCAACGCAGACGGTCGTTGACGCGCGCGAGCAGTGTGGGTGCAATAATTGAATAACATAGATTACTACATTTATTTTGCAACACTCGCGCACGTGACGCGAGTGGTGTAGTCAGGGTGTAAGGATGAAGCAGTTGTACACTGTACCCTTTGAGAGAAACGGTGAACGTGTGAAAGAACTCCGGTATCAATACAGTGGGGAGAACAAGTATTTGATACACTGCCAATTTTGCAGGTTTTCCTACTTACAAAGCATGTAGAGGTCTGTAATTTTATAATAGGTACACTTCAACTGTGAGAGACGGAATCTAAAACAAAAATCCATAAAATCACATTGTATGATTTTTAAGTAATTAATTTGCATTTTATTGCATGACATAAGTATTTGATCACCTACCAACCAGTAAGAATTCCGGCTCTCACAGACCTGTTAGTTTTTCTTTAAGAAGCCCTCCTGTTCTCCACTCATTACCTGTATTAACTGCACCTGTTTGAACTCATTACCTGTTTAAAAGTCACCTGTCCACACACTAAATCAAATCAAATCAAATCAAATGTATTTATATAGCCCTTCGTACATCAGCTGATATCTCAAAGTGCTGTACAGAAACCCAGCCTAAAACCCCAAACAGCAAGCAATGCAGGTGTAGAAGCACGGTGGCTAGGAAAAACTCCCTAGAAAGGCCAAAACCTAGGAAGAAACCTAGAGAGGAACCAGGCTATGTGGGGTGGCCAACCGCTCCACAATGGCCAAGACCAGAGAGCTGTGTAAGGACATCAGAGTCAAATTGTAGACCTGCACAAGGCTGGGATGGGCTACAGGACAATAGGCAAGCAGCTTGGTGAGAAGGCAACAACTGTTGGCGCAATTATTAGAAAATGGAAGAAGTTCAAGATGACGGTCAATCACCCTCGGTCTGGGGCTCCATGCAAGATCTCACCTCCTCAATGATCATGAGGAAGGTGAGGGATCAGCCCAGAACTACACGGCAGGACCTGGTCAATGACCTGAAGAGAGCTGGGACCACAGTCTCAAAGAAAACCATTAGTAACACACTACGCCGTCATGGATTAAAATCCTGCAGAGCACGCAAGGTCCAAGCCCATCTGAAGTTTGCCAATGACCATCTGGATGATCCAGAGGAGGAATGGGAGAAGGTCATGGGGTCTGATGAGACAGAAATATAGCTTTTTGGTCTCCTTCCTCAGTAAGAGCATTGAAGATGGGTCGTGGCTGGGTCTTCCAGCATGACAACAACCCGAAACACACAGGAGTGGCTCCGTAAGAAGCATCTCACGGTCCTGGAGTGGCCTAGCCAGTCTCCAGACCTGAACCCAATAGAAAATCTTTGGAGGGAGCTGAAAGTCCGTATTGCCCAGCGACAGCCCCGAAACCTGAAGGATCTGAAGAAGGTCTGTATGGAGGAGTGGTGCAGTGTGTGCAAACCTGGTCAAGAACTACAGGAAACGTATGATCTCTGTAATTGCAAACAAAGGTTTCTGTACCAAATATTAAGTTCTGCTTTTCTGATGTATCGAATACTTGCGATAAAATGCAAATTAATTACTTAAAAATCATACAATGTGATTTTCTGGATTTTTGTTTTAGATTCCGTCTCTCACAGTTGAAGTGTACCTATGATAAAAATGACAGACATGCTTTGTAAGTAGGAAAACCTGCAAAATCGGCAGTGTATCAAATACTTGTTCTCCCCACTGTATTTCCAGGTAAGATGTCTGTTCAATAACCAAACAGGGTACCTACACATAATGTAAAGTACTGTAAAACTGTGGATGTACTGTATTTTAGAGAGTAATGGAGATGGAAGCAAGGCAAACTGCACATACATTCATCTTTGTGGATGAACCTGGATTCAACCTGGCAAAAACACGCCACAGGGGAAGAAATGTGACTGGACAGAGAGCAACCGTGGATGTCCCAGGCCAGAGTGGAGCAAACATCACAATGTGTGCAGCACTGTCCAATGATGGTTTGCTGTTACACAAACCACTCATTGGCCCCTACAATACAGAGAGGCTCATTTATTTTCTGGATGACCTACATAATTGACTTGTGCCAGCAGAAGAGAGAGAGGCAAGAATCTCCCCTACCTTCATTGTTGTGTGGGATAATGTGGCATTCCACCACTCTGCTGCAGTCACAGACTGGCTTTCTGCACATCCCAAGATGTCAGTACTATTCCTGCCTCCATACTCCCCCTTCCTAAACCCCATAGAGGAGTTTTTCTCTGCGTGGAGGTGGAAGGTTTATGACCACCATCCACATGATGTCCTTACTGGATGCCATGAATGCAGGGTGTGGAGACACTTCTGAAGACTGTCAGGGTTGGATTAGACATTCCAGAAGATACTTTCCAAGATGCTTCAGAGACGAGATAAGACGTGACGTTGATGAGAACTTGTGGCCAAATGCAGGACGGAGAACTAGAACCCTCACAGTACTGTACAGTATGAGTGATTATACTATACATGTTGATGAGAACTAGAACCCTCACATTACTGTACAGTATGAGTGATTATACTATACATGTTGATGAGAACTAGAACGCTCACAGTACTGTACAGTATGAGTGATTATACTATACATGTTGATGAGAACTAGAACCCTCACAGTACTGTACGGTATGAGTGATTATACTATACATGTTGATAAGGACTAGAACCCTCACAGTACTGTACAGTATGAGTGTAATACTATACATGTTGATAAGGACTAGAACCCTCACAGTACTGTACAGTATGAGTGATTATGCTATACATGTTGATGAGAACTAGAACCCTCACAGTACTGTACGGTATGAGTGATTATACTATACATGTTGATAAGGACTAGAACCCTCACAGTACTGCACAGTATGAGTGATTAGACTATACATGTTGATGAGAACTAGAACCCTCACATTACTGTACAGTATGAGTGATTATACTATACATGTTTATGAGAACTAGAACCCTCACATTACTGTACAGTATGAGTGATTATACTATACATGTAGATGAGAACTAGAACCCTCACAGTACTGTACAGTATGAGTGTTATACTATACATGTCGATAAGGACTAGAACCCTCACAGTACTGTACAGTATGAGTGTTTTTTTTGTAATTATTATTGCCGCCATGGAATTTCAGGATTTTTTTTTTAGTTTCAACTTCTTATTTTTCACAGATAAATTACTATATGCAAAGATATAGAACAAATAAAGGCTATTGAAGCAAATTGCTGTTTTTCTGATTCATTCTTGTTCCATATACTTTAGTACCGTCAATAACGCGAAAAGGTGTTATTCTTATTCTATAATGAAATGCTGATTTATGTGAAATCATTCAAACTTCAAAGAAAAGTCCATAATTTATGTAATGCTCCCTGTTTGTGTGTTTAAGTCAGTGTGTTATGAATGACAATGTATGCTTTCTGAGTAAGAATTGTTGCCAGTGTTATGGTTGAACAAGTTTATTTGGAGACCTGTATGAAGTGTTTTGGTGCTTTGAGTGAGATCAACTGTTTGGCCAGATGCATGTTGATAATGCAGACTCGGTATTGACTGATGCTTGCAAGCAATTGAAAAAAACGAATGAGTTTCTAGTGATGAATAACACAGATATTTTCCATCTGAGCATGTGCGCTGTGGCTCTGAGAGGCCTAGGGTAATTGGGAGGCTGAAGTAGACTTGTTGATTGCTTTATTTCCTGTGTGTGTCTGAAGGTGGCTCCACAGTTAACACCAACCATCTAGACACTGGTGGTGTGCTGTGGTCAGTCAGTCTCTCTCTCTCTCTCTCTCTCTCTCTCTCTCTCTCTCTCTCTCTCTCTCTCTCTCTCTCTCTCTCTCTCTCTCTCTCTCTCTCCGGCTCACTGAGTTTCCCTCAGCTGTACTGTGTGTGTGTGTGTGTGTGTGTGTGTGTGTGTGGTGTACACTCTCAGAAAAAAGGGTACGGTTAGGGTACAGTGTTCCTTGGGGTACAAAAATAAAATATACTCTACACATAATTTACCTTCAGAGGTACACTTATGATCTCACATGGTACTGTTATGTAGGCCAGAGATCACGTTAGTCATTTTATGTGTGGGAGTGAGCTTGGGCGATGTCAGATTTTTTTTAAGCAGCGCACCTTTTGGTAACACTATACTTTAACGTTTCATGCGTTCCAAGACTCCCAAATAGCAACACACACAAGCAGATGTTTTCTTGTTTTCATTTTGTGGTGAAAGCTAAGAAGAATCAAGTTCTTGTCGTCTTCCCTTGCTAGCTAGTTGAGGGGTATACTCCAAAGCAGGAAAAATTTGTTAGCCAGCTAACTTACCTAAATATTCTGAAACAACTGTTTTATTCTTCAGCAAGATATGCTTGAAATGGGAATAGTCTAATTGAGTCAACAACCAAAAACGCATATCAAAGTTTAGCTTTCTTCATGAACCTGAAATTCTGTAGTTTTTTTGTTTTGTTATCAAAGTTAGCTGGCTTACTCAATGTTACTTGTTGTTTATCAAAGTTAGCTGGCCTATTCAATGTTACTGATTCGTAGTATAGGCTATCCCTCTGGATAAACATAGCCTGCAAGATAGCCTTTTAGCTTCCCACATCTCCATGTGAAATAATCAGATTGATAATGAAATTATTTGCCCTGGCAAATATTCTTATACTTCCAAGTGTAACCTACATTATCCCAGTTTGATATGCTGCTTGAATGTATTCGCTCCCATAACAGCTAAAAATAGATTGCAATGATTTTTCCTGGCAGAGAAAAAAGCACATGGCTACAACTGTTTTTACTTTTTCAAAATAGCCTAGAATTATCACTTCTTAACAAGATACCTTTTGGGAGATTCTAATAAGGCTACAATGTTGTTTGGTTTGTTGTTTGAACAGTTGCTGAGATTATATCTGGTTATAAATGCAAAATAGGCTGATTTATTTGATGCAGTAGTCGAATGCCGACAGCGGCAGACTGGGACCAAAAGTCAGCCCTGGCATTTCTAATGTACCAACCAACTTTTTTCCTTGAGGCTCGCATACCGAACCATTTCTTTCCTTGAGGCCCGCATACCGAACCATTTCTTTCCTTGAGGCCCGCATACCGAACCATTTCTTTCCTTGAGGCCCGCATACCGAACCATTTCTTTCCTTGAGGCCCGAACACCGAACCATTTCTTTCTTTGAGGCCCGCACACCGAACCATTTCTGTCCTTGAGGCCCCCGCACCAGACCATTATTTTCTTTGAGGCCCCATTATTAGCCAGATAATGATCCATTTGTGCAACAGAAAAAACAAGTTAGACAGGTCCACTGGGCTAAAAGTGGCCAATCCACTCCTGAATGCCAAGCTAAACCAAGACAGGGCAATCTTGAAGTTGTGATTTTTAAGTTGATTGGTGACAACAACATAATTGACATGTGTGACTCGTTTCAGGAAACTAGGCGTATGTCACACTTCACTAGTTCACAGGAGAGGCATTTGAATGTAAACATTTATTTATTGATCAAAATGCGTTTTTTGGCAGAAATACCTTCTGGAACATGAGAACATTCATGTGCCTTAACATCAGTATTCAAAACACTCTTCCTTAACCACGTCTCAGTAATAACCAACACATCTGGATTGGAGGTGTGAACCCACACTTTCAATTTATTCATTTTAGGTAATAAGCTTCTTGTGTTAACGTGCAGAAAACCCTGGCTTTTACTACAGCAGAAATCAGTGAAGCAGATAGTGTACCAGTCAGAATTGGGGCTAGCAACAGTAGATGGGCTAGGGTGTACATGCACATTTCCAGATATCATCAACAGTAATACAATCAAGGCACGGCATAGTACAGGGAGAGCTCTGCAGTGCTGATTTATGACATCTGAATGTGCATCAGATGGCAACAAGATCATATTATACTGCAATTTCATCAGGTAGCATGAATACAAAGCCGGCAAGAGGTGGTTAGGGTCGTTGTCCTGTTGGAAGGTGAATGGTGCCAGGTTCCTCCAGACGTGACACTTGGCCTTCAGGCCAAAGAGTTCAATCTTGGTTTCATCAGAGAATCTTGTTTCTCATGTTCTTTAGGTGCCTTTTGGCAAACTTCAAGCGGACTGTCATGTGCCTTTTTGAGTGTGGCTTCCGTCAGGTCACTCTACCATAAAGGCCTGATTGGTGGAGTGCTGCAGAGAAGGTTGACAGAGTTCCACTCCTATCAGTTAAAAACATGCAGAAGCATCTCCAGTGGGCACGTGATCACCAACACTGGACAATATATAGTCTGTAGAGAATTTACAGATGGACTATCCAAATAAGGTGTTACCTTATTTTATACTTATCCCCCAGCCTCCCCACCCATTCTTCACTTGACTTGTCTCCGCTTTTGACTTTGCCCACATTAATCACTGTTATGACTACTGATAAGAGGCTTTTCTTCAGAGGGAGCATATGTTTAAAGTAATGGTTCAATTCATTATGATATGTTATTGTCTCACCTAGCTATTTTAAGATTAATGCACTAATTGTAAGTCACTCTGGTTAAGAGTGTCTGCTGAATTACTTAAATGTCAAATGTAATGTTCATAAGTGGGATTAGTGTTGGCTTGAATGGTCCACTGAACAATAGCTCATTCTTTTTTTTTTTCATTAGATGAAATGAAGGTCTCTGCTAAGTTATTAAGCTTAGTGTGTGTGTGTGTGTGTGTGAGAGAGAGAGACTAAAGTGCTCTGACCTTCTCCCCATTTACACATTTTCTCAGGCTCCCAGTGACATCCTTTACCAGTTTCCTGTATCCATGGTGACGGGGAGATTTGTCCAATCAACAGTCAGTATTGTGTTGTGGGGAAATGCAGTGTTTCCTGTTTTTCCCACCATCTTCTTCCCATTGGTGTAGGGTGGATTTCTTTGTTTGTGACCTGGAAAGCTACAGAGAGTTCTTACAGAGCGTCACATATCTAGGATAATCCATTGCTTATACATTTTTTTCATTTAACTCTAAGATGTAAATATTGTGTTTTGTCTGTTCCTGGAGGCTGTTGCCATAGCGATAACCAAAATATACTTTTTTTTTTACTAGTTTCCTGTATCCATGGTGACGGGGAGTTTGGTCCAATCGACTGTTGGTATTGTGTGGTGGGGAAATGCAGTGTTTCCTGCTTTTCAAAAGGGTTTCCTTCCATTGGTACAGGGTGGAATTCTTTGTTTGTGTCCTGGAAAGCTACAGTGTCCTTACGGTCTTATGGAGTATCTTTGGCCAGAACCTTAAATAAGAAGTAAGTAACATTTTCCTGATTAACACACTTTTTTGGGGTGAATCCAAGCTTTTAACGCTGCACAGTTGACTCAGTTCGGCTGAATGTTAGATTTTTTATTTGAGTCTGTTGGTCAGTTGTATGCAATGTATACTTTTTAATTTTGGCATTTGAAATTCTGTTTTTTTAACTTAAAAATTGCTAAATCCTTCATCTTTGTGTTTTAAAGTTTGAGACAACATGAAGCCTTTTCAAGCAAACTGCTTTGACGCTCAGTGCTGCCTCCATCCGTCACTACCAACAGTCCTTGAGTAACAGACATTACACCACCCCTCTGGTGACCATGCAGAGGCCACAGGTTACTGGTGGCACCCCGCTACAGATCCCACCACAGCCTGTACCCAAGAACAGGCACCCCATCCTCCTGTACTCCATCCAACCCTTACTGAGGGAGACAGTTATCAGTAAGGAAGGCCACCCCCATCCCCAGCCTGACTCCCCCCAGACCTGTGGCACTCAAGGCGCAGGCCAGAGCTGCTGGAGCCTGGATGTGAGAGTGGCCGTGCTGCTGGTGATCGTGGCTGGAGCTCTGATACTGATCCTGCTCTACAGACTCCTCCAGCTGAGGCACAGACTGAGGCTGGCCCAGGCTCGACATGCCCTGGAGTACTACAGTTTCTACCACACCGCTACCTACACCCTCAAGGACCCCAGGCTGCCCCGGATACTGCCCACGAATGGAGATGCTATAGAGGTCACCCCTGTGGCCAACCCTGTGGCCCCTATTGTTGTCACCCCAGTACCACCTCCACCGGTCTCCCCACCACCCACTCTTCCCCTCCCTCCACCCCCCATCTTGTCTCTACCCCCTCGCCTACCTCCCCCTCCTCTACTGCCTCCACCCCTTCTCCCACTCTCTTCCTCACTCTCTCTCCCTCTGCCCCTGCCCATCATCCACACCACCCCACCCAGCCCTCACCAGTCCTGGGGCGCCAGCTCGGATGCAGAGGTGTACTCTCGGATCGGAGCGTTCAGACCATCCAGGCTGTCCAGCCTCAGCCACTCACAGGTCATCCTGTTTGAACATTCCTCTCTCTGACATCTTCTCTGGATATTCCACATTAAGAGCATTCCGCTTTGTGGCTGCTTCTATCACTTCTGTGAGAATTCTATAACCTATTTTAATGTTCTGAATTTCAGATTTGTGTGTGGGTGTTCTCCCTTGTGATGAGTTCTTTGAGGATCATGAAAGGGATTCTTTTGAGTTCACTGTTTTATTATCCACTCACTGTTGAGTGCATAGGCTTTGACATTTCCTGTAGCTGAATTGCAAATGTCCATTTTATGGTCCTATTAAAGTCACAAAGAATTTAAAATGGTTGCCCTGATAAAATACATTTTTCCTAATCTAAAACCATGTTTATTATGTTGTTTGTCTTGAGACATATCCCATTTCTCCCACAATCACAATAACTGACCTCACTGTTTCCTTTGATTGGCGGAAGACATTTCCTCTGGCGCTTTTCCATCACTGGGTCTCTCCCTATCTCACTTGCTCCCTATGTTTCCTCCCCCTCTCCATAATACTTACTGTACTCTCTCTCTCTCTCTCTCTCTCTCTCTCTCTCTCTCTCTCTCTCTCTCTCTCTCTCTCTCTCTCTCTCTCTCTCTCTCTCTCTCTCTCTCTCCCTCTCTCTCTCTCTCTCTCCCTCTCTCTCTCTCTCTCTCCTTGCAGTCTGAAGGCATGATTGTTTAATGAAATGTTTTATTTTATTGTAATTGTAAGAAAAAGTGTATATTTTAAAGCAGAACAGCTTAACAGTATATATTGCCAACATAATACATGTTTATGTCTGTTAAGTAATGTAAATAGATTAGATCTGTTCATCACCCTCTATAGAGGATTTATGACCTTGTTGACAGACTTCTGCTCTTGGTTCTTACAAAGGTTTTTTGTAAGTTTCCACCATGCCTGAAGATTTATTCACCTTCAATAATTAATAACATTTTATTTCCCCAACTGGTCCTTCATGCATAGTTGATTCATGGGTTGTTATTTGTTTAATAAAGTAGAAGAGCAGGGTGAAACCTAAGACCTCATTTGATCCAATCCCGTGGGTGACTGTTTATCCCTGGCCATCTCTAACTTTGTTTGCAGGACTGTTATCTGACTTGTCTACTTGCTGAAAGCATGTTAACACACTACACACATGGGCAGCGTCATAACCAGTCAATGGGTTCTGTGTGGAATGAGATTGATACTGTTATAGAATCTGGACATTGGGCACAGTCAACCACATACCAGATGAGTGAGAAGCGAGGCCTTTCTGAAAAGGGATTCAATTGTAAATGTCCTTGATCATTGTGTGGATCCCTGCTTCTGCACTGCATTACCTACATATCAAAATAATCCCATTCAGATAACTTTTTTCTAGTTATGGTTCTCCTTTTCACAGAGTTTCGATGAAAGTAGCTCAGGTTCAGTAAAGGTCAGGTGCTTTTATTGTAAAACTAGCCACCATGCTGTATATGTATCCTTTGCTGTCCAATGTATGACTTTCTGCCACCAAAACCCTTGAGTTAGGAATGCTGCTTACTTGCTTCTGTCTCTGCTTGGCATTTTGCCAAATTTGTGAACATTTGTGAAGAAATCGTGTTATTAATATTGCCCTCAGAGCCTCAGTGTCCAAAAGAGTCCTCAAACCAGGCAATTAATATTGGTCAGTTTTTAACAAAGTCCCTCTAGAGATTAAAACAACCACAAAATGAATAAAAGGAAGCGTAATATTTGGTTGTGCAAAACATGCTCCGTGATGGGAGTAAACTCAGTGGGCCAAACAATGTCTTATAAACAGACGGACAGCATACTGTATGAGTATGCACAATTAATTACTATTCACCATTATTTTACCAGGTAAGTTGACTGAGAACACATTCTCATTTACAGCAACAATCTGAGGAATCGTTACAGGGGAGAGGAGGGGGGATGAATGAGCCAATGTAAACTGTGGATGATTAGGTGGCTATGATGGTATGAGGGCCAGATTGGGAATTTAGCCAGGACACCAGGGTTAACACCCCTACTCTTACGATTAATTAATTGGGGAGGACGGGCTTGTGTTAATGACTGTAGCGGAATCAATGGAATGGTACTAAATACATCAAACACATGCTTTCCAGGTGTTTAATGCCATTCCATTTGCTTAGTTCCAGCCATTATTATGAGCAAAGGGCACGCTTTGGTTCGGCTGGCGCTGAGCCTACCTCGTGTGCTTGCATACTCTAATAAAGTGTACCTGCATACTCCCTTAAAATACCTTCGCTTGAAAATCAGGAAAAAGCAGCAATAGTATTGTTTGTCCATCTTGAAATGCTGTAGCTAGTATACTGCCTCAAAATAGTCAAAATTAATCTAAAATAACTCATTAATGTTGACGTTTTTGCCAAGGAGATCTTAGTCGCATAAAATCTAACTAAGCAGCCTGGTCTCATAGAGTAGACGTAACATAGTAAACGTCAATCCGGAACAGTCAAGCTAGTGTGATATTTTACATTTGGTAAGGTTACACAAGACAGAAGGTTACTTAAAACCTCTTAGGGATCCCTAAACGCCCACTCCCGCTTGAATCCCGGTAACGGGATTGATTTGACAACATCCAGTGAAATTGCAGCGAGCCAAATTCAAAAACAGAAATACTCATAATAAGAATTCACAGAACATACAAGTGTTAAACATCAAAATAAATCTTAACTTCTTGTTAACTTCTTAACCTCTTGAAACTAGGGGGCACTATTTTCATTTTTGGAAAAATAACGTTCCCAAAGTAAACAGGCTATTTTTCAGGACCAGATAATAGAATATGCATATAATTGACAGCTTAGGATAGAAAACACTCTAAAGTTTCCAAAACTGTAAAAATATTGTCTGTGAGTATAACAGAACTGATATTGCAGGCGAAAGCCTGAGAAATCGAATCAGGAAGTGACTCTTATTTAGAAACCTCTGCGTTCCTATGCGTCCTTATTGAGCAGTGAAAGGGATGTCAACCAGATTCCTTTTTCTATGGCTTCCCTAATGTGTCTAGTGTCACAAGACATAGTTTCAGTTTCACTTTCACTTTTAAGTTTCAGTTTCACTTTTATTTTGAAAAATGAGCGTGAGCGACAACATTGCGTCAGTGGTCAGCTGGTGGATCTCAGAGTGATGTGTGCGTAATAGACAAATGCGGCCATTGTTTCTCTCGCTCCTACTAAGAAGCCAACTGACCCGGTTGATATATTATCGAATAGATATTTGAAAAACACCTTGAGGATTGATTATATAAAAATGTTTGCCAAGTTTCTATCGATATTATGGATCTAATTTGGAATATTTTTCGGCGTTGTCGTGACCGGAAATTTCCGGTCGATTTCTCAGCCAAACGTGAAGAACAAACGGAGCTATTTCGGCTACAAAAATAATCTTTATGGAAAAAAGGAACATTTGCTATCTAACTGGGAGTCTCGTGAGTGAAAACATCCGAAGCTCAAAGGTAAACGATATAATTTGATTGCTTTTCTGATTTGTGACCAAGCTGCCTGCTGCTAGCTAGGCATAATGCTATGATGATAGCAGAACAGTAAACAAAGAGAGTAGCATATTTCAACCCTGCAGGCGCTACACAAAACGCAGAAATAAAATATAAAACATGCCTTACCTTTGACAAGCTTCTTTTGTTGGCACTCCAATATGTCCCATAATCATCACAATTGGTCCTTTTGTTCGATTAATTCCATCCATATATATCCAAAATGTCCATTTATTTGGCGCGTTTGATCCAGAAAAAAACAGCTTCCAATTGCGCAACGTCACTACAAAACATCTCAAAAGTTGCCTGTAAACTTTGCCCAAACACTTCAAACTACTTTTGTAATACAACTTTAGGTATTTTTAAACGTTAATAATCGATCAAATTGAAGACGGGTCTATCTGTGTTCAATACAGGAAGACAACAAACCAAGCTACTTTTCAAGTCTTGCGCAACTCTCAACAGTGTTACGCAGTTCCTAGATGTACTTCTTCATTGCACAAAGGAATAACCTCAACCAAATTCCAAAGACTGGTGACATCCAGTGGAAGCGGTAGGAACTGAAAACAAGTGCCTAAGAAATATCGTTTCCCACTGAGAACTCTACTGAACAAACAGAGACCTCAAAAAAAGAACCATCTGAACGGTTAGTTCTCAGGGTTTTGCCTGCTACATAAGTTCTGTTATACTCACAGACATGATTCAAGCAGTTTTAGAAACTTCAGAGTGTTTTCTATCCAAATCTACTAATAATATGCATATCTTATATTCTCGGCATGAGTAGCAGGAAGTTGAATTTGGACACGCTATTTATCTAAAAGTGAAAATGCTGCCCCCTATACCTTAAGAAGTTAATCCAGCCACTGTGTCAGATTTCAAAAAGGCTTTACGGCAAAAGCAGACAATGCGATTATCTGAGGACTGCACCCCGCATACAAACACATGAAAATCAGATTCAACAAGGCAGGTGCGTGACAAAAGTCAGAAATAGCAATATAATTAATGCCTTACCTTGAAGATCTTCTTCTGTTGGCACTCCAAAATGTCCCAGAAACATCACAAATGGTCCTTTTGTTCGATAATGTCCTTCATTATGTCCCAAAAATGTCCATTCATTTGGCTCATTTGATTCAGAAATACACCGGTTTCATCTCGTCCAACATGCCTACAAAGTATCTAATAATTTACCTGTAAACTTGGTCCAAACATTTCAAACAATGTTCCTAATCCAACCTAAGGTATCCTAAAACGTAAATAATTGATCCAATTTAAGAAGGGATATACTGTGTTCAATACCGGATAAAAACAACGTGAAGCGCATTCCAGGTCACGCACAACAAAAGACTTCATCTGAGTGACACATGGAAAGAACAGGACTACTTCTTCATTTCTCAAAAGAAAAACATCAACCAAATTCTAAAGACTGTTGACTGATAGTGGAAGCCATAGGAACTGCAACCAGATTCCTATTAAAAAGGGTTTCCCATAGAAAACTAATGGAAAACACATTGACCTCCAAAAATTGGATGGATTGTGCTCGGGGTTTCGCCTGCAAAATCAGTTCTGTTATACTCACAGACGTTATTCAAACAGTTTTAGAAACTGTAATAATAATATGCATATCCTAGCTTCTGTGCCTGGGTAGCAGGCAGCTTGCTTTGGACACGCTTTTCATCCGGACGTGAAAATACTTTGGTCTGGGTATCTGGGCGGATGTCAAATGTAAATGTCTTTCAACCCAAAGGTTGTGTGTTCAAATCTCATCACAGAGAATTTGAGCTAATTAGCAACTTACTACTTTTTAGCTACTTTACAACTACTTAGCATGTTAGCTAACCTTTCCCTTAGCCCTAACCGTAACCCTTTTAGCTAACCCTTCCGCTAAACCTAAACTTAACCCTTTAACCTAACTCCTAACCTTAACCCTAACCCTTAACCCCTAATCCTAACCCCTAGCCTAGCTAACTTTAACCAGCTATCTAACGTTAGCCAGCTATCTAACGTTAGCCAGCTATCTAACGTTAGTGTTAGCCACCTAGCTAACGTTAGCCACAACAAATTGGATTTTTTTACATATATGTTTTGCAAATTTGTAACATATTCTACATTTTGAAAATTCGTAACATATCATACAAATTGTAATTTGTAACATATACAAAATGGAGGATGGACATCCAAAAATGAATACATACCTTACAAAACGTAACATACACAATATATACAAAAGTATGTGGACACCCATTCAAATGAGTAGACTCGGCTATTTCAGCCACACATGTTGCTGACAGGTGTATAAAATTGAGCGCACAGCCTTGCAATCTCCATAGGCAAACATTGGCAGTAGAAATGCATTACTGAAGAGCTGAGTTACTTGTGTTTGAGAGTGTGAATTGGAAGGAGACGTTACACACAAACTGTTCCGAATTGTTTCACTTGTGGCGGAAGGGTAGCCTAGTGGTTAGAGCGTTGGACTAGTAACCGGAAGGTTGCAAATTCAAACCCCTGAGCTGACAAGAAAACTTGTCACCCTCTGTCGTTCTGCCCCTGAACAGGCAGTTAACCTAGGCCGTCATTGAAAATAAGAATTTGTTCTTAACTGACTTACCTAGTAAAACAAATGGGAAGCATTAACTTAACTCTCAGGTCCTCAACGGTAGAACTATTAATAGTACAAATTCAATCAGAAACAGTGCTTGCTGCCTGCTCATGGACCTTAGTCATCAGCTCAGGTATATGCTGTGACATCACCAGTGTTAGCTCTCTCTTGTTATCGTCTCTCCCTTTCCCAGAACATGCACTTAAATCCCCTAAGAGATTTCACTCTGCACCTTAAGTAAAAAAAAATTACACTGATTTATTTGACAACCTGGGTTCCCATGGTGACAGGTTTTTTCTGGGCTTCGAGACAGGTCCAACATTATTTCCAGGCTTGACAAAGAGGAGCAAAAAATGCTGTATAAAATAGATAATACAAATACTGAGCTGCTACCCCCCCCCCCCCCCCCCCCCCCCCCCCCCCACACCCCCTTTTTTTTAAATAACTACTAGGCTGCAATGCCTTCAGAAGGTCCGATCAACAGGCCCTCCGATTTGACACACTGAACTCTATCTGAGAAATAGTTGGTGAACCATGCCAGGCAGTCATTTGAGAAGCCAAGGCTATTGAGTCTGCCGATAAGAATGCGGTGATTAACAGAGTTGAAAGCCTTGGCCAGGTCGATGAAGACAGCTGCACAGTACTGTCTTTTATCAATGGCGGTTATGATATCGTTTAGGACCTTGAGCGTGGCTGAGGTGCACCCATGGCCAGCTCGGAAACCAGATTGCATAGTGGAGAAGGTATGGTGGGATTCAAAATGATCGGTGATCTGTTAATTAACTTGGCTTTTTAAAGATTTTAGAAAGGCAGGGCAGGATGGAAATAGGTCTATAACAGTTTGGGTCTAGAGTATCTCCCCCTTTGAAGAGGGCGATGACTGCGGCAGCTTTCCAATCTTTGGGGATCTCAGATGACACGAAAGAGAGGTTGAATAGGCTAGTAATTGGGGTTGCAACAATTTTGGTGGATATCTGGACCCTGGAGAGCTGGACCCCAGCTGATTTGTTGGGATCCAGATTTTGCAAAAGAACATCAGCTGTCTGTATTTGGGTGAAGGAGAAGCGGAGGGGGAGTCAAGTTGCTGCAAGGGGTGCTGAGATGTTGGCCAGGGTAGGGATAGCCAGGTGGAAAGCATGGCCAGCCGTGGAAAAATGCTTTTTGAAATGATCAATTATCGTAGAGTTATCGGTGGTGACAGTGTTGTGTTGGGGGTGTTTTTCAGCGGCAGGGACTGGGACACTAGTCAGGTTTGAGTGACTGATGAACAGAGTAAAGTACAGAGAGATCCTTGATGAAAACTTGCTCAAGAGTGCTCAGGGCCTCAGACTGATGTGATGGTTCACCTTCCAACAGAACAATTACCCTAAACAAGACAAGGCAGGAGTAGCTTCGGGACAAGTCTCTGAATGTCCTTGAGTGACACAGCCAGAGCCCGGACTTGAACGGGATCTAACATCTCTGGAGAGACCTGAAAATAGCTGTGCAGCAACGCTCCCCATCCAACCTGACAGAGCTTCAGATGTTCTTTAGAGAAGAATTGGAGAAACTCCCCAAATCAGGTGTACCATCCTGCAAAGCTGTCATCAAGGCAAAGGGTGGCTACTTTGAAGAATTTAAAATATGTTTTGATTTGTTTAACACCTTTTTGGTTACTACATGATTCCACATGTGTGATATCATAATTTTGATGTCTTCACTATTATTCTACAATGTAGAAAAACCCTTGAATTTGTAGGTGTCCAAACATTTGACTGGTACTGAATATGTTTTTGTACTCGTTGCCTGATTTATGAAGAAAAAAAAAATATTTTCATTTGTGAGTTCTTTGCCTTTTCCCGTGTTGATGGATGACAAAGGGATGTGTTACCTAATTTTTATACCCCAGTAAAACAGGAAGCCATGGAAGGCCACAATACAGTTCCTTAAACTGAGATTCATTTTCAAAAGTAGAATGATGTAACTTAGTTTGTTTTGGTTTTTTTAGGGGTGCCAACAATTTTGACACCTATCTTTTTGAGAGAAAAAAGTATTAATTGTTAAACAAAATCTATCTCTGAACAATTGTATTAGTATAATTTGTACTATCTATTTATACATTCTTTTTTTCAAATTTTTTATCAAGGGTGCAAATAATTTTGGACCTGACTGTAGGAGCAGAGGAGCAATTTACTAAGAGAGAGAATTAGCTCAGGCCTTTGCTGCTTCCATGCGAAAGGGAATTGTTTTAATTGTTTCACATATTAATAAGAGCCAAAGTCCTTTTGTGTGGAGATGTGGAGCGCTAAACCAGTTTTCATGGCTGGAGTCACATTCATTAAGATTCTGTTTGATCCTCATTCCAGGGGTTCGCTGTTGGTGCTGAAATATTAAAGTGCCAAGAATGAGTTGACACAGCGTCATTTAAAAAGTAGCAACAGAGCAGGAAACCATGTGTATGGTTTGTATGTGCTTAGGTGCTAAACATGTCTTCTCAGTATAGTATGTGATCTCTAATGAGGTAGCAATTCACCTTAATTACTTTTGTTAAGAAACTGTCTTTGCGTACTTAGGTTCCTTTTTTGTTTTCGTTAGTCTTTCTGACTAAATGCTTATGGGAAATCAGTTGATCCCTGCACTTACTCACTATACGTTACAATAATTACTATACTGTTGCTTACCCTTAGTTTGAAGTTCTAGTATGTACAGTAACCATCTGTACTAGAACTTAAAATGAAGGGTAAACTATTGAGAGTTTTCCCCCCAATGTATTGCAACACATGAGAGTGACAGTACACAGCGGGGAGACAGTGGGTTAGTGTTTGTACTATACTGTACGTGGGCAGCATTCCCTCAGTGCTGTTCATACAGTAGGTGAGAATCTTTTAAACTTCTCCTTTTCAGAGGAACAGAGGTTTTTAATCTTTCACCTGTAAGCCACAGGAAAGCCTCTGCTCTGCTCTCTGCTTAGATAATGACTGAAGCTCCACCAATTTGTCCCTGAGTCTCTCAAACAGTGACACATCAGCGTTTATCTCCACCTCTCCTTATTAAAATACTCTTTGAATATATTTTACTGTCTTGTGTACTTTAAGGATGTGTTCACATTATTGTTAAATTCAGTACTGTAGGTGTGGAGTCAGATTTGGAGTAGTTTGTCCTATTTTGGTTCAACAGTGAGCGATCTTTGTTTAGTCCCATGGGAAGCAGTGTGATACACCTTTTAGCTTAGTTTTCAGTGTCTGTGGGTTTACTTTCATAAGCATTGGTCTTTATAAGTGGGCTTATCCACAGTGAGGAAATGTTTCCTTATGAATCATTGAGTCCAGACTGTAGGATTTGAGAGGGTGGCGCAGAATGCCACAGACTGACAGGCTAGATCCCTCTCTAATAATGGCTTTAGGAGGATCTTAAGGTATATTCCAACAATCAACACACATCCTTCTGCTCTATGTTATTCTATAGACCATTGATCCTTTATATATCCTATAGGCAAAGCCATATCTGTATGTGCATTTCATATAGTCCATGAGCCAGACTATTAGTTTCTTCCTTGTGAAAGGGCAAGGACAGAGTACAAGGGAATGTTTGTCATTAGTGAGGACTGGCTTGGCTAACTCTGTGTTGGGCTTTTCCTGTTGATCTTTTACAAGCAGCAGTGTCCGCTTCAGAGACTTACAAGCTTTTTGTTTATATACCATTGGATCGTGGACATAAAGGGGTCTGCCTAGCTTATTCGGGAAGCCGGTAGAATGTCATAGACAAGCTGTTATGATCCCTTCCTTATTGTGACTGGAAACTGGGGGGCGAGGGGAGGGTAACAAATGAGCAGGTTGATGTTTATTGGCATGAATATTTCCCTGGAGGCAGAACTGAGCGTTTTCTGTCAGGTGGGCCAGCTGCAAAGTAAAAAAAAAATGCTTTTTGGTCTTAAATTAGGGTTAGGCATTAGGGTAGTAGTGTGGTTAGGTTTAAAAATCTGATTTCATGACTTTGTGGCTTTGCCAGCTAATGACCACTGCAGAGCTGCCTCCACAGCGAGATTCATGACAATAAATACCAACCTGCAACACATGATAGAGTGTGTTGGCACATTACTTATCAGAGTGTGTTGGCACATTACTTATCAATCTGATTAATTGATAGATGGAAAGTCCACTTATGTGTCTATCCGTCTGACCATATGTCTGTTGTGCGTTTGAATATACATGTGTCTCATTGTGCATCAGAATCATCTTTCTCCTTCTGTTCAGTCAGTTGGATGTCAATGTTGGCTGTCAGTGTCAAGCTGGGGAGGAACAGGTAATGGCTTTGAGGAGAGGATTGCTCATGTTCTCTCATTCTGCACCTTTGCCTTTTTCACCACTCTTTTGTGCTTTCGCTGTTTCCCCCCAACCCTGTTCACGTTGTCCCACCTTACCTTATCATCCCTTTTCTAATCCCTTTCCAGCACCTTCCCTGCCTCAGGTGGTCAGACAGAGACAGAAATTGAAAGAGGAAAGATGAGAACAGTAGATGTGCCTTTTGGCTGATGGCGGGGAAACAGCCCGCGTTGTTTTATGTGCTTGTAGTCAATTCCCTCGTTGAATTTCCTCAGTGTTTCTAAAGAGATGACAAACCCCTTGTGAATAGTACCCATAACCATAATATGCCAATGTGAATTGTCTTAAGACCTGTATCAAATAAATCAAATAACACACACTTTTTTTTTTACACCTGTTTGTGTGCGTATGTGTGCCCTCTTCTTCTCTGATGTATGTGTCGTCAACTTTAATCTTCCTGTCCCATTGTTCTCTATAGACCGCAGGTGAGTGGGAGCAGCCCCTGCAGAATGCTGAATGACAGCACCTGCCGAAGGTACAAACAGCAACACTACAAACAATGAGCTTCTGTTTAATGTCAAGTGTTCATCTGTTTCCTGCTACTACAAATTGCATCACTGGTGTTTGCTTTAATCAGGGGTGGGAGGTGACATAGAGAGAGAGTAGAGAAAGAATGATGGACAGAAATGGATATATGCTGTATGTATTTCTCTTTTTCATCTATTCATATGACGAGTAACTAACTCAGGAGTACCTCATTTCATCATGTACTTATATATTTTCATATACTGTAAGCTATTATGTAAGGACTAGCAAGCAGAGACCAAAACGGAAACCAATTCTTCTTCTGCCATGGGTTTATAGGTTTAGTTGAAGGACTGGAACCTAATGCTACTGACAGAAGAACACCGGGGGCTGTTCTTCACTGCCACGGAGGAAGCATAACTGAGCAGCTCAAGTGCACATGGATGATGTTCTCATATTCTCCAATCCACACAGTGATTTAGTCAGGAGTGCACGGGAGATTGCAAAGGAATCTGAATGACAGCTTTGTGATTCATTCTCCATCATGGTTCTGTCTGTCTGAAATGATCTCTGGCTATTTGCACCCCAAGTAGACCCTTAGACAAACACTGTGCTTTGTTGGAGAATAAGAGGAGAGTGGATGAGATGGGACAAATGTAGGTGGATGGTTGTTGTGAGGAGTGTGCCTTGGATATGGTTATAGGGCCAGGAGATTTCCTTATTTTTCCAATCAGTGCAGGAACAACTTTGGGCCCAAGTTGTAGTCTTTAACAATGTTTTTAATTCCCCAACTGTGGTACTCAGGGCTGTGAAAACAAAATGGGGCTCCTCAGGAAGGTGGTGTCTGGCCAGCTGTGGGGCCCCACGTGGGCCCTCTGTATTCCTGTTTTCTAGATGTCCTTTGATCAGATAATTGCCCCTCAAACCCAGAGTTTGAAGGCCCTGAGAGTCGCTATGGCGACGCGGCTCTCCATCCTCTTTTTCCATTGAGTAGTCTTTAGTGGGTCTAGCTTGTGTGGGAAGGATTGCCTGGGTTGCAGAAGGAATCAGCATGCCATGCTCCATGGGGCACACTGGCCAGTTATATTGTATCCTTTTGAAAACCAACACAAAAGAGCATTTTACATGTAATGCCAGTGTTAAATGAATCAGGTTCATGGTGAAAGTTAGGTCTGTATATGATTAGAATACAGTTTTACATTTAAAATGTAAGATAAAAATGTAAGACCCTTTGCATGGGTGGACTCCTTCACCCTCCTGAGATTTGCTGAAAATCACACAGAGGGACATGTGTGTGGGTCTGTTGGTGAGTGTTTTGCACAGAGAAAAGCCCTGTGCTGAGTTGAATTGGTCTCCTACGCTGTGCAAATAGCCCATCTTTGTTGCTATGCTAATGCCCCACTACAGACCATACAATGGCTTCCAGATGCATAATGGCACAATCAATCAAGCTAGCATCTTGTTTTATAGCAGTGATCAGATCACAAACACTCCAACATACACATCGCACCATCCTCTCTCTCTCTCTCTCTCTCTCTCTCTTCTTCTCATCATTTCTGTTCAGTGCACACACACTCTCTCTCTTACTCTCTCGTTCTTTCTTTCTGACTCTCTCTAATGAACCCACAGAGTGCAGGTGTAATTAAAAAATATACATACACTACAATTAATGTTGTATATGACTATTGTAGCTGGAAACGGATGATTGTACGCCTATGTAGATTTACATAAACAGAGGCCCATTATCAGCAACCATTACTCCCGTGTTCCAATGGCACGTTGTGTTAGCTAATCCAAGTTTATAATTTTAAAAGGCTAAATGATCGTTAGAAAACCCTTTTGCCATTATGTTAGCACACCTGAAAACTGTTATCCTGATTAAAGAAGCAATTAAAACTAGCCTTCTTTAGACTAGTTGAGTATCTGGAGCATCAGCATTTGTGTTCGATTACAGGCTCAAAATGGCCAGAAAAAAATACTTTCTTCTGAAACTTGTCAGTCTATTCTTGTTCTGAGAAATGAAGGCTATTCCATGTGAGAAATTGCCAAGAAACTGAAGATCTCGTACAACGCTATGCACTACTCTCTTCACAGAACAGCGCAAACTGGCCCTAACCAGAATAGAAGTGGAGCGAGAGTGGGATGCCCCGGTGCACAACTGAGCAATAGGACAAGTACATTAGAGTGTCTAGTTTGAGAAACAGACGCCTCATAAATCCTCAACTGGCAGCTTCATGAAATAATACCTGCAAAACACCAGTCTCAATGTCAACAGTGAAGAGGTGACTCTGGGATGCTGGCCTTCTAGGAAGAGTTGCAAAGAAAAAGTCATATTTCAGACTGGCCAATAAAAAAAAAAGATTAAGATGGGCAAAATAACACAGACACTGGACAGATGAACTCTGCCTGGAAGGCCGGTAGCCCGTTGTCGCCTCTTCACTGTTGACGTTCACTGAGACTGGTGATTTGCGGGTTTATTTAATGAAGCTGCCAGTTGAAGTCTGTTTCAATTTTATGTTATTTTGATGGACAAAAACTGTGATTTTCTTTCAAAAACAAGGACATTTCTAAGTGACCGCAAACCTTTGAATGGTAGTGTATGTCCCCCATTCATATAAGCACACACACACACACACACACACACACACACACACACACACATTATAGTAGGGGAGTGTCATCGGCTTACTAGGTTCTTGGTTTATAAAGCTTGTTATTGTGGAGCTTTCAACTTTGACTTGCTGTCACTAGTTTTGAATTCCATTGCATTCTCTTTTTTATATATCCCTGTGACATGCCTCAATTGCAAAATACAATTTGAACTTCCTGAAATTATTCATACTAGGATAGACAATTAGCACGTCAGTGATGGATATCAACATTACGCATTAGATTTTGTTCTTATTTTGATATCTGATCATGTTGCCTATAACATTTTTTTTGTGTGTGTAAGTAGTTCAGGGATGTTACTGGTGATGTCTGTGATTAGCTCAACCACCAGTCTGTTGTGAAAAAAAGTGATTATTTGCTGTGGGCTGATTTGGGTATATCTCTATACACAATTATTCCTACAAGAAAAACTAAATGATGCTTATACTTCCATAATGCTTTCTATTGCTGATAGACTTGTAAATGTAGGTGAATCAACACAAATAACTATTTCCCCATAAAATACTATGACAAATGCCTAAGAGATTATACGAAGCTCCAAGTAAGCATACAAATCAACACAGAAGTACAGAAGATCCTGAAATAGGACATGGTTTATTGAACACTACAAAGCATGCTTGACATGGGCATGAGTGATCAGCTCTGACATCCTGCAAACCTGTTTATACAGCTTCGTAAAAAAAAAACTCCTGGTATAATAATAATATTAATAATAATACAATTAGTTTAATTAAACAACATTACTGTCAACTGTCAACATTACTGTCAACCTTTCAGTAGACCCATGTTTGACTGACTAATGCTACTGAAATGGTTGTAAGATTTGTCTTCTGCAGACATCAGTCCCAACTCTGCAGTCAACCGTTTTACATCATAAACGGATTATGTAATATGCTTATGTTTTGCAGTAGTGACATTTTATTATTTTCTTAAAGGCACTTTGGAAGTCTTTGTTGAAATATGCGTAAATTATTGGGTTCAGTAGAGAGTTGGAGTACCCGAGCCAGTTAATGACGTCCTCGAGCCACTTTGGCATTTGGCACGACTGGCAAAAGGGCATTACCAGGGCGACAATAAAGAAAGGCAACCAGCAAAAGATAAAAGTGCCCATAATTATACCCAGCGTCTTCACAGTCTTGCGCTCTCTGGCCATGGCCATCTTTCTCTTTGCCTCCATGTTCTTATCTTGTCTGCTCTCAAAGAGCGGCTCGGAATTGGGGTTGTTGGGGAGTGGCAGGTTGTTTTTTGAGTTGCTGTGAACCTCGATAACCTCCAACAAATCGCCGTGCTTGACCGCACCGTTTACGCATGGGGTTGGTTTGGGCTCCACGCTCCTCTTCCAGCTTTTACTCGGGTCCCCGTTGGTCCTCTTGTGGAAAAGAGCAGGGGACAGTGCCAAACAAGAATCAGACACTTTCTTTTTCTCTGTTTTACGCACAGTTCTCATGATTCTAAACCTGGCAGCTTTGAATATCCGTCCATATAAGACCAACATGAGTATCAACGGAATGTAGAACGCGCCGAATGTCGAGTAGATTGTGTACCAGGGGTCTCGACTTATCATGCACTGCTCGGGATTAGCTATGTCCTCCGCTTTACTACTCGGCTGGGAACGCATGATCAACATGGGTGGAACAGAGATGGAAAACCCGACAAACCAGGTGACACTGATCAGAACCGCCGCTCTTCTGGGCGTCCTCTTCTTCATATACTCTATAGGTTCGGTAATGGCCCAGTACCTGTCCAAGGCGATGGCGCAAAGGTGCAGTATAGATGATGTACAACATAACACATCTAAAGAGATGAAAATGTCACATGGTACCTGTCCGAGAGTCCACCTGTTTAAGACTTGGTAAAGGGCCGCCATGGGCAACACCAGAACCGATACCATCAGATCAGTCACAGCCAGAGACCCAATCAGATAGTTCCCTACATTCTGAAGATTTCTCTCCAGGGCGATGGCTGCAACCACACACGCGTTCCCAAATACGGCACAGAGGATAAGTACGGCAAGAAGAAAGGACGTGAAGATTTGGGAACTTAGTTTCATCTCTGCATCAGCTGTCGAGGTTTCGTTATGAAAATCAAATGGAAACCATGCGGCCGTAGTGTTGTTTCTTTCCTCCATGGTGATGAAAAAGGAAGCGCTCCTCAGTTACTACGTGTCAGTTCCAGTGCGCAACAGAGCTCCATCCTTGGAGAGCATTTGGTGATCTGAGCTGGATTCTTTGCGTCCTTCGCATAGCATTGCATACACTCCCTGTGCCGGGGGGTGAAGACTGACGAAACTGTATATTTATACCAGTGATGGAAAATACGTCAGTTGCCTGTGAGGTTGAAATAACGATTTTCTCTGCGCACCAACAGTTGGGCTCTCTCTGAGAGAGTGCGGGCAGTGAGATGCAGGCGCTATCATCACTAGGACATTACCAACAGGTTTTGATAGAACAGCAATGACAGTGAATTTGCATGGAATATCCCCCCTCGTCCAAACACACACACACACACACACATTTTAAAGGTTTATGTATTTATTATTCACCACGTTTTGTCAAGAGCAAGAGCAATTATTCTCGAAAACCACAGCTTGAACGGAAACAGTAGGCTACATATGCCTATCCTTTCTCAATGCTGAAAATAATAAAAACGAATCTGCCATTGCTGATCTTGCTTCAAAATAAAGATGCTGAATGTATGTATATATGTTTCCCTCGGATCAGAGAGAGGAAACTTCTGTACACCTCGATGTGAGCAGCAGGGCCGACGCTGCCACCTGGCGTAGGCCTAGATGGCAGCGTGGATGTAGGATGGTGCATATTTTTTTGTTAGTATGGCGCATCTGACTGCGTAACTACAAGCAATGACGTAATTGTCCTCTAACTTTCTGTTGTCCACCAAATTCTTCTTAAATTAAAATATAAATTCCTCGTTTTGAGGGAATGCAAAGGAATTTGGAAATTCCAGGTAGGATATTTTATGTCTTAAGTATGGCCATTGTTTGAAATACCATCGTCATAAACATTTGCATAGAAATTATTTGGCTAAATTTACAATGTTGGGCTATCAACTCAATCGCCGACCGAGACTAACGCCAGGGGTATTTTGTTGTTGTTTTGGGTTTGCTTGCTCGATTTAACATTAGCTCAAACTGGATCGTTTTGGCATTGGCTATCCCTATAAAATAAATAGTACGCCAAATTCATATTAATACACATTTACGAATATCCAAATGTAAATGTTAGTTTTAATATCATGAATTTGCCATACTATTTATAGCGCTATAGGATCATGGCCATGCACGCTCTGAGTCATTGAACTGCATCATCATCATCGTTAAATAGAGTAGATGGGCTACTGTTTCTTCATTTAAGTTTAGTCACTTATGCTAAAATGTAGGCTATTGTGTATACGAATATAGCTAGCTATCTACACATAACAGTAAAGCGTTTTTCAGTAAACAAAGTCTCAGGAGTCATCACATGGATCATATATTGTGATTTAGCCTTTTGAGGTTCACCTCCTGACAGTATGTTCATTGTAAAACAAAAAAGTTCCCAATAGGCTTATCACCTGTGCTGAATTGCAGTCACATGTTCTGGTATCCTTTCCTTAGGAGGAAAGAGATGCTCCGTGCCTGTGTGTGTGCCTGTAGCCTACCGTGCCCTCTTTTTCATTGCTGTTCTCACCTGCCACAGAATCAGACATCGGTCTCCATGGTCAAACCAGGGAAGGTGGCTATTTTCTGCTGCAGGAGGTTTCGTAGGCTTTGTACACGGAACATGCATGCATCCGGTGGGTGAGAGTGGGTTACTTTTCCAGTTAGCATTGTGTATGGAAAGCACACAGGACATTATTCTAGTTATGACTCCCAAGGCAATTGTTCAGAGGCCGTATATATCAAACATCTCAGAGTAGGAGTGCTGATCTAGGATCAGTTCCCCCCTGTCCATGTACTCTTATTCGTTGTGAACTAAAATGCTAAACTGATCCTAAATCAGCACCCATACTCTGAGATGTTTACTCTGCCTTAGACTGCAAAAACATCCAAGTAATGTTGGGTGTAGGGAAATTCCACGTTAATGTTTGTAAAGAAAGTAAATGCAAAACAAACACTATATAGCCTCAAAACATGGTTAAAACTGTAATTTTGATATCATGGAAGGTCAGTCCTTCCGGTGCCGACAGAGATGGCCGCCTCGCTTCGCGTTCCTAGGAAACTATGCAGTGTTTTGTTTTTTTACGTGTTATTTCTTACATTAGTACACCAGGTCATCTTAGGTTTCATTACATACAGTCGAGAAGAACTACTGAATATAAGATCAGCGTCAACTCACCATCAGTACGACCAAGAATATGTTTTTCGCGACGCGGATTCTGTGTTCTGCCTTTCACCCAGGACAACGGAATGGATCCCATGCAGCGACCCAAAAAAACGACTCCGAAAAAGAGGGAAACGAGGCGGTCTTCTGGTCAGACTCCGGAGACGGGCACATCGTGCACCACTCCCGAGCATTCTTCTCGCCAATGTCCAGTCTCTTGACAACAAGGTTGATGAAATCTGAGCAAGGGTAGCATTCCAGAGGGACATCAGAGACTAACGTTCTTTGCTTCACGGAAACATGGCTCACTGGAGAGACGCTATCGGAGGCGGTGCAGCCAGCGGGTTTCTCCACGCATCGCGCCGACAGAAACAAACATCTTTCTGGTAAGAAGAGGGGCGGGGGCGTATGCCTTATGGCTAACGTGACATGGTGTGATGAAAGAAACATACAGGAACTCAAATCCTTCTGTTCACCTGATTTAGAATTCCTCACAATCAAATGTAGACCGCATTATCTACCAAGAGAATTCTCTTCGATTATAATCACAGCCGTATATATCCCCCCCCAAGCAGACACATCGATGGCTCTGAACAAACTTTATTTGACTCTTTGCAAACTGGAATCCATTTATCCGGAGGCTGCATTCATTGTAGCTGGGGATTTTAACAAAGCTAATCTGAAAACAAGACTCCCTAAATTTTATCAGCATATCGATTGCGCAACCAGGGGTGGAAAAACCTTGGATCATTGTTACTCTAACTTCCGTGACGCACATAAGGCCCTGCCCCGCCCTCCTTTCGGAAAAGCTGACCACGACTCCATTTTGTTGATCCCTGCCTACAGACAGAAACTAAAACAAGAGGCTCCAACGCTGAGGTCTGCCCAACGCTGGTCCGACCAAGCTGACTCCACACTCCAAGACTGCTTCCATCACGTGGACTGGGACATGTTTCGTATTGCGTCAGATAACAATATTGACGAATACGCTGATTCGGTGTGCGAGTTCATTAGAACGTGCGTTGAAGATGTCGTTCCCATAGCAACGATTAAAACATTCCCTAACCAGAAACCGTGGATTGATGGCAGCATTCGCGTGAAACTGAAAGCGCGAACCACTGCTTTTAATCAAGGCAAGGTGATTGGTAACATGACCGAATACAAACAGTGCAGCTATTCCCTCCGCAAGGCTATCAAACAAGCTAAGCGTCAGTACAGAGACAAAGTAGAATCTCAATTCAACGGCTCAGACACAAGAGGCATGTGGCAGGGTCTACAGTCAATCACGGACTACAAGAAGAAATCCAGCCCAGTCACGGACCAGGATGTCCTGCTCCCAGGCAGACTAAATAACTTTTTTGCCCGCTTTGAGGACAATACAGTGCCACTGACACGGCCTGCAACGAAAACATGTGGACTCTCCTTCACTGCAGCCGAGGTGAGTAAGACATTTAAACGTGTTAACCCTCGCAAGGCTGCAGGCCCAGACGGCATCCCCAGCCGCGCCCTCAGAGCATGCGCAGACCAGCTGGTCGGTGTGTTTACGGACATATTCAATCAATCCCTATACCAGTCTGCTGTTCCCACATGCTTCAAGAGGGCCACCATTGTTCCTGTTCCCAAGAAAGCTAAGGTAACTGAGCTAAACGACTACCGCCCCGTAGCACTCACTTCCGTCATCATGAAGTGCTTTGAGAGACTAGTCAAGGACCATATCACCTCCACCCTACCCGACACCCTAGACCCACTCCAATTTGCTTACCGCCCAAATAGTTCCACAGACGATGCAATCTCAACCACACTGCACACTGCCCTAACCCATCTGGACAAGAGGAATACCTATGTGAGAATGCTGTTCATCGACTACAGCTCGGCATTCAACACCATAGTACCCTCCAAGCTCGTCATCAAGCTCGAGACCCTGGGTCTCGACCCCGCCCTGTGCAACTGGGTACTGGACTTCCTGACGGGCCGCCCCCAGGTGGTGAGGGTAGGCAACAACATCTCCTCCCCGCTGATCCTCAACACTGGGGCCCCACAAGGGTGCGTTCTGAGCCCTCTCCTGTACTCCCTGTTCACCCACGACTGCGTGGCCACGCACGCCTCCAACTCAATCATCAAGTTTGCGGACGACACAACAGTGGTAGGCTTGATTACCAACAACGACGAGACGGCCTACAGGGAGGAGGTGAGGTCCCTCGGAGTGTGGTGTCAGGAAAATAACCTCACACTCAACGTCAACAAAACTAAGGAGATGATTGTGGACTTCAGGAAACAGCAGAGGGAACACCCCCCTATCCACATCGATGGAACAGTAGTGGAGAGGGTAGCAAGTTTTAAGTTCCTCGGCATACACATCACAGACAAACTGAATTGGTCCACTCACACAGACAGCATCGTGAAGAAGGCGCAGCAGCGCCTCTTCAACCTCAGGAGGCTGAAGAAATTTGGTTTGTCACCAAAAGCACTCACAAACTTCTACAGATGCACAATCGAGAGCATCCTGGCGGGCTGTATCACCGCCTGGTACGGCAACTGCTCCGCCCACAACCGTAAGGCTCTCCAGAGGGTAGTGAGGTCTGCACAACGCATCACCGGGGGCAAACTACCTGCCCTCCAGGACACCTACACCACCCGATGTTACAGGAAGGCCATAAAGATCATCAAGGACATCAACCACCCGAGCCACCGCCTGTTCACCCCGCTATCATCCAGAAGGCGAGGTCAGTACAGGTGCATCAAAGCTGGGACCGAGAGACTGAAAAACAGCTTCTATCTCAAGGCCATCAGACTGTTAACCTTTCTGATCTCCCCATCCCGGATCCGGGTTCGTGAATACAGACTCAAGCTCATTACCATAACGCAACGTTAACTATTCATGAAAATCGCAAATGAAATGAAATAAATATGCTAGCTCTCAAGCTTAGCCTTTTGTTAACAACACTGTCATCTCAGATTTTCAAAATATGCTTCTCAACCATTGCAAAACAATCATTTGTGTAACAGTATTGATGGCTAACGTAGCATTTAGCATTAGCATTCAGCTGGCAACATTTACACAAAAAAACAGAAAAGCATTCAAAAAAATCATTTACCTTTGAAGAACTTCAGATGTTTTCATTGAGGAGACTCTCAGATAGCAAATGTTCAGTTTTTCCTGAAAGATTATTTGTTTAGGACAAATCGCTCCGTTTTCTGCGTCACGTTTAGCTATGAAAAAACCCCTGTATCCAGGATTGTGTAAATCTATCAGCAAGCTCATTAGCATAACACAACGTTAACTATTTATGAAAATCGCAAATGAAATGAAATAAATATGCCATCTCTCAAGCTTAGCCTTTTGTAAACAACACTGTCATCTCAGATTTTCAAAATATGCTTCTCAACCATAGGAAAACAATCATTTGTGTAAAAGTAGCTAGCTAGAGTTAGCATTTCGCGTTAGCATTTAGCGTTAGCATTAGCGTTAGCATCCAGCACGCAACATTAACAAAAACATAAAAGCCTTCAAATAAAATCATTTACCTTTGAAGAACTTCTGATGTTTTCAATGAGGATACTCTCAGTTAGATAGCAGATGCTCAGTTTTTCCAAAAAGATTCCTTGTGTATTAGAAATAGCTCCGTTTTATACATCACATTTGGCTACCAAAAAAAATCCATAAATTCAGTCCTCAAAACGCAAACTTTTTTCCAAATTAACTCCATAATATCGACTGAAAACATGGCAAACGTTGTTTAGAATCAATCCTCAAGGTGTTTTTCACATATCTCTTCATTGATACATCGTTCTTGGAAACATGCTTTCTCTCCTGAATCCCAGGAGAAAATGACCGCACCTGAAGATTACGCACAAATTTAGACAAAGGACACCGGGCGGACCTCTGGAAAATGTAGTCTCTTATGGCCAATCTTCCAATGATATGCCTACAAATACGTCACAATGCTGCTAAGACCTTGGGCGAACGACAGAAAGTGTAGGCTCATTCCTTGCGCAATCACAGCCATATAAGGAGAGAATGGAAAACAGAGCTTCAGAAATTCTGCTAATTCCTGGGTGATGCATCATCTTGGTTTCGCCTGTAGAATGAGTTCTGGGGCACTTACAGACAAAATCTTTGCAGATTCTGAAACTTCAGAGTGTTTTCTTTCCAAAACTGTCAAGAATATGCATAGTCGAGCATCTTTTCGTGACAAAATATCGCGCTTAAAACGGGAACGTTTTTTATCCAAAAATGAAATAGCGCCCCTAGAGCTCTAACTGGTTAAACAGCCACCACTAACATTGAGTGGCTGCTGCCAACACACTGCCACTGACACTGACTCAACTCCAGCCACTTTAATAATGGGAATTGATGGGAAATGATGTAAATATATCACTAGCCACTTTAAACAATGCTACCTTATATAATGTTACTTACCCTACATTATTAATCTCATATGCATACGTATATACTGTACTCTATATCATCGACTGCATCCTTATGTAATACATGTATCACTAGCCACTTTAACTATGCCACTTTGTTTACATACTCACCTCATGTACAGTGCCTTGCGAAAGTATTCGGCCCCCTTGAACTTTGCGACCTTTTGCCACATTTCAGGCTTCAAACATAAAGATATAAAACTGTATTTTTTTGTGAAGAATCAACAACAAGTGGGACACAATCATGAAGTGGAACGACATTTATTGGATATTTCAACAAATCAAAAACTGAAAAATTGGGCGTGCAAAATTATTCAGCCCCTTTACTTTCAGTGCAGCAAACTCTCTCCAGAAGTTCAGTGAGGATCTCTGAATGATCCAATGTTGACCTAAATGACTAATGATGATAAATACAATCCACCTGTGTGTAATCAAGTCTCCGTATAAATGCACCTGCACTGTGATAGTCTCAGAGGTCCGTTAAAAGCGCAGAGAGCATCATGAAGAACAAGGAACACACCAGGCAGGTCCGAGATACTGTTGTGAAGAAGTTTAAAGCCGGATTTGGATACAAAAAGATGTCCCAAGCTTTAAACATCCCAAGGAGCACTGTGCAAGCGATAATATTGAAATGGGAGGAGTATCAGACCACTGCAAATCTACCAAGACCTGGCCGTCCCTCTAAACTTTCAGCTCATACAAGGAGAAGACTGATCAGAGATGCAGCCAAGAGGCCCATGATCACTCTGGATGAACTGCAGAGATCTACAGCTGAGGTGGGAGACTCTGTCCATAGGACAACAATCAGTCGTATATTGCACAAATCTGGCCTTTATGGAAGAGTGGCAAGAAGAAAGCCATTTCTTAAAGATATCCATAAAAAGTGTCGTTTAAAGTTTGCCACATGCCACCTGGGAGACACACCAAACATGTGGAAGAAGGTGCTCTGGTCAGATGAAACCAAAATTGAACTTTTTGGCAACAATGCAAAACGTTATGTTTGGCGTAAAAGCAACACAGCTGAACACACCATCCCCACTGTCAAACATGGTGGTGGCAGCATCATGGTTTGGGCCTGCTTTTCTTCAGCAGGGACAGGGAAGATGGTTAAAATTGATGGGAAGATGGATGGAGCCAAATACAGGACCATTCTGGAAGAAAACCTGATGGAGTCTGCAAAAGACCTGAGACTGGGACGGAGATTTGTCTTCCAACAAGACAATGATCCAAAACATAAAGCAAAATCTACAATGGAATGGTTCAAAAATAAACATATCCAGGTGTTAGAATGGCCAAGTCAAAGTCCAGACCTGAATCCAATCGAGAATCTGTGGAAAGAACTGAAAACTGCTGTTCACAAATGCTCTCCATCCAACCTCACTGAGCTCGAGCTGTTTTACAAGGAGGAATGGGAAAAAATGTCAGTCTCTCGATGTGCAAAACTGATAGAGACATACCCCAAGCGACTTACAGCTGTAATCGCAGCAAAAGGTGGCGCTACAAAGTATTAACTTAAGGGGGCTGAATAATTTTGCACGCCCAATTTTTCAGTTTTTGATTTGTTAAAAAAGTTTGAAATATCCAATAAATGTCGTTCCGCTTCATGATTGTGTCCCACTTGTTGTTGATTCTTCACAAAAAATACAGTTTTATATCTTTATGTTTGAAGCCTGAAATGTGGCAAAAGGTCGCAAAGTTCAAGGGGGCCGGATACTTTCGCAAGGCACTGTACCAAATTACTTTTACAGACGGCAAATTGTTCCCCCAAAACTAAATATAAGCGTTGATATTAGTTGGCAGGGGTCTTTAACTCAACATGATTGTGTTTTCATGTGTTTTTCATACCCTTTAATTTTATGTTAGATGTTTTCTAAGACCCCTTTTCCATCCGTTTCACCAGAAATCAAAGCCTTTCCTTAATCCACATTTTTAAGATGGAAAATTGTAAAACATTTATACCTACGCTTTCATTTCCCAAAAATATAGGCTCATAGCTTTCATTTGACTTCCAATTTGATATGCTCCTATGAACTTCACACATTGGTCCTCATGGGGCCTTTTACATGGAAATGACCTGTATTAAAGGTCAGTAGCTTCAGTCCAAATAATCCTGTCAATCCCTTGTAAAGTTCATGAATACAGGGACGAGAAGGAGGTAGGCTAGGGATGACGATGATGTTGACAACGACGATGGTAATGTGTTGTTGATGATTTTGTTAGCACATTGTTATGTTGTTGACGAGATGATCTAAAAATGCACAGAGCACTTTACTTATTAGGCAACTTTGGCTTGCTATACTTTTGTGCTGCTGCTAATGTTGGTCACTAGTAGGTCCACTGTATATATTTGTATTGATGGCTGTCAGCCCTATGACATGATGTACTTGCTCAAACAATCTTAAGGAAGTTTGTTCTGAAGTGTCTGTCCTCTATCTGAGAAATATAAGAAGGATCAGGAAACATTTATTTTAAATGTATTTAACCCCTTATTTTTGGAACTAAACCGTCTCCATATACGGTACCAGTCAAAAGTTTGGACACACCTACTCATTTATTTTTATTTTTTTACTATTTTCTACATTTTAGTATAATAGTGAAGACATCAAAACTATGAAATAACACATATGGAATCAAATTATATTTATTTTTGAGATTCTTCAAAGTAGCCACCCTTTGTCTTGATGACAGCTGTGCATCGTTTCTTCCATTCTTCTCTGCAGATCCTCTCAAGCTCTGTCAAGTTGGATGGGGAGCGTCGCTGCACAGCTATTTTCAGGTCTCTCCAGAGATATTTGATCGGGTTCAAGTCCGGGCTCTGGCTGGGCCAATCAAGGACATTCAGAGACTTGTCCCAAAGCTACTCCTGTGTTGTCTTGGCTGTGTGCTTAGGGTCATTGTCCTGTTGGAAGGTGAACCTTTGCCCCCGTCTGAGGTCCTGCGCTCTCTGGAGCAGGTTTTCATCAAGGATCTCTCTGTACTTTGCTCTGTTCATCTTTCCCTCAATCCTGACTAGTCTCCCAGTCCCTGAAAAACATCCCCACAGCATGATGCTGCCACCACCATGCTTCACCGTAGGGATGGTGCCAGGTTTCCTCCAGACGTGATGCTTGGAATTCAGGCCAAAGAGTTCAATCTGGGTTTAATCAGACCCTAGAATCTTGTTTCGCATGGTCTGAGAGTCCTTTAGGTGCCTTTTGACAAACTCCAAGCGGGCTGTCCAGCCTTTTCCTGAGGAGTGGCTTCCGTCTGGACACTCTACCATAAAGGCCTGATTGGTGGAGTCCTGCAGAGATAGATGTCCTTCTGGAAAGTTCTCCCATCTCTACAGAGGAACTCTGGAGCTCTGTCAGAGCTACTATCGGTTTCTTGGTCACCTCCCTGACCAAGGCCCTTCTCCCCTGATTGCTCAGTTTGGCTGGGCGGCCAGCTCTAGGAAGAGTCTTGGTGGTTCCAAACTTCTACTATTTAAGAATAATGGAGGCCACTGTGTTCTTGGGGACCTTCAATGCTGCAGACATTTTTTGGTACCCTTCCCTGGATCTGTGCCTCGACACAATCATGTCTCTGAGCTATACAGACAATTCCTTCGACCTCACGGCTTGGTTTTTGCTCTGACATGCACTGTCAACTGTGGGACCTTATGTAGACAGGTGTGTGCCTTTCCAAATCATGTCTAATCAATTGAATGTACCACAGGTGACTCCAATCAAGTTGTAGAAACATCTCAAGGATGATTAATGGAAACAGGATGCACCTGAGCTCAATTGACTCTCATAACAAAGGGTCTGAATACTTATGTAAATAAGGTATTTACATATATTTTTTTATAAATTTGCAAAAATGTCTCACTTCGTCATTATGGGGTATTGTGTGTAGATTGACGATAACTTCATTTTATTTAATCCGTTTTCGAATAAGGTTGTAACGTAACAAAATTTTGGAAAGGGAAGGGTTCTGAATACTTTCCGACTGCACTGTATTTCCATATAATTTTTTCAACTGGTATCGGGGGACCTTAAGGCAAGTCTTGTGAGGCCTGTGGGCAACAACCGACATGTACGTGTTTGTGAGAGTCTCCCCTTTTCACAGAGATGTGTAGAAAGGAAGAACACCATCGTGTTTGTGAGAGTCTCATCTTTACATACAGGGGTCATAATAATTTGTAGCCTACTACAGACGATTTTGTGAGAATACCGATTTTCGGGATGTCTCATGGTCTGACAAACATCGCTCCAGGTCTGTAACCTTTCACCGCAGTGCGTCATCAGCGGATGTGGTGGTTTGAGACGCATCCAATGCAGCTCTCTCTAGCTTAAACTGACAGATTTTTATGGGGAGGTAGCATTACCTTTAATTGTTTAACTTGGGTCAAATGTTTCGGGTAGCCTTCCACAAGCTTCCCACAATAAGTTGGGGGAATTTTGTCCCATTACTCCTGACAGCTGGTGTAACTGAGTCAGGTTTGTAGGCCTCCTTGCTCGCACACGCTTTTTCAGTTCTACCCACACATTTTCTATGGGATTGAGATCAGGGCTTTGTGATGGCCTCTCCAATACCTTGACTTTGTTGTTCTTAAGCCATTTTGCCACAACTTTGGAAGTTTGCTTGGGGTCATTGTCCATTTGGAAGACCCATTTGCGACCAAGCATTCACTTCCTGACTGATGTCTTGAGATGTTGCTTCAATATATCCACATAATTTTCTTTCCTCATGATGCCATCTATTTTGTGAAGTGTACCAGTCCCTCCTACAGCAAAGCACCCCCACAACTTGATGCTGACACCCCCGTGCTTCACGGTTGGGATGGTGTTCTTCGGCATGCAAGCCTCCCCCTTTTTACTCCAAACATAGCGATGTTCATTATAGCCAAACAGTTCTATTTTTGTTTCATCAGACCAGAGGACATTTCTCCAAAAAGTACAATCTGTGTCCTCATGTGCAGCTGCAAACTGTAGTCTGGCTTTTTTATGGTGGTTTTGGAGCCGTGGTTTCTTCCTTGCTGAGTGGCCTTTCAGGTAATGTCGATATAGTACTCGTTTTACAGATACTTCTGTACCTGTTTCCTCCAGCATCTTCACAAGGTCCTTTGCTGTTGTTATGGGATTGATTTGCACATTTCACACAAAAATACGTTAATCTTTAGGACACCAAACGCGTCTCCTTCCTGAGCAGTATGACAGCTCCATGGGCCCATGGTGTTTATAGTTGCTTACTATTGTTTGTACAAATGAACGTGGTACCTTCAGGCGTTTGGAAATTGCTCCCAAGGATGAACCAGACCTGTGGAGGTCTAAAGAAATAAATCTGAGTTCTTGGCTGATTGCTTTTGATTTTCCCAAGCAAAGAGGCACTGATTTTGAAGGTAGGCCTTAAAGTACATCCACAAGGTACACCTCCAATTGACTGAAATTATGTCAATTAGCCTATCAGAAGCTTCTAAAGCCATGACATAATTTCCTGGAATTTTCCAAGCTGTTTAAAGGCACAGTCAACTTAGTGTATGTAAACTTCTGACCCACTGGAATTGTGATACAGTGAATTATGAGTGAAATAATCTGTCTGTAAACAATTGTTGTAAAAATTACTTGTGTCATGCACAAAGTAGATGTCCTAACCGACTTGCCAAAACTATAGTTTGTTAACAAGACATTTGTGGAGTGGTTGAAAAACGAGTTTTAATGACTCCAACCTAAGTGGATGTAAACTTCCGACTTCAACTGTGACAGGCTGACTACACCGCTCGCATTGCGTGCGCGAGAGTTGCAAAATAAATGTAGAAATCTATGTTATTCAATTATTGCACCCACACTGCTCGCGCGCGCCAACGACCGTCTGCATTGCCAAAGGCTAAAATAGAAATCAGTTCTATTTCTGACGCAGATCGCGCTGCAAGTCCAGCCTCTCCCATCTCCTCATTGGTTTTTAGAAGCAGGTACCCACTTGCCATCTCCTCATTGGTTATACCCATGTGGGTGACTGAAAGACGAATGAGGTCTGTGGTGTTAATGCACCTAATTTATGAAAGTTGCCAATCGCAATATAAAGTCAAGAGAAGAAAAGGCCTGGAAGGAAGAGAGATGACTAGAAACGATTCGGTTGACCGTTTTATGTGTGGATAAATTGGCGGAGTAGAGGACCTTGTGCATTTCATGTAAAATAACAACTCAATGTTTATATCCCAGGACAAATTAGCCAGCAAGAGCAAGATAGCTAAATAGGACAAATTAGCTAGCAAGTGCAAGCTAACTAGCTAAATTTCCATAAATGTTTAATGCTTTTCGACCTGTCTCCAAATTAATATAATTGGTTCAGAGTTTGTTTGATATTTTAACCTGCGTGTCGTGATCGCGTTTGGTGTGGGGGGACAAAATAGATGTATGTGCGATGGCGCACGCGCGCAGCCGGTTTGGTTCCGTGTAAGTGCCGGTAAGAAAGACAGAATAATGGTGTTATGTGTGTGTAATGGTAAATTAAACATTCATACAGGTTAGTTTGTTTAGTATTTTGCACTTTTGTGAGGTTATTTTTGACCATTTTGTTGAGCTGACTAGAAGACCACAGTGGAGTCCTTTTTTTGGACACTGTTTACAACAAGCACACATTTCCTGACTTTGCTTTGACCGTGTCTGGAAAGGGGCAAAGTTACACATTCGTCTTTGATAATGTCGCCCATCAGCTAAGCGTGTAACAATGGCCAATGTGGACCTACATTTACGTAACATTTTAGTCATTCTTATCCAGAGCGACTTACAGTAGAGTGCATACATTTTCTTCTCCATTTTTTTTTTTCATACTGGTCCCCCGTGGGAATCAAACCCACAACCCTGACATTGCAAGCACCATGCTCTACCAACTGAGCCACACAGGAGCTATAGTGTTATCCATTGAGAGACACTTACACTACTGTACAGTGTGGTCTACAGGTACTACTCTGGTTCTAGTCTGACTGACCCGTAGAAAAGAGCAACGCCTTCTCTTGTGGAGGTACCCAGGTTCAAGTCATCATACGTGGCTGCTGTAAGGCTCTTCAGCCGGTGGCCGTGAAGGGTTTCTTCTGAGGTTTGTCTCACTGCTTTATTGGTGCAGGGCTTGCACTGTATTTGGTGCTCATTTATAATCTGTAGTATAAATGTGCCCTGCTATGGTGCGCGATACACACACTTGCACTGCACATACCAATGAAAAACATGTTAAGCAACGGTAAGGGTCTGTACTAGCGGTTGATTTTTGTGTTTTGATAAAGTCGCTATTCTTGTTCCAAGAGGAGTTCAATTTGTTTTGGTTGATTGCTGTTAAACTCAAGCCCTTCCACAAACCACTCTCTTCATGGTTTGCAGACTGTCTCTGTGATATTGGTATTTTAATTGGGGGGCCTAGTGCATGTCAAAAAGCCCTCAGTTCTGCCCAAAACGAAAGACTCTCTATTGCCTCTGAGTGTTCTCTCACAATGACACTCGACAGACTGATTGGAGTGCTCTCATATCTTACGTGAACATCATGTGCAAAGGGAACAAAGAGATGTTAATGTCCCCTCCCCTTCCAAAATTAAAACGATGCGAGCACCTGCGAAATCATTATTTGTCCAAATGATCAGTGACAACATATAAGAGTACCTAGATGTCTACTTAAGTACCTAAAGTACCTAGATGTCTACTTAAGTACCTAAAGTACCTAGATGTCTACTTAAGTACCTAAGGTACCTAGATGTCTACTTAAGTACCTAAGGTACCTAGAAGGCTACTTAAGCCCCTATAGCTGCAACCCCCACATCTTCTGTAAGTCCTGCCTCCACATGCTGGCCAAGAACAGGCCTGCCAACACCACATGTCCCTTATCCCGCACCCTCATCCCACACACACTTTTCCAGAGAAGTGGGCTACGGTGTGAATTTATGGTGCATACTCCTCCCAATGGTTCACTTATTGATAATGACTAGCTGTTTTATCCATACTTGTAAATGGTATAGATGCTCTTTGATGAGAGTTTTAACAAAAATGTGTTTAAATTGCCTTTTGCTTTCAGAGCTTAACCAGTCAGCTAAGACTTTCTTCCCAAAGGTCTACCAATCACGGAAGCACAACTTTTAAAAAGCTAACTGTGCTAAATGTCCTCTTACCAACTGCCGAAAACATTTCAGCATATTTTGGGGTGAGGTATATTGTGTATTGCTTGCAGTCAGTGGTGTAAAGTATTTATGTATTTTTTTTAGGTATCAGTATTCTACTATTTCTATTTTTGACAAATTTTTACTTCACTACATTCTTCATTTTGGCTCCCGAGTGGCACAGTGGTCTAAGGCACTGCATCTCAGTGTAAGAGTCCCTGGATCGAATCTATGCTGCATCACATCCGGACGTGATTGGGAGTCACATAGAGTGGCGCACAATTGGCCCAGCGTCGTCCGGGCTTGGCCGGGGTAGGCCGTCATTGTAAATAAGAATTTGTTAAATAAAGGTTCAATTTAAATAGAAAATAATGTAATTTTTACTCCGTACATTTTCCCTGACACACAAAAGTACTTGCTACATTTTGAGTGCTTAGCAGGACAGAAAATGGTCCAATACACATTCTTATCAAGAGAACAACTCTGGTCATCCCTACTGCCTCTGATCTGGCGGACTGACTAAACACAAATGCTTCATTTGTAAATCATGTCTGAGTGTTGGAGTGTACCCCTGGCTATCCGTAAAATTGGAAAAACAATTTTAAAAAATGCGGTATGCTTTGCATAATATAAGTCATTTGAAATTATTCATACTTTTACTTTTGATACTTAAGTATATTTTAGCAATTTCATTTACTTTTGATACTTAAGTATATTTTACTGAGTGACTTTTACTTGAGTCATTTTCTATTACGGTATCTTTACTTTTACCAAAGTATGACAATTGGGTACTTTCTGGGTGATGTAGTATTCTACATTGTGTTTATTAGTGCCTACTGCCAGGTAACTCCCCTGTCACCATATGTTACTGGAATCAAGAGCACGCCTGAAATGTGTTTCTATTCTTTTTTTGGGATGCATTTCTATAGGACATATTTAAAAAGTTCTCACATGAAGCATTTGTGTAGATAGGCCTATTTTATATTTTGTGACAGTTGAGCATGTTTTAACATCAATCTTTTCACTGTCAAATCCACAATTGTTTTATGAGGGATAGAAGTGCGATAGAAGTGTTATAGAAGTGAATGTGAAATAACAAAAACTATGATTGTTCAAAAAAATCTGGTTGAGAAATAGCTTTGCACCGAGACATAATAGGCATATTTTAAGTGCTTTAGTATTTTTTGCAATTTTGTGTGTTCCAGGAACTCATTGTAAATATTGTGTCATTCAGTGTATTACCAGACATATTATACCAATTTTACATAACAAATTGCCAAATCTCTGGCAAGTTACCTGTCAAGTTTACAGTTTTCATTGGTTTGCATTTGTGGTGACAATAATATTTTGGTTTGCTTGTAAAGTAGCCTAGGCCTATATATTTATAATCATCCACATGTAGGCCTATCGATCTCAGACATCAGTCGGGGAGGCTTCGATGTGCATGTAAACTCATGAGAGCCTACTTTGAGCATATTACTACTGGCCTTTGAGTGTGCTCTTACTCCTGCCAGATACGAGTAATATTTTGAGGTATTTACGTCTACTCACGTTTTCCTGTGACAGACTCGCATGTTTTGGAGTCGTCGATGCCTCCAATGACGGAGCAGTGACGAATGGCAGGCTCCGAGTGTATTCGCCTCTCACGCACAACGGAAGACCACATTCAGCCACAGTTGGCCTTCTGCAGGGTGAAGGTGACTCGTCTAGCCGCTGAGGGGAGAGCTGCAGAGAGGGAGCTGCGAGAAGCCGTCCGCTACTCGCACTCATCCTGCAAGCTGAACATTTTAGACCCTGTAGGAACATCGACAAGAGCCTCCACCTCAGCTGCGACCTCGGGGGATATTATAGATAGGCTGTCCGCTGGGTTTTATCAGTGGCTGTGTATGCATGTGTTCTGCTCCGAACGGGCGCAAGAACCGCCCCAGATCCGCAGCGAACATTTTTCAGCTCAGCAAACCACTGCAGAGGGACCCCGAACGCCGGGAGAGCACCGAGAGCACGCGGAAAGCCCAGCGGGCCGTAGGCGAATGTAGGATGGTAAGTTATGATCTATCGTTCCCTCGTTAGTCGTAATAACTATGGAGTCATCGCTGGCATACTAGTATAACAGCAGACACATTGTAACCTATATATTTCCCCCATGAAAATCACGTGTTCTATTAAACCACAAAGACAAATTAAAATGCGCAGAGACACATTTCTTACCAAGCCACATTTTTCTGCCAACTAAGTCGTAAATGTGAGTCCAGGTACCATAAAGCGATTTATATAAGACTGTCCTTTGTGTTTTAGCGCTTTAAGGTGTGATACACAAAATAATGTCTGTTGCACTCACAAGGGCATGCCACAAGGAGAGCTGGTGTAATATTACACCAATGTGCCTCAATTAGGAAGCCTATATATAGTCTATATGAATAGGCTATATTATGTAGCGCAATATTGTTATTATTCAAGTATAGGCTATATTATGATTAGTGAGGTGCAATTGGCTATGTGGCCTATACGGGTCGGGTGGCAGTCATAACATTGATCTACTGCGTGTCCACTTGCGTATGCAATAATCTTGTAGCTCCAATCTCCCTTGAAAATGTATGGTGCTATGCGTTGACTTGCTGAAAGGGGTTATTTGTCCATGTTGCTTCTCAGACAGTCCAAGATTTCAACACTCTCGTGGCGCTGTACCGAGAACAGGTCATCACTATTGGGGAGATTTCGGCCGATTGTCCCTCTTTACGCGAGGCGCTGCACCGCACCAGGACCAAAGGATGTACCATGGCCCAAGCTGCCCATCAGAACCTCACCGTGATATCTGGATCTGGGTAAGGAATCTACGATATACGGATACAGTTTCATCAATTCAATTGTCACTGGAACTGTCCACTGGAACTACACTGGTGCTAGTGTATGTCATTTTAAGGCGCGCTATTCGAGATAACAGCTTGCTACATGGTATGAAAGTCCCGCCTACTTCCTGGATCATCTCCCACACTGTTTTGAATGGCCTTCAATACCCCTATTATATAATTAAATTCATTAAAACGCGTCATTTATGATATTATGTAAAATTATATATTCGTATTAGTGGATTAATTTACTTTTACCCGATGCCTTGGAAAAATATTTTGGGGGTGATTTCTGCTATATCATAAAAATCAGTCACAGTTCAACAGTTAATTACCCGGAAATTAATGTTGACATTTCCATGTATAGGAATATAAATTTAACTTTCAACATTATTTTCCAATGGTATTGTAGGCTAATTAATCAGGTAATAAAAAAATCGTACTATGATTTATTCATTTTGATGATATATGAGAAATCACCAAAACGGGTTTGCCCTCCCTAATTTAAGATACATGTAAAACGTATCGTATTCGTGGATTAATTTTCTTCTAATCAGTAGCGGTGCTTGTATAAAATCACTGGGGAAGCAAAAAAAAAGAAGCAATATTACAACCTAGTATGCGTTGTGATAATTGCGTTGTTTGCTCTATAACCTGTTAGTTCATATGCATTGCGACCGAGATATATAAGAGGCCGAGACAATAAGAATACACAGTACCAGGATAAATTCACACACACCTTTGTTTTACCACAAAACCGGATAGCAACCTCTGTTACATGACCTATAGCATGGTTAAGCAAGTTCATGTTTCCGATATTTTTGAATCACTAAACTATTGATTTAGAAACACAGAGTTACCGCAAGTCATTTCAACTTAAACATTTCAACATCATCAAATCACCTCTGCTTAGTCTAATAAAGTGACAACTACAAGATACGATCATAGATACAATTTGGCTACATGGGCCTACAAACATTTACAATGAATAGCAAAATCACAGTGATCACAAGAATGGCTTCAGATCAAAGTCTACGTTGATACCGAACGGGGCAAAAGTATTTAAATTAAAGATCCAAGCAGCTTCTCGTTTTAAGAATATATTGTCAAGGTCACCCCCTCTCCTAGGGAGGGTGATGTGTTCGATGCCGATATAACTTAGGGACAAAATAGAGTGGTTCGCTTCCAAAAAGTGGGCCGCAACTGGGTACGTCGAGTTTTTGCACCTACAATTCTCTGACATTCATACTTTTAATTCGCGCTTCGTATTACCCACATCATTTTTACCACAAGGACAAGTTATAAGATAAATAACTGCCCTAGTGGAGCACGTGATAACAGCTTTGATGATCTGTTTCCCTGTTAGGGGGTGTTTGAAGGATCTACATTTGTAAGTGTCATTGCATTGAGCACAGCCATTACACTTATAGTTTCCATCCGGTAAAGGTGCAACTAGACGTTGTGCAGCGGTATTTTGGGGTGGTAAATCGGAGTTGACCAATTGATCTGAGATTCCCGCCCCGCTAGAATACGACCATGGGAGGGTCGGAAAACATTACCGATACTGTCATCGGATCTTTGAACGTGCCAATTTTTGAACGATTCCCTTAATTTGTTCAGAGAACTTTGAATAGTGGGCAGTAAGAACACAATAATGCTTCTTTTTGCGAGACTGTCCTTGAAAGAGATCATGTCTCGATTTGTTTAGCATTTTCTCAATGGCAGTATTAATATGACAATTTTTTACCCCCTCTCCTTGAATTTTCTTTGCAAATTATTTTGATTGGAAAGAATTGGTTGTAGGGCAAACTGTTTTTCAAGGGAAGCGGGTGACAACTATCAGCCCTCAGCAAACTGTTACGATCAGTAGGTTTCCTGTAAAGATCAGTGTATAGAACATTATCCACACACAAAATCAGAAGATTAAGGAAAATGATTTGAGGTGTGTCAGATTGCATAGTAAATCTCAGGTGCTCAGAACAAGAGTTAAGAAAAGCATGTAATGCCTTGAGCTGTTTTGCATCACTCCTCCATAGAACAAAAATATCATCAATGTACCGTTTCTAAATAATATAGTTAGGCAATCATTTTTTTTTGAGAGGATTGAGAATTTACTGTTTATCCATGTAACCCACATACAAATGAGCATAGTTAGGATCCATAAGGGATCCCATAGCAGTACCCTTCGTCTGAATCTGAATAAATAAATACTTTAGAAACATGAAATAGTTGTGTGTGAGTACCATTTCAGCCAATGTTATAATGCATGGACTGGTAGGTAGTTCAGTAGGGTCACGTTGCAGAAGAAAATGTTATATGGCCTCAATACCGCCCTCGTGTGGAATATTAGTGTATAATGACTCAACATCAAAGTAACTATCAAAGTATTCTCAGGGAGAGGATCAAGAGATTCAATAATAGAGATCATACTGCTGGTGTCCTTTACAAAGGAGTGGAGCTGTACTATGAGCGGTCTAATAAAATAGTCCATAAAGGGGCTGTTACTGCATCAATGCCCGCTAAAGGGCGCCCTGGAGGTTTTGTAACATTTTAGTGTAATTTTGGCAAAGTATAGAAAGTGGCAATTTTAGGGTGTTGAATAGCCAAACAGATACTTTTTTGGTTATCTGACCAGAACTTAAATACCCACCTAGGACAGTAAAGATAGTGTTCTGAAATTGGGAAGAGGGGTCACTTCTGAGTTCCTTGTAGATGGGTTGTCAAGCGGATGCTTTCTCATAGGTAGTCTGAAAAAGTGTTTAGCACTTCTTTAAGTCACTACATGACTCCATGTGTGTTATTTCTTAGTTTTGATGTCTTCACTATTATTCTACAATGTAGATAATAGTCAAAAATAAAGAAAAACCCTTGAATGAGTAGGTGTCTCCAAATATTTGACTGGTACTGTATATATATGTATACACTACCGATCAAAAGTTTGGGGCACTTAGAAACGTCCTTGTTTTTGAAAGAAAAGTTGTTTTTGGTCCATTAAAATAACATCAACTTAATCAGAAATAGAGTGTAGACATTGTTCATGTTGTAAATGACTATTGTAGCTGGAAATGGCTGATTTTTAATGGAATCTCTACGTAGACGTACAGAGGCCCATTATCAGCAACCATCACTCCTGTGTTCCAATGGCACGTTGTGTTAGCTAATTCTAATTTTATCATTTTAAAAGGCTAATTGATCATTAGAAAACCCTTTTGCAATTATGTTAGCACAGCTGAAAACTGTTGTGCTGATTTAAAGAAGCAATAAAACTAGCCTTCTTTAGATTAGTTGAGTATCTGGAGCATCAACATTTCTGGGTTCGATTACAGGCTCAAAACGGCCAGAAACAAACAACTTTCTTCTGAAACACGTCAGTCTATTCTTGTTCTGAGAAATGAAGGCTATTCCATGCGAGAAATTGCCAAGAAACTGAAGATCTCATACAGCGCTGTGTACTACTCCCTTCACAGAAAAGCGCAAACTGGCTCCAACCAGAACAGAAATAGGAGTGGGAGGCCCCTGTGCACAACTGAGCAAGAGGACAAGTACATTAGTTTCTAGTTTGAGAAACAGACGCCTCACAAGTCCTCAACTGGCAACTTCATTAAATAGTACCCGCAAAATACCGGTCTCGACGTCAACAGTGAAGATGCGACTTCTAGATAGTGGCCTTGCTGGAGATGCTGGAGGTGTAATGGCGTGGGGGTGCATTGCTGTTGAAAACACACTTAACCAGCATGGCAACCACAACATTTTGCAGCGATAAGCCATCCTGTTTGGTTTGCGCTTAGTGGGATAATAATTGTTTTTTCAACAGGACAATGACCCAAAACACACCACCAGGCTGTGTAAGGGCTATTTGACCAAGGAGAGTGATGGAGTAATGCATCAGATGACCTGGCCTCCACAATCACCCAACCTCAACCTAATTGAGATGGTTTGGGATGAGTTGGACCGCAGAGTGAAGGAAAAGCATCCAAACAAGTGCTCAGCATATGTGGGAACTCCTTCAAGACTGTTGGAAAAGCATTCCTCACGAAGCTGGTTGAGAGAATGCCAAGAGTTTGCAAAACTGTCATCGAGGCAACGGGAGGCTACTTTGAAGAATATAAAATATATTTGGATTTGTTTCAAATCAAATAAAATGTATTAATATAGCCCTTCGTACATCAGCTGATAACTCAAAGTGCTGTACAGAAACCCAGCCTAAAACCCCAAACAGCAAGCAATGCTGGTGTAGAAGCACGGTGGCTAGGAAAAACTCCCTAGAAAGGCCAAAACCTAGGAGGAAACCTAGAGAGGAACCAGGCTATGAGGGGTGGCCAGTCCTCTTATGGCTGTGCCGGGTGGAGATTATAACAGAACATGGCCAAGATGTTCAAATGTTCATAAACTACCAGCATGGTCAAAAAAAATAAATAATCACAGACAGAACAGTTGAAACTGGAGCAGCAGCACGGCCAGGTGGACTGGGGACAGCAAGGAGTCATCATGCCTGGTAGTCCTGAGGCATGGTCCTAGGGCATGGTCCTAGGTTTAACACTTATTTGGTTACTACATGATGTCATGTGTTATTTCATAGTTTTGATGCCATCACTATTATTCTACAATGTAGAAAATAGTAATAATAAATAAAAACCCTTGACTAAGTATGTGTGTCCAAACTATTGGCTGGTACTGTGTGTGTGTAGGTGTGTGTGTGTGTGTGTGTATACATACATACATACATACATACATACATACATACATACATATATATAGTATTTATTTTCTAATAATATATGTAAATATGTGTGTGTGTGTGTGTGTATGTATATAAATATATAAATATATAGTATTTATTTTCTAAAAACTTTGGGGGGACAAAATAATTAACTCGCGGGCTGGTGTTGGCAGTGAGACACCTATTCTCCAACTGTGTATATGTGCTTTAGGCCAGAGGATGGGGAGATCCACCCAGAGATCTGCCGGCTCTTCATTCAGCTGCAGTGCTGCCTGGAGATGTTCATCACGGAGATGCTCAAGTCCATGTGTCTACTGGGAGTGCTGCAGCTCCACAGGAAAGGTGCTATACCAATCTCAACCAGCAGAGGGCAGGGTAGTCCATAGTAAAATGTTCAGTGTCATACCAAGATAAAGAGCAGTGTATCTTCTCACAATGAAATAAGATGTAGCTACTGTAGTATGGCACACATGAAGACATCAAAGCCAAATTCCATAGTTTTCTTATATCTCAGACAAAGCATTTGAACATTTAGACATGCAGTTCAGACATTCACAAGCTATTCACAGGTTACCCAGTGTTATATGTTGATCATATGTAAATCCCTCTCACAGGAAAAGATTCATACCCAGAGCCCAGGTTGGACTTCAAGATGGATGAGAGCTCTGATGTGCCCATTCTGGAGGAGCACTCCTCCTCACCTGTAGACTACCAACATGAGTCCTGGCTGGTGTGCACCGATATTGAAAACATAGAGAGGTACAGTATAATGCAAAATGCTAATACACTCATGGTCTCTCGTAGTGAGAATGCCCAGGTCACATGAGTATAGGCCATACATAAAGAGGATTATCAACAGATTGGACATCATAGTCAACATTATATCATTGATGAGCTTTAGTCTGTGATGCTTTTGCAAAAAGATGTGCGCTATTGATGCATAATGCATTCAATGTGATAAAAAAATTGGTGATAAACCTGCAATGGGTAAATTGGTGAAAGACTCAGACAGACACAGACGCAGGCAGGCAAACTCTAATCTCAACCCACAGGATTATGGTTAGGGTGGTCACGTTTTCCAAATGGCCTCCAACCGCAAGGCCTCCAACCGCACCGCAAATGTGTACGGCCCAGTACATCACTGCGGCCAAGATTCCTGCCTAATCATAGACTGTTGTCTCAGCTACCACACAGCAAACGGTACAGGAGCGCCAAGTCTAGGTCCAAAAGGCTTCTTTACAGCTTCTACCCCCCAAGCCGTAAGACTCCCGAACAGGCCCCCTCCCCACACACGCACACATTTTTACGCTGCTGCTACTCTCTGTTTATTATCCATGCATTGTCACTTTACCTCTACCTACATGTACATATTACCTCAATTACCTTGACTAACCGGTGCCCCCGCACATTGACTCTGTACCGGTACCCCCTGTATATAGCCTCGCTACTGTTATTTTATTGTTGCCCCTTAATTATGTTATTTTTCAATTTTTCTTATTTATTTTTTTGTATTTATTTTTGTATTTTATTTTTTCCTCAGTTTATTTTAGTAAATACTTTCTTAACACTTTTTTTTTCTTGAAACAACATTGTTGATTAAGGGCTTGTAAGTAAGCCTTTCACTGTAAGGTCTACACATTTTGTATTCGGCGCATGTGACAAATACAATTTGATTTGATTTTGAATATCATCAAGGATCTCAGCCACCCGAGCCACAGCCTGTTCACCCCACTACCATCTAAAAGGCAAAGACGGTACAGGCGCATCAAAGATGGGAGTGAGAGACTGAAAAACAGCTTCTATCTCCAGGCCATCAGACTCTTAAACAGTCACCACTAGCCGGCCTCCGCCCAGTACCCTGCCCTGAACCTTAGTCACTGTTCTAGCCAGCTACCACCCGGTACTCTACCCTGCACCTTAGAGACTACTGGCCTATAGAGTCATTGAACACTGGTGACTTTAATAATGTTTATCAGCAGGTAGCTTGACAGTTAAGAGTGTTGTTCCCCATTAGCTCAACATACCCCACTCTCCCCTAAATGGATTTAACCATGATTCCCCCTGTCTCCCTAGGGACATGCGAGAGATGAGAAACCTACTCAGCAAACTCAGGGAGACCATGCCTTTACCACTGAAAACCCAAGGTAAGTAGCATTTATACGGTATGAGTATCACGACTCAGGATAAGACCCAGATGCAGACACAGGAGGCGGATAGTACTATTCTCAGAATATTTATTATAACAAAAAGGGACAGGCAAAAGCCAGGTCGAGGGCAGGCAGTGGTTCGTAAAGCAGGTCCGAGTCAGGCAGGTACAGGACGGCAGGCAGTGGTTCGTAAAGCAGGTTAGAGTCAGGCAGGTACAGGATGGCAGGCAGTGGTTCAGGACGGCAGGCAGTGGATCGTAAAGCAGGTACGAGTCAGGCAGGTACAGGACGGCAGGCAGGCTCAGGGTCAGGACAGGCAGAAAGGTCAGAACTGGGAAGACTAGAAGACTAAAACTTGAGAACAGGGAAAACGGGAAACATGCTGGTATGACCTAACAAGACGAGACGAACAGACAAACAGAAATACGTAGCGGATAATGGGGAAAATGGGAGACACCTGGTGTGGGGTGGAGACAACCACAAGGCCGGTGAAACAGATAAGGGTGTGACAATGAGTGGGTTAAATCATAAAAAAATACACAATATTGAAGGCGCTGCACTGCACTGTGCTCAGGTTTCACTGTCTGTGTTCTGTCTAGATGACAGCAGTCTGCTGAATCTCACTCCATATCCGCTGGTCAGGCAGAGGAAGAGGCGCTTCTCTGGGTTCTGCTGCCTGGTGTCCAGCTGAGTGCCTGATAGGTCCTGCAGGCAGCAGCAAGGGGAACACAACAACCCTACCCAACCTCTTACATATTTTCCAACTTATTACTGCCATTTAGGAAATTATATATTTTTTTTAAATCTTATGCTGATCAGTCACTTTACTTTTGAATAGGATTCTCTGTAGAAAAAGCTATTCAAAGGATAACGATGTTATGCATATTTTGCTATTATGTTATTCAAGCCATCTCCCTTTGTAGAAAAGGAGAACCTTTATAGGTCTATAGGCAAGCCCAAACAGATGTGCCATAGCTGATGACATAAGAGATTCAGTATGTTGGTAGACGGCTTCGCCTAAACTCTGCCTTCAGACCTTCGTCAGAATGTCATTGTATTTATTTCACTGTGCAATGCTTCTTTTGCAGTCTTCAATGAACAGGAAATCGGTCTCCAACGTACATTTTCCATCAGAAGGGCTTTGCAATGTTACTCCTAAAAGCCATTTGTCAATGAATGTAATTACAATATATAAACAATGGTCAAAATTCTGTTTTGTATGAAACTTTCTTTGAATCATTTTTTATTTAGATGATCTGAAGATCTATTTATTTTGTATGTCTTGGCAGAAAGAGTACAGCATGAATATTGCTCAAAGTAGTGTTTGTAGTGTATAGATGTTGCGCTATAGATTATTCTATGAATGATAGTATGTATAGGCCATTTTATAATGTGAATAAACTTTTTGTATAGAAATAAGAGTTTTTGTCTGGTTTATACAGTGGCTCTGATCTGTAGTGTCTTGATGTTTGGATTCAGAGCCAATACTTGATGCCCACTGAGAGGATACACCCATCTAAAAAAAATACTGTAGAATACTATGGTTTACAGTGTCTTCAGAAAGTATTCACACCCCTTGACAGCCTGAATTTAAAATTGATTCAATTGAGATGTTATGTCACTGGCCTAGACACAATACCCCATAAGGTCAAAGTAGAATCTTGTGAACATTGTTGACAAAAAAAAATGACAAATCGATTTTTATCCCATTTTGTAACAACAAAATGTGGAAAAAGTTGAGGGGTGTGAATACTTTCTGAAGGTACTGTAAATAGTATATTATTTACTGTAGCATTTTTGAGGACTTTATTGTACTCTTCAGTGTAGTGTTTTTGTGGACAAAAGTCCGCAAAAACACTACAGTGAATACTGTAGTGTTTACTGTAGTTTACTGTAGTATACTGTAGTATTTATAAATACTGTTGTAAAAGAAAACTGTAGTATATACTATAATTCATGTACTATTTTTCCAGATAGTAGTATACTGTTGTATTTGGGTCTTTCGATAAATAAAGTGGCCAATGTGTAACATCAGGGTCAACATTTCAAAATGGTTTGATATACATATATTTAAATATGATTTTCTTGCAGCTTCACATGTGTGGTTACAGGAAAAAGAGTCTAGGTAGGCACAATGAGACCATAACTCCTAGCAACAGCAACACATCGGTGTCATTCAAAATGTCACATGAAACATGTATACTGCTTGTTTCTTTGTCATGCCAGGTCTGTTTGTGCTTTAGTCAACTTATCTATAATTTATAGCCATGCTAAACATTCCAGAATAATTAAACAACAGCATTTCTATATTTTTTAATAGTTGATATAATAATTTAATACAATAATATAATACAATGGGTTCTGTCAACAAAAACGTTGACAATAATAATAACAAAATCATTATAATTAGTAAACTCTTCAAGCAGTGTGTGTGTGAGTGAGTGAGTGAGTGAGTGAGTCTGTCCTTCATTCCTTTGTCCTCTAGAATGTCAGAGTGGAGCGACCTCTGACCTCATCCAATTAATTTTGAGAAGGAGACGAGGAGAGAGAATGCAACGAATCAAGGAAATTAAATTGAGATTCTCCCAAGGACAGAGGAAGCAAGTATTTGACAGCTACAGTATTAAACATGTTTGACAGTGCCAGGCTGACTGACTGAGCTACCATAATACCCATGGCCTGTCGAGAAACAACCCCTAATCCCTACTGCCCAGTCTAGACACTTGCGGAGATCTGAGAGAGATTGATGGGTGGTGACATGGTGAGAGCTCCACCTTACCCTCTGATAGGCTTGATGGAATTTTGGTGCTATTGCTTACACTTGTCCAATTCTCTCAGATCTCCACAAGTGTCTAGGGCTAGGGGCTTTGGTTTTATATAATGTTTAGATTTCTATTCAACAAGGAACAAACAGGTCGTTTTCACGTTCCCGATTGTTCCGTTTTAACTCGGAAAACATTCGATCAAAATGTACACGAACCGTAATCTTACCTCAGGATTCTTGAGTTAACGTTGACATGATGTAGGCTAATTATCTTGACCACCGTAACAACATGGACACCAAAATGTTCTGTCAATCTTCGAGATCAACATTCATTCCCACACTTTGGCTGTTGTTAAATTGTGGGCGGTATCACACAAGCTCTTTATCCTTTAGTGAATCAGCTGATGTTGAGGGAAAATGTCCCCATGTAGCTGAACAGCTAGACATCAAATGGGCATCGAACAACTATTATCCAGTAATTATTGAAGAACCCCTTTAATTAAAGACAGTATTGATTTTTGTTTTATTAATCATGTTAAAGCTCCTCTTTATGTTAGAAGCATTGGATTTTGCAATCACATACAGTACATTATTTTGGATATGTCTGCCCATAAAAACTGTTTTCACACCGTAGCATAGAGAAATAGAAAATGTTACGAGGTTACAGTACACTTCCGAGATCTCCAGACAAAAAAAATAATCTGACAGCAAAATCCAGAAATTTCATAGGATCAAGTTGAATGTGTAATTCATTTGTTAAATGCTTAGTATATGATGTAACATCAAACAACAGTATCATAAATGTAAGGAAAGAAAGGTAGTGTTTTATGTCACATGATTTTTGCCAAGACTCCAAGCATGAGAGGATTTAAACATAGGTTTGGATTCAAAGCATGAATTATATTGAATGTACTGTTGAAGTCGGAAGTTTACATACACCTTAGCCAAATACATTAAAACTACGTTTTACACAATTCCTGACATGTAATCCTACTAAAAATTCCATGTCTTAGGTCAGTTAGGATCACCACTTTATTTTAAGAATGTGAAATGTCAGAATAATAGTAGACAAAATTATTGTTTTCAGCTTTAATTTCTTTCATCACATTCACAGTGGGTCAGAAGTTTACATACACTAAATTAGTATTTGGTAGCATTGCCTATACATTTTTTAACTTGGGTCAAACGTTGGGTGAATTTTGGTCCGTTAATCCTGACAGAGCTGGTGTAACTGAGTCAGTTTTGTAGGCCTCCTTGCTCTCACACCCTTTTTCAGTTCTGCCCACAAATTTTCTATGGGATTGAGGTCAGGACTTTGTGATGGCCACTCCTATAACTTGACTTTGTTGTCCTTAAGCCATTTTCCACAACTTTGGCAGTATGCTTGGGGTCATTGTCCATTTGGAAGACCCATTTGCGACCAAGCTTTAACTTCCTGACTGAGGTCTTGAGATGTTGCTTCAATATATCCACATAATTTTCTTTCCTCATGATGCCATCTATTTTATGAGTACATTAGTCCCCCCTGCAGCAAAGCACCCCCACAACATGATGCTGCCACCGCTGTGCTTCACGGTTGGGATGGTGTTCCCCTTTTTCCTCCAAACATAACAATGGGCATTATGGCTAAACTGTTCTATTTTTGTTTCATCAGACCAGAGGACATTTCTCCAAAAAGTATGAGCTTTGTCCACATGTGCAGTTGCAAACCGTAGTCTGGCTTTTTTATAATAATTTTGCACGCCCAATTTTTCAGTTTTTGATTTGTTAAAAAAGTTTGAAATATCCAATAAATGTCTTTCCACTTCATGATTGTGTCCCACTTGTTGTTGATTCTTCACAAAAAAATACAGTTTTATATCTTTATGTTTGAAGCCTGAAATGTGGCAAAAGGTCGCAAAGTTCAAGGGGGGCGAATACTTTCGCAAGGCACTGTACTTGCGTACTATTGTTTCTACAGATGAACGTGGTACCTTCAGGCGTTTGGAAATTGCTCCCAAGGATGAATCAGACTTGTGGAGGTCTAAAACCTCTGACTTCAACTCTATCTATGTTTCCCTTTTGTATGTTAGTATATTCACATGACAAAAATTGCAAATGATTAATTAATGACTTTGTAACAGTTCCAAACAGTTGTCCACTACAATAAACGCTCACCCTTACCCTAGTTTCTAGAAAGATCCATTTACTGTAGTGTTTTTGCGTACTTTAGTATACTGTAGTATTTACTGCAGTGTTTTTGCAGACTGTAATATACTGTAGTATTTTCTGTGTTGGTTTTGCAAACAGTAGTATACTGCAGTATTTACTGTAGTGTTTTTGAGGACTGTACTGTAGCGTACTGCAGTATTTACTGTAGAGCTTTTGCAGACATTTCTATAGTATTTACTATAGTAATATTGTTTTAATATATTTGACATAGAAGTGGAGGCTTTCTCTTTGATTAAAACTACTGGAGAAATACTAAAAGAGCTAATTTTCGATAACCTGTAGGTAGGCTGGACTGGGGTCTGAATGGATAGTTCAGAGCTTCTGCTCTTTCTATAACCTGTAGGGAACACAGTATACAGTATGGTCTATACTTGGCACATAGATTTCTTACTTATGGGTGGCACAAATTGGGATATGGTGGACGGAAATGGGCAGGTATATGCAAATTAAATACTGTTGTATATACTATAGTTTTAAAAAAAAACAGTTTACTTCAGTGTTTTTTGTGTGGATAATACTAGTATTTACTATAGTATTCTACAGTATACTACAAAATGCGTAATAAGTACTACACATTATCAAGGGATACTACAGTGTGTATACAGTGTGTATAGTGTTCTACAGTATATTCTACAGTACTGTAGTATTCTATAGTAAGGTGTTGTATTTTTCCTGTGGGCAATGATGGAGAGAAATTGTGGATACTTACAGAGCTATGAAAATCATCACAGCATGAAACCCTTTTCATTTGTATCAGTGTTACAGGAATGCAGTGTCTGATTCATGACCTCTCTCTTTCGACACTCTTTCTAGGACTATGTTAAAGGGTGGGGTGTCAACAGGGGGAGAGTTAACCTTTTGCTGCAGTGGGCTAAATCAGTCTCACACAAAGTGATTGATGGTAGTCTTAAACAAATCTACATTGAAACAAAAGTACACGCATGGTTATGGGCTTAAAGATATATAGAGAGTTAAATGTATTCAATTTTAAGGTTGCATTCCAATACTACACTTCATATACATCACAGAACACTGAAATATATCAAAACTGTTTGACATAGAAACACTAGATTTTTGTCAACAAAAAAATGTGATCCTTAAGGGGGTTTTAATAACATTCACCCATGAGGCGAACGAGGGCGCTTGAAGTCATTGACTGCAGGAAAGGGTTACAAGGAGTTGTAGAGAGGACTTACAGCTGGTACATATTACCGGAATCTGACATTTCCAGACACTTTTTCCAGTAACAGGACAGGATGGAGAGTTGCGAAAGGATGGTTTGGAAGACTTGAGATACAGAACTTTGAACTTTGTGTTGAAATTGCTTAGCCTTCAGTCTTTTCGGTGCATATTCTAGGCTGGGTTCGTGGCTGTTACAGGAAGGGGGTTTCCTGGTTAAGAGGTAGGCAAGTCAAATAACCAATCGTTTTCACAGTCCGATTCCCTTGGGAGATCATTTAGGGGGGTATATGAAGTAGTTCCCCTCAAGCTATTGAACATAAACATACTCACATGCACACACACTCTTGCAGAGCTCAGGATCTAGTGGCCGAGGAGTCAACACTGGGGTGAGTCAGAATTAGTTTGAATTGTATTGACAATCTGTTTGTTATCTGGAAGGGAACAGTATCTAGACCTCGTAGTTTTGCAAAACTATGGATTATATATGAGGAGGAATTTAACCCTTGATGCCTACATTCTAATTTACTATCAAGCAGATGCGGACTCGAGCCATATGACTTGGACTAGTGCTGAGCAATTAACCAACATTTCTGTTATTTTCGTTTTTTAATGAACGAATTGACTAAATGATTTGAATTCCAAGTTGTTGTTTTTTTCTTCTGTGAGCCTGGATGCACAGTTTCTGTAGAGATAAATCAGACCAAGCCCCGAACTCTGCGATGCAATAGGGAGTTTTATTTTACAACAGGCCAATATTGTACATAGTTTAGCGCAGAAAACGTGGCAATTAACAATAATGAGCATAATCCACTGCGTGCCAGTTTACTTGTCTGGTCATTGTGGAGCAGACATGCAGACGGATAGAAGAGAGAACTTGCAATCAAGAGGGATAGAAAGCAATTGCTTCGCTAGTTATCACTACCTGAAAATACATGATATAAGCGATTGATAGTTGGTATTCAGCAGTCATAAAAGTATGCCTTATTTACTTTGAAGAACTACTAAAGTAGTGATTTTGTCAGACAGCACAGGCAGCAGCTCTATGAGATGATGACTTGGAAAGAAATAATGAAGTCATCAAACTAAACAAATATTTTATTAAAATAAAAGAATGTGAATAAATGATGATTAACATCAGCATTCAACCCACATAATGCAAAAAAAAAAAAGTATTGAAAACGAAAACGGATCATTTTTTAATCATCTAAACGAAACCAAACCAACCTCAAAAAGCACTAATCGCTCAGCACTAACTTGGACTCACAAATTTGTCGACTTGGGACTCGACTTGACAGAACATAAAATAACTTGAGACTTGACTTGGACTTGGAGCCTCAAGACTCAAGATTATCTGGCCTGGTATTGTAACGTTTTGTCACTCATTTTGTGGCACAGAGTTTCTGTGGATTACTCTACAAGCAGCCAGAGACAATAGCCGCAGCATCGCCCTTGCAACAAAAAAACTGCAACAGACTGGCTTGTGAAATGTACACAGCCCTCTTATTTGACCCCCCGGGGGTTGGGGAGGGGGCTGGGGTATGCAGATTTTAAAAAATGTCCACGCTACATACATGAATATTAAAGGCCCAGTGCACTACTTTTGTAAAACATAAAAATAAAATAAAATGGGGGGGGGGGGGGGGTTCACAGCACCCTCAGCAGCCCTACTTCCCACAGCTATGCCATGTTCTGTTTATTGTAACACTTAGACATTTCTGTTTCATGTTTGATACTATACATTTTTATTTAAAAATGTTCTCTGACTGGGCTTGATGTTTATTGTGCACATGAAGGTTCGCAAGACTCATGAGCTAGAAGTTCTGTTTATTTAATTCATTGTATGGTTTCCTCATAGATTGAACCCTCATCTTTATATCTGTGCCACTATAGCATCTGTGACAGCACCATTGAAGCTCAAACCAACAGGAATCCCTACCAAATGTACTACTTAGACTACTTTAAAATGGCGGAAGAAGGGTGGAAGCCCTCAATGGCACCGGCCATGCTAAAGCGGCTTTTTGGCCACTAGTGGCCCCTATCATTCTCTATGGGTTTTCTTTGTTCATATTTCCCAGGTTATGTCGGAATTCCACGTGTCTGTGTCCTATGTCTCTGTCATTCTGGTTATGCTAATAGGAGCGTGTGTGCCTCAGTCCATATAGAAATAGGCTAGTATGTTGAATAAGAGAAAATTGTTGTTCCAAGCATGAATTGTGATGAAATGTCATTAATAATAATGAAGTCTAATGTACCAATGTAACAATGGATGTGGAAATTGCCTTTTACATTGTAGAACCAGTTTAATGGTTGTAATTTCCAATTGGGTAATTGTATGGTCCTGGGAGGGGCTAAGTGCTTATACCTGTGCTTATACCTCATACCTGTTTGAGCTCCTGTTAGACACGTTCAATTTGGTTTCTCAAGGGGAGACTGTGCAGTCTTGCCCTCTACCTGTGTCTGTTCAGATAGGACAGGTTAAGCTTGATACAGAGGCTATTTCTTTTGGGCCCATGTATATTTGGTAAATCTACTTGTATATTTTGTATGATATGAAGCTTTCACCATTGGATCACTAAGACCTGTAAATAAATATACACTCTGAGCACGTCAACCTGCCTCGCCTTCTGCTGATGTCACGCACTTGCGACTGCTACAAGGAACCTATTTTACAATTACATCATCAATTACATTTTGTAGACAAAATAATGAAAAGGGTTGTCTGGTAGCCTCAATAAATAGACAACGATTTGTAGTTGAACAAGTCATTGCATGTATAGATCATTTTTACTTGTGACTCGACTCAGCTTGCTGTTAGAATGCACGACTTGCACTTGACTCGAGACTCTACTTGGGACTCGACTTGAGACTCTGACCTTGTGACTTGAGACTTGCTTGTGACTCGAATAATAGTTACTTGGTCCCACCTCTGGTATCATGTGGGATGAAGTGCAATGGATTTCATTGAGTGTGCCTGGATGTAAATCCTGCTCAACAATCTATTTCCTCCTCCACCTCCTTATCTTTCTCCATCCAGTTCTTTCAGAAGTGTCCTGACCAGAGTGTGAGCTGTTCCTGGACCATCCTTCTCCATGGACCGTACCAACAGTCTCCTGGTACTGCTGCATGTCCTGGGTTCAGTTACGGTCAGCCTGGGCTGCTTCTGTGACCACTACGCCTGGAGCTCATGGTCCACCTGCACCAGAACCTGCAACTACGGGACCCAGGAGCGCCGCAGGTAAAATACACAACTTAGTATGAGCAGAGCGATAGCACAGAACTAAATGGTAACTTTACATGAAGTAAAGTTGTGGGGCTTGCTTTATCTCTGTCCAAGTATTTTTATGGTAGTGGAAGAAGCTGAAATGTTTTACTGTACTATTTAAAGTAAAGTAGTTGCATACTGTATAGTCAAAGTAACGTTTTGTAAAATGATTGTCTGATTACTTTGATATACTACTATATAAACCTTATTACTTTGGATTGTTGGGAACTTAGATCACAAAAATGCATAAACTACAGTTGATGCGTTTGAACACTGAAAGAAGACATACAGATGCAGGATCTTAATTTGAGCCAGTTTGCTACAGCAGGAAAATAATTGTGCAGCAACAGCAAATGTGAATTATTCTGTGGTTTCTAATTAATGGGCATTTTTTGTAGGGGTTGATACATTTTTCATTGAGGCAAATTATTACATTTTAAGTGGAAATTACAAACTTTAGTGATCCTTTTTAAACCTTGAATACAATGCAAGTTTGCTTTTCTGCTGTGCAGGAAAATTTTCTGCAACAAAAGAATAATCAAATTAAGATCCTACATCTATCTGTATGACAATGCGATCTTCTGTCAGAAGATGGGAATAATAGGCAGGATTGTGTGCACAACACTCTTAGCAAAGCAACTCTGAATCATTAATGCTGTGGGTTTCAGATAAATAGATGCATGATTTACTTTTGTAAAACGTTCAGTGTAAATTAAGTTTAATTTTAGTTCAAATCAAATCAAATCAACATTTATTTGTCACATACACATGGTTAGCAGATGTTAATGCGAGTGTAGCAAAATGCTTGTGCTTCTAGTTCCGACAATGCAGTAATATCCAACGAGTAATCTAACCTAACAACGGTTGAATGACGATGTAATGATTATAAAGTTTTAGGCTATTTGGGGAGAGAAATATGATGTTGCATCTAGTGATTACAGCTTTTTAAAAGTATTTTTGTGGTAGTTGAAGAACTGTGTACAATGGGTTTGTATGTAGACCTACTGATAGTTAGTTGTAGTTCTATCTAATAAATAAACTCTTTAGACTAACAGTGATAAGTACATTTCCTGAAGAAAATGTGGTGTGCTTGCTAGCTTATGTTAAAGTATGTATGGTTTTGAAATGGTATAGTAGTGTTAGTGTCTGCAAGAGTAATGGTGGTGACTGTTTTTATTTTTTTATTTAACCTTTATTTAACTAGGCAAGTCAGTTAAGAACAAACTATTATTTTACAATGACGGCCTACCGTGGCCAACCCCTCCCCACTGCGTCACTCGGGAACCCAATAGTTGAAAAAGTAAGTTGACTAAAATATTGATTGATTGATTGATTGATTGGTTGGTTGGTTGAGATCAATGGGCAGCCTGAACATGTGAAAGTTAGTTTGGTGTCTCTTGCTTGAACGGTTCAAGAGTTACAATTATTGTTGGTGGGTATTACAGTATATGCATGTGTATGCACACTGTCATGATGTTGGCTTGATGGGGGAGGTTTTATGACCCCCATAAATACCTTTCCACTTTTCTCTCTCTCTCTACTTTATAGAGTTGACTCTTGTAAAGCCTTTGTTAACATAGAAAGAGAGAGTCTGGTGACATCAAAAGGTGGGAAACTGAACCATATTTCGGTAATCCAACCAGTTGAAAATATACGTTGGTACTTAATGAATAGGATGTCAGATCAGTTGATGTCTGAGACATGATTACTGATGACAGGACAACATAAACTGTATCTTGGAAAATCAGATTCACATGGAATTGTTGTGCAATTTAAATGTTTAAATATGAATCTATTTGTGAAAAGAAGAAATGTAATTTTAGCTTCTGAAATGAGAGAACGGTTTGACACTCTGCTCACTCAGAGGCCTCGTCCAAGTGAACAGACATGGGTTGTAAACTATGAAACACGCCCTTCTTTCACCACTATATAAACCCGTTGATGAAAATTCAACTTCCTGTTCCATGGACGTGCGGACTTGCGGTCCCCACGTTGAAAAAACAAAGATCACATACAGAACTAAGTCAACCTCAGCGTGAGCTCTGGTTGAACGACAAGAACCTAACGAAATTAGCATCGAATTTCAACGTGAAGATGACGATCAACACGCCGAAAGGATGAATTTAGACTATACCAGCCAGAATATAGCATGAGCTTAAAAGTATAGCAACTTGGTATGAACTTTGAACTCTTATTCACTAAAGAAGTGATACCCTCTCCGCCCGTTAAACGTGGGCTAGGAGAGGACGGACAGAGTATCCATTCTACCACGCTCCAGTTCACCACTAGACATTCTTCAGAGAACAAGAGATCCATGCTGGACCACCCGGCCTTCCATCTACGAACAACCGATCGAAGCGCAGCTCAGAGAAAACATTTATTGCATTTTCCTTTTTCAAATGGGCGGTTATTTAGAATGCATAAGATACTGTATTTATGATAGCATAGCTGCCTACGTCCCGATAGAGACACAAAACCTTTTTTCTCCTCAGTCATCCCGCTCTTTCACTCAAACCCAACTCCCTTTCTTAGTGTAACCAGCCTTCATATCTGTTCCGTCCGCTAGGGACGTTTTCCTTTGTGACATAATTTGTAATCAATGTATAATACATTCTGTGTATATGTAATTCTGTGTGATTATTTAGGTATTTAGTAAATAAATGATGAAACCAAATTTTGTATTGCTGATTCAACTTGTTAGCCAGGAAGATGAAGATAACCAAGAATTTACAACTTTCAGATGAGACTGAATAAAGTGACGATTAAATATTGACTGCTACTGATGTAAAAGATTACTAGGTCTTTAAGAGTTTATTCGGAAGATAACAGCTCTATAAACATTCTTTCATTGTGCCCCGACTTTCTAGTTAATTACATTTACATGATAAGCTTAATCAGGTAATATTAATTACAGAGAAATGATTTTATAGAATAGCATGTCATATCACTTAATCCGGCATAGCCAAAGACACGACAACATTTAAGAAGTTATAAATTATAGTGCAGACAAGAGCTAGACCAGAGCTAGCTAGCTACACCCAGGACCAGAACTGAATCTGCTAGCTTGTGACATGACTTACTGCATCTGTAATGAAAGCAGTTGATGGGTTACTAAAACAGCTTTACCTCTTGATTAGTAGAAGCGATTCCTGATATTTTCTCAGATTTGAAATGCAGAGAAGTTCAGGAAGAATTCATATGCTACACATTTTTGTCTGTCTTGTTGGGGGAGTGGTCAAAACTGCAGTTGTTTGGAAAAAGTTAGGAAACCATTTTTTTAATGCAGTTACTAAAACAGATGTATGGTTAGATTGGTAGCAGATATTTTTGTTCTGACGAAAGATTTTAATAGCAGAGAAGGAGACATATCCTTTAACGTTTTGTCTAACTTGTTGTGAAATTGGTCAACATTTCAGTTGTCTATAAAAAGTTACAGAAAATGTTGCTGATGCAGTTATTAAAACTGCTGTAACATTTGATCCATTCCAGATAATTCTGCTCTTATTTCAGATTGGAATAGCAGTGAAGGAGACCAAGATGTCATATCCTCAAACCTTTTGCCTAAGTTTTTGGCAAAGTGGTAAAAGTAGCTGATTTGTATCAAAAGTTAAATTTTTGCATTTACAGTGAATGGAATGTTGGAAGAGATGATGTCACAATGGGACCTTTAGAATGTTGAGGGAATCCCATGAAAGTGGATGGACAAAAATAAAGATTAAAAAAATTCTGACTTAAAAGGTATAAAAGATATCAAAATGTTGTATGTCTGCACACTGGTCCAGACCAGTCTACACATTTTAAAGTTAAACAGCGTTTCTAGCTTAACCCTTGTGTAGTCTTAACATTCTGTATACTCACCTTGTCATAAGGGTAAAAAATGACCCGCCCTCACTAAACCCTAAAATATAGCAGCTTAATTTAATTGTAAACCCCAAATCTATTTTGCATGAAGAAACAACCTGTCATTCATCAAAACTTTGTGAATATCTGGGTTTTCCCTCTTCACAATGCAGACTGCATTTAATCAGTGAACACCACTCGTTTTTATTACAACACACCTGTCATAATTGTTTTCTTTACTAAAGTAGAGGTTTATTATTATTATAGCTAAAGGTACTGCATAGGTGTAAAAAAAAAAAAATTGTGCCAAAGATAGCACTTGTATAGCCTAAGAAAGTAGAAGAAATGTGCAGAAAGTAGTTCTGAATGCCTTTTATTGAAGGTAAACAATAACAGTCTTGAACTTTTTTGGCAACATAGTGATATATACTTATTGTACATACTGTACAATGAGGAATTCATCTGCAAAGTACTAGTCTTAATTTTTTAAACCATTGCTCCCTCCCACCCACAAGTGGTGTAAACAACAACAATAAATAAGAATAAAATAAGATAATTGATGCAAAACAAAAATGTGAAGAACATAAATCAATCAGCTCTAATTAGCACATGTAGGACAGTATGCTAGTGTGTGTGCCTGGACTTTTCAGATGTATTTCTCACATGTTCAGCACATAGTATTTGTTATACAGTCCTTCTTTGGGGGGCAGAATTGGCATCTCCTCCTCTTGCTTGCCCCAGCTGCAACCTCAGGTGGATCAGGACAATATTCATCCCCCTGAACAGCTTTCACAAGTGCTGCAGAGGCTGCTGTGTGGGGGAGGCACTCCCTTCTTTGAATGTACAAGTGCCTTTCCCAGCTGCTCCAGGAACACCATCCTCTTGTTCTGCTTATCAGGCAACCAGGTAGGGTTGATTTTGTTCCATATCACGAAGGCATTGTATGAGGACACATCAATGAGGTTATGGAAGATGACCATGGGCCAGCTGGCAGTCATCCTCCTGCAGCTGTAAGATCCAATCACCTTGTCCAGGTTGTCCACGCCTCGTTTGTTGTGGTTACAGTCCAGGTTGATGGCTGGCTTCCTGTCCTCACGATCACTGATCTCAGCCATTTTGTGCAGTGTGCTCAGGAGGACCACATTCTTGTTCCTCTTTGGGAGATAAGACACTAGAGTGGTGGTGGGGTGAAGGCAAAATTTGATGAAAAGGCCTCTCTCCCCCTTGTTGCGAGCAGTGCAGGGGGAGCTTAGGCTTGTTCTTTCTAACTGTGCCAACCATGGTTATCTTCCTCTTCAGGAGCTGCTGGCTGAGTTCAATCAGTAGCACACATAATCTCAATTTCTCATTGTGTGTGTGTATTTGTGGTTGTTGTGGTGTGTAAATGATTTTATAACTGCCTGGTCAAAAATACAATCTTTGTGCCCTGGTGGTGTACAGCTTTCATGGAAATATGAACAAAGGCGATGTTTCACTTTTTCTAATGTTGGGGTCGTTCTAGGAAAAGTCATCAAATTTCAAATTTTCATTTTTGACTCTTAAGACAACACAAGAGGAGTAGCGTATTAAATAACAACAATAATAATAATATTTATAAAAAAATCAGAGTATGATGAAGATTTACAGTTTAGCATGTCCCATCTAATAACAAATTCAGAGTTAGCCTACAATTATAAGACTTTTGTATTTGATTTTAAATAGCCTAGTAATTGGGCTTTTAAAATATATTTTCATGATTAACAGGCTGACACATTGCCTTTAGCTACAGAATATCCCACCACCATGTATTTCCAGATCCTCCCCTCTCTCCTTCATTCCTTTCTCCAGAAAGCAGAGAGAGGGGCTGTCAAACGTTTTAATTAAATATGTTTTGCTGTGAAAATATGTTACTGTCGATGTTCACAAACAGATTTCATTTAGTTTCCCAAATTAAGCAGTGGGTAGTTGCAGGAACAGGGTTGGAGGGACCATAGGCGGAATATCACCTCACATCTGCAAAATAACCGAAGTAGCCTACCAACATGCCGGATGAACATGAGTGAAACGAACCCTGCGGGAAAGTGGCCTCCGTTGCAAAAGGATGACGTATTTTTTCTCTTGCTCCCTTTCCAGTACATTTGCTAATGGGCCATTCTAAATCTAAACAAATTGTACACATTAGTAAAGACAAGATTCAATTTAAATTGAGAATAGTCTGATGGATGAAAATATGATCACTTGAGGAGAGAACAACGTGTGCAGCAAGGAACAAAGCACAAGCTGTTTTTTTCCGACTTTCTCAAATCATCGATAGCTTAGTCATAATGCAGCCCATATATCTTAATTTATAAGGCATTCTATGGTTTGCAACATTTCACAACTTAAGTTGCCAAAAAACTCTAAATCTAGCATATTGATAGATCCTGTTTCAAATGATCACTTTCACGCTCAGGGAATGGAAAAAAAATATTATTTCTATTTTATTCAGCTAAATTCATTTAAATTATTGCTACTATAAAATCATATAATGTAAAATAATGTCAAAGGCACTTATAAGCATTTCTTGTCTGCTAAACAAGCCAATAGCATGGTGCATAGCCAGATAACATTCAGTGCATTCGGAAAGTATTCAGACCCCTTGACTGTGTCCACATTTGTTACATTACAGCCCTATTTTAAAATTGATGAAAAAAAAAAATCCTCATCAATCTACGCACAATATCCTATAATGACAAAAGCGAAAACGGGTTTTTCGACATTTTTGCAAATGTGTTAAAAATAAAAAAACAAAGAAAACTGAAGTATTCAGAACATTTCATATGAGACTCGACATTGAGCTCAGCTGCACCCTGTTTCCATTGATCAACCTTGAGATGTTTCTACAACTTGATTGGAATCTACCTGTGGTGAATGTAATTGTTTTGACATGATTTGGAAAGGCACACACCTGTCTATATATACAGTTGAAATCGGAAGTTTACATACACTTAGGTTGGAGTCATTAAAACTAGTTTTTAACCACTCCACAAATTTCTTTGTTAACAAGCTATAGTTTTGGCAAGTCAGTTAGGACATCTACAAGTAATTTTTCCAACAATTGTTTACAGACAGATTATTTCACTTATAATTCACTGTATCACATTTCCAGTGGGTTAGAAGTTTACATACACTAAGTTGACTGTGTCTTTAAACAGCTTGGAAAATTCCAGAAAATTATGTCATGGCTTTAGAAGCTTCTGATAGGCTAATTGACATAATTTGAGTTCATTTGAGGTGTACCTGTGGATGTATTTCAAGGCCTACCTTCAACCTCAGTGCCTCTTTGCATGACATCATGGGAAAATCAAAAGAAATCAGCCAAGACCTCAGTAAAAAAATTGTAGACCTCCACGTCTGGTTCATCCTTGGGAGCAATTTCTAAATGCTTGAAGGTACCACGTTCATCTGTACAAACAATAGTATGCAAGTATAAACACCATGGGACCACGCAGCTGTCAAACCGCTCAGTAAGGAGACACATTCTGTGTCCTAGAGAAAAACATACTATGGTGCGAAAAGTGCAAATCAATCCCATAACAACAGCAAAGGACCTTGTGAAGATGCGGGAGGAAACCGGTACAAAAGTATCTGTATCCACAGTAAAACGAGTCCTATATCGACATAACCTGAGAGGCCACTCAGCAAGGCAGAAGCCACTGCTCCAAAACCGCCATAAAAAAGCCAGACTACAGTTTGCAACTGCACATGGGGACAAAGATCGTACTTTTTGTAGAAATGTCTTATTGTCTGATGAAACAAAAATATAACTGTTTGGCCATAATGACCATCGTTATGTTTGGAGGAAAAAGGGGGAGGCTTGCAAGCCGAAAAACACCATCCCAACCGTGAAGCACGGGGGTGGCAGCATCATGTTGTGGGGGTGCTTTGCTGCAGGAGGGACTGGTGCACTTCTCAAAATAGATGGCTTCATGAGGAAAGAAAATTATTTGGATTTATTAAAGCAAAATCTCAAGCTCAAGCTCTGTCAGGATTAATGGGCCAAAATTCACCCAATTTATTGTGGGAAGCTTGTGGAAGGCTACCCGAAACGTTTGACCAAAGTTTTTTTTTTAAGTATAGGCAATGCTACCAAATACTAATTGAGTGTGTGTAAACTTCTGACCTATTAGGAATGTGATGAAATAAATAAAAACTGGAAAAAATCATTCTATCTACTATTATTCTGACATTTCACATTCTTAAAATAAAGTGGTGACCCTAACTGACCTAAGACAGGGAATTGTTAGTAAGATTAAATGTCAGGAATTGTGAAAAACTGAGTTTAAATGTATTTGGCTAAGGTGTATGTAAACTTCCGACTTCAACTGTACGCGTTCGTGAGAGACTCAAGTTTCCACCGAGGGGTTAAGTTAGTGTGTAGCCCAAACGGTTCAGACGCTACAGACAGAAGTTGGTAGATCAGATGTACCGACTTCAGACGAGTCCTGCAGATCCGGACGGGCGACATCAGGGGATGTAGTGGATTGAGACGCAGCCCATGCAAAGAACCAGATATCTCTAGCTTAATTAAAGTGATTCATTTTTATGGGGATTTTGGTATTATGTTAACTAGATTTCCGCGGGGCCGCAGACATTGACTATTGTTATTGTTTTACTATAATAAGAAGTATGTCAAATATTTAAAGTGGGATTTTTGCTTCACAAGCCCCATAAATGACATAAAGGAAGGATATTTTACTGTAAGTGATTTATGATTAATGTGTATAATTTTGAGGTCAGTTGGCCAAAAGCTCCTTTTGCGTTTGTTCAGCGTTTCCATGACCATCTCAGTTTTAAACAAACCACGTTTGAAATACAATAGAATACGACTTTCTGTGTTTTCACAATTCCCTCCTCTGCAGGAGTATCCGATATGATGACTATTACTGGAAGAATAGCTGTGAGCAGCTGTGTCAAAAGCATGAGAGTCGGGCATGTAACGTCCAGGCCTGCTTCATCCACTGTCAACTCACTGATTGGGCCAACTGGTCCGGGTGCTCCCCGTGTGCCAAAAAACAGGCAAGTGAAAGAATATACACACACAGAGACACACAGACAGAAATACACGCACACACTTCCACCATCTGTCTCTGACCAGTTTTCTGATGTTGTAGTTAAGGACTCGGTCACTGCTAAGGCCTTCCCAGTTTGGAGGCGTGGAGTGCGATGCTGTTCTGACAGAAGACAGAGCGTGTTACCCATCAACAGAGTGCAAGATGGAAACACTCAACTGCAAAGAGTTTCAGTGTGGCAATGGTGAACAGTCACATATTCACCTACTACATATACAGTATGGACAAAATACTGCATGTGCACATTTAAACAAAACTCTGCTCATGTACATTTCCCCTTGTCGCAGGTCGCTGTATCAGCTCCAAACTAACATGCAATAAACAGAACGACTGTGGGGACAACTCAGATGAGAAGAACTGTGATGAATTCAAAATAGTGTGTCCTGTTGAGAAGAGAGTGGTCCCTGGAGCTGACCTCATAGGAAACGGGTAGGTTAAAGGTCAAAGGCCAGCATAAGACATTGCCTGGAGCAGTGGTCAATGTCATAGTAGATGTTTAGCAGTAGTCAGTGAATACAGAGCAGGACTGCTTCATGTAATTTCTTGATACGTATCCTGTGATTTTAAGAAAAGTAACGTAACTTCAGGGTTAATGCTGCTGGCTTCTGTTACTTTCCTGTTTTAGGTTTGATGCCATGGCAGAGGCTATGAGGGGTGCGGTACTGGATAACATGTTCATGGGGGACACCTGCAACCTTAACAGGAGCAGAGGCAGCAGCTACAGGCTGTACTACCGCGTCCCAGCCAATGTAGAAAGCTTTGAGATCAAGGTACAGTACTAATGCATATAGATCTCATCTTATTCTATTCCCCATGTTTGACTGGTCTGGGATCAGATCTAGCTGTGGTTCTGCTTCCACAGGTCGAGATCCCAGATGACTTTAAACAGGAACCCCAGCCAGTCTACAGTGAGACCGTCAACCTGGCCTCCCCACCAGTCTCTACCAGAAGTGATTCCTCCAGTGGTGACTCTAGTTCAATCTGGGTCCCGATCTTCTTCGTTGGTTCCAGACGCCACCACCAATCCAACACAGACACATTCAAGCAGGCTATTTCAGCTTCAAAGAAGACGGCAAGCTGCATCTACAGTATATGCACTCTCACATATTCACAATCACACACACAAAAATAAACACCCTGATCACAGTATTGCAACGTAGTGGTAGACCTTGAAGTAGAGGTTTCCCTCAATCACAGATCTAAGATCACATTACCATACCCTCTATCCAAGCAGTAGGACTGGCATTTACTGTGAGGCAGGCATACAATCACTGCGTTTCAAAGCTGGGAAGGTAACACTGACGTTATGATTACGTAATCTCACCCTATTCTGCAGGACTCCCAGTTCTTCCGAGTGCACCAGGTGTTACCTGTATCCAGATTCAGGGTGAAGGATTCAGACCTGTACCTGACAGAGCCCTTCTTACAGTTTCTGACCAGCCTGCCCCTGGAGTACAACTACGCCCTCTACAGGGAGATCTTCAAGCACTTTGGGACCCACTACTTCGCCTCCGGAACCTTAGGGGGACACTATGATCTGCTTTACCAATACAGCAGACTGGAGCTTAAGAACAGTGGTACGAGAGCACAGCCTTGTAGTCAAAAGGAGGCACAATACCCACTGCTAGTGCATTGTTCTCTCTGATTTCATAAATTGTTCATTTTTTTTGTGTTTCATTGTTACAGGTTTAACAGAAGAGCATACCAAAGGATGCCTAAAGTCTGAGTCGAGCATGTTTATAATAATATACTCGCAAAGTTCAAATGTTGTAAGATGCTCCGACAATACAATGACTCAAAAACATGAAGGTTGGTTTTTCTAATTACCGTTACACACAAATTGAACATTCAAGATAGACCACCTTGCTCTAGTCGTCTTGACTTTTCACTTGTTCGGTTTCATTAAGTATCTCTCTCAATAGTTTTGTTGAGAACTGGCTCTTCACCCTTTACTGTTACTTCTGTGTTGGTCAGGGTCTTTCGTGCAGTCGTCAGAGAAGTCTTTCTCCATGGTGCGTGGAGGCCGGACCGGAGAGGCTGCAGCCCTGGCCTGGGAGCAGAAAGGGGCTGCCCCTGACAGCACCACTTATAAGAACTGGGCCAAATCACTCATAGACAACCCTGCTGTTGTGGAATATGAGGTCAGAACTCCCTCCGTGGAATATAATGAAATAGGATGGAAACAATGAATCCAGTTAATTCATTGATTGTGTATGATTGGCTGTGATATAGTGAATCCAAACCATCTTTTTGAGATACTTTTGGTTTATAACAGCTCTTTCCTAAGACATAAAACATGTCACTTCCTGTGAGAAATCGGTCTCCTTCCTATCTGTCTCCAGCTGTTGCCCATCATCAATCTGGTCAAGGGGATCCCATGTGCTGCCACTAAAAGAAGGCACCTGACCAGAGCTCTGGTGGAGTACCTGGAGGACTTTGACTCCTGCAAGTGTGCCCCCTGCCCTAACAATGCCCGTGCCGTCCTTTCTGGCACAGACTGTCAGTGCATCTGCCAGACGGGCACCTATGGGCCCAACTGTGAGCAACGGGCGCAAGACTACACCTCAGGTACACAGCAGCACCCACTCACTCACTGATATACACATTTTTATACAGGATGAGGATTATGTATAGTCCCTGTTGTGTATTGCACAGTCATTTGACAGTGCTCAGTATGTTTGACTGACACCAGACACTGCTGAATGTGGTTTGACTCCTGGTGATTAGTACACACCAAACAGTGCTGAATGTGGTTTGGCTTCTGGTCTGTAAACACCAGGCAGATCTGAGTGTGGTTTGCTGTGTGGTTTCCTCAGAGGCAGTAGATGGTTACTGGAGCTGCTGGGGGACATGGAGTGCCTGTGATGCATCCATGAAGAGACATCGTACCAGAGAGTGCAACAACCCCGCTCCCCTGAGGGGGGGAAAACTCTGCCAGGGACCGGCCAGACAGGAGGAGGGATGCTTCATCTCCATTTTCCAAGAGTAAGAGAGACTGACATGTTTAAGCCTTGAGACAATTGAGATATGGATTGTGTATTTGTGGCATTCAGAGGGAGAATGGGCAAGACAAAATATTTAAGTTCCTTTGAACGGGGTATGGACGCGAGCTGCACAGTGACGCGAACCTACCAGACGAGCTAAATGCCTTTTAAGCTCACTTAGAGGCAAGCAACACTGAAGCATGCACGAGAGCTGGATGACTGTGTGATAACGCTCATGGTAGCCAATATGGACACTCTTGGAAGCCGATGTGAACAAAACCTTTAAACAAGTCAACATTCACAAAGGCTATGGGCCAGACGGATTACCAGGACATGTACTCAAAGCATGCCCGGACCAACTGTCAGGTGTCTTCCCTGACATTTTCAATCTCTCCCTGACCGAGTCTGTAATACCTACATGTTTCAAGCAGACCACCATAGTCCCTGTGTCAAAGGAAGCGAAGGTAACCTGCCTAAATGAATACCGCCCCGTGGCACTCACGTCGTTAGCCATGAAGTGCTTTGAAAGACTGGTCATGGCTCACATCAACAGCCTCCTCCCGGACACCCTAGACCCACTCCAATTTGCATACTGCCCCAACAGATCCACAGATGATGCAATCTCAATCGCACTCCACACTGCCCTTTCTCACCTGGACAAAAGGAACACCTATGTGAGAATGCTGTTCATTGACTACAGCTCAGCTTTCAACACCATAGTGCCCACGAAGCTCATCACTAAGCTATGGACTCTGGGACTAAATACCTCCCTCTGCAACTGGATTATGTTCTTCCTGATGGGCTGCCCCCAGGTAGTAAGAGTATGCAACAACACATCTGCCACGCTGATCCTTAACACTGGGGCTTCTCAGGGGTGTGTACTTAGTCCCCTCCTGTATTCCCTGTTCACCCACAACTGCGTGGCCAAACACGACTCCAAACGATCATTAAGTTTTCTGACGACACAACAGTGGTAGGCCTGATCACCGACAACAATGAGACGGCCTATAGGGAGAAGGTCAGAGAACTGGCAGTGTTGTGCCAGGACAACAACCTCTCACTCAATGTGAGCAAGACAAAGGAGCTGATTGTGGACTACAGGAAAAGGCGGGCCGAACAGGCCTCCATTAACATCGACGGGGCTGGAGTGGAGCGGGTCAAGAGTTTCAAGTTCCTTGGTGTCCACTTCACCAATCAACTATCATGGTCCAAACATACCAAGACAGTCATGAAGAGGGCACAACAAAACAATTTACCCATCAGGAGACTGAAAAGATTTGGTATGGGTGCCCAGATCCTCAAAAGGTTCTACAGCTGCATCATCGAGAGTAAACACCAGGCAGGTCTGAGTGTGGTTGCATCACTGACTGGTTGCATCACCGCCTGGTATGAGAACTGCTCGGCATCTGACCGGTAGGAGCTACAGAGGGTAGTGCGAACGGCCCAATACATCACTGGGGCCAAGCTTCCTGCCATCCAGGACCTATATAATAGGCAGTGTCAGAGGAAAGCCCATAAAATTGTCAGAGACTCCAGTCACCCAAGTTATAGACCTGTTTTCTCTGCTACTGCACGGCAAGCGGTACCGGAGCACAAAGTCTAGGACCAAAAGGCTCCTCAACAGCTTTTACCCCCAAGTCATATGACTGCTGAACAATTCATAAAATCGCCACCAGACAATTTACATTGACCCCCCCCCCCCCCACCCCCCTCCCTTTTGTACACTCACTGTTTGTTTGTTACAGTACCTATGCATAGTCACTTCGCCCCCACCTACATGTACAGATAACCTCAACTAGCCTCTACCCCTGCACACTGACTCTGTACCAGTACCCCCTGTATATAGCCTCGTTATTGTTATTCTTATTGTGTTACTTTTATTAGTACTTTTTATTTTAGTCTACTTGGTAAATATGTTATTCTTGAACTGCACTGTTAGTTAAGGGTTTGTAAGTAAGCATTTCACGGTAAAGTCTAGTTGTTGGATTTGGTAGTTGTTGCCAGGCGCACCGGTTTGTGTCAAGAACTGCAACGCTGCTGGGTATTTCACGCTCAACAGTTTCCCGTGTGTATCAAAATTATCCACCACCCAAAGGACATCCAGCCAACTTGACACCTGTGGGAAGCATTGGAGTCAACGTGGACCAGCATCCCCGTGGAATGCTTTCGACAACTTGTAGAATCCATGCCCCGGCGAATTGAGGCCGTTTTGAGGGAAAAAAGGCAGGGTGCAACTCAATATTAGAAAGGTGTTCCTAATGTTTGGTATACCCAGTGTATATTGAAAGCAGGTGTGGTTCCAGTGTTCATTAATACACTTTATGTTAGTGTTTCCTTTATTTTGACAGTTACCTGTACATACCACTCCAGTAAAATAGAATCGATCAGGAAGAGTGTTGGTCTTCTAGATAAAAACGTACTGTTGATTTATATACCTGAGTGCATTTCTGATTTTCTGTTGGTCTGTCTTTTCTCCGCAGGCAAAATGTATGTGTTAATGATGAGGACTTTGCCACAGAGGGGCGGGCGGAGGGCTTGCCTCCCGGCGTGGAGGGCTGTCCAAGACCCAAGCGTCCTGCCAACAGTCACCTCAGGGTAGACACAAGCTAACAACACTAGCTGCTAACAAAGCTAACAGAGACAGAACTCACTAAAGATCTCTGAAAGAGTGATATTTCCAAAGACTCTGGGCCAGCTCTCAGTGATGTCACAGTCTTAGTGACCTTTACCTGTTTATACCCTTATTAGCATCTTATTTTTCTTTATTTAGTCTCTCTCTCTCTCAGGGGTTTTATTGGCATGATAAAGAATTACATTGCCAAAGAAAGTGAAATAAACTATCATAAATAAACAATAAGCATTACACACACAAACATTTTCAAAGAAACGTTTGACATGTCAGATTGTTAACTACAGTGTTGTAACAATGTGCAAATAGCTTTTCTTTTCTGGGGGGGGTCAGTCACAGTGGTCAGATATTCTTCCACTGTGTACTCTCTGTTTAGGGACAGATGGCATTCCAATGTTTTCAGTTTTTGGAATTAATAATTATTTCCCTCATGATTTGGTTGGGTCTAATTATCCTGGGGCTCTGTGGTATCTGTTTGGATTTTTTAACAGAGCCCCAGAACCAGCTGGCTGAGGGGCCTCTTCTCTAGGTTCATCTCTCTGCAGGTTAGGGCTTTATGATGGAAGGTTTGGTCTCTCTCTCTGTCTTCTCAATGTCAGAAAGATAAGCGTTACTATGAGTTTGGCGACATGGAGGAGTTCCTGTGCTTCACAGGGTTTGAAATGGAAGGTTACCAGTTCATCAACTGTCGCCCTGACGGGACCTGGACCCCTCCCACAGGGATGTGCATCAGTAAGTCTGTCCTCTTAGGAACAATCCCTGCATAGAATGCAGACAGAAGGCATAACACTCTGTCCACACCAAACCTCTTTTGTATGGAAAGACTTTGGAATCCATGTTTTGCCAATAATATAATACTTTTTTTTATTTTTTATGTTTTAATGTCAAACCAGTCTTGTTGAGTATTTGTCCTCCATCTTAGGGAAGGTGTGCTCCCCGCCTGCCGTGCCTGAGGGTATGACTCTGTACCCCTCCAAGAAGGAGTACAAGGTGGACCACTCCGTGGGACTTGAATGCACGGAGAGAGGCATGGTTCCGTCAGAACAGGGCTTCTACACCTGTGCCAAGAGTCTAACCTGGGAGCCTCCACTTCCTAAAGACCTGCACTGCAAAATAGGTAGTCTGTCTCAAATGGACTTTGAAGAAACATTAGAGGGATGTTGGTGGAAAGTTGGCATCCTTTTAAAGACCTCATAGAGTTTTTCGACAATTAAGTGGAGATCACATGATTGACAATATAATTAAATTACGTAATTAGATGTTTGTCCTGTCAATGTGTCTGTCCAGATAAGCCATTTGTTCCTGACAATCAATGTGGGAGAGGAGAGAGGCACGTTGGATCCAAATGTATCTGTGTGGCACGTGAGACATGCCTGTGAGCACTTTTACCTATCAATCATAATTAAGTCATGAACAATTCAATATTAATGGATTTTGAATTGCCTTTTAACATTAGCTAAACACATGCATCTGAAGGCCACCATAATAATTTGGTTCCCGAATCAGTCTGTTCATCTAGATTTGTCCTCTTCTTGGACTGACTAATGATTTCCATGTCTGTGTGTGCTCCACCTGTGTGTGTGTATTGCAGCCCATACAAAACTGAGTTCTGCATCTTCAATGCTGAAGTTGGCAGTGGTGTGATGATGTCTTACTGTGGTTTCCACTCGGGCCGTTGCCATGGTGACCAGCTCTTCTTCATGAATGTGGGCCCGTGTGACGAGGATGTGGTCAGCCTGGACTGGGCCAAGTTCAGGGTCAGCATGGCTGCCAAGAGCTCAGTCCAGGAGCCCTGCGACTCTGACACCTGCTATGAGTGGGAGAGCTGCACTGGTATGACTGACTGACCACAGATTCCCTCTCAGATTTAGATAGCACTTGACCACTTCATCTGAAATAACCTAATCTGCAAAGAGTTAACTAGTTTACATACAATACAATTAATTATGTTTCAAGGATGAATGTGTCGATAGGGTTTCAACATAGCAAAATCATTTCATATACCTGTGCTCTTTCCCTTTTGTCTTTGTGCAATCAGAGTCCAAACAGTGTCTGTGTAAAGTTCCCCGGGACTGTCCTAAGGAGGGAGAACACATGTTCTGTGTGAAGCTGCTGAAGACCCAGAGCAAGAGGAGTGTGAATCTGTGTTTCATGGCTGCCATCAAGTGTAGAAAGATGGAGTTTGAGATTCTCAACGAAGGCCTGTGTGAAGAGTCCACATAACCAGGTCCCAGTGTAGCTTTCCTCTTCCTGTATTCTATCACTCTCTCCCTCTCCATTATATCATACAGCACAACTGTAAAGATGGACGTTCTGAAGGAGCTGATTTTTGTCCCGTTTGAATTGCAGCTTTGTTCAACTTAATTTGTTTTACAATCTAGCTTGAAGTGAATTTCTTTGCATGTTATTTTGTGCTTGTATGTCTTTTTTATATCCTTTTATGACTATTTTCTTGTGTTGTTATGAAATCAAATATATTTTGGCAAAAGGTGGTGTTTAAATTAAATTAACAAAAACAAATATGTTTGTATCCAATATTTTATTTACAACAACTTGCAACTACATATAACTGCCAAAAATAAAGGAAACACCAACATAGTGTCTTAATAGTGTCACGTGTGTTCCCTCTCAGGCCTCTAGGTCACCAGGCTGCTCGTTAGGGCGCACACCTTTCACCAGCATTGCATGCATAATGACACTAACCTGGACTCCATCACCTCCTTGATTACCTGCCCTTTATATGTCACTCCCTTTGGTTTCTTCCCCAGTCGTCATTGTTGCTGTTTCATGTCGGTGCGCTGTTTGTGGTTCTTGTTTTGTTCATTTATTTATTTATTTATTAAATGTATTCACTCCCTGAACTTGCTTCCCTACTCTCAGCATACATCGTTACCAATAGAGTGTCGGGTCACCAGAATAGCTTCAATGCGCATTAACATAGGTTATGGAACTCTATTGGAGGGACACCCTTCTTCAATGAGAAATTCCATTATTTTGTGTTTTGTAGATGGTGGTGGAAAGCCCTGCCTCAGGGACCGCGCCAGAATCTCCGTAAAATGGGCATGATACACGAGCACAGGATGCGGTGCGGTGAAACACTGCTTGCCTTCCATTGCAATGAATGGGAAGCAATGAGAAGAGGGGAGCTGTGGGCGGTGCGGTGAAAAATATACACTTTTCCCAACTTTATGCAAATCACAAGCGGCGACCGCTGGGCGATGACCAATCATATCGAGTGGTTCCCATGAGAAATTTGACCCTATGTGACCCAAGGTTGGAGACTTTCTTCATCAAAGATGGCTGACAAAAATACTAGGATGGAAGCAAATGTAAGTGATTATAATGTCATAATGAATCATATGAGAAATGTACAGTTGACAGGAATATGTTAATGTAGAGACAAACGATTATGCATTTTTTTTTTTTTATCATGAAGTTAAATTGACGAAAATCGCGATTTAGCAAGCTAGCTGACTTGCTAACATTAGCTAGCTGGCTAGCTTTATGGGTGTTGTTTTAGGGAATCCTGAAACAACCAGCAAACAAGGCTTCATCTTGTGACATTGGAGGTATAGAATCTAGCTAGCTAAAGCATTTACTGCAAATTGAATGTACAATTTTGTAAGCTTGCCTTGCTGATATTTGCCATGCAATGCAGATAGATGAAATAACGTAGCTTGCTATGTTCTTGATTATTGTGCAGTGCAGGATAAAAATACCTGTATGCCTATGGATGTGTAGCTATCTGGTATACGCATTAGTTCAGAACCTAGCAATGAACCTCAGCTTTCATAGCCAGATGTATCAACTTCAAAACAGTCTGAATGACATTAATGAAGCCTATGGATTGAGTAGAATATAATATAACTTTGTGAAATGATGCAAGTCGCATATACATGTAATTATTACCATGCATGAGATCTGCACATTGTAGCCTGTACATTTAATATATTCACTGATAATGTACTCTACCTTGGCAAATAAAGGTGCGGTTCAGGTATGAATGTCTTTGAGCTTTGAGCTTATTTTTTAGTCAATACCAGGAGTATCACATCCCAGTCTTTGAATGATGCTGTATCTGCATGTACAGTTGAAGTCATAAGTTTACATACACCATAGCCAAATACATTTAAACTCAGTTTTTCACAATTGCTAACATTTAATCCTAGTAACAAATTCCCTGTCTTAGGTCAGTTAGGATCACCACTTTATTTTAAGAATGTGAAATGTCAGCATAATAGTAGAGAGATTTACTTCAGCTTTTATTTCATTCATCACATTCCCAGTGGGTCAGAAGTTTACATACTAATTGAGTGTATTTTGTAGCATTGCCTATAAATAATTTAACTTGGGTCAAACATTTTGGGTAGCCTTCCACAAGCTTCCCACAATAAGTTGGGTGAATTTTGGCTCATTCCTCCTGACAGAGCTGGTGTAACGGAGTCAGGTTTGTAGGCATCCTTGCTCGCACACGCTTTTTCAGTTCTGCCCACAAATTTTCTATAGGATTGAGGTCAGGGCTTTGTGATGGCCACTCCAATACCTTGAATTTGTTGTCCTTACGCCATTTTGCACACATCTTTGGAGTATGCTTGGGGTAATTTGCAACCAAGCTTTAACTTCCTTACTGATGTCTTGAGATGTTGCTTCAATATATCCACAAAATAATTGTCCTTCCCCATGGTGCCATTTTGTGAAGTGCACCAGTCCCTCCTGCAGCAAAGCACCCCCATAACATGATGCTGCCACCCCTGTGCTTCACGTTTGGGATGGTGTTCTTTGGCTTGCAAGCTTCCCCCTTTATCCTCCAAACGTAACAATGGTCATTATGGCCAAACAGTTCTATTTCTGTTTCATCAGACCAGAGGACATTTCTACAAAAAGTACGATCTTTGTCCCCATGTGCAGTTGCAAACTGTAGTCTGTCTTTTTTTATGGCGGTTTTGGAGCAGTGGCTTCTTCCTTGCTGAGTGGCCTTTCAGGTTATGTCGATATAGGCCTCGTTTTACTGTGGACACAGATACTTTTGTACCTGTTTCTTCCAGCATCTTCAGAAGGTCCTTTGCTGTTGTTCTGGGATTGATTTGCACTTTTCGCACCAAAGTACGTTTATCTCTTGGATCAGAACGCATCTCCTTCCTGAGCGGTATGACGGCTGCGTGGTCCCATGGTGTTTATACTTGGGAACTATTGTTTGTACATATGAATGTGGTACCTTCAGGCATTTGGAAATGTCTCCCAAGGATGAACCAGCCTTGAGGGCTACAATTTTTTTTCTGAGGTCTTGGCTGATTTCTTTTGATTTTCCCATGATGTCAAGCAAAGAGGCACTGAGTTTGAAGGTAGGCTTTGAAATACATCCACAGGTACACCTCCAATTGACTCAAATGATGTCAATTAGCCTATCAGAAGCTTCTAAAGCCATGATGCCATGTTCTGGAATTTTCCAAGCTGTTTAAAGGCACAGTCAACTAAGTGTATGCAAACATCTGACCCACTAGAATTGTGATACAGTGAATTATAAGTGAAATAATGTCTGTAAACAATTGTTGGAAAAATGACTTGTGTCATGCACAAAGTAGATGTCCTAACCGACTTGCCAAAACTATAGTTACTTAACAAGAAATTTGTGGAGTGGTTGAAAAACTAGTTTAATGACTCCAACCTAAGTGCATGTAAACTTCCAACTTCAACTGTATTTATTACAATTCCACACTTCAACAATGTTTACCAATCTTGGTCCTGGGACATCAATGATTACACATTGTAACTAATAGACTAGAAACAGGACTTAACTAGTTAAGTGAACATTTACTCCTGAACCTATTTAGGATAGATATAACAAAGGGGTTAAACTCGTATTGACTCAAGACATTTCAGCTTTAAAAAAAATAATAGTTATTTGAAAAAAAATCTAAAAACAATATTCCACTTTGACATTATGGGGTATTGTGTGAAGATCAGTGACACTGACACTCCATTTCAATTTCAGGATGTAACACAAAATGTGGAAAAAGTCAAGGGGTGTGAATACTTTCTGAAGGTACTGTCCATAGAATACCATTTTTCTTTGGTATCACCTTCGATTAAAAAAGGATCAAATAAATTCTCACATCAGACACATTTAATCCAGTCAGTCCATGTTGCATACACATAAAAACAGAGGACTCTAATACATTCACTCACAACCGACCGCTGTCCCAAGATCATAGGAAATCCCAGAACGTGGTGTCTATAATACTGTAATAAACTCACGGTTGCTGTCAAACTCCAACCGCCCCACAGTTGTCACTGACTAGTTAGATATTAATTTCCCAGTGACCATACAATTTCTGCACTTACAGCATTTATATAAAATCATTTCAGGTTTTGCTTTGAATTACCTTATTTTTTCCATTGACATTTGTCAATAAAACTAATGAATGCAACTATATATGTCAAATAGTTTTCTATTCTGCTTGTAGCCCTGGAACGAAAAACTGTGAAACACTTCATTGTCAGGATAAATACGGGCTGGACATGCAGATAAATTAGTCAGTTCACGGCTTGAGCGGAGAGAGCTGGTCAAATGGTATATATATATTAACAATGACAAAAAAGGTTAGAATGATAGGAGGTGGATGCTCGTTGGATGTGGCAGGACTTGCAAACCATTACAGACTACAAAAGGGAAGCACAGCTGAGAGCTGCCCAGTGACACGAGCCAACCAGATGAGCTAAACTACTTCTATGCTCGCTTCGAGGCAAATAACACTAACATGCATGAGAGCACCAGCTGTTCCGGAAGACTGTGTGATCACGCTCTCTGCAGCCGATGTGAGTAAGACCTTCAAACAGGTTAACATTCACAAGGCTGCAGGATCAGATGGATTACCAGGAGGTGTACTGCGAGCCTGCGCTGACCAACTGGAAAGTGTCTCCACTGACATTTTCAATCTCTCCCTGTCTGAGTCTGTAATACCAACATATTTTAAGCAGACAACCATAGTCCCTGTGCCCAAGAACACTAAGGTAACCTGCCTAAACGTCTACCGACCCGTAGCACTCACATCTGTAGCCATGAAATGCTTTGAAAGGCTGGTCATGGCTCACATCAACACCATTACCTCAGAAACCCTAGACACACTCCAATTTACATACTGCCCCAACAGATCCACAGATGATGCAATCTCTATTGCACTCCACACTGCCCTTTCCCACCTCGACAAAAGGAACACCTATTTTGAGAATGCTATTAATTGACTACAGCTCAGCGTTCAACACCATAGTGCCCTCAAAGCTCATCAATAAGCTGAGGTCCCTGGGACTAAACACCTCCCTCTCTAACTGGATCCTGGACTTCCTGACGTGCCGCCCCCAGGTGGTAAGGGTAGGTAACAACATCCGCCACACTGATCCTCAACACAGGAGCCCTCAGGGGTGCATGCTCAGTCCCCTCCTGTACTCCCTGTTCACTCATGACTGCACGGCCAGGCACGACTCTAACACCGTCATTAAATTTGCGATGACACAACAGTGGAAGCCTGATCACCGGCAACGACGAGACGGCTTATAGGGAGGAGGTCAGAGACCTGGACGTGTGGTGCCAGGACAACAACAGCTCCCTCAAGGTGAACAAGACAAAGGAGATTATTGTGGACTCCAGGAAAGAGGCCCGAGCACTCCCCCATTCTCATCGACGGGGCTGCAGTGAAGCAGGTTGAGAGCCTCCAGTTCCTTGGTGTCCACATCACCAACAAACTAACATGGTCCAAGCGCACCAAGACAGTATTGAAGAGGGCACGACAAAACCTATTCCCCCTCAGGAGACTGAAAAGATTTGGCATGGGTCCTCAGATCCTCAAAAGGTTCTACAGCTGCACCGTCTGGTTGCATCACTGCCTGGTATGGCAACTGCTCGGCCTCCGACCGCAAGGCACTACAGCGGGTAGTGCGAACGGCCCAGTAGATCACTAGGGCCTAGCTTCCTGCGATCCAGGACCTCTATACCAGGCCGTGTCAGAGGAAGGACCTAAAAATTGTCAAAGATTCCAGCCACCCTAGTCATAGACTGTTCTCTCTGCTACCGCACGGCAAGCAGTACCGGAGTGCCAAGTCTCGGTCCAAGAGGCTTCTAAACAGCTTCTACCCCAAGCCATAAGACTCCTGAACACCTGCATGTACATACTACCTCAAATAACCGGTGCCCCCGCACTGTGACTCTGTATCGGTACCCCCCTGTATCGGTACCCCCCTGTATATGGTCTCGCTATTGTTATTTCACTTCTACTCTTTAAATTACTTGTTAATTTTATCTCTTATCTGTATTTTTTTAAACTGCATTGATGGTTAGGGGCTATTAAGTTAGTGAAATGCTAAGGTTGTATTCGGAGCATGTGACCAATAAAATGTTATTTGATTATGCTACTTTCATGTTGATGACCCAAGGGAAGTACTTGACAGAGCAGAACCACTGGTCTGTCCATTGGCCTCTGGGTCCTCCAGGTCCAGGACACTCTGACCAGCTATGGAGGACGTGTCTCCACCGATGACATAGGTCTTAACTTCTTGGTGACAGGGGGGCAGTATTGAGGAGCTTGGATGAATAAGGTGCACAGAGTAAACTGCCTGCTACTCTGTCCCAGATGCTAATATATGCATATTATTATTAGTATTGGATAGAAAACTCTGAAGTTTCTAAAACTGTTTGAATGATGTCTGTGAGTATAACAGAACTCATGTGGCAGGCGAAAACCTGAGAAAAATCCAACCAGGAAGTGGGAAATCTGAGGTTTGTAGTTTTTCAACTCTTTACCATTCCAATATACAGTGTAAATGGGGTCATTTTGCACTTCCTAAGGCTTCCACTAGATGTCAACAGTCTTTCGAACTTTGTTTCAGGCTTCTACTATGAAGGGGGAGAGAATGAGAGAGGATTGAGCCAGGTGTCTGGCAGAGTGCCACAGGCTCGTGAGGCGTGGTCACGAGAGAGTTCGCTCTCGTTCCATTGCTTTTCTATAGACAATGGAATTCTCCAGTTGGAACATTATTGAAGATTTATGATAAAAACATCCTACAGATTGATTCTATACTTAGTTTGACAAGTTTCTACGACCTGTAATATAACTCTTTGAACTTTTCGTCCGACGTTCGACTGGACCTGAACGCGCGTTTGGATTTGTTTACCAAACGCCCTAACAAAAGAAGCTATTTGGACATAAATTATGAACTTTATCGAACAAACATTTATTGTGGAACTGGGATTCCTGGGAGTGCATTCTGATGAAGATCATCAAAGGTAAGTGAATATTTATAATGTTATTTCTGACTTCTGTTGACTACACAATATGGCGGATATCTTTTTGGCTGCTTTGTTGTCTGAACGCTGAACTCAGATTATTGCATGGTTTGCTTTTTCTGCAACATTTCTTTGAAATCTGACACAGCAGTTGCATTAAGGAGTATATCTCTAATTCCATGTATAACACTTGTATTTTCATCAACATTTATGAGTATTTCTGTAAATATATGTGGCTCTCTGCACAATCACCGCAAGTTTTAGAACTACTGAACGTAACGCGCCAATGTAAAATTATAAATATGCACTTTAGCGAACAAAACATACATGTATTGTGTAACATGAAGTCCTATGAGTGTCATCTGATGAAGATCATCAAAGGTTAGTGATTAATTTAATCTCTTTGTGCTTTTTGTGACTCCTCTCTTTGGCTGGAAAAATGGCTGTGTTTTTCTGTGACTTGGTGGTGATCTAACATAATCGTTTGTGGTGCTTTCGCTCTAAAGCCTTTTTGAAATCAGACACTGTGGCTGGATTAATGAGAATTCAGGCAGTTGTTGTTGCCATACTGTACCTGTCCCGCAGGTGTGATGTTGGGATGTACTAATTCTGTGCAGGTGTTGTTACACGTGGTCTGCCGCTGCGAGGACGATCAGCTGTCCATACTGTCTCCTTGTAGCGCTGTCTTAGGCATCTCACAGTACGGACATTGTAATATATTGCCCTGGCCACATCTGCAGTCCTCATTCCTCCTTGCAGCATGCCTAAGGCATGTTCATGCAGATGAGCAGGGACCTTGGGCATCTTTCTTTTGGTGTTTTTCCAGAGTCAGTAGAAAGGCCTCTTTAGTTTTCATAACTGTGACCTTAATTGCTTTCAGTCTGTAAGCTGTTAGTGTCTTAACGATGAATTGTTTATGGTTCATTGAACAAGCATGGGAAACAGTGTTTAAACACTTTACAATGAAGATCTGTGAAGTTAATTCGTAAAAATCAAAATGTCTTTGAAAGACAGGGTCCTGAAAAAGGGATGTTTCTTTTTTTGCTGAGTTATAAATATTAGATAGAGATAGATATATATCTATATATATATATCACGATCACAAGGCATATGAACTAACAGGTTATAGAGTAAAACAATGTAACTATCACAACACATAGGGTGTAATGAAGCTTTTATTCTGACTTGGCTTCTCCAGTGATTTTACCCACGCACCACTACTGCTCAGTACATACTGAATGTGAGGGAGACAGAAGAGTAACTGAATCAGACAGGACAGAGTCACATCCAAGTTCAACTTGGAGAAATAATGACATTAACACAGTCAGAGTGATAGTAATGTATGCTGTTGAGAGTATATAGTAACGTTTACTGTATAGGTCAGCTCCTTACCTTCATGAGGCACATGACAGAGACAGACAGGTGTTTTCAACTGGCCCGTCTCATATAGCCAGTAAGGAGAGAGAACTCAATAGCACTCCGAGTGCTCTCCTTGATACCCGCAACAAACAAATTTTGAATATTGATATCCATTTTGCCATTAGCTTTTATTCATTTCTAGTAAAAGTATTGGTGGTGTGTTGAAGACCACTCCTCTGCAGATTAACTAATTGGTTCAGGCCACACCCCTTCCCTCTACAAGTGTTCCCACATCTGTTGTCAATCCCAAATCACCACTCCTCAGCCTTTTTTCTCACACCTCACCTTGCCATAAAACACCCTTTCCACTCCTGAACACAGCATATCCTTTCATGGCATTGTTTCACACACAAAAGGGAAGGAAATAAACTATCAGTAAGTGCCTTGTTATATTAGCAGAATGTTTATATGGAAGTGCTATTGCTAAATATATATTATTAGGCTTTCTGAAGGATTCGGCACTTTCAAATTGTGTTAATCTGTTCATTTTTTTTAAACGTAGATGCAGGGAGTCAGGAAGCAAGTGCAGTTAGAGTTTAATGACTAAGAACATTGAACTATACAAAACTAGAATGGCGTCTAAGCATGGAAGCAAACTAAATTTGCCTGGTGGGAGATAACAATAGAGTGCTATATAAAGAGGAAGTAATCGGGGAGGTCCAGGTGTGCCTAATAAGGTGCAGGTGTGCACAAGGATGGGTTGACAGGACTGGCGGTTAGTAAACCGGCGATGTCGAGCGCCAAAGAGGGGGATCGGGAGCGGACGTGACAGTACCCCAGGCTCCAGCAGCAGAACGACGATGGATGAGAAACGTGCCGGTCCAGAAGGAAATCTCGGATGATGTTGGGCTCAAGAATGTCATCCACTGGAACCCAACACCAGACCATACCCCTCCCAGTCCAACAGGTACTGGAACCAACCCCCACGACGTCTGGAGTTGCTATATAGAGGGGAAGTGATCAGGAAAATTAAGTCCAGGTGCTAGAAAATTCTAGCCCATTTGGGTGCTGCCATAGTTACATTTAGAAGTGCCAATCCAAGAAGGCTCAAGGTCATTGGCCACAGATAAAATGACATCAAACCACATATGTAAAGTAGCTTTGCTTGGACTGATCACGTCAACATTGTACTTTCAAAATCTTAGCTATCAGTCATGAATCAAGTCGACAATCTACTGGCAAATCCTTTTTAATCCTTGTCATATGAAGAGAAGTTAAAGCTAAAATGTATCAGTGCTCATCAGCCATTGGGCAAACATTACACAAGTTGGAAATCGCAAATTCAACAGTGGTTTGGAAGGAATCAGTGTCGGTGGCTAACTGCAAGCAAAGCAATCACTAGCCTGTTATTCAGTGGAGTGGCTGTGTGGTCCCAAATTTGGGATTAAGGCGACGTTAAAATGGTAAAAATTCAACATTGGCCATGCTGTCAATGACGCATGATTTGTGCCGCGCTCAAAACAATTTTAACTCTGAACTGCGAGAACTTGACCTCAGTGAGTTCAAGACCACTGGGAAGTTGGGAATAAACGAGCTCCGACTGGGAAAATGGTCATCTATTTCGGAATTGTAAATCCAGCCTCTATCTAGAGCTATGAGCTGAAGATTAATGACATCATGATTCGACCTTGTTTTTTTCAGAGTTACCAGTTGTTTTGAAAGCACCATAAATCCAGAGAATGCCAGACTGACAATTTGTCCACGAAGGACCACTGTGCCACCTTCCTGTGAGCACAGCACAACCAGGTGAGTGCAAAATTGTATTGTATGCTGCTGTATAAATGATTAAATTTACCAGGGAGATATGTATACTGTAGCTAAGTCATACAAAGTGTATGTTGTGTAGATGTTAGTAGCCAAACCCTGATAATTTGATCTATTTTCCCCTCTTAATTTCACCTACTATTCTGACTTGGTGGTGCGCATGTAGTTTTAGAGAAATGTAATCATCGAATATTGTAAGAGCTTTCATTGTCTGCTTATATGCCCCACTCCTCAATTTCGCAATTTGGTTGTGCATCAGCAGTTATACTCTTGTCACTGGCAGCCACTTAATTTTGATCTAAACTTGAAGTAATCATGTCCGACTAGCGACTGGGCACACGGCACGTGTCCAGGGGCCCTGACTTTCCCTATTGACTAACAAAATCATTCTCACTCAGATATTCTATTAACGTGGCATAAATCATGTCTGGAAAAAGCATAACATTTGTTATAAAATTGTGAGGTTTCTCTGCCCCATGGCAAAGGTGTAGAATTGCAGGAAATTCATTTTTAAAACACATTATCCCCACTTTTAAGAGGGGGGGCCACTAAAACTAATGTTTTGCTGCAAGGGGGCAACGAAATCTCGCTAAAAGCCCCCAAAAGGATAGTCGGCTCTGAGTTGATTACATATTTACTTCCTGTTTATTCACCTGGCACTACTTGGTTCATGCACTTTGATGTTGCTTTGCCACTGACATGTACACTGCTCAAAAAAATAAAGGGAACACTAAAATAACACATCCTAGATCTGAATGAATGAAATATTCTTATTAAATACTTTTTTCTTTACATAGTTGAATGTGCTGACAACAAAATCACACAAATTATCAATGGAAATCAAATTTATCAACCCATGGAGGTCTGGATTTGGAGTCACACTCAAAATTAAAGTGGAAAACCACACTGCAGGCTGATCCAACTTTGATGTAATGTCCTTAAAACAAGTCAAAATGAGGCTCAGTAGTGTGTGTGGCCTCCACGTGCCTGTATGACCTCCCTACAACGCCTGGGCATGCTCCTGATGAGGTGGCGGATGATCTCCTGAGGGATCTCCTCCCAGACCTGGACTAAAGCATCCGCCAACTCCTGGACAGTCTGTGGTGCAACGCAGATGGAGCGAGACATGATGTCCCAGATGTGCTCAATTGGATTCAGGTCTGGGGAACGGGCGGGCCAGTCCATAGCATCAATGCCTTCCTCTTGCAGGAACTGCTGACACACTCCAGCCACATGAGGTCTAGCATTGTCTTGCATTAGGAGGAACCCAGGGCCAACCGCACCAGCATATGGTCTCACAAGGGGTCTGAGGATCTCATCTCGGTACCTAATGGCAGTCAGGCTACCTCTGGCAAGCACATGGAGGGCTGTGCGGCCCCCCAAAGAAATGCCACCCCACACCATGACTGACCCACCGCCAAACCAGTCATGCTGGAGGATGTTGCAGGCAGCAGAACGTTCTCCACGGCGTCTCCAGACTGTCACATGTGCTCAGTGTGAACCTGCTTTCATCTGTGAAGAGCACAGGGCGCCAGTGGCAAATTTGCCAATCTTGGTGTTCTCTGGCAAATGCCAAACGTCCTGCACGGTGTTGGGCTGTAAGCACAACCCCCACCTGTGGACGTCGGGCCCTCATACCACCCTCATGGAGTCTGTTTCTGACCGTTTGAGCAGACACATGCACATTTGTGGCCTGCTGGAGGTCATTTTGCAGGGCTCTGGCAGTGCTCCTCCTGCTCCTACTTGCACAAAGGCGGAGGTAGCGGTCCTGCTGCTGGGTTGTTGCCCTCCTACGGCCTCCTCCACGTCTCCTGATGTAATGGCCTGTCTCCTGGTAGCGCCTTCATGCTCCTCTGGACACTACGCTGACAGACACAGCAAACCTTCTTGCCACATCTCGCATTGATGTGCCATCCTGAATGAGCTGCACTACCTGAGCCAGTTGTGTGGGTTGTAGACTCCGTCTCATACTACCACTAGAGTGAAAGCACCGCCAGCATTCAAAAGTGACCAAAACATCAGCCAGGAAGCATAGGAACTGAGAAGTGGTCTGTGGTCCCACCTGCAGAACCACTCCTTTATTGAGGGTGTCTTGCTAAATGCCTATAATTTCCACCTGTTGTGCAAATGAAATAGACAATGGCATGTGAAATGTATTGTCAATCAGTGTTGCTTCCTAAGTGGACAGTTTGATTTCACAGAAGTGTGATTGACTTGGAGTTACATTGTGTTGTTTAAGTGTTTATTTTTTTGAGCAGTGTATTTTCTCTCTTCCTCCTAGACCATCACATCCTACCTACCGGCCTTACAATCCAACAGAACCCAGGAGCAAATCACCACCCCCCTTTTCTGAGTAGGGAACAGGTTGCGTAACAATTGTTTTTCCTGGTTGAGCCTCTCTACGCCGTACCATTAGTGCAAAGGTCACAATGCTGAATTTACCCAAGTTAGACACATTGTATGAGTTTGACTACCCCAGATGCTCTCAAGTGTATATAATGTATGATATCATGCAGACAATACATCCCTGTGCCATCTGCTGCTGTAGCCACTTTAAACTATGCCACTTTGTTTACATACCCTACATTACTCATCTCATATACTGTACTCAATACCATCTACTGCATCTTGCCCATGCCGTTCTGTACCATCACTCATTCATATCTTTATGTACATATTATTTTTCCCTTTACACTTGTGTGTATAAGGTAGTAGTTTTGGAATTGTTAGATTACTCGTTGGTTATTACTGCATTGTCAGAACTAGAAGCACAAGCATTTCGCTACGCTCGCATTAACATCTGCTAACCATGTGTATGTGACAAATCAATTTGATTTGATATCATCCCATCCTGAACCAAAAAAAACACTTAGCACTTGAGTGTCTCTGTAAAATTATGAAACTCAAACAAATGTAGTTATGCCATTTTAAGAGTAAAACAATCTGCCATGGATCATACCATATACAGCTTGGAATGACCAGTCATTGCATTGTAGACCTAGACTTCAGCAAGCTGATTCTATTGTAAGTCACAGGCACGTTGTAGCCGACTGACTCTTAACTGTCAATACCTTCAAGTCTGCAGTTCTATTTATACATCTCTCCCAGAGTTGTTGTGTACATGCATTTGTAGCACTATGGTCACGTGGAATGTTAAAAGAAGGATTCTGTGCACTGCAGAAAGGTTTGGAGTCACTGGGTTCAGATCTGCTGCATTGGTCTTAGATTTGGGGACACCTATCAAGAAACACAAACAGTGATCAGAGTTGAGTCATTATAATGGAAGCACAGAACATTCAGTGTTGAGTTAATGAGTCAGTAGTTATTCCATGATTCATCTGAGCTATGATGGGTTTGTCAAACTCACAGCCAAGTCTGTGCCAGTGCAAGCTCTGATGTCATCAGGAGTAAGCCCCTCCCAGATCTCTATGAGAGTGAGGCCCCTGGCCTTGTCAACATCAAAAACTGCCTGAGGGAGTGAGGAGTGTAAGCCACTGCATACAGGGAGAGGAGATTGACACTGCCTGCAGCTGATAAGCCTAACTTTATTTAAAAAGCTCACCTTTTCAGTGATGATCCTATCCACACACTGCTTCCCGGTCAGTGGGAGAGTACAACTCTCCAGGATTTTGTGTTTGTCCCCCTTAAGTTTGTAAGGAGAAAAGGTTTACTACAGGGTACACTCCTATAGTGTAGTAAGGTCTAAAACCATATGTATGAAGCACCAGAGGTAGTGTCATTTTGTACCTTAGCAGAATGCTCCATGGTCACCACCACTTTGGTTCCTGCACTTGCCACTAGGTCCATAGCCCCTCCCATTCCTTTCACCATCTTTCCCTTTGGAGGTCAATGAAGAGAGCATACACATGTTGAAACATTATATACACGTATTCCTACGATCGGTCAGGGTGAGAGACATGATCATACCGGGATCATCCAGTTGGCCAGGTCCCCATACTTAGACACCTGCATGGCCCCCAACATGGTCAGGTCAATGTGGCCACTGAAAGTAGAGGTGGTTCATGTTACCTTCAGCTACTCCAAAGGAAAAAGTGATACTAAGGTTAGTGGAGATAAAGATCGGGGAGTACAGTAGGTGGTTTGAGCACTCACCCCCTGATCATAGCAAATGATTCATCACTGGAGAAAAACGCGGCTCCAGGAACCACAGTTACAACCTCTTTACCTAAATAACACAAACAGAGACTGGGTAGGAGGGTAAAGGCCAGGAAAGATGTTCCAAGAAAGCTTTGATTTGAGGATAGCATGTCCAACCAAAGATTTTCTACAACTTTGTAGGTGTAGTGTTGACGTATGTGCTTGCTGTACGTACCTGCATTGATAAGGTCTGGGTCTACCTCACTTTCGGTGGGATAAGGACCCTTTTTATAATACACAAACAAAATGAAACAGACACACACACAGGGCTTTGTCAAAGAGAGGGTGCCCACTTTCCTGAATGCACTTTCTACTTGTATCTGTAAATCTAACAGTTTAATATGGCTCACCAGGCCCAGAAGTCCATTCTCACTCTGTAGGTGCACAGTGATGTCAGAGTTGATGAAGTTGCTGGCCAGCATGGGGATCCCAATACCAAGGTTTGCTTAAGATGCTGTAGTCAAGGGACCTATTAATAACCAATCACATCCACCACGTCTACATATTATTACATCTTCATTAGTAGACTACCAAACATGCTAACTGCCTGGTACTTTACTCCACGTTTTTTCAAAGGTCCAACACACCAGCTTCTCGTTAGTATAGTGGTGAGTATCCCCGCCTGTCACGCGGGAGACCGGGGTTCAATTCCCCAATGGGGAGAAAGGACTGTTTTTTTTTAGTGTGAACAATGTAGCTGAGCCCACAAAGTGAAAAATATGCTTGGAGATAAAGCTTTATGATACGATTTCCAGCCTTATCTCAGTATTCCAAGGCATTGGTTGTTCAGTGGTAGAATTCTCGCCTGCAACGCGGGAGGCCCGGGTTCGATTCCCGGCCAATGCAGGATGTTTTGAACATGTAATTTCGAGAAGTATGCAAACCCCTGAGGAACAAATCTGTGTTCGATTGCCAAGCCAACAGAAATCTCTGGTCTTTTTTGATGCTAGTGGTTGAATTAATTTAGGATCTATCGCATTTTACAACTGTTCCAGACTATCTTTGGAATATTTATTTCTCACACAGAATAGGTCAACATTTGTACTATGGGGGATAGTCAATTGACATAGGCTAGTGCTTTTGCTGTTAGTTAGGCCTACCCATCTTGTTGGCTGCCGAAAAGTAAATGTGGACAGTTATTCCAATATGAATCTCAGAATTGGATAAGGACGTGCACAGTTGCGTCCCCGATGTGTCTGTCTTCACTTGTAGCCTGAATGAAAGACCCGATCAGTGATGGAGAGCCATGTGAGTGAGAGGTGCTTCGGAGCATGCAGCACTCAGGGAGAAGGGCACAACGGCCACTGGCCACAAAAGGCATGGATTTTTTTAGGATGCATTACGGCCACAAAGGGGATGACGCCGGGAAATTCAAGGCATCGTCAAATTGTGAATGAGAGACTGAAGTGTGAACAGCCTGCGCAAATAAACAGAGCAGAGGTCATGAGCTCATGTCTTTCTAAATTAAGCATATAGATAGCTATTTCTTTGTTAACCGCTCAACACAGAATAGCCGCATGTGCACACTCCCTGGAAATCATTTGGAGAAAATATCCTTTCAATGTAATCCAGCTATGTTCAATTGTATTCTTCATACTATAAAATAATGCCATGGAATTCTAAGCCAATCTTGTCTGCTAAATGAACTAGCGTAGCCCACAGCCATATGGAATAGCCAGATCAGGACCTGCCATAAGGACAACTCAGAGTATACTATTCTGTTCTTCTGAAAAAGACCACATTTTCTTCATATCATGTTTCTTTAGAACTGTCTAAAATAAAGAATGGATTTATTGTGAAGGTATAGGCTATATTACATGGCTTTATTAGACTTTTTCCAAATGTAGATGTTCCAAAGGTCTGCATCAGTGGCTTGTAGGCTGTGTGCAAGCCAGGAGATGCTAAATGTGTTTGTTAATTAACTGTCAATTACCGTGAGACCGACCATTTATTTGCTTGACAATTACCGTCTGAGGAAATTTTGTGACTGCCATAGCCCTATATGTACCTCACGTTTCAATATCAATCCACACTGTTCCCTCCGGCCCTGATCCTGTGTAAAGGATACCATACATCCCATCCTGGAACTCCAGTGCTGCCCTCCTGATGATCCTCTCTCGGAGCAGGTCTGCCTTCCGCTTGGGTTTGAGTGTCTCCATAGATCCTTTCTGGACCGTTCTCTTCTGCACAGTGAACAGGGATTATTGCCAATCAATAGTACAGAGAAAACAACCGATTCCACGTTACCTGTCACCAACAGACTGACAGACACAGACAGGCAGGCTTACCTCTATCCTCTTCTCATAGACTGCCCCCTTCACAATCCTGTCAACATAGATGCTGGGGACATGGATATCTTCTGGAGCAAAGGTCCCCACATCTACAATCTCTTCTACCTAAGACAGTAGTAACCGAAGACCCAGTTGGGGTTTAAAAGTCTGGGGTAAGGTTCAGTAAACTCTTAGGCCACACATTATAGTTGAACAAACTGTTAATTGAAACTGGTTCATTGACATGCTAACCTCCACTACGGTGACTTTAGCTGCTTTACACATGGGCTGGTTGAAGTTCCGTGCTGTTTTTCTATAGAAAGACAAAGACAGTATCATGAACTGTTTATTGTATGCTGATATGCTAAGTAGAGTCAGTGCATTAACTATATAATCATTCACAGTGACAGTCGTTGTCCGTTGTAATTGATTTTGAATGTTAGCACTAGCAGTGGCGCAACATCATGCTAGGAAATGTTGACCTCTTGTGGAGTTTGAATATAACACGTTCTTATGATTGTTGTTGAAAAAAATCAGCCAACCCCACCTGAACACAATGTTACCGGCTCGATCAGCTTTCCAGGCCTTGATCAAAGCAAAGTCCCCTGTGATGGCTCTCTCCATGACATAGTGGATGCCATTGAACTCCCTCACCTGTGAGATAATGACATCACATGTCAGGGTCAGGAGTAAAAGCTGAGCTGACCCCATAGTGTCCACCTCTCTCTCTCTAATATTACCGGGTCTTTTTTGGAAGAAAAAAAAAAACAATTATTCTGGGTAAATAAAGGTTCAATATGAATATATGTGTGTGTTTTTGCATACCTCTCTCTTCTTGCTAGCGATGGCCACACTGCCGTCTGTGTTGTATTTGATGGGTGAGCCTCCCTCCTGGATCAGTGTGCCATACCCAGTGGGCGTGAAGAAGGCAGGGACCCCAGCACCGCCGGCACGTACCCTCTCTGCCAGGGTACCCTTCAGTAGATGTATGGTATAAGAAAGTCATAACACGATCTAACACGTAGGCTATAACAAGATACAAAAATGTTAGAACAAACTTGTTATAGCGAGAATGACAGGCAAATCCATTTTTCATTACAAACCAGATGGAGAAAATACATTAGAGTCTAACCTGAGGCGTTAGCTCCACCTCCAGTTCCCCTGAAAGGTACTGTCTCTCAAACTCTGCATTCTCCCCAACGTAGGAGGAAATCATCCGCTTGATCTGCTTGGTCCTCAGCAGCAGACCAAGACCAAAATTATCCACACTGCACACCCACGAGAGATTTATCCACACGAGAATCACAAACACATTTCTATCTTGCTTAGATACATACAACACATGCACAAAAACAAATATACTCAAAGGCACTCGCACACACACTCATTTTGTAGTAGCCTAATTACCCAGCGTTGTTGCTGACTGCTGTGATACCTTTCACTCCAGTCTTCAATAAACTCCCAATCAGATTCTCGGGTATTCCACACAAACCAAACCCTGGAAAACATTCAGAAGAAAACATTAAACTCTGAATTATCCTATACATTACCCAAACTAATGTACAAGCGCAAACATGGAATGTTAATGATTAGCGCTTAAACAAATATGACATATTGTTTTCCCAGAAGCAGAAGGTATTTATGAGGTTTGAAACGCAAAATGTTTGAATTTGACTAAAGCTTAACTATGTGATGAAAAAGGCCTGAGAGTAGGTACAGTATGCTACCTCCGACTAGTAGAGTGGAGTCATCTGGGATGTCTTTCACTGCCTCTGTGGGGTCGGTAAAGAAGCGGGCATCCCTGGGGCAGGAGGTGGAGAAGCAACAGCCACACACCCGAGGGTGAGGAACACACTGAAATAGCCACATGACAATTTGGACAAGGACATCACAGTAAACCTGGATTTTTACCAGTGAATCAATAGAGTTCAATCCACCTCAATGAAATTGATACAAATTTGCATGTTGTTATTTCGTGCTTCCATTTTGTCAGGGGAGAAAGGTATGTTAGAGTTGTGTCAAAAATGGTTAATTCAAAGTGATTCATGTAGCACTGTTTCTGGTTTCTCTCATGGACTAGGATTCATTCTAGAATAAAAACTTGTAAAAAATCTTGTAGGTTTCCTACTTGATTTATTCTAATGCTCTCCACTTAGACAGTTCTCATCCATAAGAACTCTGAGTGACCCATCCACAGTATTATAGCACTCAAATCAAGTTTATTTGTCACGTGCGGAGAATACAACAGGTGAAACAGTGAAATGCTTACTTACAGGCTCTAACCAATAGTGAGAAAAAAAAGGTGTGTGTGTGTGTAGGTAAGTAAAGTAAAGAAAGAAAAAAAGATAAATAAAACACTCCCACATACAGTGCATTCGGAAAGTATTCAGACCCCTTGACTTTTTACGTTACAGCCTTATTCTAAAATGGATTAAAGTCCTATAGGTGCCTTTAGGAAAACTCCAAGCGGGCTGTCATGAGCTTTTTACTGAGAAATGTTTTTTGTCTGGCCACTCTACCATAAAGGCCTGATTGATGGAGTGCTTGAGAAATGGTTGTCCTTCTGGAAGGTTCTCCCATCTCCACAGAGGAACTCTGGAGCTCTGTCAGAGTGACCATCGGATTCTTGGTCACCTCCCTGACCAAGGCCCTTCTCCCGATTGCTCAGGTTGGCCGGGCAGCCAGCTCTAGGAAGAGTATTGGTGGTTCCAAACTTCTTCCATTAAGAATGATGTAGGCCACTGTGTTCTTGGGGACCTTCAATGCTGCATAAATGTTTTGGTACCCTTCCCCAGATCTGTGCCTCGACACAATTCTGTCTCGGAGCTCTACGGACAATTCCTTTGACCTCATGGCTTGGTTTTTCCTCCGACATACACTGTCAACTGTGGGACCTTATATAGACAGGTGTGTGCCTTTCCAATTGTATTTTTTTTATTTAATATTTAACCTTTATTGAACTAGAAAAGGCTGTTAAGAACACATTGTTATTTACAATGAAGGCCTACCAAAAGGCAAATGCCTCCTGCGGGGACTGGGGCCTGGGATTAAAAATAAAAAATACAAATAAATATAGGACAAAACACACATAACAACGAGACCACACAGCACTACATGAAGAGAGAACTAAGACAACAACATAGCAAGGCAGCAACACATGACGACACAGCATGGTAGCAACACAACATGGTAGCAACACAGCATGGTAGCAACACAACATAACAACATGGTAGCAACACAACATGGTAGCAGCACAAAACATGGTACAAACATTATTGGACACAGCCAACAGCACAAAGGGCAATAAGGTAGAGACAATACATCACACAAAGCAGCCACAACGGTCAGTAAGAGTGTCCATGATTGAGTCTTTGAATGTAGAGATTGAGATAACTGTCCAGTTTGAGTGTTTGTTGCAGCTCGTTCCAGTCGCTAGCTGGGAAAAAAATCTAATGTGCAACAATTTCTAAAAACCTGTTTTCACTTTGTCATTATGGGGTATTGATGACGGGGAAAACAATATTTAATCAATTTTAGAATAAGGCTGTAAGGTAACCAAATGTGGAAAAATGGAAGGGGTCCGAAATCTTTCCATATGTAACAAGAATAAAACATTTGAGGTTCAGAACAGATACCCTTGTGAGGTTCCTAACAGTTCCATACCATTAAACAGTATCAATAGTCACAATTTAACACACAATCGTTACATTGTATATGGAGCAATACAATACTAGCTTGATATACTGGATTAATAAACAACATTTTACCTAATGTTCAGGTTTATTATACACATAACACAATTTGTGGTAAAATTATAAAGTTGTTCCTACCTTGCCATACTGCATAGACAGTACTCCTTTTTGTCTTCTCACTGAAGATATATTTCTATGAAATTGCTCTGATTTTGACAGAATTCTGAAGGACGCCATTTTCGGAATCGGTCTGTCAGTCTTTCAGAAAACTGAGTGTTGGAGGTTTGCAGTACAGGTCATTCCCCCTGGGCCCAGTCAACAATCAGGCCAGGAGGGGTGGGGGCATCCCTGGAGTGACTGAGAAATTGACCAATTAAAAGTGATACTGCTTATTAGTACCATACTGACCAAAAGTTTTAAATGTAGGCTTTCAAAGCACCTCGTGAAAGGGTAAGTCCCCGTTTCCCCCACATTCAAGTGAAAACCTAAAAAAGCATGAGACCAGGTAGCATAATCACAGGATCAACATGGAAGACCACATTTTGAGAAGAATTTCAAGCTTTGAATTCCAAACTTTGTTAGAGAGAGAGACTGTCTATTTATAAGAGCATGTGCATGGAGGGTTTTCACGTCCTGACCATAGAAAGCCTTTATTTTCTATGGTAGAGTAGGTCAGGGCATGACTAGGGGTTTAGTCTAGTTTATATTTTCTATGTGGGGTTCTAGTTTGTATTTTCTATGTTGGTGTATTGGTATGATTCCCAATTAGAGGCAGCTGGCTATCGTTGTCTCTAGTGGGAGATAATATTTAAGTAGCATTTTTTCCACCTGTGTGTTATGGGATATTGTTTGGAGCACTTTGCACCTCTGTAGTCACGGTTTGTTTATTGTTTTGTTAAGTTTCACTATTATTAAAGCATGTGGAACTCTACATTCGCTGCGCCTTGGTCCGACCATTATTACGAACATTGTGACAAGGGTAGGGAGTCTCACTTGACAGACTTCAGAGAATGAGTTGAGTCAGGGGCTCACATGCCAAACACTCTCTCTAGAGCCAATGAGATAATGACTCTGAACAGTGGGGGCAGATTTGTAAAGGAATACATCTTTAGACCCTATCTTTTAGATAATAGAACCTCTCCCAGGGCTGAGTGCCATGAGAGGAGAATGTATTCCATCTACCGTAATTTGAGTAACCTAGACATAGACTTACCACAGCTGCTGTGTTTGTTTGGTGAAGGGAAAAAAGTCAAAACCATATGTTACTTTCAATAACATAATCCCTCAACCAACCAACCAACATAGAAAAACATGGAAACCATTTCAAGTTGTATGAACAAAATACACATGGTATACACTTCCTGCTAAATGTTTGTCTTGCAGTTGTGAGTGCACTTCAGTGTGCCGGCTATGTCCACTCTAGTAGGTGAGACTGGAGGTTCAAAAATATGGACTCATCAACTCCTTATAACCTAACATTGAATAGGTGAAAGTGAGTATTCCACTTCATTGAACTCTTCAATCCATACTGCGAGGAAAATATAAATGGAAATAGGGTCCTAAATCAATGGATGGGCCTTACATGCCCCATAGCCACCACATGTGCGTCTGTGAGAGCGGACATTGAAGAGGTCATAGACTACTTACAGATGAACAAGAAAAACAACTTGCACAATCTCGAAAGGCGGTTCCGTAAAATAATTCAGGACAATTGTCAACGGGTGTAAATTATGACAAAGGTTTCTTTTCACGACTGAACTGTAGGGTATGTAATTTTTGTGCGTAAAATGCGTAAACAACTTCTCCGAAATTGTGGTCTTGCCTGTTATGTTAAATATTTACCAGCTGGTGGCGCTTTCACGATGCCACAGAGTGGTGGATTCAATTATGCTGAGCCGCGGGGCACCCGTTTATGGACCGGATTAATGCAGGATTTTGTAGGGAGCCGTAGTCTGAAAAAAAGTACAGCTATAGTAAAAATATATATTATTTTACTGCAACCAACCACAGGAGCCTGCTCACAATGTTCAAAACACACCAGAGAGCATATTTTTTCCCCCCACAGATTATCAATAGTTTAAAAAAAACATAGCTGTGGTATAAAACAAGCAGATACTGTATTCCTAGTCGGCAGGGCCACAATTTGGGCAGCATGCGGGCCAAATATAGAACGGCTTGTTGTGGCCATAGACATATAATCCATTGAAGGGTTTTGGAACCTCTTTACCTGCCAATTTGACTGTTAAACTAATGTGTACACTTGCAATGGCTGTCATTGATATATCTTCATCTGGTTTTGGACTCGTGATTTGAACCGGAAAACATGTTGAGGGAGGCACTCCCTTCTCAAATCGAACACTAGCCTAATCTGCTCGGTTGTGTTGTCAACAAAGCAGCATGGTGCATAGTCCAGAAACATACATCTGTTTGAATTTTCAAACTAGTTTTCATTGGGGGACGTTTTTATCAAAAGCATTCACTTTTGCATGTGAAAACACAGAATCCTACTCATTACGGCACGTGATTAATTAGGCCTATATCACGTATGTTTTAGGACCACATTCCTTCTGTTTTTAACCGATTTCGCCTGCTTTGAACTGGACACCTGGCTCACGAACGAATGCAATTTACTTTCAACCGGTGCCTCATACGATTACCCGGCCAGATTAATCGAATCCCCTTAATGGCAGCAGTAATGCTCGCAGAGCGCGCAGCCACAGATTGACAGAATTGAATCAAGGGGAAGAGTGTACGAGAAAGAGAAAGCTATGCGTCTTGCTACAATATGTCATTTTTGGAATATAGTAACGTTTAAATGTTGAGTTTGGGGATTTTTTCCACCAAGGCGTGACCGTTTTTGGTGATGGTCTAGCAGATTGCAGTCCGTGGTTGAGACGAGTGTTCCGCTTGATCAAGTCTTGAAGAAACCAGCAGCGTTTTACAACTTGCTTATACAGTGAGTAGACACCAGCCGCACTATTGTTCTTTGCTAACTGGACTAGTACATGGATTTCTCAACCATATCTGCCATAGAACTACACAGCTGATTCAAGTAACCAGCTCGTCTTCAAGCTTTTATAATTTGAATCAGCTGTGTAGTTACAGGGCAAAAGAACATAACGTGCACCCGGAGGGCCCCAGGGCCGAGTTTGGGAAACCCTGGTCTACTAGGCCTATCCTACTGTTAAGATTAGTTTAATTTAAAGGCAAATGGCTAAATTTCAAAACAATCTCTCAATGTAATTAGCATATGAATTGGTCAATTCAATTATTCCAAAGTCGAAATCCTGTAGACCTACGTATTAAATGTGTGCAAAAAAGTAAAGAGGCGAGGCAATGACAAGTCACGTTTTGTATTCATAATTGTAGCCTACACCAAACGAAATAAAATAACACATGTGGCGGCCTCAAGAGTTGACACTGCCAAAGTAAATAATGAGTATTAGGACTTTTCCACAACAGTATTCACCTATTACACTGTCTTCATTTATATCCATTGATAAATGGTAACGCTCTGATTCAGCTTTGCATGTAGTACCTTGAATTCCTCAGATGGAGACTGAAACACATGACTGTCCTCATATAAAACTAAGAATGTAATGCTTGTTTGAAGCAGTAAGATATCAACAATCTGTCTAAATGATCATTTACCTCATGTGTATGTATTAAGGAAATAAGATGTGCCATCTCAAACATACTAAAATATCAATACAATATGAATGTGTCCATTAAAATCATCAAATTCACTCTGATTGACATAATTACTTTTCTAATCAAAATGTCTTATCCTCTTCTGAACACGTGTTATTGTCTGCCACCCTCTTTAGTGTAACTGGCCCTTTGCCAGACAGTTAAAAAGAAATTGAAACACTCATTGGTGTTATTACTAATGATTTGTACTGGTGTTTATTGTTTACCCATTCTGTCTCCTGTGGGATTCTAGATTGAGGAGAGAGAGTACAGCATACAATGGCTCACACTGTCTGTTGATGAATACAGAAAATAAACGCATCCAAATTTAAGTTTGGTGCTTATGGTCACCATGAAGGGAGTTATATTAACCATTAGTTCACACGACGAAGGGACCAATCACAAATGCTGTTTTATTTTTCACTTTCCATATGTGATATATTCTTTGTTGTATAGTCAAAGTTGTATCGTCAAAAGTTCCTTTTATTAGGGGTTTCTACCAAACTGACTTGTTGTGAATAAAAGTCTGAGCGTGATGATGTAGTTCAACGTCAGGGTTGTGGGTCTGATTCCCAGGTGGGACCAATATGGGAAGAAGTACAAAAATGTATATACTCACTACTGTGAGGCCCTCTGGATAAGAGTGAATGCTAAATTACTAAAACATATTTTTTGTATTTTTATGGATAGGCATTTTACAATAGTAAAACATATGACTTCTTGAGTTTCTATTGTTAGTATAAAAACAGGACGACAACAAGAAGCAGTGTCATAGTACACCACACCTAAAATATGTACGTTATTTAGACCATTGTGTTATTGTGGCGTTAGTGCCCCATTCTCCTTTCCTTCCCCACGCCCCTCCCATATCCTCTCCCCCTCGATCGGACCCTGTTTTCCCAGATCGTCTTTCAGTGAAAACAAACACATACAAATCTATTTGTCGTTTAAGATTAACATCTTCCACTCTGCGGCAGTTTCTTAAAGACTGATATGTTTTGGTTGGCATACAGCAATAGTGTTTGAAGAAAAATGAGAGGATTGTTGTTTAAGAAGAACGCCTATATTTTCCATAGAGCGGGGAAAATAACTTGAATCGGGCCAGGATGTAGGATGGTTTTATTTCACAAAACAAGTGCTGGACACAACCCAGCCCAGAGTCTTTGGCTGCAGATCTTGAATGTCATGTTCAGCAGTGGACTGTTGACTTTGTCATGTTTCGTAACGCGACCGAACGGTCAAACTCAATACCCCCAGGAAAACCAGGAATTGTGGACAGCGCTCACACTACTGAGTCACTCGTTGTCCGTGACATCAGATAGGCGTGTGCAATTGCCCCTTCGCTAAGCCCGGCGTCTAAATGTTTCTGCAACCAACCGCAGCACTCCCAATGGATAGCAACGGTCGTCGAGTTCAACACCTCCGACATGTTCATGTTTAAATCCCATGAAAGCCAGTGAGGGCTATAAAACAGTTTTGCTTTGACTGCATGCTGACATTGACTTCAGAGCCATTCAGCTAGCTACACTGTTACAGATTTTAACCAGGTTCCGGTGAAGCAATTGTAATGACAGTCCACCACAAGATACCCAAGAGTTTCTTGATCAGCCAGGGGTAGTTGTGTTGAATTTAGATGTGTATTAGACACACCGTTTTTTAGATAATTGTGAAGGGATTTCGCCAGCGGTTGAATGGAATTGGGCATTCCGGGAAAATGTTATCGGAGGTTGCAACAGTAACTAAGGGGGGCTGGGCTTAGCGAAGGGTACATTTAAAATACCTCGACTGTGTTCGAATACCAATATACTAACATACTGTATACTACATACTATATACAACTAGTTAATTTTAGTATACTATAAACAAACAGTATTCTTTCAGTTGAGTGTACTTGTGCTTCACCTGTCTACCGGAAGTTTATGCTGTTGCTTTGCAACTTCTTGCTAGTTTGTTAGCATAACAAATACTAGCTAGACATCTTATGACTTCATTGTAGTAACAATGTCCATTGAGAACGCACAACACATATACCGCTAAGAATGACGTGAATAATCAAGTCAATAAATGTTGGGTAGTTAGTTGGATAGCATATTGTAATGAAACAGCAGGGAGCCGGTCTCGAACCCTGGACCTTCGAGCCCGAGGTCCTGCGGCAGGGTCGATTTCCACGCTTATAAACCCAGGGTCTTTACAATATAGTTAATATACTGGCAAGTTTGATGTGTTAGTAGCCAACTTACCGGTACATACAAGCAACTGCTGTAATGCTATGCGGTTCGTAAGGCTGGCGACTGTGGCGTAGCTAACAAATTAACATAACGTGTAACTTCATTTACTTAAAAAGTAATTACTTTATTACGTTGCTCAACATTTTCTTGACATTTGTCATAAAATACATTTTATAGAAAAAGCCATTTGTATCCACTGTAGGTTTTCTCTTTAACCCTAATCAAGCGCACTTGATACTAATAATTACCTGGTTGATAAGCTGAATCAGGTTAGTTACAAGTGGGGTTGGAGCGAAAACCTACAGGAAGGTAGCTCTCCAGGAACAGGGTTGGAGAGCCCTGGTTTAAAGTGACTAGTGATCCATTTATTAATGTGATCAGTGACTGGGTCTCAATGTAGGCAGCAGCCTCTCTGAGTTAGTGATGGCTGTTTAGCAGTCTGATGGCCTTGAGATAGGGGCTGTTTTTCAGTCTCTCGGTCCCAGCTTTGATGCACCTGTACTGACCTCGCCATACGGATGGTAGCGGTGTGAACAGGCACTGGCTCGGGTGGTTGTTGTCCTTGATTAAAATGTTGGCCTTCCTATGGCATCGGGTGCTGTAGGCGTCATGGAGGGCAGGTAGTTTGCCCCTGGTGATCAAATCAAATGTATTTATATAGCCCTTTGTACATCAGCTGATATCTCCAGAGTGCTGTACAGAAACCCAGCCTAAAACCCCAAACAGCAAGCAATGCAGGTGTAGAAGCACGGTGGCTAGGAAAAACTCCCTAGAAAGGACAAAACCTAGGAAGAAACCTAGAGAGGAACCAGGCTATGAGGGGTGGCCAGTCCTCTTCTGGCTCTGCCGGGTAGAGATTATAACAGAACATGGCCAAGATGTTAAAATGTTCATAAATGACCAGCATGGTCAAATAATAATAATCACAGTAGTTGTCGAGGGTGCAGCAAGGCAGCACTCAGGAGTAAATGTCAGTTGGCTTTTCATAGCTGATCATTAAGAGTATCTCTACCACTCCTGCTGTCTCTAGAGAGTTGAAAACAGCAGGTCTGGGACAGGTAGCATGTCCGGTGAACAGGTCAGGATTCCATAGCCGCAGGCAGAACAGTTGAAACTGGAGCAGCAGCACGGCCAGGTGGACTGGGGACAGCAAGGAGTCATCATGCCAGGTAGTCCTGAGACATGGTCCTAGATCTCAGGTCCTCCGAGAGAGAGAAATAAAGAGATAATTAGAGAGAGCATACTTAAATTCACACAGCACACCAGATAAGACCAGAGAAGTACTCCAGATATAACAAACTGACCCTATCCTCCCGACACATAAACGACTGCAGCATAAATACTGGAGGCTGAGACAGGAGGGGTCAGGAGACACTGTGGCCCCATCCGATGATACACCCACTTTGCCAAAGCACAGCCCCCACACCATTAGAGGGATATCTTCAACCACCAACTTACCATCCTGAGACAAGGCCGAGTATAGCCCACAAAGATCTCCGTCACGGCACAACCCAAGGGGGGGCGCCAACCCAGACAGGAAGATCACATCAGTGACTCAACCCACTCAAGTGACACACCCCTCCTAGGGACGGCATGAAAGAGCACCAGTAAGCCAGTGACTCAGCCCCTGTAATAGGGTTAGAGGCAGAGAATCCCAGTGGAAAGAGGGGAACCGGCCAGGCAGAGACAGCAAGGGCGGTTCGTTGCTCCAGAGCCTTTCCGTTAACCTTCACACTCCTGGGCCAGACTACACTCAATCATATGACCCACTGAAGAGATGAGTCTTCAGTAAAGAGTCTGCGTCTCTCAAGTAGGTTGGTAGACTATTCCATAAAAATGGAGCTCTATAGGAGAAAGCCCTGCCTCCAGCTGTTTGCTTAGAAATTCTAGGAACAATTATTAGGCCTGCGTCTTGTGACCGTATCGTACGTGTAGGTATGTACGGCAGGACCAAATCAGAAAGATAGGTAGGAGCAAGCCCATGTAATGCTTTGTAGGTTAGCAGTAAAACCTTGAAATCAGCCCTTGCCTTAACAGGAAGCCAATGTAGGGAGGCTAGCACTGGAGTAATATGATCCAATTTTTTGGTTCTAGTCAGGATTCTAGCAGCCGTATTTAGCACTAACTGAAGTTTATTTAGTGCTTTATCCAGGTAGCCGGAAAGTTGAGCATTGCAGTAGTCTAACCTAGAAGTAACAAAATAATGGATACATTTTTCTGCATAATTTTTGGACAGAAAGTTTCAGATTTTTGCAATGTTGCATAGATGGAAAAAAGTTGTCCTTGAAACAGTCTTGATATGTTCGTCAAAAGAGAGATCAGGGTCCAGAGTAACGCCGAGGTCCTTCACAGTTTTATTTGAGACGACTCTACAACCATCAAGATTAATTGTCAGATTCAACAGAAGATCTCTTTGTTTCTTGGGACCTAGATCAAGCATCTCTGTTTTGTCCGAGTTTAAAAGTAGAACGTTTGCAGCCATCCACTTCCTTATGTCTGAAACACAGGCTTCTAGCGAGGGCAATTTTGGGGCTTCACCATGTTTCATTGAAATGTACAGCTGTGTGTCATCTGCATAGCAGTGAAAGTTAACATTAGGTTTTCGAATGACATCCCCAAAGGTAAAATATATAGTGAAAACAATAGTGGTCCTAAAACGGAACCTTGAGGAACACTGAAAATTACAGTTGATTTGTCAGAGGACAAACCATTCACAGAGACAAACTGATATCTTTCCGACAGATAAGATCTAAACCAGGTCAGAACTTGTCCGTGTAGACCAATTTGGGTTTCCAATCTCTCCAAAAGAATGTGGTGATCGATGGTATCAAAAGCAGCACTAAGGTCTAGGAGCACGAGGACAGATGCAGAGCCTCAGTCTGATGCCATTAAAAGGTCATTTACCACCTTCACAAGTGCAGTCTCAGTGCTATGATGGGGTCTAAAACCAGACTAAAGCATTTCGTATACATTGTTTGTCTTCAGGAAGGCAGTGAGTTGCTGCGCAACAGCTTTTTCTAAATTTTTTGAGAGGAATGGAAGATTCGATAGGCTGATTTCTGGGTCAAGGTTTGGCTTTTTCAAGAGGGGCTTGGTGATGCGTTGTGCAGACCGCACAAACCTTTGGAGAGCCTTGCGGTTGAGGGCGGTGCAGTTGCCGTGATACAGCTCAACAGGATGCTCTCGATTGTGCATCTGTAGAAGTTTGTCAGGGTTTTGGGTGACGAGACAAATGTCTTCAACCTCCTAAGGTTGAAGATGCGCTGTTGTGCCTTCTTCACCACCCTGTCTGTGGAGGTGGACCATTTCAGTTTGTCTGTGATGTGTACGCCGCGGAACTTTCCACCTTCTTCACAGCTGTCCCTTCGATGTGGATAGGGGGGTGCTCCCTCTGCTGTTTCCTGAAGTCCACGATCTTCTCCTTTGTTTTGTTGACGTTGAGTGAGAGGTTATTTTCCTGACACCACACTCAGAGTGCCCTCACCTCCTCCCTGTAGGCTGTCTCGTCGTTGTTGGTAATCAAGCCCACTACTGTTGTCGTCTGCAAACTTGATAATTGAGTTGGAGTCGTGCATGGCCACGCAGTCGTGTGTGAACAGGGAGTACAGGAGGGGGCTGAACACGCACCCTTGTTGGGGCCCCAGTGTTGAGGGTCAGCGAAGTGGAGATGTTGTTTCAGGACCCAATTGCACAGGGTGGGGTTGAGACCCAGGACCTCCAGCTTGATGATGAGCTTGAAGGGTACTATGGTATTGAATGCTGAGCTGTCATCAATGAACAGCATTCTTACATAGGTATTCCTCTTGTCCAGATGGGATCGGGCAGTGTGCAGTGTGACAGCGATTGCATCGTCTGTGGACCTGTTGGGGCGGTATGCAAACTGAAGTGGGTCTAGGGTGGCCGGTAAGATGGAGGTGATATGATCCTTGACTAGTCTCTCAAAGCACTTCATGATGACAGAAGTGAGTGCTAGTCATTTAGTTCAGTTATCTTTGCCTTCTTGGGTTCAAGAACAATGCCGTGACGGTGGCACTGTATTATCCTCAAAGCGGGCAAAGAAGGTGTTTAGTTTGTCTGGAAGCGTGATGTCGGTGTCCGTCACTACAGACTGGGGTTCAATCCCAGACTGTGTCACAGCTGGCCGGGAGTCCCGTAGGGTGGCGCACAATTGACCCAGCTTCGCCCGGTTTGGCCAGAGGATTTGCTAGAGCACATTGAGCCAAGAAAAAACCCAACTTCAGTCATCAGTTGAATGGTTTTTCCTCCTACACATTGATGCGTCTGGCTTCCGGGTTAAGCGAGCAGGTTTTGAGAAGCACCGCGGCTTGGCGGGTCATGTTTCAGAGGACGCATGACTCAACCTTAGCCTCTCCCGAGCCCGTTGGTGAGTTGCAGCAATGAGACAAGATCGTACCTACCAATTGGATATCACAAAGAAAAAAAACAACCTAGTTTGTATAATTTTGTATTAATTATTGTGTAGTTTGTATAACTTCTTCGGCGTGATATACTCCTCTGTTTATATTCACATTTACTAATCAGGCAGAATACACAGGAAAAATGTGAACTTCTTTTCTTTTTCGGATCTCCCTTGGAGTTTCCAGTTACTATATACACTGAGTTTTCCAAATCGTAGGAACAACTTTTGCCTTCAGAACAGCCTCATTTCGACGGGCATGGACACTACAAGATGTCAAAAGCGTTCGACAGGGATGCTGCTTCCCACAGTTCTGTCAAGTTGGATGGATGTCCTTTGGGTGGTGGACCATTCTTGATACACACAGGAAACTGTTGACTGAAAAAACCCAGGCTGGCATCTACTACCATACCCTGTTCAAAGGCACTTAAGTATTTTCTTGCCCATTCACCCTCTGAATGGCACACATACACAACCCATGTCTCAAATCTCATGTCTCAAATCCTTATTTAGCATGTCTCCTCCCCTTCATCTACACTGATTGAAGTGGATTGAACAAGTGACATCAATAAGGGATTATAGCTTTCACCTGGTCAGTCTATGTCATTGAAAGAGCAGGTGTTCTCAATGCTTTGTATACTCTGTGTATAGTGGGAGAGCAGTCTGTTTCATGGAAGCTCAAACTTCAAGAATGTAACATAATATTTAGACGGGACAATGGGCTCAAATTCAGCAAATGATATGTTGAGACCTAGAAGAATAGATAAGCTACTATGAATACATATGCAATGGTGGGGATCACAGTACCAGACTCTGGACTTATACTGTATGTTTCGGTTTGTAAGCACACCCTACTTAATGGCAGCGGGCCAGCTTAAGGGTGATGTTCAGTCGGGTTAACTCTTCTCTCATGTTTTTCTAGGGATGAACAGCATGGCAACTTCCCACATTCTCTTCATTTGCCTTCTCCTCATCCTAACAGTTGTGTCGCAGGAGCCGCCAACTTCTGAACAAGGTACTTTTGATTAATGATGAACCAGACCAAACCAGAGGGGCTTTCCTTTCACTGGACAATCAATACAGACCTATCAGATTCCTATAAGTACTTCCTATGCATGTATAATTCGTAGTAAGGACAGTCTTGTATGTACACTATGTAGTATTATATACAGTGCCTTGCGAAAGTATTTGGCCCCCTTGAACTTTGCGACCTTTTGCCACATTTCAGGCTTCAAACATAAACATTTTTTAAGAATCAACAACAAGTGGGACACAATCATGAAGTGGAACGACATTTATTGGATATTTCAAACTGTTTTAACAAATCAAAAACTGAAAAAGTGGGCGTGCAAAATTATTCAGCCCCTTTACTTTCAGTGCAGCAAACTCTCTCCAGAAGTTCAGTGAGGATCTCTGAATGATCCAATGTTGACCTAAATGACTAATGATGATAAATACAATCCACCTGTGTGTAATCAAGTCTCCGTATAAATGCACCTGCACTGTGATAGTCTCAGAGGTCCGTCAAAAGCGCAGAGCGCATCATGAAGAACAAGGAACACACCAGGCAGGTCCGAGATACTGTTGTGAAGAAGTTTAAAGCCGGATTTGGATACAAAAAGATTTCCCAAGCTTTAAACATCCCAAGGAGCACTGTGCAAGCGATAATATTGAAATGGAAGGAGTATCAGACCACTGCAAATCTACCAAGACCTGGCCGTCCCTCTAAACTTTCAGCTCATACAAGGAGAAGACTGATCAGAGATGCAGCCAAGAGGCCCATGATCACTCTGGATGAACTGCAGAGTTCTACAGCTGAGGTGGGAGACTCTGTCCATAGGACAACAATCAGTCGTATATTGCACAAATCTGGCCTTTATGGAAGAGTGGCAAGAAGAAAGCCATTTCTTAAAGATATCCATAAAAAGTGTCGTTTAAAGTTTGCCACAAGCCACCTGGGAGACACACCAAACATGTGGAAGAAGGTGCTCTGGTCAGATGAAACCAAAATTGAACTTTTTGGCAACAATGCAAAACGTTATGTTTGGCGTAAAAGCAACACAGCTGAACACACCATCCCCACTGTCAAACATGGTGGTGGCAGCATCATGGTTTGGGCCTGCTTTTCTTCAGCAGGGACAGGGAAGATGGTTCAAATTGATGGGAAGATGGATGGAGCCAAATACAGGACCATTCTGGAAGAAAACCTGATGGCGTCTGCAAAAGACCTGAGACTGGGACGGAGATTTGTCTTCCAACAAGACAATGATCCAAAACATAAAGCAAAATCTACAATGGAATGGTTCAAAAATAAACATATCCAGGTGTTAGAATGGCCAAGTCAAAGTCCAGACCTGAATCCAATCGAGAATCTGTGGAAAGAACTGAAAACTGCTGTTCACAAATGCTCTCCATCCATACTCACTGAGCTCGAGCTGTTTTGCAAGGAGGAATGGGAAAAAAATCCAGTCTCTCGATGTGCAAAACTGATAGAGACATACCCCAAGCGACTTACAGCTGTAATCGCAGCAAAAGGTGGCGCTACAAAGTATTAACTTAAGGGGGCTGAATAATTTTGCACGCCCAATTTTTCAGTTTTTGATTTGTTAAAAAAGTTTGAAATATCCAATAAATGTCGTTCCACTTCATGATTGTGTCCCACTTGTTATTGATTCTTCACAAAAAAATACAGTTTTATATCTTTATGTTTGAAGCCTGAAATGTGGCAAAAGGTCGCAAAGTTCAAGGGGGCCGAATACTTTCGCAAGGCACTGTACATAGGGGAGAACCAGGATGAAAGTAACTTAGTTTTTTCCCTAATTACTTAGATCGATAAAGCTAGAGACACCATATTTCATGACAAACAACTTACAGTATATATGTCCTCTACCATAAGCAACTATAATTTCTTCTTTAGGGTAAATTAGTTTAAATGAAATAGACCAAGACCAGAACTACTGCAATGTTACTTTTGTAACTTCCAGTGGGGCGAGAGTAACACAGCCTTGGGGAGGAAGTGACAGCTTGTGAAAAGTGCACAATATCTTATGCACATGTCTTATCCCCATGTTTCTGGTTTGTAATGCTCATTACTTTCGACAAATGTACTATCAGACATCATTTCATGTGTTGATTTGAATAATCCATGTTAAAGGTTAGAAGTGTATGAAAATGAACCTTGCAACAACATCTCAATGTTGCTGCAATCAATCATAATATTTTTGACGTACAATATTAATCAGACTAAAAGGAATCACATAATGGCTGTATTAATCATCATTTCCTAATCTCACTTTAATGGGAATGTAGAAAGAGATGTTTCACCATTTTAAATGACTATTCATGCATAGCCCTACCAATCAGGTGTGCTCCAGCTGTCCTTGTCATGTGCACTCCTCGTGTCTTGATAGAATAAAACATTTTTATTTTCTTCACAAAACTCATCATGCTTATCACATTTCCATGGCTTGACACAAGGTAATTGACCCACATAATCATAAATATGTATATATTTTTAACCACTAACTTGTTGATTTAAAGCTTGTGAGAAGTGGATCCATCCAGTCAATTTATTAAAGCATAATGTCATATAATGTTCAAACATTCAGTCACTTGTTGATATCTTGCTAACATTATAAAAGCAATATGAACTGTCCTTAAACAGTTTATTCTATTTTATTCCAGGTTCATCAGTTAACATTGTTACTTTCGTCCCACCCCTTTCTCCTGTAACTTCTCCCAGGCTAACACCCAAGACTAGCTAGCATGACACTTGAAATCTATACTGTCATTTATCCACTAGATGGTTTAAGAAAGTGACATGTTTGGAACCTTAACCTCTCAATGTTGTTTTTCCTCATTTGGCGTGATGTATTTAATAAATGGCCTCCCGAAGAACATGGAGGCCAGTGGTTATTTAGAGAGTGTTCAAGCTTCATCAATCCGCTGCCTTGGCTGTCAGGGGAGCACGCTTCGTCCCCCTCCCCATTAAAACAGCCATTTCCTATCTCCGTCCCTACTATTACCCAGCAGCTGTGCAAACACAACCCTCTCTTTCCCTTTGATTAAAGTCATGATGAATGTTTGGACTTTTCAGTCCTAACGTGGAGAGAGTAATTCATGATAGTTTCCAAAAATAAATGTGCGTCTAAAATAAATATACAGCAAGCATTTACCTGTTCTGTTTTGTTCAAGAAATGAAGTGAATTACATGTGCAATGTGCCATTTCCCCATTTATGGTAGAGGAAAGCTTGAGTGAAGGACATCTGATATATACTGTACTTATGTGGGCACTTTAAAGCAGTAGCTGCAACCAAGGTATTCTCCTTCAATTGAACAGATTTAAAGCACTGAGGTAAAACCTTGGATTATAAAGCTTTTCTTTCTGTTTGTGCCCCCACCTCCTGCACCTCCCACCGATTTATCTCAGACAATAACCTCTTAGGCTGGAGTACTGATGATTTTCAGAAAAAAAGTGTCAATTAAATTTTTGTCTGGGATCTTAAATTCTTTCAACTATTCTGACAGAGTGAAGTAACACTTACTGGAAACAGAGGAACTTTGTCGAAGCAGCAAAGCCTACACAAATCGGACAAAACAGACTCACGTTAGAGGGAAAGACTCTGCTCAATCAGTCATCGCTAAAGAGCTCTAATATAAAGTGTATAATGTTACGTAACATGAAGAAACACTTATGAAAATGTGACTTCACTCACCATAAAGGTGAACCACCTAGGAATAAAACTTCCTGCACTCAAACTTTGTTCATTCAACACTCTTGAATGAAGGGGGCCTCTGAATATCTAAACCGTTTCCCACAGTGCACTACTCACTGCTCCCACACTGCCCCTTCAGAATTCCTGGGAATCCAGTTCCTGGAAAGCACTCGATGTGCAGCGTGCCCCGTGCAACACTATGTGCCCATACGTGCATGCTTATTTAAAGAACATGCTCTAACATATTGTATTAGTCTGTATAATACACTAAACACAGTGCCATTGCATTATCATAAAACATGTTGCGTTTTCACAACTGCTATATTCAATTATTTATGTAACATTTAAACCAGAGTGTGTAATTAAATCATTCATACTGTATATCTGTGATCTAGTCCTCTGAGAGTTAACTGTGTGCCAGACAGTTACAGTATAATGATACCCCCTGGTGTGTAGGGGAGAACCGGGACAAAAGTAACACATAGAATGACATACATTTTCTCAGATAACTAACTTCTGCGTTAAGTTGTCATGTTCCTAAAGTGGAGGACGAGCTCCCTGTTAAAAAAACAGCCCAGCCCAACCATGTTTCACAGAGTTAAACAAAGTGGTTTTGAGCCATTGAAGGAGTAAAAAAAACAGACCCGGAAGGGTTTTTCATTTGTAGAGTTTAAGGCAATAGCACCATCCCTTTCATCTGTATAGATAGGATATGTCAGTGACATTGTAGAGAGATAATAGGGAATTTGCCTCTATAAAGCATCCAGTTCTAGCACTCCTTGCATGTGTACTCTACAGGCATTTAGAAGCCCCTTGATTAAAATAGACATTTCCTCCCACCGTACCTCCTATTTGACAGCAGCCGATCAAACACAACGCTCTCTTTCCTTTGATTAGTCAGGATGAATGTTTTGACATTTCAGTCCTAATGTGAGAGATTTTACGTTATTAAAGGCAATTAAATGTACTCTGCACTGCAGGGATGTCAGGGGAAACGGGTTGTAATGGAAAAGAGTTCACCTTCCAGTGACTGGAAATACTAGAATAACTGGAACTCAAAAGTGTATGTTTTCTTGGAAAGTGTGTTTTGAAGTTAGAGCTTCAACGTTTTGTTGGAGCCAGTGATATCTGCTGCGCACCTTTGCTTCTGTGAAAACTAGCGACCTGAACTTGGCGAACACTAATCAAACAGCACTCACTCACGTCCACATTCAAGAACATTCACAAGTACTGTCTCAATTTCTGCATAGCACGCACACGCACACACACACACACACACACACACCACTAGTCCCTGAATCCTAATCAGTCACAGGAAATGTACCTAGTATGAAACCCTTAAGCGTTGCCAGGTGTTGGATAGATTTTTCCTCTTAATTCTAAGGGAGTTCCTGGGAGGAAAGGATCTGGTAAACAGGTTATTTTTAACCTTTGCGCCCCCTTCCCCCCTTGTTGAGCTGCTAACCAAGCCAGTGGTATGCATCACTCCTCAGAAGAGCAATACACCGTTGAAGCTGCCATCTCCCTAGGCGCCAGGGCCCTTCAATCAGCTGTTGTGCTGTCCCACTCATCGGTGTTGATGTGGCAGACTGACAGCTCTTGCCAGTGTCATTATGGGAGATGGTACTTAAGTCACTCCTCAGGGCTGTGAACAGACAAGAGTGTTTACCTTAAGCGCCCCTCTCCCCGAGGACACATTAGTATAATCATTTAATATAGCACAGACAGACCAGGACAGCACTTACCTGTTATAAACAAGATAGGAATGGTAAATTATCATTATACAGCTTATTTATTGGTTCCTTTATTATCTCAATGAGCAGAAGGTAACAAGATAAGCAATATTACAACGTTTTCATGTGTAGAGGTAGTAATTGGCTTCTGAGAAAATCATTCCAATTGAGCAGTTTAATTAGGAATTTAATTGTCCGCTGTCATTTCCTGCAGAAACAGAAGATATCTGAAGAGTAGTGTCCATTACTGTGAGTAGAGGTTTCACACCTTGTACTATGTAGTTCTGAGAACCGGTAACGGAGAGGATTTACCAGAAAGTCCCGTGGGCAGTATAGTCTGGCTGACAATTTGAAGGTCTACGGATACTTCCAGGAAAACACAGCTGTCCGCCCTGTGGCTATTACACATGAAGAGCAGCTCAGCCCCGTAAATGGTTTCTATATACAGCAACGGGCGTAGTTCAACTTGACTGGGTGTGTGTCATTTTAGGATAATTAAAAATGGGCGCAAAGTTAATGTTTAAGTTAGAGTTTTGACTGTTTGCAAGCCTTATAGACTGTGTGTGCTCACCTCTCTCTTTCTCACGCTCTCCCTCTCAGCCCTGCCCCAGATCCGCCCCCAGATCACTGGCTGTGTCTCCCATGACATGAACACGTTCCGCTGCAGATGGAATGTCGGAACATTCCAGAACCTCACAGAGCCCGGAGACCTGCGGATGTTCTACTACATCAATAACAAGAAGTGAGAGAAAGAAGAGTTTGTTCACTGATAGGCCAATTCATTTTTCTTGTGAAATAATTTGTAGTTATTAGCCGTATGTGAGTCTCTTCCTCTTACCTACATGTCAGGTGCATGATGTTAGTCTTTCTTCCAATCAGCACACTATTAAACCCCCCATGTTGTCTCCCCATGCCTGCAGCATATCTCCCAAAGAGTGGAGTGAGTGTCCTAACTACATGGCTGACAGGATAGACGAGTGCTTCTTCAATGAAAGCTACACGAAGGTCTGGATAACCTACAGTGTCCAACTCCGCTCTGGCGATCAGGATAATCTCTATGACGAGGTCATCTTCACTGTGGAAGACATCGGTGAGCCTGGCCTCTTACCCCCTAAACCATAGTTACCTATACAGTGCTTTCAGAAAGTGTTCACAACCCCTTGACTTTTTCCACATTTTGTTGCGTTACAGCCTGAATTTAAAAAATGAAATACTGAATTTTATATATCACTATTACACAAAATAAAGAAAAACCCTTGAATGAGTAGGTGTTCTAAAACTCTTGACTGGTTGTGTGTGTGTGATATATATTTCAGAACACCTACTCGTTCAAGGGTTTTGCTTTATTTTTACTATTTTCTACATTGTAGAATAATAGTGAAGACATCAAAACCATGAAATAACACATATGGAAACATGTAGTAACCAAAAAACTAATCAAAATATCTTATGAGATTCTTCAAATAGCCACCTTTTGCCTTGGTGACAGCTTTGCACACTCTTGGCATTGAAGTCATAAACAGCTCAATGCTTGAAGCACAGCGACGAGCTGCTGGCAAAACGCACGAAAGTGCTGTTTGAATGAATGCTTACGAGCCTGCTGGTGCCTACCATCGCTCAGTCAGACTGCTCTAGCAAATCATAGACTTAGTTATAACATAATAACACACAGAAATACAAGCATTAGGTCATTAATATGGTCGAATCCGGAAACTATCATCTCGAAAACAAGACGTTTATTCTTTCAGTGAAATACGGAACCATTCTGTATTTTATCTAACGGGTGGCATCCATAAGTGTAAATATTCCTGTTACATGGCACAACTTTCAATGTTATGTCATAATTACGTAAAATTCTGCCGTGCAATGAACGCAAAAGTAGTGAGACAATTTCACCTGGTTAATATTGCCTGCTAACCTGGATTTCTTTTAGCAAAATATGCAGGTTTAAAAATATATACTTGTGTGTATTGATTTTAAGAAAGGCATTGGTGTTTATGGTTAGGTACAGTTATGCAACGATTGTGCTTTTTTCGCAAATGAGCTTTTGTTAAATCATCCCCCGTTTGGCGAAGTTGGCTGTCTTTGTTAGGAAGAAATAGTCTTCAGAGTTCACAACGAGCCAGGTTAGCAGGCAATATTAACTAAATATGCAGGTTTAAAAATATGTACTTGTGTATTGATTTTAAGGCATTGATGTTTATGGTTAGGTACACATTGGAGCAAGGACCGTCCTTTTTCGCGAATACGCACCGCATCGATTATATGCAACGCAGGACACGCTAGATAAACTAGTAATATCATCAACCATGTGTAGTTAACTAGTGATTATGATTGATTTGATTTTTTTTATAAGATAAGTTTAATGCTAGCTCGTAACTTACCTTGGCTTCTTACTGCATTTGCGTAACAGGCAGCCTCCTCGTGGAGTGCAATGTAATCAGGTGGTTAGAGCGTTGGACTAGTTAACTGTAAGGTTGGAAGATTGAATCCCCGAGCTGACAAGGTACACATCTGTCATTCTGCCCCTGAACAAGGCAGTTAATCCACCGTTCCTAGGCCGCCATTGAAAATAAGAATGTGTTTTTAACTGACTTGCCTAGTTAAATAAAGGATAAATATATGTGTAAAAAATAATAATAATAAAAAATAAATTAAAAATCGGTGTCCAAAAATACTTGAAATTGGCCATTCCGATTAATCAGTCGACCTCTAGTTAAGACACTTGCCAGTTGGTCCGCGCATGCTTTGAGTACACGTCCTGGTAATCCGCCTGGCCCCACGGCTTTGTGAATGTTGACCTGTTTTAAAGGTCTTGCTCACATTGGCTACGAAGAGCGTTATCACACAGTCGTCCAAACAGCTGATGCTCTAATGCATGCTTCAGTGTTGCTTGCCTCGAAGCAAGCATAAAATGCATATAGCTCGTCTGGCAGGCTCACTGGGCAGCGCACGACTGGATTTCCCTTTGTAGTCCGTAATAGTTTTTAAACCCTGACACATCCGACGAGAGTCAGAGCCGGTGTAGTGGGATCCAGTCTTAATCCTGTATTGAAGCTTTGCATGTTTGATGGTTCGTCTGAAGGCGTTGCGGGATTTCTTATAAGCGTCTGGATTAGTGTCCCGCTCCTTGAAAGTGGCAGCTCTAACCTGTAGCTTGATGCGGATGTCGTCTGTAATCCAAGGCTCCTGGTTGGGTACGTACAGTCACTGTGGGGACAACGTCGTCGATGCACTTATTGATGAAGCCGATGATTGAGGTGGTATACTCCTCAATGTCCTTGGATGAATCCCGGGACGTATTCCAGGCTAATAAAACAGTCCTGTAGCGTAGCATCCGCGACATCTGACCACTTCTGTATTGAGCGAGTCACTTACTTTTTGCTTGTATACAGGAATCACGAGGATAGAATTATGGTCAGATGTGCCAAATGGAGGGCGAGAGAGAGCTTTGTATGCGTCTCTGTGTGGAGAAAAGGTGGTCTAGAGTTTTCTCCATCTTTTCTTCACGCAAATGACGGGGATTTGGGCCTGTTCCCCTGAAAGCAGTATATCCTTTGTGTCAGACTCGTTAAAGAAAAAAATCTTTGTCTAGTTCGAGGTGAGTAATCGCTGTTCTGATGTCCAGAAGTTATTTTCAGTCATAAGAGACGGTAGCAGCAACATTATGTACAAAATAGGTTACAAACAACGCAAAAAAATTAACAAAATAGCACCGTTGGTTAGGAGCCCGTAAAACGGCAGCCATCTCCTCCGGCGCCATTCTTAAGATCTTGGCTTGCATTTTGACTCAAAGTGATCTTGACGTTAACAAGTAACATCAATGAAGGATCATTGCTTTCACCTGGATTCCCCTGGCTTCCTATGTTATGGAAAGAGCAGGTGTTCTTAATGATTTGTATACTCTGTGTGTGTAAAATATATATATATATATATATATATGTGGACACCCCTTCAAATGAGTGGATTTGGCTATTTCAGGCACACCCATTGCTGACAGGTGTATGAAATCGAGCACACAGCCATGCAATCTCCATAGACAAACATTGGCAGTAAATTGGCCGTACTGAAGAACTTGTGACTTTCAGCGTGGCACCGTCCTAGGATGCCACCTTTCCAAAAAGTAAATTCATCAAATTTCTGCTCTGCTAGAGCTGCCCCAGTCAACCGTAAGTGCTGTGCTGCTATTGTGAAGTGGAACATCTAGGGCCAACAATGGCTCAGCCGTGATGTGGTAGGCCACACAAGCTCACAGAACAGGACCGCTGAGTGCTGTGCATAGTGTGTAAAAATTGTCTGTCCTCGGTTGCAAAACTCACTACGGAGTTCCAAACTGCCTCTGGAAGCAACGTCAGCACAATAACTGTTCTTTGGGAGCTTCGTGAAATGGGTTTCCATGGCCCGAGCAGCTGCACACAAGCCTAAGATCACCATGCGCAATCCCAGTTGTCGGCTGAAGTGGTGTAAAGCTTGCTGCCATTGGACTCTGGAGCAGTGGAAACGCATTCTCTGGAGTGATGAATCACGCTTCACCATCTGGCTGTCCAACAGACGAATCTGGGTTTGGCGGATGCCAGAAGAACGCTAACCTGCCCGAATGCATTTTGCCAACTGTAAAGTTTGGTGGAGGAGGAGTAATAGTATGGGCTGCTTTTCATGGTTCAGGCCCCTTAGTTCCAGTGAAGGAAAAACTTAACTCTACAGCATACAATGACATTCTAGACGATTCTGTGCTTCCAAATTTGTGGCAACAGTTTGGGGTAGGCCCTTTCCTGTTTTAGCATGACAATGCCCCATGCACAAAGCGAGGTCCATACAGGAATGGTTTGTCGAGGTCGGTGTGGAATAACTTTACTGCCCTGCACATAGCCCTGACCTCAACCCCATCAAACACCTTTGGGATGAATTGGAACGCTGACTGCGAGCCAGGCCTAATCGCCCAACCTCACTAATGCTCTTGTGGCTGAATAGAAGCAAGTCACTGCATCAATGTTTCAACATCTAGTGGAAAGCCTTCCCAGAAGAGTGGAGGCTGTTATAGCAGCAAAGCGGGGACCAAATCCATATTAATGCCCATGATTTTGGAATGAGATGTTCGACGAGCTGGTGTCCACATATTTTTGGTCATGCAGTGTGTGTGTACAGTATATACAGTATATTGCCTAGTTGTGTAGATATATTGAATTTTGTATGTGCCGTTCAGCATTTCAAGTGATGAACCAACTAATGTTTTCCAGTGGAACCAGACCCTCCAATAGCGCTGAACTGGACCCTGCTGAATGTGGGTCTAACCGGGAGCCACTTTGACATCATGGTGAGCTGGGAGCCGCCACACTCTGCAGACGTGTCTATGGGCTGGATGACGCTACAATACGAGGTGCAGTACCGTGAGGTCAATTCAACACTGTGGAGGATGGTGAGTCTACACCCTAGCAGTTAGCTGACTAGTGGTGGCTTTTCTGCATGATAAATTAGCAAGACATTCTACTGCACTGATGGATAAAGTAACACAAGCATTTCACTGCACCTGCCAGAAGACCTGCAAATCTGTGTATGCATTCAATTAACTTTGATTTGATTACCCTTCCATGAGGACTCTGACTCTTTTGGTGAAACTGTTGCAGATCCCACCATTGTGACATTTCAGAATCTTTACATAGGGCTCTATTCAATCCGTATCGAGGAAGTTCAGCATTACAGCATGGTTTAAATTCCCGTGTTAGCGGAGACTGCATTCACGGTAAACGGTGTATATTGTCAGCTAAATCCTAAATGACCTTACCATTTCTATCACGCAATCTGCAACGCTTCAGCGACACAGATTGAATAGATTCCTAAATGTAGTTTTCAGTGCTCTTATACACCTTCATCTGGACAGACCTGCTAAGACTGCTGTCCATGTAATTTTGACATGACCAAGTTTTACTGCACTATTTTAAAAGTACCTAATAATCAAGTCTTATGCCTCCTTCTCCCACGTTGTAATTTAGAACAGACAGCCTCTTTCCCACTCTGTCCTCATTCTCCCCCTTTCATGTTATCTCCCTCCATGCAAGGGAACATGAGTCTAATCTTGCGGGTAATCTACCAAAGTGACATACCAAGGTTCTACTGCTTTCGTTGATTCAGGTCCTTATATGGATGAAGCATGCCGGTGTAAGTTGTCTCGCCTGCTGTGTGGGTGCTATTCACCAACTTACTGGTGTGAAACCTGTCTGTTTTGACTGCACCCCCTAGGTGAACCTTGAGAAGGGGAGGCAGCGGTCGCTGTACGGGCTGCGCACCAACACAGATCACGAGGTCAGGGTGAGGTGCAAGACGCTGGCATCCCGTAATTTTGGGGAATTCAGCGACCCCATAGTCATACACATCCCCACTAAAGGTACTGACATGTATAGTTTTTATATACTGTCAAATAGAATGTAACATGTTATAACATATGATGTCTCTGTTTTGAATCATATTAATTGCGTTCTATATATGTGTGCTCAGAGTCCCGATTTCCAGTTACTGTCCTGCTTGTCTTTGCTGCCTTGGGTTTAGCAGTCATCCTAATACTGGTCATCTATTCCCAGCAACAGAAGTAAGATATTTACTTTTGCCTGTTACTGTCTTAACATAATATGTTCAACCTCTTCAGATAAATATGAAGTCTTATGCAACATGTGTGCCTGTTAATAACTATTCCTCTATCTTCAAGGTTGATGATGATTCTCCTGCCTCCAATTCCTGGTCCCAAAATCAAAGGAATCGACCCTGAGCTCTTCAAGGTATTAATTTGACACAATTTTTAAAAATCAGGGAGACAATATGAAGTACCAGCGAGGTTGTAATAGATGTATGTTTCCCCTTTAAACTAACTCTGAGGTATTATGTTGTTGTCCATATAGAAAGGTAAGTTGGCTGAGCTGACCTCCATCCTGGGCGACCACCCTGACCTGAGGCCAGAGCTGTACTGTGAAGACCCCTGGGTGGAGTTCATCGAGCTGGACATGGAGGAGCCCAACGACAGGCTGACTGAGCTGGACACACAGTGCTTGATGGACCGCACGCCCTCCTCAGACTGTCCCCCTCTCACCATTGGCTTCGGAGATGACGACTCTGGCCGGGCCAGCTGCTGTGACCCTGATCTGCCTGAACCAGAGGCCTTTCCCCTCTCCAACACCAGCCCCAGCCTGGAGCCCTCTGGTGCCAGCACTGAGGCCAGCTCCCCAGTCCAGACCCCCACCACAGGGATGACTCTCTGGGCTGTCCCTGGCAGGGAGGACCTCTATACCCAGGTGAGCGAGGTGAGACCCACTGGCGAAGTGCTGCTGATGCCTGAGGAGCAGAGCAAGGTTGAGAAGGATGCAGAGGAGAAGGCTAAGGAGGGAAAGGAGAAAGAGAAGCCGAGGAAGGAGTTTCAGCTGCTGGTGGTGAATGCTGACGGGGGAGGTTACACCACAGAGTTAGACGCTGGGAAGATGAGTGCCAAACTCCCCACTGGGAGAGGCAGCCAGCCTGCCCCAACAGAGGATAGTAGGCTTGTGCAGGGACAGCCCTTTGGGGAGTACCAGAGCCTGTACTTTGAGGCTGAAATGCCCCCCATCCCACCTGCCTCGCCCGTTTCCTCACTGCTCCCTCTCTCTGTCTACACCATGGTGGAGGGAGTGGACAGGCAGAACAGCCTCCTTCTGAAGCCCAGCCCCCCACCTGCACCCCAGCCAGTCCTAACCAAGCTGCCCCTTCCTACACCTACACCAGAGGGGTACCTGACCCCTGACCTACTAGGAAATGTTACACCGTAACTCAGAGGTGTAGAGACGATGCTATTGCACACAGATCAGAAGTGGCATTGGAATTCAGTGACTATAAATCAAAGAGTAGGGTGCCAAATGGTATACCTCCAAAAATGAGGGAGGTTCCCCTGCCTGCCCCACCTCTTATCCTTCCTTCTCCCAACATGACCGCTACAGACATTTTGAGGTTTGGTAAGAAGGATGGGGAGGTCAGGAGAGGGGTTTGTTCTTCAAGGTCTGAACTGATGTGCCACACCTGTCTGCTAACACCTTAACTGAGAAAACAAAGGATATAGAAGGACAAGAAGGGATTATGGTCTCTCATAGGAGCTGGCTGTATGAAATATCTTAACATATTACTAATATTTTTGAAGAACATTATCTATAAGTTACTTTAATTGCCAGCACAAGATACATATAGTTAACTTAGTGGTGTTGATAATGTTTACAATAATCCCAATTATTGGTTCTTACAACTGAAAAGTATTTACAGATCGGAATATTGTCAAAAGGGAAACATTTGGTAAACAAGTGGGAATACACCATCTGTGTTCTGCCGATTGACTGTGGCTTCTCAACCAGTCTATAAGAGTAGGTCATTGTTGTTTTTCCATATATACACAAATGTGTTTTATAAAAAAGTATATATTTTTTCTGCTTACCATGATGTACGCTTACAAAAAGGGGACTATCAAATGAGTGTCAGATGATCCTTCTGGGGAACTGGAAATGGTAATGGTTCTTCACTGTACAGCTATAATGTTATAAATAAACATATGTCACATTAAAACTGTACTGATTCCATTAATTTCATGTAGTACTAATGCTTTGAGTTGTAGCCATTGGACTAGGCTCCATTTGATTTCACAGCGTCAAATGAATCTAAGATCCGTAGAATTTAAATGAATTTTAAAGTAGCCACCCATCAGGATTGTGTTATCTTTAGTGATAGAGGGAGAGAGACCAGTCATGAGCAGATGAACATGAATGACAGACCTCATTCACCTGCACACCCTAATTGACAAACAAACAAACCAAAACAAGGGCAAAGTCTTCTCATGCTTTGTTGATTTCAAAAAAGCCTTCAACTCAATTTGGCATGCGGGTCTGCTATACAAATTGATGGAAAGTGGTGTTGGGGGAAAAACATACGACATTATAAAATCCATGTCCACAAACAAGTCTGCGGTTAATATTCTTTTCACAGGGCTGTGGGATGAGACAGGGATGCAGCTTAAGCCACACCCTCTTCAACATATATATCAACTAATTGGCGAGGGCTCTAGAACAGTCTGCAGCCCCCTACTAGAATCTGAAGTCTACTGTTTGCTGATGATCTGGTGCTTCTATCACCAACCAATTAGGGCCTACAGCAGCACCTAGATCTTCTGCACAGATTCTGCCAGATCTGGGCCCTGACAGTAAATCTCAGTAAGACCAAAATAATGGTGTTCCAAAAAAAGGTCCAGTCGCCAGGACCACAAATACAAATGACATCTAGACGCCGTTGCCCTAGAGCACACAAAAAACTATACATACCTCGGCTAAAAGATCAGCGCCACAAGTACCTTCCACAAAGCTGCGAACAATCAATCTGAGAGACAAGGAAAGAAGGGCCATCTATGCCATCAAAAGGAACATACAATTTGACATACCAATAAGGATCTGGCTAAAAAATACTTGAATCAGTTATAGAACCCATTGCCCTTTTTTCATTGTGAGGTCTGGGGTCCGCTCACCAACCAAGAATTCACAAAATGGGACAAACACCAAATTGAGACTGCATGCAGAATTCTGCAACAATATCCCCAGTGTACAACGTAAAACACCAAATAATGCATGCAGAACAGAATTAGGCCGATACCCTCTAATTATCAAAATCCAGAAAAGAGCCATTAAATTATACAACCACTTAAAAGAAAGTGATTCCTAAACCTTCCACAACAAAGCCATCACTTACTGGTCCTGGGGCTCTGTTCACAAACACGAACAGACCCCACAGAAGCCCCAGGACAGCAACACAATTAGACACAACCAAATCATAGGAAAACATTGGAAAGAATTATCAAAAACAGCAAACTAGAATGTTATTTGACCCTAAACAGAGAGTACACAGTGGCAGAATACCTGACCAAACTTAAGGAAAGCTTTGACTATGTACAGACTCAGTGAGCATAGCCTTGCTATTGAGATAGGCCACCGTAGGCAGCCCTGGCTCTCAAGAGAAGACAGGCTGTGTGCACACTGCCCACAAAATGGTGGAAACTGAGCTGCACTTCCTAACCTCCTGCAAATGTATGACCATATTAGAGACACATATTTCCCTCAAATGACACAGATCCACAAAGAATTTGAAAACAAACCCAATTTTGAAAAACTCCCATATCTACTGGGTGAAATGCCACCGTGTGCCATCACAGCAGCAAAATTTGTGACCTGTTGCCACAAGAAAAGGGCAACCAGTGAAGAACAAACACCATTGTAAATACAACACATATTTATGTTTATTTATTTAACCATTTGCACCTTGTTACAACACTGTATATATACATAATATGACATTTGAAATGTCTTTATTCTTTTGGAACTTCTGTGAGTGTAATGTTTACTATTCATTTTTATAGTTTATTTAACTTTTGTTTATTATCTACTTCACCTGCTTTGGCAATGTTAACATATGTTTCCCATGCCAATAAAGCCCCGTGAATTGAATTAGCTCTTTGGTCTGGTGTGAATAGTCAACAAAGTGACCAATACTAGGAATGTTGGTATTTACATTAGTACTTTTACCAAAGTCCAGTTCCAATCAAACATGAACTTGTATTGGAGCTGTCCTTCTCAAAGTAAGGTAAATAGGCCTCAATGATAAACGCTATTTTAAAAACTAGTTTAAAAACTATATTTACAGTCTGTGTCTCCCTCTGGTGGTACTGTAATGTAACATCAGTTCACCTGAATATGTCCTGCAGAGCGAGGTCTAGAATTGAGGGGACTACAGCAGCAGTGTGAGCTGAGGGAATAGTCTCATCTGTTAGATACAGTACTTCATCTATTGTCTAATTCTAAGCTGTCTTGAAAAGGTTGGAATAAAATTAAATGGTAACACTCTGCTTTTCAGCTTTGAATTATCTTCTGTAGGATAGTGTCAGATGTGAAAAAAGCAGCGTGAGAGGACAGTAGAGGTGAGGGCAGAAGGCTTAAATTAACTGAATCAAACAATTATATTCTTGCATAATTAAATAGTTTGGATTTAAAATTGACATGACAAAACAGAGAAACAAAATGTGTTGCCACTGCTTCCCCCTTGTGGCCGGGTGTGGTCAGGAGCGGGAGGCTGAGGTTCAGAGGCTGGTGGCAGAGATTGTTGCTGTGGGACAGAGACACCAGAGGGAGCTCGAGATTGTGATAGCAGCACAGGAGAGAGGTGGAAAGCACTCACAGAGCAAACATAAGCACATATTACACAAACACACTGAGTGACTGATAGTGATCCTCATTCCTGCTCATGGAGAGCTGCAGTGTTTCATGTTTGTATCCCAGCTTAGTGCAACCACCCCTGATTCAATTTATACTCAACACACCTTGATACGCTGAAGCAAGTGTTTCATCATTGCGTACGTGTAGGTATGTACGGCAGGACCAAATTGGAAAGATAGATAAGCTGTTTTGGAGCAAGGAGCAAGCCCATGTAATGCTTTGTAGGTTAGCAGTAAAATCTTGAAATCAGCCCTAGCCTTTACAGGAACCTATCAGGTACAACCCTAATTGGTTGTAACCATGGGTACCCTCTTAGATATCGTCCTGACCAGCCTACCCTCTAAATACACCTCTGATGTCTTCAACCAGGATCTCAGCGGTCAGTGCCTCGTCGCCTGCATCCGTAATGGGTCCGTGGTCAAACGACCACCCCTCATCACTGTCAAATGCTCCCTAAAACACTTCAGTGAGCAGGCCTTTCTAATCGACCTAAGTGCACCCCCTCCCCACTGCACTGAGGCTAGGAAACACAGTCACAACTGATTTTTCAATAAGCATTTTTCTATGGCTGGCCATGCTTTCCACCTGGCTACCCCCAACACGGCCAACAGCTCTGCACCCCCTGCAGCAACTTGCCCAAGCCCCCCCCCACTTCTCCTTCACCCAATTATAGACAGCTGATATTATGAAAGACCTGCAAAATCTGAATCCCTACAAATCAGCTGGGCTAGACAATCTGGACCCTCTCTTTCTAAAATTATCCACCGAAATTGTTGCAACCCCTACTACTAGCCTATTCAACATCTTTCATATCGGCTGAGATCCCCAAAGATTGGAAAGCTGCCGTGGTGACCCTCTTCAAAAGGGGTGACACTCTAGACCCAAACTGTTATAGACCTATATCCATCCTGCCCTGCCTTTCTAAAATCTTTGAAAGCCAAGTTAACAGATCACCGACCATTTTGAATCCCACCGTACCTTCTCCACGATGCAATCTGGTTTCCGAGCTGGTCATGGGTGCACCTCAGCCACTCTCAAGGTTCTAAACAATATCATAACCGTCATCGATAAAAGACAGTACTGTGCAACCGTCTTCATCGACCTGGCGAAGGCTTTCTACAATGTCAATCACCACATTTTTATCGGCAGACTCAATAGCCTTGGTTTCTCAAATGACTGCCCGCATCCGCTCGTTCCGACTAGCATCACTACTCTGGACGGTTCTGAACTAGAATATGTGGACAACTACCTAGGTGTCTGGTTAGACTGTAACCTCTCCTTCCAGACTCACATTAAGCATATACAGTGGGGCAAAAAAAGTATTTAGTCAGCCACCAATTGTGCAAGTTCTCCCACTTAGAAGAGAGGCCTGTAATTTTCATCATAGGTACACTTCAAAATGAGAAAAAAAAATCCAGAAAATCACATTGTAGGATTTTTAATGAATTTACTTGCAAATTATGGTGGAAAGTAAGTATTTGGTCAATAACAAAAGTTTCTCAATACTTTGTTATATACCCTTTGTTGGCAATGACAGAGGTCAAACGTTTTCTGTAAGTCTTCACAAGGTTTTCACACACTGTGGCTGGTATTTTGGCCCATTCCTCCATGCATCCATTATCTCTACTTGCACATTATCAGCTGCATATCTATCACTCCAGTGTGAATGCTAAATTGTAATTACTTTGCCTCTATGGCCTATTTATCGCCTTAACTCCCTTATCTTCTACATTTGCACACACTGTACATAGATGTTTCTATTGTGTTATTGACTGTACGTTTTTTATGTGTAACTCTGTTGTTTTTGTCACACTGCTTTGCTTTATCTTGGCCAGGTCGCAGTTGTAAATGAGAACTTGTTCTCAACTGGCCTACCTGGTTAAGTAAAGGTGAAATAATAAATAGATAAAACGCAGGAAGCCAGTGTAGAGAGGCTAGCACTGGAGTAATATGATAGATTTTTTGGGGTTTTTAGTCAAGATTCTTGCAGCTGTGAAGTTTATAAACTGAAGTTTATTTAGTGCTTTATCCAGATAGCCGGAATCTAGAGCGTTGCGGTAGCCTAATCTAAGTGACAAAAGCAAGGATACATTTTTCTGTTTCATTTTTGGACAGAAGGTTTCAGATTTTTTTCAATGTTATGTAGTTGGAAAAAAAATGTACCTGAAACGGTCTTAACATGTTCGTCAACAGAGAGATCAGGGTCCAGAGTAACGCAGAGTGTAACGGTTTTCTTCCGTTGAAGGAGAGGAGGACCAAAATGCAGCGTGGTTAGTGTTCAAAATGTTTAATAAGGACAATAAACGTGAAACCTACAAAATAACAACTGCACCACAACCATAACAGTCCTATCTGGTGCATAGACATAAGACAACCACCCACAAAACCCAACACAAAACAGGCTACCTAAATATGGTTCCCAATCAGAGACAATGACTAACACCTGCCTCTGATTGAGAACCATATCAGGCCAAACATAGAAATAGACAAACTAGACATACAACATAGAATGCCCACTCAGCTCACGTCCTGACCAACACTAAAACAAAGAAAACACAAAAGAACTATGGTCAGAACGTGACACAAACGTCCTTCACAGTTTTATTTGAGACAACTGTACAACCATCAAGATTAATTGTCAGATCCAACAGAAGATCTCTTTGTTTCTTGGGACCTAGAACTAGCATTTCTGTTTTGTCCAAGTTTAAAAGTAAAACATTTGCCGCCATCCACTTCCTTATGTCTGAAACACAGGCTTCCAGTGAGGACAATTTTGGAGCTTCACCATGTTTCATCAAAATGTACAGCTGTGTATCGTCGGCGGTGAAAGTTAACATTATGTTTCTGTATGACATCACCAGAGGTCAAATTTATAGTGAAAACAATAGAGGTCCTAAAACGGAACCTTGGGGAACACCGAAATGTACTGTTAATTGTCAGAAGACAAACCATCTGCAGAGACAAACTGATATATTTTTCAGACAGATAAGATCTAAACCAGGCCATAACTTGTCCGTGTAGACCAATTTGGGTCCCAATGTCGCCAAAAGAATGTAGTGATTGATGGTATCAAAAGCAGCATTATGGTCTAGGAGCACGAGGACAGATGCAGAGCCTTGGTCTGACACCATTAAAAGGTAATTTACCACCTTTACGAGTGTAGTCTCAGTGCTATGATGGGGTCTAAAACCAGACTGAAGCATTTCGTATACATTGTTTGTCTTCAGGAAGGCAGTGAGTCGCTGCACAACATCCTTTTTTGTTGTTGAGAGGAATGGGAGATTTGATATAGGCCAATAGTTTTTTATATTTTCTGGGTCAAGGTTTGGCTTTTTCAAGAGAGGCTTTATTACTGCCACTTTTAGTGAGTTTGGAACACATCCAGTGGATAGAGAGCTGTTTATTATGTTCAACATAGGAGGGCCAAGCACAGGAAGCAGCTCTTTCAGTAGTTTAGTTGATATAGGGTCCAGTATGTAGCTTGAAGCTTTAGAGGCCATGACTATTTCATCAATGTGTCAAGAGATATAATATTTAAAAACTTGTGTGTCTCCCTTGATTTAAAGAGGAGTCTGTCATTTGCTTTCTAATGATCATGATCTTTTCATCAAGGAAGTTCATGTATTTATCACTGCTGAAGTGAAAGACATCCTCTTGGGGAATGCTGCTTTTTAGTTGGCTTTGCAACAGTATCAATAAGACATTTTGGATTGTTCTTATTCTCCTCAGAAAAATAGGATGATCGAGCAGCAGTGAGGGCTCTTCGATAGTGCACGGTACTGTCTTTCCAAGCTAGTCGGTAGACTTCCAATTTCGTGTAGCGCCATTTCCTTTCCAATTTCCTGGAAGCTTGCTTCAGGGCTCGGGTATTTTCTGTATACCAGGGAGCTAGTTTCTTATGACAAATGTTTTTTGTTTTTAGGGGTGCGACGGCATCTAGGGTATTACGCAAGGTTAAATTAAGTTCCTCAGTTAGGTGGTTAAACGATTGTTGTACTCTGACATACCTTGGATAGGTGGAGGGAGTCTGGAAGGGCATCTAGGAATCTTTGGGTTGTCCTAGAATTTATAGCACGGCTTTTGATGATCCTTGGTTGTGGTCTGAGCAGATTATTTGTTGCGATTGAAAATGCATTAAAATAGTGGTGCAATAGTCCAGGATTAGGAGGAAAAACATTACGATCCACAATATTTATTACACGGGACAAAACGAGGTCCTGAGTATGTGGCAGTGAGTAGGTCCGGAGACATGTTGGACAAAACCCACTGAGTCGATGATGGCTCCAAAAGCCTTTTGGAGTGAGTTTTTCCATGTGAATATTAAAGTCACAAAAATGTAATATTATCTGCCATGACTACAAGGTCCGATAGGAATTCAGGGAACTCAGTGAGAAGAAGAAAACACAGTCATTTTTGGGGGGTAAATTGAAATTTGGTATCGTAAATGTTAGCAACACCTCCGCCTTTGCAGGATGCGCGGGGGATATTGTCACTAGTGTAACTAGGATTAGAGGCCTCATTTAACACAGTAAATTAATCAGGCTTAAGCCATGTTTCAGTTAGACCAATCACATCAACATTATGATCAGTGATTAGTTAATTGACTATAACTGCTTAGGAAATGAGGGATCTAACATTAAGTAGCCCTATTTTGAGATGTGAGATATCACAATCTCTTTCAATAATGACAGGAATGGAGGAGGTCTTTATTCCAGTGAGATTGCTAAGGCAAACACCGCCATGTTTAGTTTTGCCCAACCTAGATCGAGGCACAGACACGGTCTCAATGGGGATAGCTGAGCTGACTACACTGACTGTGCTAATGACTAAAATGGCAGGCTGGCTGACAGCCTGCTGCCTGGCCTGCACCCTATCTCATTGTGGAGCTAGAGGAGTTAGACAGGGTTCTATGTTCATAGATAAGATGAGAGCACCTCTCCAGCTAGGATGGAGTCCGTCACTCCTCAACAGGCCAGGCTTGGTCCTGTTTATGGGTGAGTCCCAGAAAGAGGGCTAATTATCTACAAATTCTATCTTTTGTGAGGGGCAGAAAACCGTTTTCAACCAGTGATTGAGTTGTGAGACTTTGCTGTAGAGCTCATCACTCCCCGTAACTGGGAGGGAAACAGAGACAATTACTCGATGCCGACATCTTTCTAGCTGATTTACACGCTGAGGTTATGTTGCGCTAGGTGATCTCTGATTGTTTCATCCTAACATTGTTGGTGCCGACGTGGATAACAATATCCCTTTACTCTCTACACTCGCTATTTTTAACCTTAGCCAGCACCATCTTCAGATTAGCCTCAACGTCTGTAGCCCTACCCCCTGGTAAACAGTGTATGATCGCTGGATGATTATTTTTAAGTCTGATACTGCGGGTAATGGAGTCGCCAATGACTAGGGTTTTCAATTTGTCTGAGCTAATGGTGGGATGCTTCGGCATCTCAGACCACGTAACGGGTAGAGGAGAGACCAGAGAAGGCTCGGCCTCTGACTTAATGGGGAGAACTGGTTGAATGTTTCTGTAGGCTGAATGAGTGAAACCGGTTGAGCATTCCTACAGCATTTCCTTCCAGAAGCCATGAGAAAATTGTCCGGCTGCGGGGACTGTGGCAGGGGATTTATATTACTATATGTACTTATTTGTGGCACAGGCCCTGTTTCATCCTTTCATACACTTAAATGACCCTTGTCTAATGATTGAATCTGAAGCTGGGCTTGCTGCATGGCTATCCTCACCATACTGCGTTCTCCTGTATATTATGAGTACAGCGACTGCAATTAGAAGGCATGATGTTACTACTTGGTTTCGGCAGGTCTTATAGAACCATGTCCAGATATAGCGTCCAGGGTGACAAAGTTGAATGAAAATAGTTGAGCGAGGGGGAAAAAATGTAAATATAAAACGGCAATTAAAAAGTAAAGACCGTAAAGTTGGCAGGTAGCAGAGCAATCCTAGCAGACAAAGCATACAGCACGTGAACAAGTCCAGAGTTGCAGCTCTTTGGTTTTAGTTGACTGTGTTTTGTGGATATTTATGTTTGTCTGTGCAAAATGTGTTGTATTCTATTTGTTTTATATTGTATATATCTTTTAAATATATTTTATGAAATTGTATATCCAGGACTCCCTCATAAAAGAGACACTGGCGTCAATGGTGCCTCTGGTACATTGAGAATCACTGGACTGTAGCTTTCCGTCTCTAAAACCCAAATTTCATACAACAAAATGCCACACATATAACAAAATATATATTTAGAGTCCCCTGTTTGCCTTATATTGTGTTTTTTGTGTGCAGTTGAGGCTAAAGATGCAGAGCAGAACAGAAAGTATTCCGATATGGAGGAGAAGAGAAAGAGGGACCAGAAGGGAGAGAGGCAGTTTGAAATATTGAAGATACAAACGGTGGGATATAAACTGGCAGTACAGAGCTAAGGAATAATGTCTAACTTGTTTTTGCCGTACATACGTACGTTACGGTCACAAGATTCAGGCCTCCTTACTGTCCCTAGAATTTCTGAGAAAACAGCTGGAGGCAGGGCTTTCTCCTATAGAGCTACATTTTTATGGAATTGTCTGCCTATCCATGTGAGAGAGGCAGACTCGGTCTCAACCTTTAAGTCTTTATTGAAGACTCATCTCTTCAGTAGGTCCTATGATTGAGTGTAGTCTGGCCCAGGAGTGTGAAGGTGAACGGAAAGGCACTGGAGCAACCAACAGCCCTTTCTGTCTCTGCCTGGCCGGTTCCCCTCTCTCCAGTGGGATTGTCTGCCTCAATCCCTATTACAGGGGCTAAGTCACTGGCTTACTGGTGCTCTTCCATGCCGTCCCTAGGAGGGGTGCGCCACTTGAGTGAGTTGAGTCACTTACGTGATCTTCCTGTCTGGGTTGACTCCCCTCCTTGGGTTCGTGCCGTGGGGGAGATCTTCGCGGGCCATACTCGGCCTTGTCTCAGGATAGTAAGATGGTGGTTGAAGATATCCCTCTAGTGGTGTCGGGGCTGTGCTTTGGCAAAGTGGGTGGGGTTATATCCTGCCTGTTTGGCCCTGTCCGGGGCTACAGCAGGAGACAGCAGGAGCGGTAGAGATACTCTGAATGATCGGCTATGAAAAGCCAACTGACAGTTACTCCTGAGGTGCTGACCTGTTGCACCCTCTACAACCACTGTGATTATTATTATTTGACCCTGGTGGTCATCTATGAACATTTGAACATCTTGGCCATGTGCTGTTGTAATCTCCACCTGGCACAACTAGAAGAGGACTGGCCACCACTCACAGCCTGGTCCCTCTCTAGGTTTCTTCCTAGGTTCTGGCCTTTCTAGGGAGTTTTTCCTAGCCAACGAGCTTCTGCACCTAGGATGCCTGCTGATTAGGATTTAATGCTGGGATTCTGTACAGCACTTTGTGACATCGGCTGATGTAAGAAAGGCTTAATTAATACATTTGATTGATTTAAATAAATTAGATTTTTGATTGACAGAGGAGCAAATATACCTGTATTTGTAACTGGTTTGATAGTAATAGGCAAATCTGCTACATGTAAAGATGACTGCTATTTTAGTCATCTGACACATACAGTTGAAGTCAGAAGTTTACATACACCTTAGCCAAATACATTTAAACTCAGTTTGCACAGTTCCTGACATTTAATCCTAGTAAAAATTCCCTGCCTTAGGTTAGTTAGGATCACCACATAATTTTAAGAATGTGAAATGTTAGAATAATAGTAGAGAGAATGATTTATTTCAGTTTTTATTTCTTTCATCACATTCCCAGTGGGTCAGAGGTTTACATACACTCAATTAGTATTTGGTAGCATTGTCATTAAATTGTTTAACTTGGGTCAAATGTTTCGGGTAGCCTTCCACAAGCTTCCCACAATAAGTTGGGTGAATTTTGTCCCATTCCTCCTGTCAGAGTTGGTGTAACTGAGTCAGGTTTGTAGGCCTCCTTGCTCGCACACGCTTTTTTAGTTCTGCCAACAGATTTTCTATAGGATTGAGGTCAGGACCTTGTGATGGAAACTCCAATACATTGACTTTGTTGTCCTTACGCCATTTTGCCACGACTTTGGAAGTATGCTTGGGGTCATTGTCCATTTGGAGGACCCATTTACGACCAAGCTTTAACTTCTTGACTGATGTCTTGAGATGTTGCTTCAATATATCCACGCAATTTTCCTTCCTCGTGATGCCATAACATTATTTTGTGAAGTGCACCAGGCCCTCCTGCAGCAAAGCACCCCCGCAACATGATGCTGCCACCCCCGTACTTCACGGTTGGGATGGTGTTCTTCGGGTTGCAAGCCTCCCCCCTTTTCCTCCAAAAATAATGATGGTCATTATGGCCAAACAGTTCTATTTTTGTTTCATCAGACCAGAGGACATTTCTCCAAAAAGTACGATCTTTGTCCCCATGTGCAGTTGCAAACCGTAGTCTGGATTTTTTATGGTGGTTTTGGAGCAGTGGCTTCTTCCTTGCTGAGCGGCCTTTCAGGTTATGTCGATATATGACTCGTTTTACTGTGGATATAGATACTTTTCTACCTGTTTCCTCCAGCATCTTCAAAAGGTCCTTTGCTGTTGTTCTGGGATTGATTTGCACTTTTTGCACCAAAGTACGTTTATCTCTAGGAGACAGAACGCATCTCCTTCCTGAGCAGTATGACAGCTGCGTGTTCCCATGGTTTTTATACTTGCTTGCTATTGTTTGTACAGATAAACATGGAAATTGCTCCCAAGGATGAACCAGACTTGTGGAGGTCTACAATTTTTTTTCTGAGGTCTTGTCTGAGTTCTTTTGATTTTCCCATGAAAATCAAGCAAAGAGGCACTGAGTTTGAAGGTAGGCCTTGAAACACATCCACAGCTACACCTCCTATCAGAAGCTTCTAAAGCCATGACATAATTTTCTGGAATTTTCCAAGCTGTTTAAAGGCACAGTCAACTTAGTGTATGTAAACTTCTGACCCACTGGAATTATGATTATACGTTAAATAATCTGTCTGTAAACAATTGTTGGAAAAATTTATTGTGTCATGCACAAAGTAGAGATCCTAACTGACTTGCCAAAACTATAGTTTGTTAACAAGAAATTTGTGGAGTGGTTGAAAAACAAGTTTTAATGACTCCAACCTAAGTGTATGTAAACTTCCGACTTCAACTGTATAGTAGGTAGGCTAGCTTTCACAATAATTAACTTCGTTTTTTTACTGGCAGGATAGTGCAAAGGTACATCTGGTTTGATTTGCTGCTCTAGGTAAAGATATGCATGGCTGAGTTTGATGGACAGATCAATCCTAACACTGTTTCTTCTGCTGTCAGTTTGGTGCTAAACTTACCAGGGTGCAAAGTACAACACAGAGGATCCAGCAGCAGTCCCAGGGCTCAGGAATTTACCCCAAAACATCTTTTTTTTTTAAAGGAAAGGTTACAGAGGCATAAATATCATACCCCCCAAGAAAAGAAACCTCCCCTGTTATTGTAATGGTGAGAGGTTAGGATGTTTTGGGGGTATGATATTGGTGCATCTGTAACTTTCTCACCCATCATTATTCACGATTCATTCCGGATTATCTGTAATCATGGTAGCATTCACATTAATGTAGACGTGTTAGAAACATATTCTATTCTTATTTACAATAAAAGTGACTCCAAAATGACACAATACATTATATACTATTAATTTCAATTGGCCACAAAATAATCTGAAACAACCAAAACAAACTTGGGTCACAAGCTTGATGTATACATTGCGTGCTAGGAATATGGGACTAAATACTTCACTTTTTACTACTTTAATACACATAAGTGAATTTGTCCCAATACTTTTGATCCCTTAAAATGGTGGGGCTATGTACAAAAAGTGCTATATTTCCTAAACGGTTCGCCCGATATGGATGAAAATACCCTGAAATTAAAGCTGGCAGTCTGCACTATAACCTCATAGTCATTGTATCATTTCAAATCCAAAACAACAAGAAATGTGTCATTGTCACAATACTTTTTTTTTACAATACTATTCATGTGACAGAACAAGACTGGGTCATGCATGTGACAGACCAACACCTCACAATGTCACAATCTTTTAGAGATGGATTGGACCAAGATGCAACGTGGTAGGCATACAACAAAAAAAAAATATCAACTACACACAAACAAGATCCCACAATCTAAGGTGGGAAAAAGGGCTGCCTAAGTATGATCCCCAGTCAGAGACAACGATAAACAGCTGGAAACCATACTAGGCCAACAAAGAAATAGAAACATAGATTTGCCCACCCAAGTCACGCCCACCCAAGTCACACCCAGGTGACGTAACCAAATAGAGAATAAAAAAGGCTCTCTAAGGTCAGGACGTGACACACAAGGCTTCTTCTCTCTAAGCTGAGACCTTGAAACTGAGATATCCCTTTTTCTTAACAAGGTTCTGGGTGTACTGCCAAATTCCAGACCCTGATAGTGGGGATTCGTTCAATCAGTCACTTGCATGAGCACAGAAAATGGTTATTAGAAGAAATTTATAAAATAGAAAAGCCAACATAAAATGTTCCATCACAACATTTTCATGACGGCAGTTATGAAAGATCATTGTCTTCTAACTATATTTGAAAGTGCATTTGTTATTTGAGTTTAATTTCACAGAGAATGAGGGTTAAGAGTATCACAACAATTCTCACGAATTCATGCATTTATTTTAGAACTAATCCTTTAATCAAATAATGGTCATTTCCTGCAGAAGAGTGTTGTCATTGCTGGAGTCTGCTGTCTACACCCTACAACCTTATGCCCTTTCTGGTGACGTATGGGGAACTGACATGTGTGTTTTAACACGGGTCCTCTACTCAGGTAAACAAAGCCTGTGTCTATTCAAGCCCTTAATCCAATAGATAGATGTCTGCCCCCCCCCCCCCCCCCCCCCCCCCCCCGCACCAGTCATCCCCAGAGAGAGAAAGGAAGCTAACTGTTCCTTTACGTAAGATACCAGAAAGACTCCCACATTCAAGGAATTAAGACTCTGTTCCCCCCCCCCCCCCCCCCTAGCCAAGGCAATACGTAAATGATTGTGTATTGATTGATCTCATTAATTTGGTTCATAAACAATACTTAATCGTCTCCCTCATAGAGAGTTGAATAACATGTAGGGCACCTTGGGTAGCATCTACCTGTTTGTATCTACCTGTCTGTATGTAGTGGTTAAATTGAGATGGGTTAAGTAGTAGAACTGTTATGAACCTTGTTGCTTTTATGTCAAATAAATAAATGGCTAAATCCATGAACATCAAGCATGTTGTTTTCCATTTAGCACATAAAACGTATACCAGAAGACACAGTATAGATGTCACTTAATTACTTATCACTAGACTGCGAACAGCTGGTAGGAGTCCCATTATATTTCTCTCTCGCACAGGGGCAAGTTCAGTACACCTGAAAATGAGGGGCTGCATTTGAGCCACTTGTTGTTGTTAGATTTACTGTAATCTCTTTATCTGTGGTGTGCTGTGTCTATGAAGGGAATAGGCCAAGCTAATCTCTCTCTGGGAACATTGAGTAACAGTGTTACATGACGTCTGATCCTCAACGTCTGGTCCTCACCGTCGCCCACTGCAATCAACAGGTCAACCTTGTGTGGCACGGCAGGAAGCCCTTTGGTTGCATAGCACAGGTGTGCTCTACAGTCAAGGCCAAAGGGTCCACAAATGCACATTCCTTTACCTTCCTAAAACCCTATGCAGGGCACTTAAAGTGCTGTGAAAAAGTATTTGCCATTTTCATATTTTCTCTACTTTTTGCGTAATTTTGATACTGAATGTTTTCAGATCTTCAACCAAAACCTAATATTATATAAAGGGAACCTGAGTGAACAAATAACACAAAAATGACATACTTATTTAATTCATTTCATAAACAAAGTTATGCAACACCCTGTGTGAAAAGTCATATTCCCCTTACACTCAATAACTGGTTGTGGCACCATTAGCTGCAATGACTCCAACCAAACGCTTCCTGTAGTTGTTGTTCAGTCTCTCACATCGCGGTGGAGGAATTTTGGACAACTCTTCCAGGCAGACCCGCTTTAACTCAGCAACATTTGTGGATTTTCAAGCACGAATTGCTAATTTCAAGTCCTGCCACAGCATCTCGATTGGAATTAGGTCTGAACATTCCAAAGCTTCAAATATGTTACCTTTTAACCATTTTTATGTAGACTTGATTGTGTGTTTTGGATCTTTTGTCTTGCTGCACTTCAGCTTCAGCTCACAGACTGATGGCCTGACATTCTCCTGTAGAATTATCTGATACAGAGCAGAATTGATTGTTCGTTCTATTAAGGCAAGTCATCCAGGTCCTGAGGCAGCAAAGCATCCCCAAACCATCACACTACCACCACCATGCTTGACCGATGGTATAAGGTTCTTACTGTGGAATGCAATGCTTGGTTTTGCCAGGTGTAATCAAATCAAAAATCGAATCAAATTGTATTAGTCACACGCGCCGAATACAACAGATGTTGACCTTACCGGGAAATGCTTACTTACAAGCCCCTAACCAACAATGCAGTTTAAAAAAATTGAATGATAAATAGAAGGAACAAGTAATTAAACAGCTGCAGTAAAATAACAATAGCGAGACTATATACAGGGGGTACAGTACAGAGTCAATGTGCGGGTGCAACGATTAGTCAAGGTAATTGAGGTAATATGTACATATAGGTAGAGTTAGAGTTATTAAAGTGACTATGCATAGATAATAACAGAGAGTAGCAGCGTAGAAGGAGGGGGCAATACAAATAGTCTGTGTAGCCATTTGATTAGCTGTTGAGGAGTTTTATGGCTTGGGGGTAGAAGCTGTTTAGAAGCCTCTTGGACCTAGACTTGCCGATCCAGAACCGCTTGTCGTGTGGTAGCAGAGAGAACAGTCTATGACTAGGGTGGCTGGAGTATTTTACAATTTTAAGGGCCTTCCTCTGACACAGCCTGGTTTAGAGGTCCTGGATGGCAGAAAGTTTGAGGAGGGGACTGAGCATGCACCCCTGAGGGGCCCCTGTGTTACGAATCATCGAGGCGGATGTGTTGTTACCTTCCCTTACCACCCGGAGGCGGCCCTTCAGGAAGTCCAGGATCCAGTTGCAGAGGGAGGTGTTTAGCCCCAGGGTCCTCAGCTTATTGATGAGTTTTAAGGGCACTATGGTGTTGAACGCTGAGCTTTAGTCAGTGAATAGCATTCTCACATAGGTGTTCCTTTTCTCCAGGTGGAAAAAGGCAGTGTGGAGTGCCACAGAGATTGCATCATCTGTGGATCTGTTAGGGCGGTATGCAAATGGGAGTGGATCTAGGGTTTCTGGGATAATGATGTTGATGTGGGTCATGACCAGCCTTTCAAAGCACTTCATGGCTACAGACGTGAGTGCTACGGGTTGTTAGTCATTTAGGCAGGTTACCTTAGTGTTCTTGGGCACAGGGACTATGGTGGTCTGCTTAAAACATGTTGGTATTACAGACTCGGTCAGGGAGAGGTGGAAAATGTCAATGAAGACATTTGCCAGTTGGTCAGCGTATGCTTGCAGTACACGTCCTGGTAATCCATCTGGCCCTGCCACCTTGTGAATGTTGAACTGTTTAAAGGTCTTACTCACATCGGCTGCGGAGAGCGTGATCACACAGTCATCCGGAACAGCTGATGCTCTCATGCATGTTTGAGTGTTATATGCCTCGAAGCGAGCATAGAAGTTGTTTAGCTCGTCTGGTAGGCTCGTATCACTGGGCATCTCTCGGCTGTGCTTTCCTTTGTAGTCTGTAATGGTTTGCAAGCCCTGCCACATCCGAGTATAGTACAATTCGATCTTAGTCCTGCATTGACGCTTTGCCTGTTTGATGGTTCATTGAAGGGCATAGCAGGATTCCTTATAAGCTTCCGGGTTAGAGTCCCGCTCCTTGAAAGCAGCAGCTCTAGCCTTTAACTCATTGCGAATGTTGCCTGCAATCCATGGCTTCTGGTTGGGGTATTTACGTACGGTCACTGTGGGGACAATATCATATATGTACTTATTGATGAAGCCAATGACTGACGTGATGTACTCCTCAATGCCATGGGGAACAATCCCGGAACATATTCCAGTCTATACTTTTGACTCATCTGTCCATAGTAAATTATTCCAAGACTCTTGATGATCATCAAGGTGCTTTTTGGCAAACTTGAGTCAACTTTTTGGACGAGATGGATCCCATTATTATAAGGGCACAAGGCGAGACCCAAATGCAGACACAGGAGGCAGATGGTAGAGCTACGATATTTATTATAACAAAGGGAGTAGGCAAAGGCAGGTACAGAGAACTGGCACAAACTGGCACAGAGAGACAGGAAACACATGGATATATACACTGGGGATAATAAGCGACACCTGGAGGGTGTGGAGACAATCACAAGAACTGGTGAACCAGATCAGGAAGTGACAATTATGTCTGGTTAAAAAGCAACAAATCGGACGTTTTGGAATGGCCTCGTCAAAGTCCAGACCTAATCCAAATTCAGATTTGGTGGCAGGACTTTAAACGAACAACTACATGAAGCATTTGGTTGCAGTCATTGCTGCTAAAGGTGCCAAACCAGTTATTGAGTGTATGGGGGCAATATTTTTTTCACACCGGTGAATTGGGTGTTGCATAATTTTGTTCATTAAATAAATAACATAAGCATCCAATTTTTTTTGTTATTTGTAAACTCAGGTTCCCTTTATCTAATATTAGGGTTTGGTTGAAGATCTGCTAACATTCAGTATCAAAAATAGAGAAAATCAGAAAGTGGGCAAATACTTTTCCACAGCGCTGTATATATATTTTTTATTTTATTTAACTAGGCAAGTCAGTTTTAAGAACAAATTCTTATTTTCAATGACAACCTACCGGGGAACAGTGGGTTAACTGCCTTGTTCAGGGGCAGAACGCCACATTTTTACCTTGTCAGTTCAGGGATTTGATCTAGCAACCATTCGGTTACTGGCCCAATGCTCTAAACACTAGGGTACCTGCTGCCCCAAAACAGCTGAGTTGGCCGGGAATACTGTACATGTTATGATCCCATCTACCCTTATTCTGCATGCTCTGTAGCCTTTCACATTAGCAACTTGAGGAGATTGGGATACATCTAAATAGAGCTTGGGGATTAGAGTGCATGACACCAACTTGATCCCTTATTTGCGAGGGGAGGGGATAGAAGGAGACACCGTCAGAGGTGAGGAGAGTTAATTTTACGTTGACTCTGCAACTTGAATAGGCTGATGCTCTCCAGGACCATTACCAGGCGCACAGATCAGAGCTGGGGAAACCTGGGAGAACAGCTAGAGACATATTCTGAGACCGTCAGTGGAAGTCAGAACCTAAAAGCTAAATGGAGTTGGATATTTGTATTTCAGAGTTTAAAAGACATTGAGGAGGATTGGAGATCTCCCGCTTGCTCCATAGAAAGGATTTGATGGATTGTACCATGACTTCTGAAGCTGCTGTTTGGGTATCCGAAGGTGCTGAGAGTCATGAAAATGTCTGACATGGGATAAAAGCAGAGTGACAGCTTTCAAACTTGAAGGTGAGATATGCAAAAAGATGTTCTCTCTTCTCAAGCTGGTATTATTGTATAAATCATTGCAAAACACTGACAATAACTTTCTTTCTAAAAAAATCTAATTTTGATGCCCTGTAAAACTACTATAATATTATATAATAGTAAGGGAGAGTGGGTTAAGTTGAGCCAAAGGAGTAAGTTTAGCCACCGTTGTTTTTAGAAACCATACACAAAATGTATAATTTGACCAAATATTTAGGAGCCATGGTTGAGCCAATGGCAAGTTGAGCAAATTGAAGAGTTTTCTTCCCAGGTGAAATGCAAGGCATAATCACTGGGACATGATGTAACAACAGGGCCTGGCTAGGGTTGCAAAGTTACCAGTAATTCACCACTGTTACCGGAATCTTGGTAGTTAACAGAAAATCTAGGGCAATCTATCGTAACTTTGGTCATTTATACACTACCGGTCAAAAGTTTTACAACCCCCACTCATTCAAGGGTTTTTCTTTATTTTTACTATTTTCTACATTGTAGAATAATAGTGAAGACATCAAAACCATGGAAAAACAAATATGGAATCATGTAGTAACCAGAAAAGTGTTAAACAAATAAAAAAATATTTGAGATTCTTCAAATAGCCACCCTTTGCCTTGATGACAGTTTTGCACACTCTTGGCATTCTCTCAACCAGCTTCACCTGGAATGCTATTCCAACAGTCTTGAGCACTTGTTGGCTGCTATTCCTTCACTCTGCGGTCTGACTCATCCCAAACCATCTCAATTTGGTCGAGGTCGGATTGTGGAGGCCAGGTCATCTGATGCAGCACTCCATCACACTCCTTCTTGGTAAAATAGCCATTTCACAGCCTGGAGGTGTGTTGGGTCATTGTCCTGTTGAAAAACAAATGATAGCCCCACTAAGCCCAAACCAGATGGGATGGTGTATCGCTGCAGAATGCTGTGATAGCCTTGCTGGTTAAGTGTGCCTTGAATTCTAAATAAATCACTGACAGTGTCACCAGCAAAGCACCCCCACACCATAATACCTCCTCCTCCATGCTTTACAGTGGGAACCACACATGCAGAGATCATCCGTTCACCTACTCTGCGTCTCACAAAGGCATGGCAGTTGGAACCAAAAATCTCCAATTTGGACTCCACACCAAAGGACAGATTTCCACCAGTCTAATGCCCATTGGTCATGTTTCTTGGCCAAAGCAAGTCTCTTCTTATTATTGGTGTCCTTTAGTGGACAGTTGAAGAAACTTTCAAAGTTCTTGAAATGCTCCAGATTGACTGACCATCATGTTTTAATGTAATGATGGACTGTCATTTCTCTTTGCTTATTTGAGCTGTTCTTGCCATAATATGGACTTGGTCTTTTACCAAATAGGGCTATCTGCTGTATACCCCCCTACCTTGTCACAACACAACTGACTGCCTAAAACGCATTAAGAAGGAAAGAAATTCCACAAATTAACTTTTAAGAAGCTGTTAATTGAAATGCATTCCAGGTGACTACCTCATTAATCTGGTTAAGAGAATGCCAAGAGTGTGCAAAGCCGTCATCAAGGCAAAGGGTGGCTATTTGAAGAATCTCAAATGTAAAATATATTTTCATTTGTTTAACACTTCTTTGGTTACTATGTGATCCCATATGTGTTATTTCATAGTTCTGATGTCTTCACTATTATTCTATAACGTTGAAAATAGTAAAAAATAAATAAAAAACCTTTGAATGAGTGGGTGTTCTAAAACTTTGACCGGTAGTGTACTTTAAAAAAAAGTATTAATATATATATATATATATTAGAAAATTGTCATATCTGTGTCCTTGAGTTTTTAGTAGATAGACCATATGGTTCAAGAGCAAATAGCCTACTTAATGAAAAAAGCATATGCACAAAAATCTGATTTCTCTCATATAGTATGTGGTGCACAAATTTGTTTACATCCCTGTTAGTGAGCATTTATCCTTTGCCAAGATAATCCATCCATCTGACAGGTGTGGCATATCAAGAAGCTGATTACACAGGTGCAACTTGTGCTGGGGACAATAGAATGTGCAGTTTTGTCACACACCACAATGTCAAAGATGTCTCAAGTTTTGACGGAGGGTGCAATTGTCATGCTGTCTGCAGGAATGTCTACCAGAGCTGTTACAAGAGAATCGAATGTTCATTTCTATACCATAAGCCGCTTCCCATGTTGTTTAAGAGAATTTGGCAGTAAGCCCAACCGGCCTCACAAACGCAGACCACATGTAACCACGCCAGCCCAGGGCCTCCACATCCGGCTTCTTCACCTGCGGGATCATCTGAGACCAGCCACCCGGACAGCTGATGAAACTGTAGGTTTGAACATCTGAAGAATTTCTGCACAAACTGTCAGAAACCATCTCAGGGAAGCTCGTCGTCCTCAGGGTCTTGACCGACTGCAGTGCGACATCGTAACCGACTTCATTGGGCAAATGCTCACTTTCCATGGCCACTGGCACACTGGAGAAGTGTGCTCTTCACAGAGGAATATCGGTTTCAACTGTACCGGGCAGATGGCAGACAGCATGAATGGCGTTGTGTGGGCAAGCACTTTTCTGACGTCAATGTTGTGAACAGAGTGTTCATGGTGGCGGTGGGGTTATGGTATGGGCAGTCATAAGCTACGGACAACGAACACAATTGCATTTTATCAATGGCAATTTTCATGCACAGAGATATTGTGATGAGATCCTGAGGCCCATTGTTGTGCCATTCATCAGCTGCAATCTACTCATGTTTCAGCATGATAATACATGCCCCATGTCGTAAGGATCTGTACACAATTCCTGAAGGCTGAAAATGTCTCAGTTCTTCCATGGCCTGCATACTCACCAGACGTCACCCATTGAGCATGTTTAGGATGCTCTGGATCGACGTGTACGACAGCGTGTTCCAGTTCCCGCCAATATCCAGCAACTTTGCACAGGCATTGAAGAGAAGTGGGACATTCCACAGGCCACAATCAACAGCCTGATCAATTATATGCGAAGGAGATGTGTCATGCTGCATGAGGCAAATGGTGGTAACTCCAGATACAGACTGGTTTTCAGATCCAAGCCACTACCTTTTTTTAAGGTATCTGTGACCAACAGATAATCCATAGATTAGAGCCTAATTTCTTAATTTCAATTGACTGTCTTCCTTATATGAACTGTATCTCAGTAAAAAACTTTGAAATGGTTGCGTTTATATTTTTGTTCAGTGTATTTTACATGTCATAATCCCAGAAAGAGGGCCAGAGATAATTACAGACATCCGTGATAATCTGAAGTACCCAAAAGGGCCACTAGAAGTCTGATAGATTATATAAAATCCCTGAATGATACCAATATTCTGGTATTTTACTGCTAAACTTCGGAAAGTTTATTTATTTATAATATAATTAGAATTTATTTCCTGTCCACAGTCCATAACCTGCCATGACCTGAGCAGTAGTAAGGATGCCAGGGGGGCAGTACCAGGTGTCCACCAGGAGGAAGACTCTCCACAGCCGCTATAGCCTGTCAGTCAGCTCGTTAGGTCGGCAGGATGAGGAGGAGGATACCCCGCCACCATGCCTCAGCCCTCTGGAGAAGCTCACCACCAAAATGTGTCAGGATGAGCAGACCATCAAGGAGCTGATCGTGGGCCGTAGGATTGGCTTCTACAAGGTCCGAGGTGAGATCGGCTCTGGAACCTTCTCCCACGTCAAAATGGCCTTCCACTCCCTCACCAAAGGCAAGGGCCACATTGCTGACCGTGCAAAATGTCATCAATAATTAATCAGTGCAGCTGGTATCATCATCCATGCAATGATGCTAACAGCATAGCAATTCATTAGTGTGACTGTGAAACCACCACAGTAAAGCATGTTGAAAATGAACTGAGAAAAACACCTGTCTCAAGTGATCCAACACCTTTCACCTTCTCTCCCACAGACAAGGTGGCCATCAAGGTGCTGGATAAGATGCGACTGGATGTTCAGGCCCAGAGGCTGCTCTCCAGGGAGATCTCCTGCATGGAGGCCCTGCAGCATGCCAATGTGGTGCGTCTGTACGAGGTGGTGGAGTCACACAGCCGACTCTACCTGGTGCTGGAGTATGCCGGTGGAGGGGACCTCCACACACACATCTGCTCCGATGGCAAGCTGTCAGAAGCCGAGGCCAAGATCACCTTCGCACAAATCCTATCCGCCATCAAACACATGGTCCGTAACATTCAATTGAATACACATCTACTGTAGAATCAGCCATGTGATCCCAGGTCTTATTACAGTCCAATACAGAGATTCTTGATATAAAGATATTATTTTTGTCAATTTCAATCATCAAATTATTTCATACAGTATGTTTATTGTTTTTATTTGCAGCACGACAAAAACATAATCCACCGGGACCTGAAGGCTGAGAATGTACTGTACACCTGTAATGGCTGTGTGAAGGTGGCTGACTTTGGATTCAGCACCAGGGTCACCAACTGCAGTGACACCCTGGACACCTTTTGTGGCTCTCCCCCCTATGCTGCGCCTGAACTCTTCAGGGACGAGTGCTATGTGGGGCCGCCAGTGGACGTATGGGCCATGGGCGTCCTGCTCTTCTTCATGGTGACTGGCACCATGCCCTTCCGAGCCGAAACCATGGGCAAGCTGAGGCTCACTGTTATAGAGGGGGTCTACACCCTTCCGCCCTGGGTGCCAGGCCCATGCCAGCGGCTGATTCGGGGCATCCTGAAGCCTGTGCCAACGGAACGCTATGCGGTGGACCAGATGCTGGGCTGTGACTGGCTGCTTCCTGTGGAGTACCCGTGGACTGTGGTGCCACCGGTCCCCCTCAACCCTCTGCGCCTGGCGGATGCAGAGCCTGGGGAGCTGGATGATGAGGAGGAGGAGATCAGGGCCTCCCTGGAGGAGCTGGGTGTCAACATGGAACACATACGCAACAATGAGGGCAAGGACAGCCGCAGCCCCATCACCGGACTTTACCGCATCCTCTTACACCGTGCCCAGAAAAGGCGTGGCGCTGAGACTGTGCCTGTGGTCGGAGGGTTGGTCCGGGACCCTAAAAGAGAGGGCCTCCGAGCTTACAGAAGTCTGATGCACTCCTCCAGGTTATGTGTCCTTCAGTAAGTGACCAGCCTGGACGTGGGTCCTTGTAAACCTGCTTTAATCCATTGAAAATTCACTCAGGGTCATACAGCTACAAATGTTTTATTGCACTTTGGGATGAAAGTGAAAATGTGTTTTGTGTGAATGTAACACAGGAACCTCTGTAGATGAACAGTTGTGGTAACACACAGATACTGAAACATTCGACTGCTGGTCATGATGTCTCTAACAAAGTAAGATTGTTATTGGTAATCTTTTGTGAAGCTGAAATAGAGGTGTAAAAGTGCCTGATGAAATAATGAGTCCCATCAAAATGAATTTAGGAAGCACCCTTTTTAGTATAGAAGTGATACTCACCTCCCGGGTGATGCAGTGGTTAAGGGCACTGTACTGCAGCGCCAGCTGTGCCACCAGAGACCCTGGGTTCGCGCCCAGGCTCTGTCGTAACCGGCCGCGACCGGGAGGTCCGTGGGGCAACGCACAATTGGCCTAGCGTCGTCCGGGTTAGGGAGGGTTTGGCCGGTAGGGAAATCCTTGTCTCATCGCGCACCAGCGACTCCTGTGGCGGGCCGGGCGCAGTGTGCGCTAACCAAGGTTGCCAGGTGCACGGTGTTTCCTCCGACACATTGGTGCGGCTGGCTTCCAGACACATTGGTGCGGCTGGCTTCCGGGTTGGATGCACGCTGTGTTAAGAAGCAGTGCGGCTTGGTTGGGTTGTGTATCGGAGGACGCATGACTTTCAACCTTCGTGTCTCCCGAGCCCGTACGGGAGTTGTAGCGATGAGACAAGATAGCAGCTACTAAACAATTGGATACCATGAAATTGGGGAGAAAAAGGGGTCAAAATTCCACAAAAAAAAAAGTGATACTTATATACTTTTATTCATAGCACAATAGAGCGCATGAAATATGAAGAATGTGCTGAAAGAGCATTGCTTTTAGACAACTCCTTGGTTGTTTGATGAAACATCGATAGTCTCTGAAATCAGTATGCTTGTTTGTCTTCGTGATTTTTCTTGCCCTTAGAGAAGACTGATTTTGTGCAGGTAATTGTCTCTGTATTATATTCGACCACCAAATAAATGGAACTTTTACCATTGTGACTTATTGATGCTCTAAATAAAGCGCAATAAAGACTTAATTGACATTCATCCAGGTTTTTTTTTAATTTGAAGCAGGTGGAGGTCAAATATAAACCTCATGAAAGCAAATTTTTGGCTGCTATTCTTTGTATTAAGTGTTTACAAAAGTTTCACCAGTGTCCTGCTAGACACCATGTAAACAATAGCCCACAGCAGCTGGCAGAGCACCAGATGATAGTCAGCCCCCTGTTTAAACCCCCAAACCCAATAGTGTGCAACTGCAGCCCCCCACACAGACACACACTTTTGAATGTGGGTCAAAAGGGAAATCTAAGTATATGAGTTTTTTTGCCTTTAGACACTGTCCTTCGCTCCCACCTGCCGAACACCTGCCCTCACCATTGTTAACAGAACTGCGGGAAAGCGGTGCCCGAAAGGCGGGGCAAAGTACACTGTTGACCGGTCGCCCCAACTCCCGCTAATACAGCAGGTGGGAGGATGGAGCCACATTGGGTGCTAACCAGCTTGCTAGCACACAGTGTCACCCCCGCCTCCTGCCCGATGTGCTTGCGGGAGCCCCCGCCTGCCGATATGGTTTCCTCAGGTACACAGCAGGCGGGGGCTCCCGCAAGCACATCGGGCAGGAGGCTGGGGTAACACTGTTAACTAGCTAGCTAATTAGTGACACTGTGTGCTATCTTGCTAGCTAGCGAACACATGGTGTCGCCCCCCGCCTAATATAAGTATAAAGAGGGGTTGCTGCAGAGGCAGGAATGCCCCGAATTGTGGGCTACAGTTGCACCCTTCTCCCCAAACCAGTCTACTTCGGACCCTTAGGCACCCAAAACACCCTCAACTCCTCCCGTCTGGCCTCACCTGCAAAAAGCGGCAGATGGCACAGCGTGGCTACACAGACATCTGCCGGTCAGACAATAATCCCTCTGTGTGGACTGCTGGATGTGACAACAGAGCGCATTCTGCTATTGTGCGCCCCCATACACATGCAGATCAGCCAAGAAGGGAGGAAGGGACAGAACAGACTTTTACTGGTGGGACAACAGCGAGCAGTTGACACCCTTAAGCGCCTGCTGAGCACATTTTTTTTGTCAACCCAATAACCTCCCCATTTTAGTAGGCCTAGGCTACTCTCCAAACTTAATAAGGAGAGTGAAAACACATGATGACATTCATTCAATTTATTAGGGTATTCGTTTTTTAGAAACATTTAAATAATTATTCATTTTTCCCCTTTTAATGTTTAACAGCGAAATGTTATCAAGCATAAACATGTATAAAAATAGATAACATAAGTAAAAATAAATATTTTTGAAAAGTTAGGCAAAACATTCTAAAGTGAAACCTTTAGAGCATTATAAGTGTAATATTTATTATATTTTTTATGTTCATTTTTTGTCATTATTACATTTCTAAAGTTAAACCTTTAGAGAATTAAGACAATTCTGGAAAGTGGGAAACATGTCGCTGAATGTAATGGTTGTTATTGCCGCTCAGCAAGAAGACATTTTTAAAAAGTCAGTTTTTAAGAATGCTTCTTCTTGGCACCGCTTCTTCTCCTACTGCGCGTGCTTCAACGTGCGACGTTCGCTCTGTGGAATGCAGGATGCAGAACTCGCTCCTCCTTTCTCTCCAAACCTCATCCGCACAAAGAATGAGGGCCGTTTTGTCGCTCTTGTGGCATACCTGACCTCATTCACATAAAGAATGGAAGTCATCTTGGCATGGACGGGACAAGAGACGACGAAATCACGGGGGCCCATTCGGGCCGGCCACGCGATGCCTGGATCAGAATCCTCCTCAGGAGTATCCAGGGATGAGAAACAGTGTCATCCTGTGAAAGGATGAATATTTCCTTATGGGATGAAGGTTTACAGCATCTCAAGAGAGGAGATCAGCGTTTAGGGAGGGTGATCTCTGGAACCCAGTCGTTCAGACCGCGGCTCTCCTCACAGAACAGGTGCAGCTTCTCCAAAGCAGGGTCCTCCCAAGAACCATCAGCTGAGTTCTGTTGACAAACAAGAGGGGAAAGAAACATTAGTCACATGGACACAATGAACAGTTAAAACCATGATATATTATTGCATGTTTTAATAAAGTCAGCTTGGGTTGAAATAGTACACACCATGATAAGACAGCAGTGGGCATCTTCAAGCTGGCCAGTCTTGTCACGGACAATTTTGGCCAGTCGCTGCATGTTGTTCACCCTGACGATGCTGATGTCGTTGTCAAAACAGTAAGACTGGATGAGGGTGAAGTGGATCTGGAGAGCAATGTCACACTCCCACTCCTCATCGGTTGCCAGGACACAGAAACACACATTGTCTGGGTCACTGCAAAGAAAACAAAGAAGAACCATAAGTACATGCAAAATGACTTCAAAATAAGCAAACATAGATAGAAGTTTACATATGCATTTCAAGAAACTCATACTTACACATTCATAACTTTAGCAGACTCATAGACACCGACAGTCAGGCAGTTGTTGTCTTTAGCGGAGAGCAGAACTTCCTCCAGCGCTTTGCCGGTGCACTGGGCACGTTCAACGGGCTTCTGGATCAGAACTTCCTCAAGAGTCATGATGATGCAGAATATTCCAAAACTTCCTGAGTGGGAGTTAGTGTAGCCGGAGAGTAAATCCGAAAAGATTAGTGATTTTGAAGAGACTGTGCTGCGCTTTTATACCTTTTGGCTAGTGGCGCCTGTGAATACGCAGCGCCCTGATTGGTTGACCTGAATGGCGCAATAGTATGCTAATTGTATTGTCTCACCGCTCGTGGCAGATTGATAGGAGGCATAATGGCACGTCTTTTTCTGTGCCGGGCATGCTCCGACCGAAAACATTTTTTAAAATATTTATTTCAGATGGATTTAGATAATGTTCTCTCCAAGTTTGAACTCAATAAATTGAGATTTTGGCTGTCATATTTTGCTTGAGTTTTGATTGTTTCACATGACACGCTAATTAATGCCAATAGCCTCAAAATATGCTTTCGGAGATGCATTTGATAATTTATCAAATCAGTCTATAAACCTACTGAAACAAAAAATCGAAAGATAATAAAACTTTGTAAAGTGCTTAAAAGTGCCCAAATGGTCTCTGATTAAGATTCTGTATGTTTCAGTTTTAGGTGAAAGTATGTCCAAACACAAACAATAATATAGTGAAAGTAAAGTGCACAGAAGGGCAACCATCTCCCCGTTATTAGAGGGCAGGTGGAGCATGGCCATCTGTAGAGCCTGACCAAAAACGGCCCCTGTTGTGCTCGCAGAAACTCCTATTATCACCCTCTCAATACAAATGTAAATTAACAGCGCGTGCCAGGAGACCGTGCATGCCGCACAATATACTGACCACGTGATCGCTATCAGCTGTCCGAACATTTATTTATTTACTTTTGCCACATGGACCAATGAAGATTATAGCCATGCTTTACCATACAATTAATTATAAAAGTTGAGCAGCTGGCACGGTTAACCATTAAGGCCAAGTTATATTTGCAGGGTAAAGCCTAATAGCCTACACACAAATTCGAATATTACGCAGTTTGGCCAAATTGTATCCACTTAGGTGGCATTTAAGGTGCATAAAATAATCTAGAATAGAACTGCTGCATGCGTAATTAGAGGGTCGAGATAACAGGTTCGCGGTGATTGATTCAGCTCCATTGTTTGGTGGATAGCAGAGCGGCAGATGGTGGACTATTGCTATGAGGACACCCCCTCATCCCGGCAGAGCTCCCCCCCCCCCCCCCCCCCCCCCTCTCCCACCCGGTGGCGCGCCGCTCCTATTGTCCGCAAGTCTTTACATTCGCTGGAAGAAAAAGTCTGTTGTCTGAGTTTTTATCCAATTTAAATGTAAATAAAGCGAGCGTATGGTCAAAACTCACGACTATGAATCTTTGATAGGCGTAGTCTTATCTTTAATATAGGCCACGCGCATGAGTTGCAGCCCAAGAATGAATCATTCAGAAATGTTTTAGGCATAAACACACCCAATAAATAAATATGCTGTTTTGATTAAATCATGTTATTTTGCTACACAACATAACAAACGAAATGATTAGAGCAATTAGAATAGTTAATTATCATTGGTTTATTGTTAGGCAATCATTAGTTGAGAGGTTTAAATGGCCCATGTTGCAGGCAACAACAACCCATCGTTTTTTATACAGTAAATTAGCCTAATGCACAACAGTTTACAAAGTTAACAGATAGGGTTCCTTGGATTGATTCATCCGATAGCAGCTCAAAGACTATGCTATTTTTGGAAGGCTCAACCTAGCCTAGCTTGGCAACAGGGCAGGCGCGTGCAAGTCGATATAGGACGCATTGTTCATGAAGAAGCACATCTGCCAGACGGGGCCCCCTCCCCAGCAGCGCGTGACAGGTGTTTCTGGCTCAAGCCATAGCTCGCTCTGGCGAATGACATAGCCTACTGCACATTGACCCCCGGCTCAAAAGTTCTTTGTGCATATGCAAATTAGCCAAACAACCAGATAACTTCAACTAGACTACTTTCGATTAGCAACGTTCTATTAATTTAGTAGTAGCAATCGTGTTGGTTCACAGCCTAATAATAAAATGGGTCATGCACGATGAAGTTGGGTTTGCAACTTGCAAGTTGAAACAGTGCGGTCACAGTGTAGGATACTTTGGGTATATTATGCAATCAAATAACATAGGAAAAGCTGCGAGACTTCCACAATATTGTCATGTCCAAACTATTGCGCTTGCCTCTGTTCGTTTTACCAGTCAAGGCTATTAATGCCCTCTATTACAATTTCTTATTTACAGACACACGTTTTATGTTGGCTATGCGCAAAATCTGTGGCAGTCATTGGCCATTATGCACTGCACGTGCCGATTTATCTCTGCTTGTATCGTGCAGCAGAAGTTTTCTTTGTTGACCCCTTCACCTTCCCCCACCCCCACGGACAGATGGGATCTTGTTGCTATGGAGAGAGATACAGGCATCTCCAGATGCCACGCGCCTGAAGTCCGCCATGGTTTTACAAATGCAAAACAGCGGCGCGTGCCATTATCGTTTGCAAATAGGAACTTTGCGCCAATTCTGTTCTCCAATACTTGCCTAATCAGCTAAATTGTATAGGCCTACAAGTTGTGAGTTATCTGGATATTGAAGTAACACAATAATACTGAGTTTTTCCAGAAATATTTCTTAATACATAAAGGTGTATGCTAAATGTATGCTAAATCTACTTGATATATCATGCGTTTACTCTATTTAAATCATGAAGTGTGCACCAGAAAAGTTGACCAGATTTCGATAGTATAGCGATATCTTTATGTAGTTTGGAAGGCTTAAATGTGCCACTTGGATATGGGTGGTAATTATGGATATTATAGTAGGCTAATAAGCTCATCATTCAAACAGACCCTGCACAAATCGGAATTAATTCATTCATTAAAGTCAGGGAGTTCTGCATTTGCATCCATTCAATCTAACCGAAACTGCCCTGTCCTTTCTTCTGAAATTTTGTCTATAGGCACGAGCCTGCTAGGGGTCGCATGTGCATTGTCTCCCAGCAGCCAATCACTAAACGCGCGTGTGCCACGTCCTCCCTATAAATACTAGCTGTTTCTTACAACTAGCACAAACACACTTCTGTTGAAACCTTATCAGCATTTCCTCGAACTAGGCTCTACAATGGAAACTATTGGCAAATCTCTGAAGGAAGCTCTCAAGTCTGCCCAGTGTGAGGATTGCCTCACTGTTGGTGTCTATGAAAGTGCCAAAATAATGAATGAGTAAGTATTTTATGTACTGAATTTGTACCTTATTTAGATTTTTTTTGTTTAAATATGTAGATTGTGTAGATTGTCACTGTGTTATTGTATGATAATATTGACTAATGAATTTTTTTTATTTTTTTATCTCAACAGTGACCCAGACAGTGTGTCTTTCTGTGTCCTGGCAACCGATGAGGAGTGGGAGTGTAATATTGCTCTCCAGATCCACTTCACCCTCATCCAGTCTTACTGTTTTGACAACGACATCAGCATTGTCAGAGTGAATGACATGCAGCGCCTGGCCGAGATTGTTGGTGACAAGGCTGGCCAGCTTGAAGATGCCCACTGCTGTCTCATCACGGTATGTACTAATTCAACTCAAACCTACTTTATTGAACTCTTTAATAAACCATTAATTGTGTCCATGTGACTAATGTTTCTTTCCCCTCTTGTTTGTCAACAGAACTCAGCTGATGGTTCTTGGGAGGACCCTGCTTTGGAGAAGCTGCACCTGTTCTGTGAGGAGAGCCGCGGTCTGAACGACTGGGTTCCAGAGATCACCCTCCCTAAACGCTGATCTCCTCTCTTGAGATGCTGTAAACCTTCATCCCATAAGGAAATATTCATCCTTTCACAGGATGACACTGTTTCTCATCCCTGGATACTCCTGAGGAGGATTCTGATCCAGGCATCGCGTGGCCGGCCCGAATGGGCCCCCGTGATTTCGTCGTCTCTTGTCCCGTCCATGCCAAGATGACTTCCATTCTTTATGTGAATGAGGTCAGGTATGCCACAAGAGCGACAAAACGGCCCTCATTCTTTGTGCGGATGAGGTTTGGAGAGAAAGGAGGAGCGAGTTCTGCATCCTGTGTTCCACAGAGCGAACGTCGCACGTTGAAGCACGCGCAGTAGGAGAAGAAGCGGTGCCAAGAAGAAGCATTCTTAAAAACTGACTTTTTAAAAATGTCTTCTTGCTGAGCGGCAATAACAACCGTTACATTCAGCGATATACTTCCAACTTTCCAGAATTGTCTTAATTCTCTGAAGGTTTCACTTTAGATGATTTGAATATGACAAAAACTCAAAAAAGAAAGGAAACAAGAAATGTACTGTAATGCTCTGAAGGTTTTACTTTAGACATTCAATATGAGCATTTATTATCGAAAATGCTACAATGTTGAACTCCTGATTACATAAAAAAAAAAAAAGATTTATTGTTCAATGAAATGTTTTACTATTGAATTCCTGATTGTCAAACTAAGAAAGAAGATAAATGAGAGAATATATTTGTTATTTTCTAAAGATTTCACTTTATAAATGACATGTATGATGAAATGATCAATAAAATGTTGAGCGCAAATTTAATTTTGGATCTTGAATGTGCTCTCCATACTAAAAACTAAATCAACTCAGCTCCCAACAATAATTCTTAAATAACCGTTGGCACTTGCACAGTGTTTGGTGCTCTTACCACTACCCAACACTTGTACATCCCATAGGCCTGATGTACTGTGTTCTATCCGAATTGACCTATCATCATGGCCTGTTATATCCATGTTTATGCAGTGTCTTTGTTTACAAACTACTGCCCTTTGCAGGTCCATATCTATTCTGACCACTGGAAGCATTTACCTGTGAGAGGTCTATCTTGGTATTTCTTTTTTTATTGCTATTTTATTAGGATCCCCATTAGCTGTTGCGAAAGCAGCAGCTACTCTTCCTGGGGTCAACACAAAACGTGAAACATGACATAATACAGAACAGTAATAGGCAAGAACAGAACGACATCAATTAAAAAATATATACTACGACTACAAGACAGCGGATTGTAGTGTGTTTTTACAGCACCCCAAACCATTCTGTGATATTATGAAGGTTCAACTGAATTGACTCCCATATCAGCTAGCCCTAACATACCTCTCTTCCACACATACCCACAACATACAGAGAATGAGCCGGTGCCTTATCACACAGCAGTACAGGAGAACAATTGTTGTGTCTGTCACTAATCAGTTGGCAAGTAACCAGATTGATTGATCAATAATACATTGATGATTAATTGTCACTTTATGTCCTCAGTCACTTAAGAGTTGAGATTTGGTTGAATGACGTAATTACTCCCTTGTATGGTAATTAGGCACACCTATACACATTGATCAAATGCCCCTATAGTGTTTATGACCATTGTGCACATCATGCACACCGACTTCCAATTGCATGTTGTAGCAGGATTAAGAGAGAGTTTTCTTTGGTTACTTTGAGTTTGCACCTGATTCTAACTTCTATTTTCAAGGTGTGTATTTATAGGTGTTGTGCACTGAGGACTGCCTCTAATCAGTCCTGTGGGTGCATATTGCATGTGGTAGCTTTAGAGGCAGTGGATGGAGGATAGTGGTGTTGTTAATGTCTCTTATGGCTGTTTAAAATCCACTCAGATCCAGGGTTCTACTTTTTTACTAGAGTGGTGGTGTGTGATAGAGGAACTACCATTGGTTGTTATGTGGACCATTGATTTTGTGGCAATTATTTCACCTAAAGATGACAGAGAATAACAAAAAGCAATCTTATTCCATACACATGTCACAGCCGAACAAAACAAAGAAGAAATGTATCCAGCTTTTCACTGTGCTCTTTTGCTCTTGGAACACACAGTTTGTGAATAGCCACCATTCATTGGAAATTCAGAACTTTCTGGGGCTTTTGTGCTTTTGGAAACAAACTCCAATGTCATTCTGGGCCAGTATGCTTCATGTCATTCTTAAGCATTGTGCCTGTATGTACTATTCAACAGCTGCCCCAGCCCTCATGCCCCAACTCTGACACTCTATCTCTGAATACCCCCCTCTCCATCTCCTCCCCCCTCAGTAGCAGTCCTATCTGACCTCCAGATCTGCGGCCCTGCACTGAGCTGCCAAACGCTTCCATCAGATCAGCCCCCAAGAATGGTTTGTTTAATTAGTGCAGTGCAGTGCAGCGTGTATGGCGGTGTGCAGCCGGCGATATTGTTCCCCGTCAGACAGCAAGCGCCTGCAGACCCAACCAAACCCCCAAAACCTACAACCAACCCCCCTAAATCTACCCGGCAACTGGCCCACAAACACTGACTCCCCCTGCTGCCCCGCATAATGAGACAGAGGAGAGGAGGAGGAAGGGAGGAGGAGGAGGAGGAGAAAGAGGAGAGCACTGTGCCTGGCACAAGCCAGGACTCACCCCCCCCCCCCCCCCCCCGTAATAGGAGTAGTAGGACGCTTTATTCACTTATCTGCACGAAGAGAGAGATTGAAGCCTAATGCAATGTTAGTAGTAATACCCCCATGAGGTTCATGCACTGATATGAAAGCATGTGCTCTGCAGCTGTGCATCCCAAAAGGGCTGGTGCTCTCTCGATCGCTCTATCTCTGCACTTCACAGCTGCTCTGATATGTGCAGTGTCTAATGTGCAAAGGTGGGCAGCAGAGGCTGCTTTAATTGCCCTGTGTCACAATATTTCATTATCTGTACCTCCTCAAACAACCCCGGTTGCCCCCGTCTCAACCCGTTTTATAAAGGCTCTGTTCCAGCCACATGGCTCTTCTCAAGTGTCTTTTCAACACTAATGCCCCCCTCCCTCTGCACAATGAGCTGACGACGCCCCAGGAGCAGCAGCAGCAGCAGATGGTGCTGAGGGAAGAGGATGTGATGGGGGGTCAGATTGGGCTTTTGTTCTAGGCCGCCCTGTTGCCCAGGCTACAGCCATCGGAATCCTCCATTACCACTAGTCTGCAGGAAGTCTGTGTTTCTATTTGGTTCTATTTTTAGGGGACAGTCAATCAAGTGATTCGATTGGTCAGTGAATGGCCACCTTTTTACTTGATCATCTTAATCCCATAAACTGCAGCTATCTCATTGCACATGATTGCAGTGGTGTAAAGTACTTATGTAAAAATACTTTAATGTACTACTTAAGTAATTTTGGGGGGTATCTGTACTTTACTATTTATATTTTTTGACAACTTTTACTTTTACTCCACTACATTCCTAAAGAAAATAATGTACTTTTTACTTCTTACATTTTCCCAGACACCCAAATGTACTCGTTACATTTTGAATGCTTAGCAGGACAGGAAAATTGTCTAATTCACACTTATCAAGAGAACATCCCTGGTGATCCCTACTGTCTCTGATCTGGCGGACTCACTAAACACAAATGCTTTGTTTGTAAATTATGTCTGTGCCCATGGTTATCGTAAAAACCTATATTTTTTAATTGTGCTGTCTGGTTTGCTTAATATAAGGAATTTTAAATGATTTATACTTTTACTTTTGATACTTAAGTATATTTTAGCGATTACATTTACTTTTGTATATTTAAGTATATTTAAAACTAAATTATTTTAGACTTTAAATCAAGTATTAATTTACTGGAGTCATTTCCTTTTAAGGTATCTTTACTTTTACTCAAGTATGACAATTGGGTTCTTTTTCCACCACTGCATCATTGGGCATTGCTTCTGCTCGCCATATGCATTTATAGCATCCCAACAAAGTGTAAACATTGCATCCTCTTGTCAAGTTGTTTTATCTGGATTGAACTATGTGGGTAAAGCTTTTAATAGAATCTAAAGTTGTGCTTGGGAAGTATCAAAGGAATAATTGTCGCGTTCTGACCTTTGTTCCTTTGTTTTGTCTTTGTTTTTGTATGGTCAGGGCGTGAGTTGGGGTGGGCAGTCTATGTGTGTTTTTCTATGTTGGGGTTTTTGTTCGGCCTAGTATGATTCTCAATCAGAGGCAGGTGTCGTTAGTTGTCTCTGATTGAGAATCATACTTAGGTAGCCTTTTTCCACCTCGGTTTTGTGGGTGTTTATTTTCTGTCTTTGTGTTACGTGTGTATGTCACCAGACAGGACTGTTTCGTTCATTCATTTTGTTATTTTTGTAGTGATTCAGTGTTCAGTGCTTTCTTTAATTAAAACTAGGAACACTTACCACGCTGCGCTTTGGTCCTCAGCTCTTTCTCCCAAAGACGATCTTTACAATAATGTTGTTTCTTAAGTGTTACCTTAGGAATCAGTGTGTTATTGCTGCTATGGTGGTGGTTCGGATGAAACTAACCATGGGGCAAAAACTGGACGAATCAACATCGTTTCTACATCATTTCAATCAAAAGAATCCATTGGATTTGCAAAAAAAAAATCAAAGGGCATTTTGTCTTTCTTTCACCCAACTTTGAACTAAAATCCAATGACATGGTGAAATTTTTTGTTGATTCCACATTGAATTCACGTTAGTTGAAAACTCAAACTCAAATGTAAATCAAAGCTAGATGTTGAACTGACGTCTGTGCCCAGTGGGTAGTTGTGTCTGGAGGGATGTAAGGCTCAGCTGGCTGTGTCTGTAGTGATATGTTGTCCTCTAGTCTGTTGGTTATGCTAATATCACTTATTACCATGAACCTGCTGCTGGGGTCAGAGGACCAGAGGTCAGGACCCTTACCAATAAACGTGTGCACACATACACTCACACACACACGCACACATTTCCACTCCTTCTCAGCTGCTCATATGCAAATCACCAGTGGATGGCTTTATCCTGTTTGAATTCATAATTAATCTGATAACTAATTATCATATGTTTCACAACATAAAGATATGGTAATTCCTCTGATTATGTAAATAATAAAGGTCAGCTCCATGACTGCATCACTATCATTTCGTCAAATCGTTACAATTTGCTCTTCAGTTCCATCCTTGCGTGCCTGTACTTGAAATTCTTCCTTGTTTACTCTACCACTATCTCCCACACAGAGCAGCTACAATCAGGCGTGGTGATGTTTCCAGCTTTGTCATGTCTAGTGCTGTAACCAATGGAGCTCAGTTGCTGACTACGGTTGCAAAGCTACCGGTAACTACTCATGCAGATCCAGGATTCCTTTCAGCCAGGTTTTGTTTGCGTTTCACACATGCTTCATAGCACAGATAAGGGTACTAAATGCTCCAGGATCTGGATCATAGGAGAATATGTGAAAGAACCCTAATTAATAAAAAAAACATTGACAACAAATCCTTATTTACGTAGCAAAATAAATAAAAGTGTGTAAAAGAAATGTAACGCTGAAACCCTCACATTAAACACCAATGGTATTCACTAAATCGATGGTTATATTTAGGATGTTTTACAGCTTTTTATTTTAGTATTATTATTTCATATACAGTATTTGACATGTGATAAGACCAGAAAGGGGGCTAGAGATAATTACAGACACCTGTGATAATCTGAAGTACCCAAAAGAGCCACAAGAAGTATTTTGATAGATTACATAAAATCCTTTAAAGATACAAAAATTCTGGTAGGTTACTGGTTGGCAGGTAGCCTAGTTGGGCCTATAATCAAAAGGTTGCTAGATCAAATCCCTGAGTTGACAAGGAAAACAATCTGTTGCTTACCCCTGAACAAGGCAGGGGTAAATATGAATTTGTTCTTAACTGACTTGCCTAGTTAAATAAAGGTAAAATAAAAACTTGTGAACTTAAAAAGTTGCCAGTAGAATGCCCTCCCTTTGCAACCCTAGTGCTGACACACGTTGTCAACTTTTGCTAAAACACGGCTCCTCAACCAGACGGTGCTGAGGCAGATCTCCGCCCACACACATACACATATCTCTCCTCAGCTCTATATCATTGCTGTGTGTGTGTGTGGGGGGGGGGGGGGGGGGGGGGGGGGGGGGTTGAGGAGGCTATGGAGGCTGTGCTCGCTAGCAGTGCTCTGAGTGCTGCCTGTGTAAACAGGCTGAGCCAGGGCCCCGAGGGGCCTACGAGGGCCCCATGGAGGGGAGGCGCTGGTCTAGGCACTGATCAGATGGCTAATGTGGTTGTGTGGTCATGTGGAGCCCCCCCCCCAAAAAAGAAAGCTCACACAAAAGATGCAGCCACAACTCTTACACCCTTGTCAAAGGGTGGGGGTGTAGGAGGGGCACAACACAAAGGTTCACTGAGACCCCCCCTTTTGTTTCGGCCCTGAAAGAATGGTGAGGTCCAGGAGCAGCTGCCGCGACTGCAGAGGACATTTGAGACGGTCCTTTTCACAAACACAAAGTCTGGACGAGAGAGTGTGCAGGGTGGAGGGGTGCAGGGAAGGAGGGGGGATAGAGTAGAGGGCGGGTGGGGCATTTGTGTACAAAACGAAAGGCACACTTTGACAGGACAACGTGGGCTCTCCTTTGAAAGGAGAGAGCAGAGGGATGGGTGGAGCTGCTACTATGGGTTGGGTTGGAAGAGAAAGAGCTCATAAAGTTCACAGGCATTAACACGAGCCCATCAGTCACAGCACAAAGGAGTCCCAGAGGGAAGCCATATGGGCGAAGGAATCTCATCTGTTCAGGGATCACTATCACCAGCCTAGAAGAGGCAGGCCTTTACTAAGCAACAGCAGCTCAGTCCTGGCTCTGCACTCATTGCACTCCCCAACCATAACAAAGATCACTGCTTCTGATTGGATGTGGATGGAGTGTTTCTATGCTCTTAGTGAAGCTTCTCGTCAATAAGTTGAGTGTAGCTATGATAGGGCATTTATTGTTTTAATGGTTCTCCTTTTGAATTAGTTGAAGTGAGCTTGTAGTCTTCTTAAAAAGTAATGGAAGTAGTTATAGTTTTTCCTATTGAGCCATTTTAAAGTTGCATACCCCATGCAGATCTATGCAGTAGATCATATTAGCTCTATTGTGATACAATAGATACTGTTAGCTGTACCTCAGTTTGTGACGTTGATTTGAATCTTTAGATTGTAGTGTCTCCATTACACTATTGGGAATACATTGAGGAATGGCTCATCTGTTTTCTGAGTATATAACGTTTTCTTGTCAGTATACTGCTCGAACAAACTCAATAATATACAGGTGGATGTTGAAAACACTGTTCTATTCGCACAATAAACTGGCCACATTTTTATCTATTTAACTAGATGAGTCAGTTAAGAACAAATTCTTATTTATAATGATGGCCTAAGAACAGTGGGTTAACTGCCTTGTTCAGGGGTAGAATGACAGATTTTTTTTACCTTGTCAGCTCGGGGATTCGATCTAGCAACCTTTCAGTTACTGGCCCAACACTCTAACCACTAGGGTACCTACCACCCCATACTGTGAGATCCGACTCAGAAAACACACCACAATTCAGATGATTGTTCACCGTCCTTGCTGACTATATCTGAGATGTGTGAGAGCTGCTTTCTCGTAGTCAACATCAAGTGCTGCAGATATTGCCAAGTCCACTTTGCTGCTTCCCTCTGGTGTTGAATCAGAGAACTGTCTGCTTCAACTGACTATGGGGCAACAGTGTCACCTATTGGACAAAAATAACACAGACACTATAATTACATTACTGCTCAGCTAAACCCCTATAATTGTTCTGCATTTACACAGCTTTGGTTTGTTTTACAGAACATTGCCGCCCAAATAAAAGCTAAGCATTTTAAGCCATTCCATTAGAAATGATTGATTTTAGCACCAGTTATCCATGCATACTGTGTATACCAGATGTTGTTGAGTGGGGGTCATTTTAATGTGACCATGAGCTCATGAGCTCAGAGATGTAAGGAGAAGAAGAGTCTCATTTCAATAAGTCGTCAGTAATATCAGACTGGCTTAAGGTACATTGGACAGGAAATGGCAGACCCGGAAACTTCCCGTGTCAAATGAATCACCAACAGTGTGGAAGAGGACTGGATGGATTTTCCACACTGCTGTTTACAGAGACAAGACTACAGGCTTGTGGTTGTAGCTCTGAGAGACCTGCTGAGACATGAGGAGGTTGCCATCTACATTACAGTCTGCTGAAGACAGAGGGTAAACCTCGCAGCAGAGTCGCTTGCTTGGATGAAAACTGGCGATGAGTTTAGGAGAAGATGGACGAATTTGAATATTGATGAGAGCTATATCTGGGCAAATATATTTATACAGATTAATTCAAGGCAGAGGATACAGTTGAATTCAGAAGTTTACATACACCTTAGCCAAATACAGCCAAATACACAATTCCTGACATTTAATCCTAGTAAATATTCCCTGTTTTAGGTCAGTTAGGATCACCACTTAATTTTGAGAATGTGAAATGTCAGAATAATAGTAGAGAGAATGATTTATTTAAGCTTTAATTTCTTTCATCACATTCCCAGTGGGTCAGATGTTTACATACACTCAATTCGTATTTGGTAGCATTGTCTTTAAATTGTTTAACTTGGGTCAAACATTTCAGGTAGCCTTCCACAAGAGTCCCACAATAAGTTGGGTGAATTTTGGCCCATTCCTCATGACAGAGTAACTGAGTCAGGTTTGTAGGCCTCCTTGCTCACACACGCTTTTTCCGTTCTGCCCACAGATTTTCTATAGGATTGAGGTCAGGGCTTTGTGATGGCCACTCCAATACCTTGACTTTGTTGCCCTTAAGCCATTTTGCCACAACTTTGGAAGTATGCTTGGGAACATTGTCCATTTGGAAGACCCATTTGTGACCAAGCTTTAACTTCCTGACTGATGTCTTGAGATGTTGCTTCAATATATATACATCATTTTCTTTCCTCATGAAGCCATCTATTTTGTGAAGTGAACCAGTCCCTCCTGCAGCAGAACACCCCCACAACATGATGCTGCCACCCCTGTGCTGCACGTTCGGGATGATGTTCTTCAGCTTGCAAGCATCCCCCTTTTTCCTCCGAACATAACGATGGTCATTATGACCAAACAGCTCTATTTTTGTTTCATCAGACCAGAGGACATTTCTACAAAAAGTAAAATTTTTGTCCCCATGTGCAGTTGCAAACCGTAATCTGGCTTTTTTATGGCGGTTTCAGAGCAGTGGCTTCTGCCTTTCAGGTTATGTCAATATAGGACTTGTTTTACTGTGGATATAGATACTTTTGGACCTGTTTCTTTCAGCACCTTCACAAGGTCCTTTGCTGTTGTTCTAGGATTGATTTGCACTTTTCACACCAAAGTACGTTCATTTCTAGGAGACAGAACAAGTTTCCTTCCTGAGCGGTATGACGGCTGCGTGGTCCCATGGTGTTTATACTTGCGTACTATTGTTTTACAGATGAACGTGGTACCTTCAGGTGTTTGGAAATTGCTCCCAAGGATGAACCAGACTTGTGGAGGTCTACAAATATTATTCTGAGGTCTTGGCTGATTTCTCTTTTGATTTTCCCATGATGTCAAGAAAAGAGGCACTGAGTTTGAAGGTAGGCCTTGAAATACATCCACAGGTACACCTCCAATTGACTCAAAGCATGTCAATTAGCCTATCAGAAGTTTCTAAAGCCATGACATAATTTTCTGGAATTTTCCAAGCTGTTTAAAGGCACAGTCAACTTAGTGTATGTTAACATCTGACCCACTGGAATTGTGATACAGTGAATTATAAGTTAAATAATATGTCTTGTAAACAATTGTTGGGAAAATGACTTGTGTCGTGCACGAAGTAGATGTCCTAACCGACTTGCCAAAACTATAGTTTGTTGACAATACATTTTTGGAGTGGTTGAAAAACTAGTTTTAATGACTGTATGTAAACCTCCGACTTCAACTGTATATGTGATTGATGTGTTTGATGTCTTAATCCCACAAACGACTAGAAGTCGAGTTTAACTCTTCACCTGAGCCACATATAAAGGGACAGACTCTGCCTAACATGAAAGCCTCAAATGTGGTTGACTAACTTTCCTATTATTTATCTGTCAACAATTCTTCTGAAGTGAGTCCAAGAGCGTATCTCCTTGGAAATGTATGTGTATGCGGGCAGCTAAGACACAAATGAAAGCATGTTACGTCAATGTGCGTGTCATTACAATCATGCTTTTAGCATGTTTTGGGGCTGCTGAAGGCATTCAAATGCTCTGACTACGATGCTACAGAAAAGAGAGAACATCAGTAATTCATCACATTCATCATCACTGCACTAGGAGGAGAAGACAACCCAAGGTTGCTCTTAGGGGTGTTTCGGTGTCTGAACTGGTGACCGCTGGATGCATTTATTTCATGCTGGGCTTATGTCCACCCCAGTTCCCATGCCAACACAAGGCTCAGTAGCAGCCCCCTCCTCCCTCACAGTCTCTCCGCTCAGCAGATAGATCCAATGGAAGTCATTTCAGAGAGAATTAACACAGGAGGCTAATACTTCCACAGAGCAAATTGGATTTCTGCGCTCGGCTGCCTCCAGAGGATCACTGTATTACACCGGACCAAAGTCTCTCCCTTCCAGGTCTGAAAACGATGTGAATGGCACACATGGGACTGGAGCATGGCATTTTACCACAATTTGACACCTACTGTACTGATGGCCTCAGGCTGTACATATGGTTTACAAGATGTACGTGTAGACTGGCCAAACCAGTCATGTCAGCAAATCAGCAGTCCTAGTGTACAGTATTGTCATTCTGTCTTTATTTAGTGGGAACAAAAGCCTCTGGCCCTCATAACACTGTGTGTGTGTGTATGTGTGCGTGCGTGCGTGTATGTGTACGTGTGTGTATGCGCGCGCTAACTGTATATCAGTGGGTGTCTGTTTAAGTCCGTAAATGATCCTCTGTCAAGTAATTTGTCAAATATCCTCCCAGTCATTGTCATTCACTTCTATCATTCTCAAAATTCACGCATAATCTAACAAATTGGACTTTATGCTAATTCCTTATGACTCAATTATGTTAAAAGCCTGGTTTGACTGACAGACATAATTACAGTCATAACGTTGGCTGAGATATTACCAGCAAATTGCTCTGTAATGAATATCAAAGCCTGGTTCCCGCTTGATGAAGGCAGGCTGGGATGAGTAAATAAACATTCATGTGTTTGCAGCGATGAGCTGCATGTGCCCCGAAGCAGTACTAGGACACCAGAGAGGTCCATTGCTGAATGAATTACCTGAAATTGTTCAAACTAAGGATTTGATTTGATGTGTACAGAAAGACAAGGAAGATAATGTACCCTAAAAGTCAGGGCACTGTTTTCCTATGTTAGGTAATACTGAGTCATCATAATAATTGTGTCCATATCAACATATATCGTTTATTTGTTTACATAATTCTACACATGTAAAGGACAAAATGATCAGTACTTACTGTTACTACTTGTGTCAGTCCATTCATGCAGATGACAACTCATGTATAAATGTTTCTCTTACATATAATTCCACATCAAAGATCAAACTGATGTTACCAATGTAGAATAAGACCAATGTTACAACAACCTATTTATAAAGTATTTCTGGTTAAGGGCTTTCAGAGTCTTTTGCAGTAAAGTTCCTTCTCCCAACTCCATTATAATATCTAACATTGTTCTGTCGATATGCTGTGGTGTTCTGGGCAACGCATTGAGACCTATGATGAATGTATTCAAAAGAAATTTAAAGTCGTTGCATATTTTATGCTCCTCAGATTAATTATACAGTGATGGTCTATTGTTATGATAGTGAAACAAAGCCTGTCCTTTGCAGTGAGGAATGTTGCTCAACACTGCTATTTGCACAGCTGCAGGGGTCATAAATTAATCCAGAAACACAAACACATTAGCTCAACTCTTTCATCACATTCTCAAACAAGGTAGCATGATATCCTCCTCTCCCGTAGTGGATGAGAATAAATACCTCTCTCTCTCTCTCTCTCTCTGTCTGTGCAATGGGAGATACCTGTCTCAGCATATCTCATATTTGTGTGTGTGTGTGTGTGTGTGTGTGTGTGTGTGTGTGTGTGTGTGTGTGTGTGTGTGTGTGTGTGTGTGTGTGTGTGTGTGTACATGTGCAGACATGAATAAACAGTTGCTACTATGCTGCTGCTGCCTTGCTCCTGATAACAAGGGCCGGCCCTAGCCTTTTGGGGGTCCTAAGCGAGATTTGGTTGGGGGGCCCCCCACCCCGCAGGCAAATTGTTTTAGTGGTACCCTCTTGACAGCAGGGAGAAAATGTTTAATTTTAAAGTTAATTTCCTGCAATTCTATACATTTTGCCTTGGGGTGTAGAGAAAACGTTGCAGTTTTAAAGCAAGCTTTCTGCCGTTCTACACATTTTGCTATGACCTAAGTGTGTTAATGTGATATCTGATTGAGAGTGACTAAACAAAATCAAGGGGAACCCCACGGAGGTCAGGTCCCCTGGGCACATGCCCTAAGTGGCCGGTCAGTATTCAGCAATGATTACTACAGGTTTAGATAGCTGGCTAGATGAATTTACCAATCTAAAAATTGTCAGCAGATATGGCTAACTGAGTGACTGTCAGTGACTGACATTTAAAGAGATAAACTGTTGTTGTACAACCAAATATCACAATTGCAACTTGTGTATTCTACTATTGTAATTTTCAACAGAAGGTTGAGACCCCGACTGAGTCGCTAATATATATATATAAATACAGTATATCACAAAAGTGAGTACACCCCTCACATTTTTGTAAATATTTGAGTATATCTTTTCATGTGACAACACTGAAGAAATTACACTTTTCTACAATGTAAAGTAGGTAGTGTACACCTTGTATAACAGTGTACATTTGCTGTCCCCTCAAAATAACTCAACACAGCCATTAATGTCTAAACCGCTGGCAACAAAAGTGAGTACACCCCTAAGTGAAAATGTCCAAATTGGGCCCAAAGTGTCAATATTTTGTGTGGCCACCATCATTTTCCAGCACTGCCTTAACCCTCTTGGGCATGGAGTTCACCAGAGCTTCACAGGTTGCCACTGGAGTCCTCTTCCACTCCTCCATGACGACATCACAGAGCTGATGGATGTTAGAGACCTTGCACTCCTCCACCTTCCGTTTGAGGATGCCCCACAGATGCTCAATGGGGTTCAGGTCTGGAGACATGCTTGGCCAGTCCATCACCTTTACCCTCAGCTTCTTTAGCAAGGCAGTGGTCGTCTTGGAGGTGTGTTTGGGGTCGTTATCATGTTGGAATACTGCCCTGCGGCCCAGTCATCCGAAGGGAGGGGATCATGCTCTGCTTCAGTATGTCACAGTACATGTTGGCATTCATGGTTCCCTCAATGAACTGTAGCTCCCCAGTGCCGGCAGCACTCATGCAGCCCCAGACCATGACACTCCTACCACCATGCTTGACTGTAGGCAAGACACACTTGTCTTTGTACTCCTCACCACACACGCTTGACACCATCTGAACCAAATACGTTTATCTTGGTCTCATCAGACCACAGGACATGGTTCCAGTAATCCATGTCCTTAGTCTACTTGTCTTCAGCAAACTGTTTGCGGGCTTTCTTGTGAATCATCTTTAGAAGAGGCTTCCTTCTGGGACGACAGCCATGCAGACCAATTTGATGCAGTGTACGGCGTATGGTCTGAGCACTGACAGGCTGATTCCCCCAACCCTTCAACCTTTGCAGCATTGCTGGCAGCACTCATACGTCTATTTCCCAAAGACAACCTCTGGATATGACGCTGAGCACGTGCACTCAACTTCTTTGGTCGACCATGGTGAGGCCTGTTCACAGTGGAACCTGTCCAGTTAAACCGCTGTATGGTCTTGGCCACCGTGCTGCAGCTCAGTTTCAGGGTCTTGGCAATCTTCTTATAGCCCAGGCCATCTTTATGTAGAGCAACAATTCTTTTTTTCAGATCCTCAGAAAGTTCTTTGCCATGTGGTGCCATGTTGAACTTCCAGTGACCAGTCAGTATGAGGGAGTGTGAGAGCGATGACACCAAATTTAACACACCTGCTCCCCATTCACACCTGAGACCTTGTAACACTAACGAGTCACATGACACCGGGGAGGGAAAATGGCTAATTGGGCCCAAAGTGTACTCACTTTTGTTGCCAGCGGTTTAGACATTAATGGCTGGGTGTTGAGTTATTTTGAGGGGACAGCAAATTTACACTGTTATACAAGCTGTACACTCACTACTTTACATTGTAGCAAAGTGTCATTTCTTCAGTGTTGTCACGTGAAAAGATATACTCAAATATGTACATTTAATCCTAGTAAATATTTCCTGTCTTTGGTCAGTTAGGATAAACACTTAATTTTAAGAATGTGAAATGTCAGAATATTAGTAGAGAGAATTATGTATTTTTATTTATTTCATCACATTCCCAGTGGGTCAGAAGTTTACATACAATCAATTAGTATTTGGTAGCATTGCCTTTAAATTGTTTAACTTGGGTCAAACATTTCGGGTTGCCCAACCACAAGCTTCCCACAATAAGTTGGGTAAAACCTCCTTGCTCACACACGCTTTTTCCGTTCTGCCCACAGATTTTCTATAGGATTGAGGTCAGGGCTTTGTGATGGCCACTCCAATACCTTGACTTTGTTGTCCTTAAGCCATTTTGCCACAACTTTGGTAGTATGCTTGGGGTCATTGTCCATTTGGAAAACCCAAGCTTTAACTTCCTGAAGGATGTCTTGAGATGTTGCTTCAATACAGCCACATACTTTTCCTTCTCATGAAGCCATCTATTTTGTGAGTGCACCAGTCCCTCCTGCAGCAGAGCACCCCCACAACATGATGCTGCCACCCCCGTGCTTCATGGTTGGGATGGTGTTCTTCGGCTTGCAAGCCTCCCCCTTTTTCCTCCAAACATAACGATGGTCATTATGGCCAAACAGTTCTATTTTTGTTTCATCAGACCAGAGGACATTTCTACAAAAAGTACGATCTTTGTCCCCAAGTGCAGTTGCAAACCGTAGTCTGGGTTTTTTATGGCGGTTTCAGAGCAGTGGCTTCTTCCTTGCTGAGCGGCCTTTCAGGTTATGTCGATATAGGACTCGTTTTATTGTGGATATAGATAATTTTGTACCTGTTTCATTCAGCATCTTCACAAGGTCCTTTGCTGTTGTTCTGGGATTGATTTGCACTTTTCGCACCAAAGTACTAGAAGACAGAACGCGCCTCCTTCCTGAGCTGTATGACGGCTGCTTGGTCCCATGGTGTTTATACTTGCATACTATTGTTTGAACAGATGAACGTGGTACCTTCAGGCGTTTGGAAATTGCTCCCAATGATTAATCAGACTTGTCGAGGTCTACAATTTTTTTCTGAGGTCTTGACTGATTTCTTGTAATTTTCTCATGATGTCAAGCAAAGATACACCGAGTTTGAAGGTGGACCTTGAAATACATCCACAGGTACTCCATGACTTGTGTCATGCACAAAGTAGATGTCCTAACCGACTTGCCAAAACTATAGTTTGTTGACAAGACATTTGTGGAGTGGTTGAAAAACAAGTTTTAATGACTCCAATCTAAGTGTATGTAAACTTCCGACTTCAACTATAAATACTGTATACTCTGAGTATACAAAACATTAAAGACACCTGCTCTTTCCATGACAGACTGACCAGGTGACTCCAGGTGAAAGCTATGATCCCTTGTTGATGTTACTTGTTAAATCCACTTCAAATCAGTGTAGAAAAAAGGGAGCAGACAGGCTAAAGAAGGATTTTTTTTAAAGACATGGATTGTGTATTTGTGTCATTCAGAGGGTGAACGGTCAAGACAAACGAGTTCAGTGCCTTTGAACGGGGTATGGTTGTAGGTGCCAGGCGTATCGGTTTGTGCATCGAGAATACTACACCGGCCAAAGGACATCCAGACAACTTGACACAACTGTGGGAAGCATTGGAGTCATCATGAGCATTCAACACCAAGTAGAGTCCATTCCTCAACAAATTGAGGCTGTTCTGGGGGCAAGGCTTAAAAGGCTTAAAAATCCTCCTTTAAACTGTCTCCTACCCTTCATCTTTAACAAGTGACATCAATTTAACAAGTGACATCAATAAGGGATCATAGCTTTCACCTGGATTCAAATGGGATCATAGCTATCCCCTGGATTCAAATGGGATCAGAGCTATCACCTGGATTCAAATGGGATCAGAGCTATCACCTGGATTCAAATGGGATCAGAGCTATCACCTGGATTCAAATGGGATCAGAGCTATCACCTGGATTCAAATGGGATCATAGCTATCACCTGGATTCAAATGGGATCATAGCTATCACCTGGATTCAAATGGGATTAGAGCTATCACCTGGATTCAAATGGGATCATAGCTATCACCTGGATTCAAATGGGATCATAGCTATCACCTGGATTCAAATGGGATCATAGCTATCACCTGGATTCAAATGGGATCATAGCTATCACCTGGATTCAAATGGGATCATAGCTATCACCTGGATTCAAATGGTCATTCTATGTCATAGAAAGAACAGATGTTCCTAATGTTTGTACACTAATTGAATACACCACCGTTGAAAAGTTTGGGGTCACTTAGAAATGTCCTTGTTTTTGAAAGAAAGCACATTTTGTTGTCCATTAAAATAACATCAAATTGATCAGAAATACAGTGTAGATATTGTTATTGCGGTAAATTACTATTGTAGCTGGAAACGGCAGATTTTTTATGGAATATCTACATAGGCATACAGAGGCCCATTATCAGCAACCATCACTCCTGTGTTCCAATGTCACGTTGTGTTAGCTAATCCAAGTTTATCATTTTAAATGGCAAATTGATCATTAGATAACCTTTTTACAATTATGTTAACACAGCTGAAAACTGTTGTTCTGACTAAAGAAGCAATAAAACTAGCCTTCTTTAGACTAGTTGAGTATCTGGAGCATTCGATTACAGGCTCAAAATGGCCAGAAACAAAGGACTTTCTTCTGAAACTTGTCAGTCTATACTTGTTCTGAGAAATGAAGACAATTCTATGTGAGATATTGCCAAGAAACTGAAGATCTTGTACAACGCTGTGTAGTACTCCCTTACAGAACAGCGCAAACTGCCTCAAACCAGAATAGAAAGAGTAGTGGGAGGCCCCAGTGCACAACTGAGCAAGAGGACAAGTACATCAGAGTGTCTAGTTTGAGAAACAGACGCCTCACAAGTCCTCAACTCAACTCTGCCTAGAATGCCAGCATCCCGGAGACGCCTCTTCACTGTTGACATTGAGACTGGTGTTTTGCGGGAACTATTTAATAAAGCTAGCAGTCAAACGTTTGGACACACCTACTCATTCAAGGGTTTTTCTTCATTTTGAATAATAGTGAAGACATCAAAACTATGAAATAACACATATGGAATCATGTAGTAATCAAAAAAGTGTTAAACAAATCAAAATATATTTTGGCTTCTTCAAAGTAGCCACCCTTTGCCTAGATGACAACTTTGCACACTCTTGGCATTCTCTCAACCAGCTTCATGAGGTAGTCACCTGGAATGCTTTTACAACAGTCGTGAAGGAATTCCCACATATGCCGAGCACTTGTTGGCTGCTTTTCCTTCTCTCTGCTGTCCTCCTCATCCCAAACCATCTCCATTGGGTTGAGGTCGGGTGATTGTGGAGGCCAGGTCATCTGATGCAGCAATCCATCACTCTCCTTCTTGGTCAAATAGCCCTTACACAGCTTGAATGTGTGTTGGGTCATTGTTCTGTTGAAAAACAAATGATAACCCCACTAAGCGCAAACCAGATATGATGCCGTATCACTGCAGAAGGCTGTGGTAGCCATGCTGGTTAAGTGTGCCTTCAATTCTAAATAAATCACAGACAGTGTCACCAGCAAAGCACCTCCACACCATCCTCCTCCACGCTTCACGGTGGGAACCACACATGCGGAGATCAGTCCACAAAGACACAGCGGTTGGAACCAAAAATCTAAAACTCATCAGACCAAAGGACAGATTTCCACCGGTCTAATGTCTAATGTCCCTTGTTCGTGTTTCTTGGCCCAAGCAAGTCTCTTCTTATTATTGGTGTTCTTTAGTAGTGGCTTCTTTGCAGCAATTTGACCATGAAGGCCTGATTCACTTAGTCTACTCTGAACAGTTGATGTTGAGATGTGTCTGTTACTTGAACTTGGCGAAGCATTTATTTGGGCTGCAATTTCTGAGGCCGGTAACTCTAATGAACTTATCCTCTGCAACAGAGGTAACTCTGGGCCTTCCTTTCTTGTGGTGGTCCTCATGAGAGACAGTTTCATCATAGCGCTTGGTGGTTTTTGCGACTGAACTTGAAGAAACCTTCAAAGCTCTTGAAATTTTCCAGATTGACTGACCGTCATGTTTTAATGTAATGATGGACTGTCATTTCTCTTTGCTTATTTGTGCTGTATACCACTCCTACCTTGTCACAACACAACTGATTGGCTCAAATGCCTTAAGAAGGAAAGAAATTCCACAAATGAACTTTTAACAAGGCACACCTTTTCAGGTGACTACCTCATGAAGCTTGTTGAGAGAATGCCAAGAGTGTGCAAAGCTGTCATCAAGACAAAGGGTGGCTACTTCGAAGCATCTCAAATATGAAAAAAAAATGTGTTTAACACTTTTTTGGTTACTACGTGATTCCGTATGTGTTATTTAATCGTTTTGATGTCTACACTATTATTCTACAATGTTGAAAATAGTCAAAATAAAGAAAAACTCTGGAATGAGTAGGTGTGTCTAACTCTTTGACTGGTACTGTATACATAACTATAGGACTGTTTTATATGAGAATTACCTTGGGATATACAAGAGAAATGCAGATGTTAGTTGCCTTTATTATTTGCTTATGGCTCTCATAGGTGCGGGGGGTTACGATGCTAGCTGTTTAAAATGATCTCGCTCTCTCTCTCTCTCTCTCTTTCCCACCTTATAAAAATGTGTACTGCATTCCTCCAATGGGGGTGGCCATGGAGTTGCACTTGTGGAGTCCATGTGTGGTGTGTAAAAACCACCCATAGACAATTAAAACTTCAAGCCCTGGTATGTGTGGATATGTGTGGGTGACTACATGAGGCGTAGACAGAGAGAGAGAGGTCTGCCAAAGGATACATAGGGTGTTCAGTTACTGTGTTTAGTTGTACAGCAGCTAGTAAGATAATCAGTCGACTCTCAGTGTGAGGCCATTCTCACTGCCAGATTCCTTAACACACAAGTGAATGTGGAACATAAAACAACAGTACACAGAAAACAGAATCCTCAAAACATAGTAGGTATGAAATGATGTAGTTCCATAAATCATCAAGGACCACACAGAACTGAAAACACACAAGAGACACAGAAGCCCCAGCGTATACGCTTTCATTTGTAAGATCTGCATGCTTCTCAATGAGCCACGAGACAGAATAACACACACTATGTGGTCCTCCCTGTGGCCACAGCGCTAAAACTATTCTAGTGTTTTTGTGGACTTTGACTCTCCTTGTTTCCTTATTTTAACTGGGATTAGAGAATCCACGACATACACATTTATTGGCTTATATTAGAACACTGGCAGAGAAGGGGGGGCTTATTGTACTCTCTGAACTCTAAAGCTTGTCCCATGCTTCCCAGTCGGAACAGTTTGGCATATATTATGAAGACATTGTGTGATGTTTTTGTTTGTTTCGGTGTTCGGCAGGTTTTTTGAAAGGCAGTTCGTGCACACAGAATGTTTTCTTGTGCAGGGCTTGGTGTGGGCTGGCCCATGTTGGTTTGGTGTGGGCTGGTCCATGTTAGTTTGGTGCCCGCTAGCCTGTGTTGGATAGATGTAGGCTAGCCCGTCTTGGGCTTGGTTGTGTTATTGACTGTTTTTGTATTTTAGTGTGTGATGTACTACATTTACATTCATTTAAAAGTATGTGGACACGTGCTCGTGGAACATCTCATTCCAAAATCATGTGCATTAATATGGAGTTGGTCCCCAATTTGCTGATGAAACTGTGGGTTTGCACAACCAAAGAATTTCTGTGCAAACTGTCAGAAACCGTCTCAGGGAAGCTCATCTGCATGCTTGTCGTCCTCACCAGGGTCTTGACTGACTGACTGCAGTTCGACGTTGTAACCAGCTTCAGTGGGCAAATGCTCACCTTCGATGGGCACTGGCATGCTGGAGAGGTGTGCTCTTCAATGATTAATCATGGTTTCAACTGTACCGGGCAGATAGCAGACATCGTGTGGGCGAGCAATTTGCTGATGTCAACATTGTGAACAGAGTGCCCCATGGTGGCTGTGGGGTTATGGTATGGGCAGGCATAAGCTACAGACAACGAACACAAATGCATTTTATCGATGGCAATTTCAATGCACAGAGGTGGTGGTGGTGATAAGATCCTGAGGCCCATTGTCGTGCCATTCATCAGCCGCCATCACCTTATGTTTCAACATGATAATGCACGGCCCAATGTCGCAAGGATCTGTACACAATTCCTGGAAGCTGAAAATGTCCCAGTTCTTCCATGGCCTGCATGCTCACCAGACATGTCACCCATTGAGCATGTTTGGAATGCTCTTGATCGCCGGGTACAACAGCATGTTCCAGTTCCCGCCAATATATCCAGAAACGTCGCACAGTAATTGAAGAGAAGTGGGACAACATTCCACAGGCCACAATCAACAGCCTGATCAACTCTATGCGAAGGAGATGTGTCACGCTGCATGAGGAAAATGGTGGTCACGCCAGATACTGATTGGTTTTCAGATCCCCGCCCCTCCCTTTTTTTAAGGTACACTACATGATCGAACATTTCATTCCAAAATCATGGGCATTAATATGGAGATGTTCCCCCCTTTGCTGCTATAACAGCCTCCACTGTTCTGGGAAGGCTTACCACTAGATGTTGGAACATTGCTGCGGGGACTTGCTTCCATTCAGCCACAAGAGCATTAGTGAGGTCGGGCACTGATGTTGGACGATTAGGCCTGGCTTGCAGTCGGCGTTGCAATTCATCCCAAAAGTGTTCTATGGGGTTGAGGTCAGGGCTCGGTGCAGGCCAGTCAAGTTCTTCCACACAGATCTCGACAAACCATTTCTGTATGAACCTCGCTTTGTGCATGGGGGTATCGTCATGCTGAAACAAGAAAGGGCTTTCCCCAAACTGTTGCCACAAAGTTGGAAGCACAGAATCATCTAAAATGGTAGAGCTAAGATTTCACTTCACTGGAAATATGTTATGACGCTAGTCGTTTAGAATGATTTCATATACATTTTAAGTGTGTGACTCTCTTTCTTCTTGTAAGAATGTTATCTGCATTCCTCCAAAGAGGGTGGGGCATGGAGTTACACTTGTGGAGTCCATGTGTGGTGTGTGAAAACCATCCACAGACAATTAAACCTCAAGCCCTGGTATGTGTAGATATGTGTGGGTGAGTACATGAGGCGTATGTAGAGAGAGAGAGAAAGAGAGAGAGAGATGTCAGCCAAAAGATACATAGGGTGTTCAGTAACTGTAGTTAGTCGTACAGCAGCTAATAAGGTCATCAGTGGACTCTCAGTGTGAGGCCATTATCACTGCCAGATTCTTTAATACACAAGTGAATGCGGAACATAAAACAACAGTCTACACAGAAAACGGAATCCTCAAAACATAATAGATATGAAATTATATTTAAGTGATAATGCCCTCAAAGCCGGTGTTTGGAGGATATATTGCCATGGGTATTGTTAACCATGCAAATCGTGCCAATATATCCTCTGAACACCGGCTTTGAGGGCATTGTCACTTTTATACAATGGGTTACCAACATATTCAAATAATTGACAAATTTTCATTCAAAATGTTATTTTGATGAATTTATTCATACTATTTCATCCTTCAGCAAAATATAGTCCTGACACAAATCTAAGGTTTCTAGAGATGCGACACAGTCGTTCAATCTTTTTGTTCTGTATCTATGGACGTGACCCAGTCGTTCAGGCTGTTTGTTCTGTATCTATGGACGCGACCCAGTCGTTCAGGCTGTTTGTTCTGTATCTATGGACGTGACCCACTCGTTCAGGCTGTTTGTTCTGTATCTATGGACATGACCCAGTCGTTCAGGCTGTTTTTTCTGTATCTATGGACGCAACCCAGTTGTTCGTTCTAAATGTTCCATTGCCATACTGGCTGGTAACATTCTTATCCCTTGCTTGCTAGCTAGCCAACTATGGCTAATTTACAGTCACATCAAAAAGTGAAGCCAGAATAACAGCAAAGTAGACACATTTGCATTTGTTTAAGCTGTTTAAACATTTATTTGGATACATCCATAACAATAAACTGATGAGCCGCGATTTCGTCTGACATGGAAAATGTGCTCTCTCGTCAGGACACTATTGTTCAGACGAGCTATTCAATAACACAACTACAGTAACATAATCACTTCAAAGTGAAGCTGGAAAGACCACAAATTAGCTGCGATTCATTTTACCTTTTTTCAATTGAATTTTTTTTGTATATATCCATAAAAATGATGCCAGCTGAATCATGATTTCAACTGGCTGAGAAACGCTGCCTGCCTGTCTGTCTCGTCCCGACTCACAACACGTTCATTACTATGGGACAGCTGGAGATCAAATTTGAATATTGAAACAATGTTGCAAATGTCGGAGAGACAGACAGCAAGATTTATACAAATCTCTGTTGAAAACTAAATGTTAGTCTAAAAGAAATGTGAGATAATGTCTAGATGCTTTTCATCAGCTGGGCTGATGAGACAATGGATTGTGCAGTCAGATGGAACAGTGTAAATAGGCATTTTAACATCATTGATTTAGCCGGTGGCAACTTGTGGAATAGACACCAGCACGATTCATGATTAGACCCACCGTTGTATAAAGTTCCATGAATCATAGGGACCAAACAGAACTGAAAACACACAAGAGACACAGAAGCCCCAGCATATACGTTCTCATTTGTAAGATCTGCATGCTTCTCAATAAGCTGTGAGACAGAATAACACACACTATGTGGTCCTCCCTGCGTCCACAAAGCTAAAACTATTAACACGTTTGTTGGCCTAGATTAGAACACTAGCAGAGAAGGGCTTATTGTACTCTCTGAACTCTAAAACCTGTCCCATGCTTCCCAGTCGGAACAGTTTGCGCATATATTATGAAGACATTGTGTGACATTTTTGTTGGCCGAGATTAGAACACTTGTAGAGAAGGGGGCATACCCGGCTCCATGAAGGGGCTAAAGGGGGCTTAAGCCCTCTCAGTTTTAGTTTTATGTCCTTATATAAATAGCAAAACAGTTTAAATGATTGAACGACAGGTTGGCGAAAATAAAATAAAAATATGTGTGTAGGGGGCTACGGAAAGCCACTGGGCAGTTAGGGATGACTCCTTTGGTTTTCCATAAAAAGTGGGGAAAATGCTTCTCATCTCTGTGGTGGGCTAAAGGAATAACATGATATGCCTCCACCTGTAATATTTGATCTTGATTAATAAGGGTGGGGTCAAGTGTACCATTGAAGCTGCTTCACACAACTCTGCCTCACACTCCACCACCGCTGAGTTTAGTTAGCTTCTTAGCCAGCTGTAAAAATGGTTAGTGTTATTAGCCTTAGCCTATTTAGCTAGCTCGAACCAGATAATCTTCCACTATGGATATCAGAAATTGGCTTCGCCAAAGTATCCAAACAAAGGAGAAGGAGAGCGATGAGCAGCAGCATCAAACCATGAGACAGCTGCCAAGCCGCTGCCGAGCTCCAGCTAATTTATTTAATGGTTCGTAGGAAGAGAGTGGCTGGAATGGAACTTCAAAGTGCAATGAGGAACATTAGTGTCAACACTTGTTAATGATGGGCAGCTGGCAAGAAATCGCATGTATTTGTCAGCGATTGTGGACGTTATTGAGTTCCTTGTTTCAAACCAGCAACCACTGAGGAGGACATTGGACACGATAGAGTCAAGAGGGGAGGGGGCAGTGATGGAATAGTCTATGATGGAATATACTCTCCGAAAATAAATTAACTTTCCAAGGGGTTTAGCACCATACCCCACAATGCCACATACACGTCACACGTATTAAAAATGAAATCATAGGGCTCATAAGTGAGATTGTTACTGAGGAAATAGGTAATGAAATCTGAGAATCTTAGCACACACTGAAGATAGAGGGGACCAAGGCTCCTTCTGGATGTAGAAATAGAGAGAGCCATGACTTTCTAGATGTGCAAAGGTGAAACCACTTCTGGATCTAAGAGAAACATATTTGCTGGAAGCTGAGTTTAATGTCGCTCGCCAGTTTTTGAAATTGCACACTCTGGCTACTTTTAAATGAATTTTATTTTTGTATATATCCAGAATAATTATGACAGCTGAATCATGATTTTGACTGGCTAAGAAACGCCCCCTGCCTGACTGTCTCGTCCTGACTCACCACCAAATCTGTAGCGGTTTCACCTTTTTCACATAAAGAAAGTCATGGCTTTCTCTATTTCTACATCCAGAAGGATCCTTGGTCCCGTCTAACTTCAGTGTGTATGATTCTCTAGGCTGGTCTCCACTATGCCGACCGTGTTTACTGCACTGAAACATGGATTGACCTTTGTGGTGTCCACAGCTAAATGCGAGAATTAATTGTCCACTTTGACAAATGTGTGTAGTCAGCAAAGAAGATGCATGCTACACCTGAAAGCTCAACTAATCCAATTGGTAGTTGAGGGGGACACGGGTGGGCCCAAGTGGCAATACATTTGTAAAACCAAAGCTTACCTTGGCTTGGAAGAGTTCCAGTGTTGTGTTGGATAGTCATAGCCAGCTAGCTAACATAGCATCCCTCTGTTTGAGAAGGGTGTCTGAGTAGACCAACTAGCTAGCTGCATTTGTTAGCTAAGTACGTCCTCCTTCATTTTTGAATAAATTAGTTTGTTCAAAACTGTTAAACTATTGTCTTTCTACTCACAACATGTTATGCACTGCTGTGCTTGCTAGCTGTAGCTTATCCTTTCAGTACTAGATTCATGATCTGACCATTTGATTGGGTGGACAACATGTCAGTTCATGCTGCAGGAGCTCTGATAGGTTGGAGGACATCCTCCAGAAGTTGTCATAATTACTGTGTAAGTCTATAGAATGGGGTGAGAACCATGAGTCTCCTAGGTTTTGTATTGAAGTCAATGTACCCAGAGGAGGACAGAAGTTAGTTGTCCTCCGGCTACACCGTGGTGCTACCCTACAGAGTGCTGTTGAGGCTACTGTGGACCTTCATTGAAAAACAATGAAGTGTTTTAATCAATTATTTGGTGGCGTGAATATATTTAGTATAGCTTTATCTATAACTTTTCAAATGTTTAAAAAAACATATTTTTTATGAAATTCACTTAGGAGGATGGTCCTCCCCTTCGTTCTCTGAGAAGACTGTTTTAGACATAAGTCTGCAGGACCTCCGCCAGCCAAAAAAGCTAAGTAACATTAACCCTTCTGTACTCTTAATATGCAGGAGAACTATCGCCTTATGGTGAGGATAGCCGAGTTTGCAAGCCCAGCTTCAGACGCAATCGTAAGGTAAGGGTAATTTAAGTGTAGGAAAGGATGAAACAGCATCCGTGCCACCAGTAAGTACAGGTAGTAGTGTTAATCTCCCCACACAGTCCCTGTCAGACAATTTTCTCACTTCTGGAAAGAAATGCTGTCGGAATGCTCAAACGGTGTCACTCATTCAGCCGATAGAAACCACACCTAGCAATGAGTCAGAGCCTGAGCATCCTCGGGTCTCTCCTCCACCTGTTACGGGGTCTGAGCCGCCGAAGCCCCCTGACCATTACCTATGACAAATTGAAAACCCTAGTCATTGGCAACTTCATTACCTGCAATATTAGACTTAAAAATAATCATCCAGCGATCACACATTGTTTACCAGAGGGCAGGGATACCGACATAAAGTCTGAAGATGGTGCTGGGGATGTAGGGATATCATTTTAAGTGCCAGTGGAAACGGGATTGAAAGGTAGTAATAAAGCCTCTCCTGAAAAAGCCAAAACTTGACCCAGAAAATGTAAAGAACTTTCCACCTATGTCGAATCTCCCATTCCTTTCAAACGTTTTAGAAAAAGCGGTTGCCAAGCAACTCACTGCCTTCCTGATAACAAATAATGGAAATGAAATGCTCCAGTCTGGTTTTAGACCCCATTATAGTACTGAGACCACACTCGTGAAGGTGGTTACCATATAATGGCATCAGACCATGGCTCTGCGTCTGTCCTCATGCTCCTAGACCTGTGCCACTTCGACACCATCGATCAACACATTCTTTTGGAGAGATTGGAAACCGGAATTGGTCAACGTGGACAAGTTCTTGTCTAGTTTAGAGCTTATCTGTCAGAAAGATATCAGTTCGTCTCTGTGGATGGTTTGTCCTCTGATAAATCCATGATGTTCCTCAAGGTTCCGTTCTAGGACCACTATAGTTTTCACTATACAGTATATGCTAACTCTTGGTGATGTCATTTTGAATCATAATGTCAACTTTCACTGCTATGCAGACGTCACACAGTTCTACACTTTGATGAAACATGGTAAAGCCCCAAAATTGCCTAAATTGGAAGCCTGTGTTTCAGACGTAAGGAAGTGGGTGAATGCAATTGTTTAACTTTTACGCTCGGACTAAACAGAGATGCTAGTTCTAGGTCCCAAGAAACAAAGAGATCTGTTGTCGGATATGACAATGAATCTTACTGGTTATACAGTCGTCTCAAATAAAACTGTGAAGGACCTCGACATTACTCTGGAAGCTGAGCTCTCTTTTGACGAACATATAAAAAAATATTTCAAGAGCAGCCTTTTTCCATCTTCGTAACGGGCCGAAGGGCGGCAGAAAGCGAGCGCTGACCGTCACCGCAGTGAGGCCCCGGTGTTCGCACCGGGGGACTGGCTCTCAACCCGAAACCTGCGCCTCCGCCTGCCCTGCTGGAAGCTGGGTCCGCGGTTTGTGGGGCCATTTAAAAAATTTTTTTTTTTTACCTTTATTTAACTAGGCAAGTCAGTTAAGAACAAATTATTATTTTCAATGACGGCCTAGAAACAGTGGGTTAACTGCCTGTTCAGGTGCAGAACGACAAAATTGTACCTTGTCAGCTCGGGGGTTTGAACTTGCAACCTTGCAGTTACTAGTCCAATGCTCTAACCACTAGGCTACCCTGCCGCCCCATTTAAAGTCCTGATGAGAATAAACGAGGTGTTATAGCTTACAGCTCCCTCTTACAGTGCATTGCGAAAGTATTCGGCCCCCTTGAACTTTGCGACCTTTTGCCACATTTCAGGCTTCAAACATAAAGATATAAAACTGTATTTTTTTGTGAAGAATCAACAACAAGTGGGACACAATCATGAATATTGGATATTTCAAACTTTTTTAACAAATCAAAAACTGAAAAATTGGGCGTGCAAAATTATTCAGCCCCTTTACTTTCAGTGCAGCAAACTCTCTCCAGAAGTTCAGTGAGGATCTCTGAATGATCCAATGTTGACCTAAATGACTAATGATGATAAATACAATCCACCTGTGTGTAATCAAGTCTCCGTATAAGTGCACCTGCACTGTGATAGTCTCAGAGGTCCGTTAAAAGCGCAGAGAGCATCATGAAGAACAAGGAACACACCAGGCAGGTCCGAGATACTGTTGTGAAGAAGTTTAAAGCCGGATTTGGATACAAAAAGATTTCCCAAGCTTTAAACATCCCAAGGAGCACTGTGCAAGCGATAATATTGAAATGGAAGGAGTATCAGACCACTGCAAATCTACCAAGACCTGGCCGTCCCTCTAAACTTTCAGCTCATACAAGGAGAAGACCGATCAGAGATGCAGCCAAGAGGCCCATGATCACTCTGGATGAACTGCAGAGATCTACAGCTGAGGTGGGAGACTCTGTCCATAGGACAACAATCAGTCGTATATTGCACAAATCTGGCCTTTATGGAAGAGTGGCAAGAAAGCCATTTCTTAAAGATATCCATAAAAAGTGTCGTTTAAAGTTTGCCACAAGCCACCTGGGAGACACACCAAACATGTGGAAGAAGGTGCTCTGGTCAGATGAAACCAAAATTGAACTTTTTGGCAACAATGCAAAACGTTATGTTTGGCGTAAAAGCAACACAGCTGAATACACCATCCCCACTGTCAAACATGGTGGTGGCAGCATCATGGTTTGGGCCTGCTTTTCTTCAGCAGGGACAGGGAAGATGGTTAAAATTGATGGGAAGTTGGATGGAGCCAAATACAGGACCACTCTGGAAGAAAACCTGATGTAGTCTGCAAAAGACCTGAGACTGGGACGGAGATTTGTCTTCCAACAAGACAATGATCCAAAACATAAAGCAAAATCTACAATGGAATGGTTCAAAAATAAACATATCCAGGTGTTAGAATGGCCAAGTCAAAGTCCAGACCTGAATCCAATCGAGAATCTGTGCTCTCACAAATGCTCTCCATCCAACCTCACTGAGCTCGAGCTGTTTTGCAAGGAGGAATGGGAAAAAATGTCAGTCTCTCGATGTGCAAAACTGATAGAGACATACCCCAAGCGACTTACAGCTGTAATCGCAGCAAAAGGTGGCGCTACAAAGTATTAACTTAAGGGGGCTGAATAATTTTGCACGCCCAATTTTTCATTTTTTTTTTTGTTAAAAAAGTTTGAAATATCCAATAAATGTCGTTCCACTTCATGATTGTGTCCCACTTGTTGTTGATTCTTCACAAAAAAATACAGTTTTATATCTTTATGTCTGAAGCCTGAAATGTGGCAAAAGGTCGCAAAGTTCAAGGGGGCCGAATACTTTCGCAAGGCACTGTATTAACCTCTCGTTTCATGTGTCTCTCCTCAGGCCGGTGGTAGCTGGTCTGCTTCAAGGAGCTGTGGTGCGGGAGGTTCCTCCGCCCCCCCTGGACTTCGAGCGGGCACCGGCATACACAGTGCGATCCATACTGGATTCCAGGTGTCGGGTGAGGGGCCTGCAGTACCTCGTGGATTGGGAGGGGCACGGTCCGGAGGTGAGATGCTGGGTGCCGGTGGAGGACGTCTTGGACCCATCTCTGCTGAGTGAGTTTCACCGCCTTCATCCGGAACTCCCTGCTTCTCGTCCTCCGGATCGTCCTCGAGAGGGAGCCGCGCATCGGGGGGGCTACTAGCTGCTAAGGGGTCAATTTTTCCTTTTTGTTTGTGTCTGTCTGTATTGTTTACACCTGTGTCCTATTAGTTGATTTCGGTGGGTTTATTTACCTCCGCTGCCTGTTAGTCTTTGTGCGGGATTGTTTTGCTGTCTTTTTTTTTTCTTTCACACGGCAGTTGTACCGTTTTGGTATATGTGTAGGAGTAGAGGTTTCTCCCCCGTGTGTATCGTTTATTTTCCCTGGGTGTGGCGACCTCGTTTGGGCGTATTCCCATCCATGTTGTTGAGTTGGGACTTTCGGAATAAACTGTTGTGCCACTGGGACTTCCTTGCTCTCCTGCTCCTGATTCCTGCACGTCCCTCTTTCAAGAATGCACTTAACAAGTTTCCCATTTTAAATATTTGGAACTAGATATATTTCCTTCTTTAGATAAAACCATTGCCAGAAGCTTTAACAGAACGCTCAAATTAATTCAATCCATCCTCCGTAGATGAACTAACATCCCAGTTGCTTTAAGCGGCAGAATATCTATTGTCAAAATGAATATATTGCCACGGCTGATTTTTTTGTAGTTCAATGCTTCCCATGGCTCCTCCTTCTGGCTATTGGGATAAAACTCCTAGTGCAGTTTCAAAATGTATATGGTAAAGTAAACGACACTGAATAAAATTAACACATTTACAAAGAGGAAAAAATGTAGGAGGACTATCTGTACATCATTTTAAAAAATGTATTTCCACGCTCTAGCATTTCACCACATCCCAAATTGGTTTAGACATGACTCTTCTGCCCCCTGGCTGAGTATAGAGACATATGGTGTCTCCTATCGCCCTGGAAGAGGTGGTCTTCACTGATATATCCTTTAAACAATGTAAAGTATGCTTTGGTTCTGTTATTGCTCACACCATTTCTATTTGGCGCAAAATTGAAAAACAATGTAACTGGGATTCAAAATGGCATGCCCATAATCCAATATTTCACAATAATGCCTTGCGATCTGGAGGGTGGCCTTTTGTATCCCCCCCAATGGTCCAAATGTGGAATCCGTACCCTTACCGATATCATGGACAGCATTGGTTTGAGAACATTCCAAGGTTTATAAGACCCATACATACCAGACAACTCCTTTTTTCTATGCTTACAACTTAGGTCAAGCTATGCTGGCCTATGGAGTCTCTTGGGGAAATCCAAATACCGAAATATCCAATGGGGGGATTTATAAATAAATTATCTAGGCTCCCAAAAGGACTGACCTTTATAATATATAAACAACTTTTGGAAAGCTCATATTCTGATTCTAGCTATTAAAAAAGTATGGTCCACAGATCTAATTGAATCTTAGCCACGCGTTAACTGGTAAAGAATATGGAAAATGTATTGATACATTTTAAGTTAGTTAAACTGTATTTAACACCAAGGAAGTGTTTTTCAATGAAATTGGCCACAACTGTCACACCCTGACCATAGTTTGCTTTGCATGTTCTATGTTTTGTTTGGTCAGGGTGTGATCTGAGTGGGCATTCTATGTTGGATGTCTTGTTTGTCTGTTTCTGTGTTTGGGCCTGATATGGTTCTCAATCAGAGTCAGGTGGTAGTCATTGTCTCTGATTGGGAGCCATATTTAGGTAGCCTGTTTGGTGTTGGGTTTTTGTGGGTGATTGTTCCTGTCTTTGTGTTTGTTACACCAGATAGGGCTGTTTTTGGTTTTTTCACGTTTCTTGTTTTGTATATTGTTCATTTATCATCTTCATTAAAGATGTGTCACAATAACCACGCTGCGTTTTGGTCCGCCTCTCCTTCAACAGAAGAAAGCCGTGACACCAACTCCCAACTGTTCACTGTGTCCCCTCAGTTAAATGCTTCTTGGGCAAAGTAACAAAATTCATTTAGAAGTGCATGAATTAAGATATTCAAGGCTTTCCATCTATTATGTTACTTAATGGTGATAACCCGTTGAATCTCTCAATCAATCAGAGAAGAATACTTCTGACATGCAGCATTGCTGCAAAAAATGAGTTTCCTCTCAGCTGGAAACCACCTCACACATTCCCATTTAACCAGTGGATACAGTTATTTTTAGATGTTCAAACACTATAATAATCGACAGCTTGAATGAATGGTGCTAATCAAGAAACAATTGAGGCCTGGACAAATAAACTTGACTCTGTAAAGAACAATCTCAGCTAAATCCCCATGTCCCTTTTTCAAGACCCTGCCTTTCAAAGCTCATTTGTAAAAATCCAAACAACTTTACATATATTCATTGTAAAGGGTTAAAACACTGTTTCCCATGCTTGTTCAATGAACCATAAACAGTTAATGAACATGCGCCTGTGGAACGGTCGTTAAGACAGCTTACAGACAGTAGGCAATTAAGGTCACAGTTATGAACTTAGGACACTAAAGAGGCCTTTCTACTGACTCTGAAAAACACCAAAAGAAAGATGCCCAGGGTCCCTGCTCATCTGCGTGAACATGCCTTAGGCATGCTGCAAGGAGGCATGAGGACTGCAGATATGGCCATGGTAATAAATTGCAATGTTCTTCACTGACGAGTTGCGGTTTTGTCTCACCAGGGTCGAAGGAATGAGCGTTACACCGAGGCCTGTACACTGGAGCGGGATTGATTTGGAGGTGGAGGGTCCGTCATGGTCTGGGGCGGTGTGTCACAGCATCATCGGACTGAGCTTGTTTTCCCTGCAGGCAATCTCAACGCTGTTTCTTTTGATTTTGACCCCCCCTGTTGTTCAGGGACACATTATTCCATGTCTGTTAGTCACATGTCTGTGGAACTTGTTGAGTTTATGTCTCAGTTGTTGAATCTTGTTATGTTCATACAAATATTTACACATGTTAAGTTTGCTGAAAAAAATGCAGTTGACTGTGAGAGGACATTTCTTTTTTTTGCTGTGTTTAGTTATAAATATATTTATTTAGACTTTTGTAACTTTCTTTGCTTTCAGGCCCACGGGGAAGGAGTGGGAGGCATGCTTTCTTTGGGGTGGGGCACGAGGTTAGAATGGCGGGGTGGGAAGCATGATATCCGAGTGGGGAAGGAGAATGTGGGTGGGTGGGTGGATGAGGACTGAGAGGGAAAATGGGACGGGGTTATCTTCATATGCATTTCGAAAAATAAAAAAATACCTGTATATGCCCCCTCTGAATTTCTTTTTTTTACAAAAGTAAATAAAAGGTTTGTCACAAAAAAAAGAAGTGTACTGTGCCATATCACAGCTTGATGCTGAAGTCATGAGCGAGAGGCAATATTTTCCATGTTTGAAGCGGGCCTGTATAGGCCTATTTACACTGATTGCACAAAACATTAGGAATACCTTCCTGATATTGAGTTGCACCCCCTTTTGCCCTCAAAACAGCCTCCGTTCGTTGGGGCATGGACTCTACAAGGTGTTGAAAGCATTCCACAGGGATGCTGGCCAATGTTAATCCAATGCATCCCACAGTCAAGTTGGCTGGATGTCCTTTGGTTAGTGGACCATTTTTGATACATATGGGAAACTGTTGAGCGTGAAAAGCCCAGCTGTGTTGCAGTTCTTGACATACTCAAAGCAGTACGCTTGGCACCCAATACCATACCCCGTTCAAAGGCACTTAAATATTTTGTCTTGCACAATTCATCCTCTGAATTGCACACATACACAATCCATGTCTCAATTGTCTCAAAGCTTAAAAATCATTGTTTAACCTGTCTCTTCCTATTCATGATTTATGTGGATGTAACAGGTGACATGAATAAGGGATCATAGCTTTAACCTGGAATCACCTGGTCCGTCTATGTCATGGAAAGAGCAGGTGTTCCTAATGTTTTGTACACTCAGTGTATTTGGCAAGACAGCTGTGCATGGCTGCATCTCACTGTAGTAGGCTGTAGGCTGTTTTGGTTATTTGGATCACCATTCACCTTTTGTTTACTCTGTTTGTTTACTGTTAATGTAACTAGCCTATTATAGATTGTGTCATGCCTTTATTGATCTGATGTTTTGTTTACTAGGCTTACTTCGTTAAAAGAAGAATACGAATATACAGAATAAAAAACATTTTAAAACATGCATCTTGTATGCAACAAGGCACTGAGGTAATACTGAGAAGAAGAAAAAACACGACGACTGCTCAGCAGTAGAAACCCATTTCATGAAGCTCCCAACAAACAGTTATTGTGCTGACGTGGCTGCCAGAGGCAGTTTGGAACTCGGTAGTGAGTGTTGCAATCGAGAACAGACGATTTTTAAGTGCTACAGCACTCGGCGGTCCCATTCTTACTTGTTGGAAAGGTGCCACTTTGAAAGTCACTGAGCTCTACAGTACGGGCCAGTCTTCTGCCAATATTTGTCTATGGAGATTGCATGGCTGCGTGCTCAATTTTTTTACACCTGTCAGCAATGGGTGTGGCTGAATAGCCAAATTCACTAATTTGAAGAGGTGTCTACATACTTTTGGCCATGTAGTGTATATTGATGAAGTATGATTATGATTCAAGTATTTTGAAATAAATACAAATTCTGCTTGGCTACTCCTAGTGGAGTGGGAACTATGGACAGGATTCTTCAAATAAGTGTTCGTTGTCACATTCAACGAGAGACTAGTTTTCATGCACATTATTGAGAAATACTGCACCAAACGCCTTAGTTAAAATTGCGCGACTAAGACCTCCTCAGCAAACACGTCAAAATGTATTGCAAATTTCTTGATTTATCTTAGATCCATTCTGACTATTTTGAGGAAGTGTACACTGACGATGTTGTTGGTATAGCATCTCAAGAGGGACAACCACTAACATTGACGCTTTTTATCTTGTTTTTCAAGCAATGGTCTGGACCTGACCAAGTTCTGCAATCCAAACCTATATCTGGGAACGCTTTTAGGCTACAAACATGGGTCTGTTGTAGACCTGTTCTCTCTCTGCTTACCTTTTAATAAAAGTCCCCCCCAAGTTAGTGCACATATGGCACACGTGCATTACTTTTATTTTGACATAGGAAGTGGGTCTACAACAGACCCACTTCCGTGTTTGGAAAGTCTATTGAATAATACATTCCATTGGATATTTTTGTCTCATAATGACCAACCGTCCTGTCCACTGGCAAATAAAGTTGAAATCTAATTGTATTTAACTTATGGCTTCACACAGACTGTTTTTGTGCAACCCAATACAATAAGGAGCAACCCTAGTGTATGTAAATACACTCACTGTCAGCGATTGGGTGCAGAGTTATAGCGGGGTCAGGCGCAGGACACAGGTATTGAGTAACATAACTGAGTTTACTCAAAATATCAAGCAAAATTCCAAAATAGGAACAAACAAAAAACACTAGCACAAAACACAACCATTAACGACATAAACAATCACGGACAGAACAGGAATGTATGCCAGAGGGTTAAATAAGGAACGTGATATGTAATAGAAACCAGGTGTGTGTGTAATACAGACAAAACAAAACAAAACTGAAACATGGATCAATGGTGACTAGAAAGCCGGTGACTTTGACCACCGAACACCACCCAAACAAGGAGAAGGGCCGACTTCGGCGGAAGTCGTGACACCCACGTTGCTACAGTGCCTTGCGAAAGTATTCGGCCCCCTTGAACTTTGCGACCTTTTGCCACATTTCAGGCTTCAAACATAAATATATAAAACTGTATTTTTTTGTGAAGAATCAACAACAAGTGGGACACAATCATGAAGTGGAACGACATTTATTGGATATTTCAAACTTTTTTAACAATCAAAAACTGAAAAATTGGGCGTGCAAAATTATTCAGCCCCTTTACTTTCAGTGCAGCAAACTCTCTCCAGAAGTTCAGTGAGGATCTCTGAATGATCCAATGTTGACCTAAATGACTAATGATGATAAATACAATCCACCTGTGTGTAATCAAGTCTCCGTATAAATGCACCTGCACTGTGATAGTCTCAGAGGTCCGTCAAAAGCGCAGAGAGCATCATGAAGAACAAGGAACACACCAGGCAGGTCCGAGATACTGTTGTGAAGAAGTTTAAAGCCGGATTTGGATACAAAAATATTTCCCAAGCTTTAAACATCCCAAAGAGCACTGTGCAAGCGATAATATTGAAATAAAAGGAGTATCAGACCACTGCAAATCTACCAAGACCTGGCCGTCCCTCTAAACTTTCAGCTCATACAAGGAGAAGACTGATCAGAGATGCAGCCAAGAGGCCCATGATCACTCTGGATGAACTGCAGAGATCTACAGCTGAGGTGGGAGACTCTGTCCATAGGACAACAATCAGTCGTATATTGCACAAATCTGGCCTTTATGGAAGAGTGGCAAGAAGAAAGCCATTTCTTAAAGATATCCATAAAAAGTGTTGTTTAAAGTTTGCCACAAGCCACCTGGGAGACACACCAAACATGTGGAAGTTGGTGCTCTGGTCAGATGAAACCAAAATTGAACTTTTTGGCAACAATGCAAAACGTTATGTTTGGCGTAAAAGCAACACAGCTCATCACCCTGAACACACCATACCCACTGTCAAACATGGTGGTGGCAGCATCATGGTTTGGGCCTGCTTTTCTTCAGCAGGGACAGGGAAGATGGTTAAAATTTATGGGAAGATGGATGGAGCCAAATACAGGACCATTCTGGAAGAAAACCTGATGTAGTCTGCAAAAGACCTGAGACTGGGACGGAGATTTGTCTTCCAACAAGACAATGATCAAAAACATAAAGCAAAATCTACAATGGAATGGTTCAAAAATAAACATATCCAGGTGTTAGAATGGCCAAGTCAAAGTCCAGACCTGAATCCAATCGAGAATCTGTGGAAAGAACTGAAAACTGCTGTTCACAAATGCTCTCCATCCAACCTCACTGAGCTCGAACTGTTTTGCAAGGAGGAATGGGAAAAAATCTCTCGATGTGCAAAACTGATAGAGACATACCCCAAGCGACTTACAGCTGTAATCGCAGCAAAAGGTGGCGCTACAAAGTATTAACTTAAGGGGGCTGAATAATTTTGCACGCCCAATTGTTCAGTTTTTGATTTGTTAAAAAAGTTTGAAATATCCAATAAATGTCGTTCCACTTCATGATTGTGTCCCACTTGTTGTTGTCGCAAAGTGCAAGGGGGCCGAATACTTTCGCAAGGCACTGTAAAAGCAGCTACACACAGACATGCCTCCACCATGCTTGGTGAACACGATGTGTCGGTTTGACAATTATATCTATTCATCAATCTTATTTTTTAAAATCTGACTCACTGCGTCTTACCTGAAAGCAGGCTGTGAGATAGACCGTCATGGTGGATGCAGTGAGGAGGCAAAAACATTTCTGTCCTTTTGTTTGCAAGTGGATAAATAGTCGCCTACAATTTTTACATAATAACAAACCAGACGATGAACATGGAACAGCATACTTGACAAGTCTATATGAGGGCCTCAAGGAAAAAATGGGCCGTTGTGGGGACCTCAAGGAAAGAAATGGGCCAATGGCGCTGTCAGAGGAAGGCTCTAAAAATAATCAAAGACTTCAGCCACCCAAGTCACAGACTGTCATCTCTGCTACCACACGGCAAGTGGTACCAGAGAGACAAGTCTAGGTCCAAGAGGCTTCTAAACAGCTTCTACCCCCAAGCCATAAGACTCCTGAACAGCTAATCAAATGGCTACCCAGACTATTTGCATTGCCCCCCCCCCCCAACGCTGCTGCTACTCTCTTTTATTATCTATGCATAGTCACTTTATTAACTCTACCTACATGTACATATTACCTCAATTACCTCGACACCAGTAGCACCACACATTAACTCTTTACCGTTACCGCCTGTGTATAGCCCCACTATTGTTATTTACTGCTGCTCTTTAATTAGGTGCTATTCTTATCTCTTACTTTTTTTTTGGGGGGGGGGGGTATTTTCTTGAAACTGCATTGTTGGTTAAGGGCGTTTAAGTAAGCATTTCACTGTAACTACACCTGTTGTATTTGGCGCATGTGACGAATAAAATGTGATTTGATTTGATGCTTTAGTTGTGCCTGCTTAAACCAATTGCCACATCCTGACCAAACTCTAAACATGCGTCTTTTCTCTCTGGAACTGGTGGCTAACGACTCGTGCACATCGGTTGCCTCAAACTGCATGCGTTCGGGTAGGAGTCAATTCATTTCATTGGGAGAAGTCCATTCATTTCATTGGGAGGCAATCTGCATTGCTGCAAATCATTTGCTGGATTGGGTTGTGCTGGGTGGCACTGAGTGCAGAGTGTCGCATGCGTTAGATTTTTTCAGTTTGTGCTTTGTCATGTGGTAGCAGTAGTTAACCGCCAAAGAAGTTGCTAATGTGTAGCATGATTCATTTTATTGTGATGCGGCGCGTGAATGAAGACTACATAAAACGTACCATACGGCAATAACCTCTGTGTTTGAGGTGTAACACATGGTATACACTAGTAAGCGGCACCACGGGGGGAAAAATGCTTCCTATTAATTTTCAATTGAAGGAAAGTGGTGAGAAGCAGAGTGGGTGGAGAAAAAGTTCTGGATTCCCATATAGTATCCAGCTGCCGGAGCCGAGCCACCTGTCACGAAATTACGTGTGACTGCTTTAGTATGATATGTTACATTAGGTTGCATTACATTAGGCTACCAATGGAATAGCGGTCGTACAATATAATATGAATTGTAGGACGTACAGTATCCTACGTCTAGATTTCACCCATACAAATGCTTATAAAGAATGCAATAAAGCAATGCATGTGTACACTAGTTACTCGACAATCCAGAGCAATTTCTGTTTCAATTTCAATTTCTGACAGTGAGAGGACAGAATCCATAGTATGATACAACTAGCTACACAAATTACATACTGTGACTTTGTGGAACATCACAGCAAAGTTGAAAAATATTTGGCAAATATAAATCAAAACAGGATGGTCTTCAGAGATAGATGTGAGGGGCTGAGGGTAGATGAAGGATGGGACGAAAAACAAACAAAAGATAACTTCTGTAAAATATACTGTGTCCACAAAATGTATATAGTATGTTAAAGCTTGAAGTAGAAAACTAAGTGCTGTTGTCAATTAGTTTATTTCTAAGGTTAGAGGAAAATAATGAAGGAAAATATATAAACAAATTATATTTGTACTGTATTTAAAATAATATATATATTTATAAAAAAATATATATGTGGAATTGGAAATGATGCAGACAATTACATTGATAGATGCCACAATGTATTTTCAATATTAAAGCTGATCCACCCCCTAAAAAAATAAATACAAATAATAATAAAATAAATCAGTAGTTGTGTTTGGGTTAGATTTGAACAGGATGTACTGTGTACTGTGCCTCAAAGCAATCTCAACAGTGCATACTGATAAGAGTGAATAGGCCCTTTGAAAGGATCCAGCACACAAACAAAAATGTGATATACAAAGTTTACTGTATATGAAAAATGTAAGGGTTGTTGCATTGACAACATTCAGAAAGATAAGCAGGTTGGTCACATTTGTATTTTAGCTTCAATTCAATGTGATTCCAGATTAAAATAAAGATAGATTTACAAGTTTATTACCAGGGTCACAATTAATCTGAAACCGTATCAAATGTATAAAAAAGTTTAGATTGGAGAGTGGTAGTAAATGCACTTCTAAAACATTTTCATGGAGAAAACAGAAAACCTACTCTCTCTTTGAAATAGTTACATTTGGCCACTCACAGTTGTTGTATGTACTCAGACTGAAATGCTTTCCACCTCTTCCAGATGTCTCAAACTACATCTGTCAATAGGAATGTCTATACATTTAAAAAAAAAAATAATACCACTGCTGCAATTTAAGATTGAAATTATGCTCTGACCCACAGGAACTGCTAGCAACAAAATCAGTTTAACCCACCACGAGTACTGCATTAGGAAGAAGGAATTAGGCACCCAAAAAGAAGAAGGAAATTAGGAATGGTAGCTAGGCGTGGCCTAGTTTTGACCAACGTAACGTAATGAATATCGGATTACCCAACTTTATTCACATTTCCAGCGGTGAACATTGAGTAATGACCAATCATAACAAGTGCTTCCCAAAACTCCCAAGCTCTGCGAAGGGAGAGACTATAAGGACACAGCTGACGCTTAAACCTAACCTTAACCAAACCCTTAACCCTGACCTTAAATGTAAACCTAACTGTAATCTAATGTTTATAAACTCAGTTTGGGCGTGTCCTTTTGGCCCTTTCCCTCTGCGACCCAAGATGACTGAAAAATACTAGGATGGAAGCAAATTTAAGTAATAATAACTTCATAACGAATCATGCAAAACATTTACAGTTAAGAGGAATATGTTTCTTAATGTAGAGACTAACAAGTATGCTTGTGTTTGTAGCTCCAACAGTGCAGTAATATCGAACAAGTAATATCTAACAATACACACAATCTAAAGTAAAGGAATGGAATTAAGAATATATCAATATTTGGACGAGCAATGTCAGAGCGGCATAGACTAAGATACTATAGGATACAATACAGAGAATAGATATGAGATGGGTAATCCAAAATATGTAAACATTATTAAAGTGACTAGTGTTCCAATTATTAAAGTGGCCATTGATTTCAAGTCAATGTGTATAGGGCAGCAGCCTCTAATGTGCTAGTGATGGCTATTTAACAGTCTGATGAGATAGTAGCTGTTTTTCAGTCTCTCTGCCCCAGATTTGATGCACCTGTACTGACCTCGCCATTCTGGATGACACCGGGGTGAACAGGCAGTGGCTCGGGTGGTTGTTGTCCTTGATGAGCTTTTTGGCCTCCCTGTGACATTTTTATTTATTTTTTATTTCACCTTTATTCAACCAGGTAGGCTAGTTGAGAACAAGTTCTCATTTGCAACTGCGACCTGGCCAAGATAAAGCAAAGCAGTGTGACACAGACAACAACACAGAGTTACACATGGAGTTAACAATAAACAAGCCAATAACACAAACAAGTCAATGACACAGTAGAAAAAAGAAAGTCTATATACAGTGTGTGCAAAAGGCATGAGGAGGTAGGCAATAAATAGGCCATAGAAGCGAATAATTACAATTTAGCCCTGTGGTACCCCCATAGAGACTGCCAGAGGTCCGGACAACATGCCCTCAGATTTGACACACTGAACTCTGTCTGCAAAGTTGGTGAACCAGGCGAGGCAGTCGTCAGAAAAACCAAGGCTATTGAGTCTGCCGATAAGAATAAGGTGATCGACAGAGTCGAAAGCCTTGGCCAGGTCAATGAAGACGGCTGCACAGTACTGTCTTTTATCGATGGCGGTTATGATATCTTTTAGTACCTTGAGCGTGGCTGAGGTGCACCCGTGACCGGCTCAGAAGCCGGACTGCACAGCAGAGAAGGTACGGTGGGATTCGAAATGGTCAGTGATCTGTTTATTAACTTGGTTTTCGAAGACTTTAGATAGGCAGGGCAGGATGGATATAGGTCTGTAACAGTTTGGGTCTAGGATGTCTCCCCCTTTGAAGAGGGGGATGACCGTTGCAGCTTTCCAATCTTTAGGGAACTCGGACGATACGAAAGAGAGGTTGAACAGGCTGTTAATAGGGGTTGCAACAATGGCGGCAGATAGTTTTAGAAAGAGAGGGTCCAGATTGTCTAGCCCAGCTGATCCAGGTTTTGCAGCTCTTCCAGAACATCTGCGGGTGGGGGGGGGGGGGGGGGGGGGGCTGTTGGCCGGGGTTGGAGTAGCCAGGAGGAAGGCATGGCCAGCCGTTGAGAAATGCTTATTGAAATGTTCGATTATCATGGATTTATCAATGGTGACCGTGTTACCTAGCCTCAGTGCAGTGGGCATCTGGGAGGAGGTGCTCTTGCCAATGGACTTTACAATGTCCCAAAACTTTTTGGAGTTAGATGCGAATTATTGCTTGAAAAAGCTAGCCTTTGCTTTCCTGACTGACTGTGTGTATTGGTTCCTGACTTCCCTGAACAGTTGAACTATTCGATGCTATGGCAGTCCGCCACAGGATGTTTTTGTGCTGGTCAAGTGCAGTCAGGTCTGGAGTGAACCAAGGGCTATATCTGTTCTTAGTTCTGCATTTTTTGAACAGGGCATGCTTATCTAAGATGGCAAGGAAATTACTTTTAAAGAATGACCAGGCATCCTCAACTGACGGGATGAGGTCAATATCCTTCCAGGATACCCGGGCCAGGTTGATTCGAAAGGCCTGCTCTCAGAAGTGTTTTAGGGAGCGTTTGACAGTGATGAGGGGTGGTCGCTTGACCGCAGACCCATAGCGGATACAGGCAATGAGGCAGTGATCGCTGAGATCCTGATTGAAAACAGCAGAGGTGTATTTGGAGGGCAAGTTGGTCAGGATAATATCTATGAGGGTGCCCATGTTTACGGATTTAAGGTTGTACCTGGTGGGTTCCTTGATGATTTGTGTAAGATTGAGGGCATCTAGCTTAGATTATAGGACTGACGGGGTGTTAAGCATATCCCAGTTTAGGTCACCTAACAGAACAAACTCTGAAGCTAGATGAGGGGCGATCAATTCACAAATGGTGTCCAGGGCACAGCTGGGAGCGGAGGGGGGTTGATAGCAGGCGGCAACAGTAAGAGACTTATTTCTGGGGAGGTTCATTTTTAAAATTAGAAGTTCAAACTGTTTGGGTATAGACCTGGAAAGTATGACAGAACTTTGCAGGCTCTCTCTGCAGTAGATTGCAACTCCTCCCACTTTGGCAGTTCTATCTTGACGGAAAATGTTGTAGCTGGGTATGGAAATCTCAGAATTGTTGGTGGTCTTCCTAAGCCAGGATTCAGACACGGCAAGGACATCAGGTTTGGCAGAGTGTGCTAAAGCAGTGAGTAAAACAAACTTAGGGAGGAGGCTTCTGATGTTGACATGCATGAAACCAAGACTTTTTCGATCACAGAAGTCAACAAATGAGGGTGCCTGGGGACACGCGGGGCCTGGGTTTACCTCCACATCACCCGAGGAACAGAGTAGGAGTAGGATGAGGGTACGGCTAAAGGCCGCCTAGAGCAAAACTGGTCGCCTAGAGCATTGGGGACAAAGATTTCTGGGCGTGGTAGAATAGAATCAGGGCATAATGTGCAGACAGGGGTATGGTGGGGTGCGGGTACAGCGGGGGTAAGTCCAAGCACTGAGTGATGATAAGAGAGGTTGTGTCTCTGGATAAGCTGGTTATAATGGGTGAGGTCACCGCATGTGTGGGAGGTGGGACACAGGAGGTATCAGAGGTATAATGAGTGCAACTAGGGGCTCCATTGTAAACTAAAACAATGATAACTAACCTAAACAACAGTATACAAGGCATATTGACATATGAGAGAGACATACAGCCAGGCATAAAGTAGACACAGGTGTTGATTTGGAGAGATAGCTAAGACAACAACAACAGCTAATCAGATAAAACAACAACAGGTAAAATGGCGATGAATGGGCAGAGGGTCGATTAGCTACACACAAAGCCTGAGTTCGCGGCTGGGGGCGGCAGATAAAAAAATAAAAATAAAAATAATAATAAATAAATAAACAGAATGGAGTACCGTGATTAATGGACAATCCTGCGGGCATCAGCTATGTAGCCAAGTGATCATAGGGTCCAGGGGCCAACAATAGATAGAAAAGGGAAGCCGCAGAGTAGTCGTTACTACACTAGCACACGGGCGACACAGCGTTTAAAGTTAGTAGCCCGGGGCGAGTAGAAGTGTCTGCTCCGACGGAGGCCGGTTGAAGGCACAGCGGATGGAGTATTCATCGGCAGACCTGTCGTGGTGGTGCGGCAGGGCGCCGTGTCGACTATGGATCCAAGCCAGGTGGCGAAAGATGTATTGTTGTAGTAATTTAGTTTTCTATTCGGGAGATGCGCCTGGCTTACGGCTAACTGGTGCTCGCTTCGGGGCAGGGGCGTTAGCCACTATAGCCACTCGGTAGCAGCGGTGATCCGGTGCCAAGGCCCAGAGCTTACGGCAAGGATCCGGTGGAGTACTGTGCCGTGTTTGGGTGGAGTCCGGGTGAACAACTGAGTAGGTCGGGAGGTGGGCCTCAGGGATAGCTTCGGTACTGAGTAACTCGGTGGGTGCTAGCTAGCTGTGAAGATCAGGAGAATGGTCCAGGGATTACAGCAGGAATCCGGCGTTGTAGTGGAGAGACAGTCCGTTACTAGGCAGGTTACCGGAAGGTATAATTGAACTAAAATGGAGAAAAGATTGAAAATAAAATTGAAATATATACAAAAAAAGACGAAAAAATACAAAAGTACACGAGAGGACGAACAAAACACATCTGCACTGCTACGCCATCTTGGAAAAAATCAGGTGCTGTAGGTGTCCTGGAGGGCAGGTAAATGATGCGTTGGGCAGACCGCACCACCCTCTGGAGAGCCCTGCAGTTGCGGGCAGTGCAGTTGCTGTACCAGGCAACTGTGCGTCTGTAAAAGTTTATGATTGTTTTATGTGCCAAGCTACATTTTTTTCAGCCTCCTGAGGTTGAAGAGGCACTGTTGCGTTCTTACATAGGTATTCCTTTTGTCCAGATGGGATAGGGCAGTGTGCGGTGCGACGGCAATTGCATCCTCTGTGGATCTATTGGGGCGGTAAGCAAATTTAAGTGGGTCTAGGGTGTCAGGTAAGGTGGAGGTGATACGATCATTGACTAGTCTCTCAAAGCACTTCAGGATGACAGAAGTTAGTCATTTTGTTCAATTAGCTTTGCTTTCTTGGGTACAGGAACAATGGGGGACATCTTGAAGCATGTGGGAACAACAGACAGGGATAGGAAGAGATTGAATGTGTCCATAAACACTCCAGCCAGCTGGTCTTCGCATGCTCTGAGGATGCGGCTAGGGATGCCATCTGTGCCGGCAGCCTTGTGAGGGTTAACACGTTTAAATATCTTACTCACGTCGGCCACGGAGAAGGAGAGGCCACAGTCCTTGGTAGCGGGCCGTGTCGGTGGCACTGTGTTATCCTCAAAGCGGGCGAAGAAGGTGTTTAGCTTGTCTGAAGGCAAGCTGTCAGAGTTCAGTGTTAGCTAGCTTCATGGGCGTTTAGAAATGTATGAAATTGTAATTCGTGTTGTTAAATGTTTTAGGGGCTCCTGAGAAGACCAGCAAACCAGGCTGTGATCTTGTGAAACACAGTGTGTGTAAATAATCTAGCTCAAGCATTTACTGCAAATTGAATATACAATTTTGTAAGCTCCTTGCTGTTCATTAAAAAAAATCAATCGTCTCATTGTTCTTTATGGTATTAACAGTATGTTAACGTTTGGGATTGAAGATATGTGCCATGCAATCCAGCTGAAGTAACGTAGAAAACTATTTTCTTGCTTATTGTGTAGTGGAGGATAAAAAGACATGGATGCCTATGGATGTGTAGCTATGTAGCCAAACGTTTGGTATACTGTAAATATGAGTTCAGAATAGTGGTTATAATTGCTTCCACTGGTTAATTATTAATCACCAAGAAATTGCAGAAAACGACTGAGTGAAGGAAATGTGACTATTACATGTCAGACTGTTATTATGGAATGAAAGTCCTGCTTCAGTACTACTCCACATTGAACCACAGCCAGAGGACGGTACATTACGGGCACATTGTTGTTCTGCAGTTCTCATTTGTTACTCATTAAGTAATGATGTATTTGTTGCATGAGAAATATAATGAAAGCTATTACTGCCACCTGTACAGGCTACTATGAACCTCAGCTAGCATAGCTGGTTGTATTGATTTTATACACACCCCAAAAAAGTTAAATTACTTCAATTACTATTTTACAAAGAATGGATGGAACTATTTACCCATTTAATAACCAGACCTTCATACAAACTTGCCATGCACAATTTTTGATGCACAATCGAACGTGCTGCTATATGCTGCCAGCACCCCCACAAGCAAGCCAATCTGGGTGGCTGTAGAGACATGCGGCAAGTTACCACTGTATAGTCTATATGGGCCGTAATGCTTTCTCCACACACAGCATCCTGAGAATGGGAAGACCGGCTGGTGTTAGTAGGCCTAGCTGATGTCAATGACTTGTACAACTACAAGAAAGGAGTGAAGTTCAAGTTAGAATATGTCAGTTGAGTGAGTATTTGCTATATTTGTCTGCTGTTGATAGTGTGGGGGTGAAAAATACATGTAGTCTACTCTAAGTCTCGTTTTAACTTTATAATTTCACTTCATAAATGTTTAATCTTTCTTATTTAAACTGTGAGTCATGTTTTTTAAGAGTTCATGCCAACAAATCCAATACATGTCACACCCTGACTGTTTCACCTGTCTTTGTGATCGTCTCCACCCCCCTCCCGGTGTCACCCATCTTCCTCATTATCCCCTGTGTATTTATACCTCTTACATCTCTGTTTGTCTGTTGCCAGTTCGTCTTGTTTGTCAAGCCAACCAGTGTTTTTGTGTCAGCTCCTGCTTTTCCCCAGTCTCTCTTTTCTCATCCTCCTGGTTTTTGACCCTTGCCTGTCCTGACCCTGTACCCACCCGCCTGACCACTCTGCATGTCCTGACCCTGTACCCACCCGCCCTGACCCTGAGCCTGCCTACCGTCCTGTACCTTTGCCCTTGTTGCTGTAATAAACATAGTTACTTCGACATGGTCTGCATCTGGGTCTTACCTTGATACCTGATAACATGTCATTTAAAGCTGTATGTTCAGTAAGCACAACTTTTATTTTGAAACTATCAGACTCGTTGTTCTGTTCTTTTGCACCTGCTATGTTAGGTTAGGGTTGGATAAACAGACTGCTACGACCGGATTGGCTGATCATGATACGCAACATCAGGGACTAGCATTTAGCATTTAGTGTAGCACATCGGATACGTGAACCTCACTCCTCAGCCTGAAGTGTCCCCACTTGCGGCAGTGAATAGCTAGCTTTTCACGTGGCGCCGACTGGTAGGATGCTTCAGGAGGGTGGTCCTGTGTGCTAGCAAGGCAGAGGTCTGGAGTTTGCGCCAGGTATGGGCTGACTCAGGAGGAAGCCGTAGTTGCTAAGCAAGCAGCGATGTCCTTTACAGTGGTGCTGTGACCCGGATCTACAGTTGTGCTGGGGTCACTGTTGAGTAAGTTTGAGGGCTGAATGTAGCACGTTGGGGATGTGTCTAACCTACTCCACAGTGTGAAGTATCCCCACTTGTGCCAGTGAATAGCTATATTTTTGCATGGCGCTGACTGGTAAGACACGTAAGGAAGGCGGTTATGTGTGCTAGCTAGGTCCTGGGTTTAAGCCTAGGTGTGAGCAGAATCAGGAGGGTACTCGCTAAGCAAGCAGCGTGACGTCCTTTACACCAGCTTTCTTGCCATTAAATCTAGTTAAGGAGGAAATTGAAGCCTGAATGGAGAATGTTTTAAGTATGAACTGGTCGCTGGGGAACACAAGTTTATTACCGGCTGGGCACATTACGTCCAGACGATAGTGGAGATCCATAGCGCCCACTAGCGGCTGCCCAGGCTACCTCGGGGCCTGCTGTATAACATGGACTAATGGTTTAACAGATGTCTATGACTCACAGAGGTTAATAGTGTACAGGAGAGGCAGACAGAGTCACAGCCCCCTGAATCCCGCAAGATGATCTCTGACCTATGTCACTCAAACATCCAGGTAGGCAAAATAGATCATCATTAGTGCTTAATTCGAGGAGTAAGTCAAATGGATGAGGGTTCATCCTTTTCATGTGTTGATTTCTGAATCCAGGATACCACAGTATTGGCTAAGACTGTGAATCATTAAGACAATGACTGAAACCCATTCATACGAGTTGGATATTGGATAATGGATGAGCTATAAATATGGCATGGATTATTTGACCCATATGTACTGGGTGATTCATTAATCTAGGTACATTGACTGCATGGCGTCTGGGTGAAATACGACAACATAGCACAAAACGTGATGTTTATCGGGCTTCATTTTAGAATCCTATGTTCAGGTTACATTTAAACTCATTGGATCCATTTGTCTGAGAATAGATCATGAAAATGTTCAAACTCATTTGTGACGGGGATCAGTCAAATGCTGCTGATACGAGGTCTGCCATGACTCATACACAGTAACACATACAAAGTAGGAGGGGATGTGCAAGAGGAGAAGAGACTTGAAATACTCTCCAACAGGAATTATTATGTATATCTAAATTAAGATTAAGATTTTGTCCTCCAATTATCTTCTTCCTATTCCTCATCCTAATCTTTAACCTCAACAATGTATTTTGTCATGATTACCATCATCATGCCCATTACCGACAGTATTATCATCTTTGTGATCGTCACCATCATTTTCCTCCTTCAAAGTCTCTGTAGGACACACATTAAGTTTGAGCGTTGCAGTACATTATGATGTACACTACCGTTCAAAAGTTTGGGGTCACTTAGGAATGTCCTTGTTTTTGAAAGAAAAGCAATTTTCTGTTCATTAAAATAACATGAAATTGATCAGAAATACCGTGTAGACATTGTTAATGTTGTAAATGACTGTTATAGCTGGAAACAGCAGATTCTTTAATGGAATATCTACACAGGCGTACAGAGGCCCTTTATCAGCAACCATCAGCAACCATCACTCCTATGTTCCAATTTGTTTGTCTTAGCTAATCCAAGTTTATCATTTTAAATGAATATTAGAAAACCCTTTTACAATTATGTTAGCACAAATTAAAACTGTTGTCCTGATTATAGAAGCAATACAACTGGTCTTTAGACTAGTTGAGTATCTGGAGCATCAGCATTTGTGGGTTTGATTACAGGTTCAAAATGGCCATAAACAAAGGACTCGTCAGTCTATTCTTGTTCTGAGTAATGAAGGCTATTCCATACGAGAAATTGCCAAGAAACTGAAGAACTCGTACTACTCCCTTCATTTCTCAGAACAAGAATAGGCTGACGAGTTTCAGAAGAAAGTACTTTGTTTCTGGACATTTTGAGCCTGTAATCGAACCCACAAATGCTGATGCTCCAGATAATCAACTAGTCTAAAGAAGTTTTATTGCTTCCTTAAATCAGCACAACAGTTTTCAGCTGTGCTAACATAATTGCAAAAGGGTTTTCTAATGATCAATTAGCCTTTTAAAATGATACACTTGGATTAGCTAACACAACATGCCATTGGAACACAGGAGTGATGGTTCTGATAATGATCCTCTGTATGCCTATGAAGATATTCCATAAAAAATCAGCCGTTTCCAGCTACAATAGTAATTTACAACATCAACACTGTCTGCACTTTCTAATAAATTTTATGTTATTTTAAAGGGAGAAAAAAGTAATTTTCTTTAAAAAACAAGGACATTTCTCAGTGTGCCCAAACTTTTGAACGGTAGTGTATGTCGAGAGCACTTCTTCCCAGGAGAACATGTATAAACATCAAACAAGGGGCCTATGAGCGACGCTAAGGATACATAAATGTTTGTGCCCAATGTGTGATTTGTTTGAGAGATGAATTTATCTGGCTCTTGTTTGCTCTCTGTGCTTGTTTAATATAGGGACCTCTACTTTCTGCTTCATCATGTTTGTCATGGGAATGTTATAAACTGTGGGTAACCCTTCCATCCTTCGTTACCACCACAGCCCCTAGCACCTGCTGTGAAGGTCATATGACCTCATATTTCTGCTCACCAGTCGCTATTAAATGACCTTCGACCTTCGACAGCCATAAGATACAACAATAGTTTCATTTCGGGGTTGAGTTCATACATTTCTGAGAAAAAGTTAACATTTTTCTCCCATATTGTGTGTTAATGTTAGCCTAAGGACTCTGCACCCCGGAGCGTACCAGACAATATGTATATATGGGTATATCAACTTTCCCTTTTTTCATTTTAACCAGCCCGTGCTAGACTGTTAATAAACCTTTTATCATAGTTTATTATGTCTGGGTCTAACTCAAAACACGTTTCTTCATCAGCTGACACAGTTGAGTGGCATTCACGTTGGGACCTTGTTTTGCCTTTTGGAATTGCCGTCTCGGACTGCCTGGACTGTCTTTTCCGAATTCTGAGAATGACCAGTGATACACGATCCCATTCCAGGCGCTTCACGATCTTCCCAGCCAAAATTAAGCTCTTGTTTTATGGATAAATAAGGGCCAGGCTCGCTCTGCGGGATCACAGGAAACATGTTTTGAGTTAATTCTCCGCAGGAAAAAACGACAGATACTCGCGGGGAAATATGATAAGAGTAGTAATAACATTTATGAGGAAAAGCTAACCATATTGTGCATAGTCAAAACCCTGCTTAAATCAAGACAGATAAACGATGTGTATTTGAACTGAATTTAGAATGATTCTTTGTAGTACTAAAAACATGACAGTAATATCATATTATTACCTAAAGTATTATAACTAATGAATAGTTCTGGATCTACAGGGAAATGCATGTTCGTCATACATAGAGTAAACTCTGTCAGCGATTCAGATGGAGTTATGTTCTTTACTATTCCTATTTGAACAAGGCCCCCCAGGGTCCTATACCCCAGACCTGTGAGGGTTCCCTTGTCACGACCTTTTACCGTGACCCTCATCGCTTTCCACTTCCTATCAGATATTTTCCCACCACACATGACCAGCTCCCCCTGCCAGGACAGCCTCTGTGGCCATTTTGCACCCCACTTTTATCAAAATCTAATCTTAGTTCAAAGGTCAAAGACATTTTCATGATTTCCTCTTTCATGGTATTTTGAATATAAACACTTTCCCCGCTGTCCTCGTGACGGCAGAAGACGATATACAAATGATTAAATGGAAATGGCACACACATCTTGTGAAAATGGTCATTTGCAGATAAGGATCAAGTGTGAACATTGTTCAGATTATAGGTGAAGTGTGTGTTTACAGGCCATGTCGTGGTGTGCACAGTGACACCTTGTCAAGTAAAGCCTCAAGTTAAGTGTGACCATTTTACCCTAATTTCCTCATTGACCACCAAAGTCAAACATGCACTAGACATATTTCCTGGTCCCAGTATGCACTTCCCTTGTGAGTTTCGTATAGACATGCATCCTTGTGCAACTACATGTTAATAACTACGAGTGATGAATAGTTCCTGAAAGGAAGGCTGTGTAAGAACCCTCATATAACGAGGCATTGTGTGCTTTAAGTGTCTGACAAATCACATCTCTGACCGTCCACCAAAGAGAAGGAGACTCAGGAGATGTATGTACAAACAGGCTCACACGTACTGTAGGTCTTTTAAATGGTGCGCTTCTACTTGTATTCAATTGTTTCCGTATTCAAGCTACATGACAGCTATTGATTCACAACACGACTTGTTCTGCAATATGAATAGGCACAGGTTGGGCTTTATTAAAATGTGTTATTGGGTTTTGTAGGCCATTACAAGACCCACATTCACCTCAGCAGCATCAATCAAACCTAACATTGAGTTTAGGAGCCCACGTGCTGATGGAGTTTGTTTTTGTACGTGCATAAGGTCATTTGAAATGCTATAATCAAGCGACTATGACCGTATCTGGAATTGCTGTTATTGTTGTTGGCAGGCAGAGCTCTCCACTTTAGCAGACCTGAGCAGCCTATATTTAGAGGAACAGCGATGTGGTAATGGAGTGATAAATGGTGGTAGCGAGGACTAATTTCATGAGGCAGGAAATCACAGGAGAAAAGCTAAACCACGGAGACCATGTAATTATCCTTGGGGATAGATCTCTCAAGAACTACAGGACTGGAAATGGACGGCACATGAATCATGGAAAAGCAACATGTTGAATTATAAAGTCTATATTTCACATAGTTTCAACTCTAATGTGCTTATGCATGCTCTTGAATGCCTCCCTGGACAGATGTTGGGTTTAGAATATTTGCTCTGAAGTTTGTGATTTATCCTCATACAATGCTATGTAAGCTCTATTTTAGTTGTATTGGGGTCATGTAGCCATCTTTGGTCTGATGTCAGCTGCAGACAGAGATTATTATTTTATAGCAGTGGAGACTCCTCGAGGAGGAAGGGGAGTTCCATCCTCATAAGTGAATTTCATAAAAATAGTGAAACATTTGAAAAGTTATCCTTTTTAGATAAAACTATACAAAATATATTCACCTCACTAAATAATTGATTAAAGCAAACTGTTTTGCGATGAAGGTCTACAGTAGCCTCAACAGCACTCTGTAGGGTAGCACCATGGTGTAGCCGGAGAACAGCTAGCTTCTGTCCTGCTCTGGATACATTGACTTCAATACAAAACCATGGAGGCTCACGGTTCTCACCCCTTCCATAGACTTACACAGTAACTATGACTAACTTCCAGAGGACGTCCTCCAACCTATCAGAGCTCTTGTAGCATGAACTGACATGTTGTCCACCCTGACATGTCTGGCACCTCAAATCTTATTCTCGACCTGTGTGCACCTATGTTGTAAACTTTAATTTGTTGTCTAGGTTGTAGCAACCTCATGAAGGGCATAGGGGAAATTTGAGTATCGATGTTACATTGAACTGGGTGAATGGAATATGAATGATAGTCATCCAATATGCTGTAATAGAAATAAGGCCATGCTCATTAAAAAAAGTATTGTACTCACTCATCTTAAACGGCACCAACTGGCACTGTTTTATAGTATGACCTACAGTGGAGGACGTGATGTATCACTCAGCCAGGAGAGGGCGCCATTCTTTTTAATTTTGAATTATCCCAAATACCCCTGTTTCCCAACTGCACTACTTCCCCTTCTCAGACTGTAGGACAAGTGTTTCCCAACTCCAGTCCTCGAGTACCCCCAACAGCACACATTTTTGTTGCAGCCCCAGTCAAGCACACCTGATTCAAACCCCCAATGAGTTGAATAAGGTGAGTATGTCAGGGACTACAACAAACATGTGTGTTGATGGGGGTACTCAAGGACTGGAGTTGGGAAACACTGGCCTACAGTCTGAGAAGGGGAAGTAGTGCACGTTTCGTTAAGTGGTAATATAAAGCTTGTGCCCTGTAATTGTTATTTCCAAAGGCCATAAGGGGTATTTTCTCAGCATGTCTGTTGATCTCTGTGTGTGTGTGTGTGTGTGTGTGTGTGTGTGTGTGTGTGTGTGTGTGGGTGTGTGTGTGTGTGTGTGTGTGTGTGTGTGTGTGTGTGTGTGTGTGTGTGTGTGTGTGTGTGTGTGTGTGTGTGACCAGCCTAAGTAATGCGAGCTGTTAGGGTTAGCTTGGTGTTTAGCCTTTGTCGCTCTAGAGTAAATATGAAAATAAAGCTCCTCACAGGAAGGCCCTAATTAGTCTGTCACTCTCTGCTAACCGTTTTTTTTCCTGCTTAGTTTTTCCCCTGACAGGCACGGTCATGAGGGCAAGATTTAATCTGGCACAGGGTCGAATGAGCCCCGGGGTGTGGAAAAACCCATCATTTTTTAGGAACTTTTGTGTGTGTGTGTGTGTGTTTGATGGATAGAGCAGATAGAGTGAGGGATGTGTGTGTGTGTGTGTGGGGGGGGGGGGGGGGGGGGGGGGCGTTGGTGAAAGAAAACAACCCGATAAATTCAATAAAACACCTCAGAGGAACACATCTCCTTCCCAGAATAATTATGAGTTGGCCTAAATCTGCTGCAGAGTGCATTACCATTGTATATAATTGTCTCATTCTTTCTGGATAGTTTCTAGCCTGTTGTTTCACAGACTGAATCCAATTACAGGTGTCACCATCAGTCAGGGCCCCAGACAGGCCAGATGATGTAGGGATCTGGGGGATTGATTAGTTGTTTGCAGTGAGGTCACATTGATTAGGGCTGGGAATTGCCAAGGACCTCACGATACGATATTATTACGATACGTAGGTGGTAATAGCCTAGCGATTTGATGTTCCAAACATGTGTCTCACTATATGTCTGCTGCAGGGAGACGAGAGAGCATGAGAAAATTAGTTTTGAGCAGTCACAGAAATAGGAGTGCTGAAAACATGTTGGTTCACTATTTAGAAAGAAGATGTAAAACAAGCTATTGGATGAAAAATACCAGTTTGGGCGCATGCACAGCCGACTAGCGCTAGCTAACGCTACCTAGGAAATCAATACTTGGAGTCAAAGTACCGATATTATATCCTCAAAAATAGTATTGTGATATGTAACTATCGATTCCCCCCATCACTATTATCCATAAGACAGCCAGACCAACAGCATCCATCACTCACTCCGCAAATGAGTCCCCCCATCCCCATATCCTGGTGGAGGGTTGGGTGGAGGGTTGGGCCAGGACAGGAGTTTGCAGGGTGAGATACTATGACATTAGCAGCATGAGAAACATGAACATTGTGTAAGACACAGAGGTCCAATAATAATAAAAGATGAAACTACATTTTTGGTGATACATGCTGAGTCCCACTCCAGAGCCCTGTTGATCTCCCCTGGGGAAAGAGGTCAATGATGGGGGTAAGGCTGTAAGAGGTTGGGAACAATGGCTCCCTCTCAAGGTTACAGGGGGCATGGTCTGGGGCACCTTCTCACCCATCCCATGTCACCCCCAACCAGTCCCATACTGAGGTGGGATGGGTGAGAAGGTGTGGAACCAAAAATCTGCTACATTATTTTTGTAGGCCTGGCTCAAATTGTAATCAGTGATCTAACCATGCTGGATAAAAGACATGTATCCTTGTTGATCAAACACAATGTGCTATTTAGATTTGTTGTAATAATCAACGTTTTGATGTTGAATGTTTTCACATGAGACTTCATCCATTCCGCACCAATAAGATAGCTGCATGAGCATAAACTATACTGAACTGTTCATCCCATCATAACAGCAGATATTTTATTTAACCTTAATTTAACCAGGAAGGGCTCATCGAGATTTGTAATCTCTTTTTCAAGAGCGTCCTGGCCAAGACAGTCAGCACCAAGTCATTACACAATTACAGACAGACAACAGGATGTATACAGATCCATTTGGTGATGTGTCTTATTTATGATATTCAGTATGCATGCAGACATGTGTCTTATTTATGATATTCAGTATGCATGCAGAGATGTGTCTTATTTATGATATTCAGTATGCATGCAGAGATGTGTCTTATTTATGATATTCAGTATGCATGCAGACATGTGTCTTATTTATGATATTCAGTATGCATGCAGAGATGTGTCTTATTTATGATATTCAGTATGCATGCAGAGATGTGTCTTATTTATGATATTCAGTATGCATGCAGAGATGTGTCTTATTTATGATATTCAGTATGCATGCAGAGATGTGTCTTATTTATGATATTCAGTATGCATGCAGAGATGTGCTTGCGCCGGTCCTGGGGGGATCTGTAATCGTCTGGAATAACTTCCAATTAATGAACCAGATGGAATTTTCACAGTAACACCTGGGATGTCCTGGCACTCACAGCCCAAAAAATGTATTTCACTTACAGTAATATTTTAGTGATTTAGCCCCTACATCACAGTGTCTTGTTTTTGTAAGCCAGCTGTATGAAAGCTGATAGAAATACCCTTGCACCTATCTAATGCAGTATGTCTGACCTGGCTGGCCTCTGTGTTTTTTGGTCTGGCTGAGGGCGTTTTAGTCCCCTATAATCCTGCTGAAAGACATAACTTCCTGGGATGACTTCCAGAAAGCATAGGGGCAGAAAAATGGAAACCGCCAAATTCCATGGGTTGGGCGGTTATAACTTAATATGCAGCTGGAGCCCTGCAGTGACTGGACCAGTGCACAGGGTAAATCGTGTTAGCTGGGAAAACACAGCAACATGACGGGATTAGGCTGGAATGCAGGTGGAGTTAGGACCAAATTTGAGTTTTATGTCCTCTACTCATGTTCATTATTATGTCTCTTGTAAAATGAGAAATTACTCAACTTGTTGATTCCATTGGTATGTACCTATGAGAACGGGGAAAAAAAAGAATGAGACAAACCTCTGAAAAATAACAGTTAGTAACGAGAAAAAAATGGTCCATGCGACATGCATGTTACATTCAGGTCATTTGATACATTGAATGTATTTAAGAGCAAAGTTAAGGTATGTTTGTTCTAGAAAACAGGAGAGGCTTGACACAATGTGTACGTCCCAGGCTGTTAGATTGATTGGAGATAGGGGCAGCTACTTCAGGAAATGACCTCAGTATGGGTGGTAAGTAAAGAACATCATGGACCAGAGAATATGGTGGAGCAAACCACAGAATTGAGGTCAGCCACTTCACTGAAATCTAGGGAGCCCTGCTTGATGTTCACCCACCCATAGTGATTTAACATCCTCTTGCACAGCCCTGTGGGACAATTTAGGAGGATACTATGGGAGAGTCTGGGACAACAATGTAACATCTTTCCATGTGAAAGGTCCTCCCAAGAGGTTTCAGCAGGAAATTGAGAGGGAGCTGGGTTCTATGACAAGAACATCCTGGCTTCTTCTCCTCTCAGAAAATAAATAAACCTCTCCTTTGATATGAATCTCAGTCTGGGTCACCCAGCACTGTCAATTTAATTTGTCTGATACCAGCCCTTATAGAGATGGCCTTAAGTATGCCTGTAATGGAACAGGATGGGGGAACAGGATGACTAGCCTGACATTTCAGTAATTGGGTCGTGTAGTAATGTCTGACTGGATTCAGACCATTTTCACCACAGTAACAGGATAGAATATTGGAACAGATGACTTACCTAAAGGTGATAATGGTGTAATCAGAAGTCTTCTGAGAAATGATCTCCCCAAAAAAAGATAATAGCTCACTCCTAAGTGGATGATAGGCTGAATGAGTGCATTAACTTTTATCTCACACCCACAGGCTTTTGAATTGAATACACACGACTCTCGTGGGTTGAAGAAGGAGACCAAGGTGCAGCGTGTTAGGCATTCATGATATTTATTAAACTGAACACCGCAACAAAATAACAAAGTAAAAAAACGAAAGCGCACAGTTGTCAGGCAACTAAACAGCTAAACAGAAAATAACTCCTCACAAAACACAAGTGGGAAAAAGGCTGCCTAAGTATGATTCCCAATCAGAGACAACGATAGACAGCTGTCCCTGATTGAGGGCCATACCCAGCCAAAACATAGAAATAAAGAAACTAGAATGTCTACACTAGTCCCACCCTGGCCTAACCAGAGTCAGGCTGCAAAACCTGACTCTATAGGGGAGGGTCCAAGTGACGGCTACTTCAGTGAAGGCTCCGGTGCGGGACGCAGACCCCGCTCCACCTCTGGCTCCCCCCACTTTGGTGGCGCCTCTGGACTGGGGACCGTCGCTGGAGGCTCTGGACCGGAGGTCGTCGCTGGAGGCTCCAGACCGGAGACCGTCGCTGCAGGCTCCGGACCGCGAATCTATGCTGGAGGCGCCGTGCCATGGATCCTCACTGCAGACTCCGGTCCGAATGCCCAGCCTAGTCACACCCTGGCCTAACTAAAATAGAGTATAAAAGCCTCTCTGTGGCCAGGGCGTGACACTTAAATAGCATGATTAGTGTCTCCATGAGCTTTTCGATGATTTAAAAAAAATGTGGGGGCAGAAGGAGGACCATGCCCCAGTCAAGGGTGGCCATGGGAAATCAGTAAATTGTATCACAAATAGCATTGCAAATTGCCTTAAAGTATGATGCATTGTATTGACAAAGTGTTTCAACTGTTTATTTATATCTGTCCCAAATCTATAGAAAAAAATCTATGTGAAGATGAACACATGGAACATTTTGAAGTTAGATACATGTTAACCATGCTGGTTAAGTGTGCCTTGAATTCTAAATAAATCACTGACAGTGTCAACAGCAAAGCACCATCACACCTCTTCCTCCATGCTTCATGTTGGGAACCACACATGCGGATATCATCCGTTCACCTACTCTGCGTCTCACAAAGGACAGCGGTTGGAACCAAAAATCTCGAATTTGGACTCATCAGACCAAAGGAAAGACTTCCACCAGTCGAATGTCCATTGCTCATGTTTCTTGACCCAAGCAAGTATGTTCTTCTCATTGGTGTCCTTTAGTGGTGGTTTCTTTGCAGCAAATCGACCATGAAGGCCTGATTCACTCAGTCTCCTCTGTACAGTTGATGTCGAGATGTATCTGTTTCTTAAACTCTGTGAAGCATTTATTTGGGCTGCAATTTCTGAGGCTGGTAACTTGAATGAACTTATCCTCTGCAGCAGACTTGGGGTCTTGGGGCCTTCCTTTCCTGTGGTGGTCCTTTTGAGAGCCAGTTTCATCATAGCGCTTGATCGTTTTTGCGACTGCCCTGGAAGAAAAGTTCTTGAAATTTTCCGGATTGACTGACCTTCATCTCTTAAAGTAATGTTGGACTGTCGTTTCTCTTTGCTTATTTGAGCTGTTCTTGACATAATATGGACTCAGTCTTTTAAAAAATAGGGATATCCTCATATACCACCCCTCCCTTGTTACAACACAACTGATTGGCTGAAACGAGTTAAGAAGGAAATAAATTCCACAAATTAACTTTTAACAAGGCACACCTGTTAATTTAAATGCATTCCAGGCGACTACCTCATGAAGCTTGTTGAGAGAACGCCAAGAGTGTGCAAAGCTGTCATCAAGGCAAAGGGTGGCTACTTTGAAGAATCTCAAATATAAAAAATATTTGTTTAACACTTTTTTTGGTTACTACATGATTTCATGTGTCATTTCATAGTTTTGATGTCTTCACTATTATTCTACCATGTAGAAAATAGTCAAAATAGAAAAACACCCTTGAATGAGTACAGTAGGTGTGTGCAATCTTTTGACTGGTACTATATTTGGAGATGTTTAGTGCCTAAAATAAGGGGTTAAATACATGTAAAAATATATATATATATATATATATACGTTTCCTGGTCTTTCTTATATTGCTCAGGTATAGGTACCATCTTTTTCAATGTCTCATGTTATGTACTTACTACATCTGTGTGACTCTGAAGGAGACTCTGAGGAAGTCCCAGTCTGTCTTCCGGGTCCCCAAGTGGTCCTAAGTGTGCCAGAAAGTCTGACTCTATAGGCACCATGCAGTGATTCATGCTGGGAGCCTGAGGCATGGAGATATTGCTTAGATCATGGGAAACAATATTTTTGCTTCAAACAACTTACTGAGACTGATTGAGTGGGTTGATTTCAACTTTTTCATTTTGATGATGATAAGGGAAGTTGACATCTTCGAAGACATTTGCATAATTTTGTAATTAAAGATGCTCCGGAACTTTGGCAACTACAAAGTATTTTTAAACCTCTCGCTTTGGGCAGAATGTGTCAATGTGTAGTTCGTACATGCATCATCTATAAGCATAATTACAGTCTTAATTAGCCATGAAATCCCAGGCAAAAAAGTATACAAAAGTACCAGAGAATCTCTTTAAGATTTAAGATTCGTATTTGTCTAATGAAGCAAGGAGCTCTGAATTGGAAGTTGATACATGGTCCTTGAGAAAACAAACGGCCTTATTTGCAGAGCGCGGAAAAGGCACGCATGTGCTCCAGAGATTGCTCCGAAATTATTTAGCTAAATAATCAAATTGAAGCCCCACAATATAGTCCTCTCAGCATTTTGTGTCACAGCACATTTCTCCCATTGTCACTAATTTCTCATCAATTTATGGAAATGCGAGGCAAATCAGCAGGGAAGAATGACTCAGAGTTAGGCTATTTATGGAAATGCTTTTCAGAGAGACCAATTGTATTTTATATGGATGGCCATTTATTAGAGGGCTTTTGTTTGCAGTGCATTTTCCACGACACTGAATATTTACTGAATGATTCACTGCCAAGGTTGTATCATAAAATGCCTACTAAGGATAAAGGATGTCACGCTGCTTGTTTTTAGCAAGGATCACTTCCTCCTGATTCGGCTCACACCGAGGCTTAAACCCAGGACCTCTGCTTTTGCTAGCACACCTGACCCCTGTCCCGAAGTGTCTTACCAGTAGGCTCCACCGAAAAGTTAACAAGTGGCACAAGGGGCAACCCTTCAGCCTAGAGAGTAAGTTTCACACATCCCTCATGTGCTTTATAAGCACATTATTTCTTGAAGACTGGAGTGTTCATAAATTATTTGTGAACTCCAATTGCAAGCACAAGGCTTTATCAGAAATCAAAGCTTCATTGTGCTCTGAAGAGTTGAGGCACCATCATTCTCTTGAAACTTTTACTGGCATAGGCCTATTCATTTAGAAATGATTCATGCTTTAGTTCATATAATCCGTAAAATCCCATGGATTTTAGCAAAAAAATGTATTGAATCTAATCTATGAGTCATTCCTCTACACACCTCGTTGTGTTTTGTTCCTGCCTGCTCCTTTGGAGCCTGTGGAACCAATGATTCAAGCACCAGACCTCTGCTCTATGACACACTAATAAACGGGCAGGCTGAATAGAGAGTGGCTTTGGATTACAGTATAACCCTGCCTTACAAACTGTCCGGGTGAACAGTCAAAGTGACATGCTGCCTCCACTGCTGACTAATTGCCACATTCACAGATCTTTAAATTGAAGGGTTCAGCCACATCCTGTCAATAATGCAGTCAGTAACGCAGGTTTCCGTTCTGCAGCAGAGCACTTCAGTGGGTCTAAATGGCAAGGCAGAATGAACGTTTAGCACAATGGGATTCTTAAAGCCTCAGTTCCCCAGGTGGGTTATTTTGTGGTGATTAAGATGCTGATAGCTGGAGTTTAGACAGCGACACAGTGCTCAGTAGGTTCAGTGATACGTCTACATTTCTATAAACAATGTTGACACCTGCAGTCAGCAGCTGGCTATTTAGAAACATGATTTACCATCCCTCTAAAAACTCAAAGGGCTGTGGAAGCAGGGAGAGAATGGAGCCGGTGCATTTCTGTGCCGAGGTGAGAGCAGTTCTCATGAGATGGCATAATGAGCTGCGGCTGCCTGCGACCGTAGCGGCGATATCCGCCCATTAAACAGAAACCCCAGGTTTGTGTCGTTAAAAAGCAGCTGTTTTTGCACGGGTCAGGACTGACAGAGCGCTGGCTGGCTTCTGATAGTGGCTATAAGCTAATTGTGAAAAGGCTCATTATATCTGATAAAGAAGCACATAAATCACATAGCGGGGCTGACCTGAGGCCGGCCTCAGAGGCTTGGCAGGGGGAACGGGGGGGAACTCTCACCGAGGCTGACTCGGAATGCCTCACATCTCATTACGTCGTCTTCTTCACAGAGTTCCAAAAGCATCTTTGATTCTGTTAGGGATTCCATCTTTACATACCAGCTCTGTTCTGTCTGGATAAAAGGAAGCTGGGAATGTGATGATGGTGAATCTTACGAATCTCCTGATAGTGGTGGGTGGATATGTTCCTCATTGACATGTAAGCCTAAAATATAGGCCTGTGTAGGAGTTGGAAAACCATCAGCGCAAACATACCGGCCAAATGTTCCTGTCAGATAAATGGCAGTTATAGACAATAAACTAGGCTTTCCTTGATCATAAAAACTAAGGATGCTGGTTGGTGTTCCCTCCTAGTTTAACCTCTGTTTGTAACTTTCCACTGACGTGTTCAATCTCAATGACATAGAGCATGTACTGTAGACCATTGAGTACTCTCATATATGAAAAAAACAGTGGGTTGAGAATAGAGAACACAATGATGAATGGAGTTTAATTACTAGATATGAAACATTGGCTTTATTTGCTTTTTTTAAAAATATTTTATTTGCACATGAGCCGTTGCCCATCTGAGGCCTGCGCTTCTTTGGCAGTGGCAGAACTGGGATAAACCCAGGAAAGATATTTAAAGGTTCATTTAGAACACATGTTGGGAGAGGAAGCCGAACTCGTTTAAAATACAACATCAGACTTGGCTCATTGAGTTATATATTTGATTATTTACTAAGGGTCTATTTCCTAAACAGATACAAATAGATCCGGTTGACTTATTGGTTTTTATTTACGATTGTGTTACGCCTTCTGTAAATGGTGCGGTGGAGGAGTCAAACGCAGAGAGCAGGTAATGTTGTACGTGAATCTATTTATTACAACGACAGCGGAGACATGGACATGCCAACACTAGGGCGCATGAAACAACCCATCCAAAATACACAGGACTAAAACTGTCTGGAAAAGAATGAGATAACACTTATACACCAACACCAAAATAACAGAGAACAAGCCCGCACAATACCCAGCGGGCCTAGTGCCCTTAAATAGCCTACAAACAACACAAACTCTAACTCTCAACACTAACACTAACTCACTGCGGTGGCGGTCAGCGTTTCTTTTCTGCCGTTCACTGGCCTGCCTGAGAGAATCCTGGACTGCCCGCCAGGTCTCTCTAGAGCGCTGTACCCACTCCTCCAACTCAGGAGCTTCGGTCTGACTCTGCTGCCACAGAGCCAGGACCGGCTGGTAGCCCAGTACGCATTCGAATGGTGACATGTTCGTGGATGAATGACGAAGTGAGTTCTGGGCCAACTCTGCCCACGGGACGTACCTCGCCCATTCTCCTGGCCGGTCCTGGCAATACGACCTCAGAAACCTACCCACTTCCTGGTTTACTCTCTCCACCTGCCCATTACTTTCGGGGTGATAACCAGAGGTAAGGCTGACCGAGACCCCCAGATGCTCCATAAACGCCTTCCAAACCCGGGACGTGAACTGGGGACCTCGATCAGATACGATGTCCTCTGGAACCCCGTAGTGCCGGAAGACGTGGGTAAATAGAGCCTCTGCAGTCTGTAGGGTCGAAGAGAGACCAGGCAATGGGAGGAGATGGCAGGACTTATTGAACCGATCCACAACGACCAGAACGGTAGTGTTCCCCTGAGATGGGGGAAGATCAGTAAGGAAATCTACCGAGAGATGGGACCATGGCCGTTGTGGAACCGGGAGGGGTTGTAACTTCCCTCTAGGCAGATGCCTAGGAGCCTTACTCTGAGCGCATCCCGAACAGGAAGAGACATGGAGCTTCACATCCTTAGCTAAGGTGGGCCACCAGTATTTCCCCCTAAGACCCCGCACTGTCCTATCAATCCCCGGATGACCCGAAGACGGTAGTGTGTGAGCCCACCGAATCAATTTATCACGGACACCAAGCGGAACGTACCTACGACCGGTCGGACACTGTGTAGGCGCAGGTTCAACCCTCAACGCCCGCTCGATGTCCGCGTCCACCTCCCATACCAACGGGGCCACCAGCCGAGAGGCTGGAAGGATGGGAGTGGGATCGATGGACCGGTCCTCGGTGTCATAGAGACGGGACAGCGCGTCGGCCTTAGTGTTAAGGGAACCTGGTCTGTAAGAGATAGTAAATCTAAAGCGTGTAAAGAACATGGCCCACCTAGCCTGATGCGGATTCAGTCTCCTCGCCGCCCGGATATACTCCAGATTGCGGTGGTCAGTCCAGATGAGGAAAGGGTGTTTAGCCCCCTCTAAATCAAATCAAATGTATTTATATAGCCCTTTGTACATCAGCTGATATCTCAAAGTGCTGTACAGAAACCCAGTCTAAAACCCCAAACAGCAAGCAATGCAGGTGTAGAAGCACGGTGGCTAGGAAAAACTCCCTAGAAAGGCCAAAACCTAGGAAGAAACCTAGAGAGGAACCAGACTATGTGGGGTGGCCAGTCCTCTTCTGGCTGTGCCGGGTGGAGATTATAACAGAACATGGCCAAGATGTTCAAATGTTCATAAATGACCAGCATGGTCGAATAATAATAAGGCAGAACAGTTGAAATTGGAGCAGCAGCACGGCCAGGTGGACTGGGGACAGCAAGGAGTCATCATGTCAGGTAGTCCTGGGGCATGGTCCTAGAGCTCAGGTCCTCCGAGAGAGAGAAAGAAAGAGAGAAGGAGAGAATTAGAGAACGCACACTTAGATTCACACAGGACACCGAATAGGACAGGAGAAGTACTCCAGATATAACAAACTGACCCTAGCCCCCCGACACATAAACTACTGCAGCATAAATACTGGAGGCTGAGACAGGAGGGGTCAGGAGACACTGTGGCCCCATCCGAGGACACCCCCGGACAGGGCCAAACAGGAAGGATATAACCCCACCCACTTTGCCAAAGCACAGCCCCCACACCACTAGAGGGATATCTTCAACCACTCCAGCCAGTGTCTCCACACCTTCAGGGCCTTTACCATAGCTAGTATCTCCCGGTCCCCCACATCATAGTTCCGCTCTGCCGGGCACAGCTTCTTAGAAAAGAAAGCGCAGGGACGGAGCTTCGGTGGCGTGCCCGAGCGCTGAGACAGCACGGCTCCAACCCCAGCCTCGGACGCATCCACCTCCACTATGAATGCTAACGAAGGGTCCGGATGCGCCAACACGGGAGCTTCAGTGAACAGCGCCTTCAACTGGTTGAAGGCTCCATCAGCCTCTGCCGACCACCGCAGACGCACCGGCCCCCCCTTCAGCAGTGAGGTAATGGGCGCCGCTACTTGGTCAAAACCCCGGATAAACCTCCGGTAGTAATTGGCAAACCCTAAAAACCGCTGCACCTCCTTTACCGTGGTCGGAGTCGGCCAATTACGCACGGCGTTAACGCGGTCACACTCCATCACCACCCCCAAGCTGGAAATGCGATAACCCAGGAAGGAAACGGCTTGTTTGGAGAACACACATTTCTCAGCCTTGACGTATAGGTCACGCTCCAGCAGTCGCCCAAGGACCTTGCGCACCTGGGAGACATGCGCGGCGCGTGTGGCAGAATAAATCAAGATGTCATCAATATAGACTACCACACCCTGCCCGTGCAAGTCCCTGAGAATCTCATCTACGAATGATTGGAAGACGGCTGGAGCATTCTTCAACCCATACGGCATGACGAGGTACTCATTGTGGCCTGATGTGGTACTAAACGCTGTTTTCCACTCGTCTCCTCCCCGAATATGCACCAGATTATACACGCTCCTGAGGTCCAGTTTTGTGAAGAAACGCGCTCCGTGGAATGATTCCACCGCCGTAGCGATGAGAAGTAGCAGATAACTAAATCCCAATAGCCAAATCGGCATATTCTGGGGGAATGCGCACGGTGGAAACCTGGTCTGGACTCTCCACCGTCGTGGCACCGATGGAAACTCCTATACACCTACCCGAACACTCGTCTGACCACCCCTGAAGAGCCCCCTGTTTCCAGGAAATGAGGGGATTGTGAATAGCCAGCCAGGGAACCCCCAACACCACTGGAAACCCAGGTGAATCAATAAGGTAGAAACTGATCTGCTCCCTATGATCCCCCTGCGTTACCATGTCCAGCGGAATCGTGGCCTCCCTGACCAGCCCTGACCCTAACGGTCGGCTATCTAAGGAGTGCACGGGGACAGGTGGGTTTATCTGCACTAACGGAATACCCAACTTACGGGCGAGTCCGCGATCCATAAAACCCAGCTGCTTCTGAATCGACTAGCGCCTTATGCTGAAGAGAGGGAAAAAACACAGGGAAAAAAATAAACAAAAACATGTGACCAACAGGGAGCTCTGGGTGAGTTTGGTGCCTACTCACCTGGGTTGGCCGAGAAGTGTTCCGCCTGCCAGCTCGACTCCCAGAGTGACTCCTCCAGCACCGGTCCGAAGTGTGTCCTCTCCGGCCACAATAGGCGCAGGAGAAGCCTCCTCCTCCGGTCTCCTTAGATGCAGCTCCTCCCAACTCCATCGGAGTTGGAGCGGGAGGGCTGGAAGGTGGAATTGACAGGACCCCTTCTGAACGCCCGCGGGCAGCTAGCAGGTTGTCCAGACGAATCGACATGTCTATCAGTTCATCCAGGGAGAGTGTTGTGTCCCGACAAGCCAGCTCCCGGCGGACGTCCTCCCGGAGACTGCAACGGTAATGGTCCATCAGGGCCCTGTCATTCCACCCAGCACCAGCAGCCAGGGTCCTGTCATTCCACCCAGCACCAGCAGCCAGGGTCCTGTCATTCCACCCAGCACCAGCAGCCAGGGTCCTGAACTCCAACGCGAAGTACTGCCCACTCCTCGTCTCCTGTCTGAGGTGGAACAGTCGCTCACCTGCCGTTTTGCCCTCTGGTGGGTGGTCGAACACAGCTCGAAAACGGCGGGTGAACTCCGGGTAGTGGTCCCGAGCCGAGTCTGGGCTGTTCCAGACAGCGTTGGCCCAGTCCAGGTCCCTACCCGTCAAACAGGAGACGAGGAGGCTCACACTCTCCTCACCCGAGGGAGTCGGACGCACAGTAGCCAGGTAGAGCTCGAGCTGGAGCAAAAATCCCTGGCACCCAGCCGCCGCTCCATCGTACTCCCTCGGGGGGGAGAGACGCAATGTGCTGGATCCAGAGGACGACATAGGTGGAGTAGGTAGCGTCGTCTGTGGGGGAGCTAGGGAAGACGTCGGTAGACCACTCCTCTCCCATCGCTCCATCCTCTCCATCATCTGGTCCATCGCTGAACCGATCCGATGGAGGACAGCTGTATGATGATGTACACGCTCTTCCATAGTTGGGAGAGGGGTGGTCGCTGCTCCTGCTGACTCCATAGGTGGTGCGGGCTTCTGTTACGCCTTCTATAAATGGTGCGGTGGAGGAGTCAAACGCAGAGAGCAGGTAATGTCGTACGTGAATCTATTTATTCCAACGACAGCAGAGACATGGACATGCCAACACTAGGGCGCATGAAACAACCCATCCAAAATACACAGGACTAAAACTGTCCGGAAAATAATGAGATAACACTTATACACCAACACCAAAATAACAGAGAACAAGCCCGCACAATACCCAGCGGGCCTAGTGCCCTTAAATAGCCTACAAACAACACTAACTCAAAACAGGTGTACCCAATTAAACCCAATAAACAGAAACAAAAGGAAAGGGAATCGATGGCAGCTAATAGGCCGGCGCCGAGCGCCGCCCGAACAGGAAGAGGCACCATCTTCGGCGGGATTCGTGACAGATTGAAATGTATTTTCTTACAGTGCTGTGAATTCTGAAAGGGCATCAAAAATAGACTGTTTCCCCACTTGTACTGTAATATAACAGAAAACTAGATGTAAACAAGCCTCTGTCTTAGTCATCATTCCTGTGGAAAACCTAAGGGATAGATTGAAATTGACATAATGGATACCTGGAGGAAAATGGGGGAGGGTCATGTTTTTTTAAGAGGGAAGGTTTCGTGTTTTTTTAATCTAGACCAGGGGAAGGTCATGTAATTGATGACATTTCTATGTTTCTCAGTGTTTTAGAATGAGTTGCTTATTAGGCTATATATCATGTGTGCCCAATGCCGCCCCTCATCTCTGATTCTCTGCTGGGGCTGACAATATAATTTGTGCCTATAGGCTATTTAGTGTGGTCTCAATCAAATGATCCATAGCCTATAAGCTATAGGCTATGAAGTGCATGCTTGGAGAAGCACAGAGAAAAGTTATATTTCTAAGATAGCTGCTGGGAAAGTGTAAATAAAACTAGGCTGCAATACACACTGCAATGGATATTCCAACCCTGAGCCCCGGCCTGCTCTGCACTTGCTGATCAAAACTATTTTGTGCGCTGCCTAACCAATGGCTGTGCTGTGTAGGCATATGATGGCAGTTCAGTTAGAGAGTCTAAGGCTTCTTCTTCTTATTTTTTGATTAGGCCTATTCCAAAAAAATATTGCATGTGGACTAGCCTATAGCCTATGTTCTGTTCAGTTTGAGAAGGAGAGTGCGAAGATGAGGAGGACCAGAGGTCAACTTTGATATCTTGCTACTACTATAAATTATTTAATTTAAAACAAAATGTCTCTTACCCATGATGTAAGCCTACGTATCAGAGTTATTGACCTAACAAACAATAAGCCAGATTTGAGTAATTGACATTGTGCTGATGAAACTTGAAGCAGCAGCTGAGGCACAATCAATCAGAAATGGACAGCTCATGGTGCTGAAAGTCTAGGCATATTCCAGTAGGTATAATTAATTTAAACCGTCTTCATTTTAATTAGGATTTACTAACAACAGAGGGCTTTGTGTTGGAGCCTATTTCTTCCTATTTAAGAAATAATAGGTAGACCTACCTGTTTAACAGAAAAAATTTGACTATAAGCTGTTATAGCCAAAGATTTGTTGGTCAATTCCTCCACCCACCATGCACTCTTTAAATAGCCTACCCGAGTGAACGTGAAGGGTTGTTAAATTACAATTAAAAGATTAGAATTGAGGGGGTATGAGAGAGAATGCCATAGGCCTAGTTTTTATTAAAGAAAATGGCAAAAGGCACAGGCCTACCTCTTGTTAGCTTAAGATTTTGAAGAAAATAAAAACAGAGCTGATTATATAGTGATTTATAACAGCGTTTTGGTCTGTTATGCATTATACTAGAAACAAGCTAAAATACCCGGGAAAGACGTGACTCCGATACAATTGGGGATATATTTTTTTATTTTCTTTGACATTCAGAATCTGAGCTACAACCTTCTATAGGAGACAAACAATTGACTTTGCTTGGAAAGTAATCTAATTCTGTCACTATCCATTGATTAAGCTATTCACTTTCTGTACAACAGATGTTTAAACCCAGGCATCTTTTAGGGAAAGAGGGGAGCCTTTATCTAGCCTACTATCTATCCAAAATAGTTATTTTAGTTTATTAGGTGCACCATGAAAATGGTTCGCTCCCACAAACAGGGAGTCACTTGGCTTGCTATATAAAGCAGGCATTGTGTAACATAGACGCAGAGTTAGGAGAAGTTTAACTTCTTCGATATAGGGGGCGCTCTTTTAATTTTTGGATAAAAAAACGTTCCCGTTTTAAACAAGATATTTTGTCACGAAAAGATGCTCGACTATGCATATAATTGACAGCTTTGGAAAGAAAACACTCTGATGTTTCCAAAACTGCAAATATATTATCTGTGAGTGCCACAGAACTGATGCTACAGGCGAAACCAAGATGAAATTTTAAACAGGAAATGGCCCAGATTTTGAAGGCGCTGTGTTCCAATGTCTCCTTATATGGCTGTGAATGCGCAAGGAATGAGCCTACACTTTCTGTCGTTTCCCCAAGGTGTCTGCAGCATTGTGACGTATTTGTAGGCATACAGTGCCTTGCGAAAGTATTCGGCCCCCTTGAACTTTGCGACCTTTTGCCACATTTCAGGCTTCAAACATAAAGATATAAAACTGTATTTTTTTGTGAAGAATCAACAACAAGTGGGACACAATCATGAAGTGGAACGACATTTATTGGATATTTCAAACTTTTTTAACAAATCAAAAACTGAAAAATTGGGCGTGCAAAATTATTCAGCCCCTTTACTTTCAGTGCAGCAAACTCTCTCCAGAAGTTCAGTGAGGATCTCTGAATTATCCAATGTTGACCTAAATGACTAATGATGATGAATACAATCCACCTGTGTGTAATCAAGTCTCCGTATAAATGCACCTGCACTGTGATAGTCTCAGAGGTCCGTTAAAAGTGCAGAGAGCATCATGAAGAACAAGGAACACACCAGGCAGGTCCGAGATACTGTTGTGAAGAAGTTTAAAGCCGGATTTGGATACAAAAAGATTTCCCAAGCTTTAAACATCCCAATGAAATGGAAGGAGTATCAGACCACTGCAAATCTACCAAGACCTGGCCGTCCCTCTAAACTTTCAGCTCATACAAGGAGAAGACTGATCAGAGATGCAGCCAAGAGGCCCATGATCACTCTGGATGAACTGCAGAGATCTACAGCTGAGGTGGGAGACTCTGTCCATAGGACAACAATCAGTCGTATATTGCACAAATCTGGCCTTTATGGAAGAATGGCAAGAAGAAAGCCATTTCTTAAAGATATCCATAAAAAGTGTCGTTTAAAGTTTGCCACAAGCCACCTGGGAGACACACCAAACATGTGGAAGAAGGTGCTCTGGTCAGATGAAACCAAAATTGAACTTTTTGGCAACAATGCAAAACGTTATGTTTGGCGTAAAAGCAACACAGCTGAACACACCATCCCCACTGTCAAACATGGTGGTGGCAGCATCATGGTTTGGGCCTGCTTTTCTTCAGCAGGGACAGGGAAGATGGTTAAAATTGATGGGAAGATGGATGGAGCCAAATACAGGACCATTCTGGAAGAAAACCTGATGGAGTCTGCAAAAGACCTGAGACTGGGACGGAGATTTGTCTTCCAACAAGACAATGATCCAAAACATAAAGCAAAATCTACAATGGAATGGTTCAAAAATAAACATATCCAGGTGTTAGAATGGCCAAGTCAAAGTCCAGACCTGAATCCAATCGAGAATCTGTGGAAAGAACTGAAAACTGCTGTTCACAAATGCTCTCCATCCAACCTCACTGAGCTCGAGCTGTTTTGCAAGGAGGAATGGGAAAACATTTCAGTCTCTCGATGTGCAAAACTGATAGAGACATACCCCAAGCGACTTACAGCTGTAATCGCAGCAAAAGGTGGCGCTACAAAGTATTAACTTAAGGGGGCTGAATAATTTTGCACGCCCAAATTTTCAGTTTTTGATTTGTTAAAAAAGTTTGAAATATCCAATAAATGTCGTTCCACTTCATGATTGTGTCCCACTTGTTGTTGATTCTTCACAAAAAAATACAGTTTTATATCTTTATGTTTGAAGCCTGAAATGTGGCAAAAGGTCGCAAAGTTCAAGGGGGCCGAATACTTTCGCAAGGCACTGTACCTAACACAATATCTGCCAATTAATTTTCAGCAATATTGCCCGTCTGTCTGTGTGGTGCACACTTTGTCTATCACACATGTTTAGCCAGTTAATGTGATAACAATCTTGTGGGTTGACAGAAATAATTTCCCCAAAACCTTCTCAATTAAATGTTAACTGCAAAGTAGGCTTACCTGGCAGAAGTACATGAGTAAGTATATTGTTTGTATCTATTATTTGTCATTTGCAAACTGTGCCATGAAAGGAGCAGCAGCAGTACAGAACCATCCTAAACTGGCACATTAGAAGGCACATTCCTCACTGGCTAGATGCGCAATTAATGGGGAATTACACTCAAATCAAAATTTGTAAGTTTTCTTCCTGACCTAAAAAGTTGTCTTCTGATGTGGTTTAAGTATTGACATGGGCTCAGAACATCCAATTTTGTTGTTTCACTATGAACAATTGTAATTTTGAGAGAGAAAAAACAATAAAATGTATTGGGAAAATATAAAACAAAATTTTGGGGAACAAATCACAGATTTTTTATGGCCCCCCTCAGCTGTTTATTAACCATTAGTTTACCAGGTATAGTTTACCAGGTATAGTTTACCAGGTATAGTTTACCAGGTATAGTTTACCAGGTATAGTTTACCAGATATATTGCCAGAAAAAAATTGTGCACTGCTTTCTCTTGTACACTAAGGACCCGGGGAAGAGTTGCAGATGAGATGAGAAGAATGTGTAGCTAGCGAAAAGTTTCATTTGTTTAAAGTAAATGTCCTGCAAAGGTTGGAGACCCCTGGTCTAGGGTTTACTTGTTGATGAGAGGTCGAATGCGGATGGCAAGAACCAGGGCGGGCCACAAACAGACAAATAACGGCGCAGTACAACAGTGGTGAGCAGAACTGCATCTCGGAACGCACAACTCGTCGGTTCTGGTCACGGATGGGCTATTGCAGCAGACGACCACTCCTATCAGCTAAAAACAAGAAGAAACAATTGAGGATTAGAAAACCATTGCCTTGTCCGACAAATCCCGGTTCCTGTAGCGTCCTGCTGATGACAGAGTCAGGATAAGCAACACGAGCAGAAAGCATGATCACCCATGGAGCAAATCTTGGTCCTGGGGATGTGGAGGAACAGGCTATCGCTTGATAAGAGGTTGCAGGTTGGGATATGAGATATGAGCTGGTCTTTGAGGTATGGAGGGGCATTGCCATGGATGCACTGGAATGTCAGCAGGAGGGTTTTGAATTCGATTCGGGAAGCCAGTGGAGAGATGATGAAAGTGTTTACTCACTTTCATCAGGATCCTGGCAGCGCTGATCTGAATGTACTGGAGCTTCTGGAGACTCCTGCCAGGGATCAGGAGACAAAATAAATGGACGAGTTTCTCTGCATCAGACTGGGACAAGGGGACATTTCCAACAATACCGCAGAACTCTGATATGCCTTGTTATTCTTACACATGCCTAATTCCTCTCTGACACATTTGAAGCAAAGAAATATTCACTTTTACTCGCCTGAGTAAAGCTTAGATTGTTGAGGCGGTTTTGACAGCGTATAGAGAAAGCGATGGCAGACAGAAAGCGTATGCTGTGTGTACATGGCTTAAACCCAGCTGAGGGATCTTGTAGAACTAGACTTGGCCTATATTCCAGGCAAAACTACCATTGTGTGTCTACTCAGTGTGAACACCTTGGTTTCTTCATTTTTTCCTTTCCTCCTCTCCTCCTTTTTAGAAACTGTTTTTATAAACGGCAACGTTAGTGGTCTGTGTGAAGAACCGTTACTATCTCTTGTTGGACCCCCAGGAAGACTAGCTGTCATCATGGCGTCAGCTAATGGGGATCCAAATTAAATTAAATAATCCCACTTTGGCACAGTAGTTCCCTCAGTAGCAACTCTCCCTTATTTTCACATCTAGTTGGCTGTGTCCATCACTGCTCCTGGCAAGCACTGGGAGTTGTGCCAGTGAGTGGCAGTGTGTGAGTAATGGTAAGTCATCCATCAAACCCTATAGCATCTGTCTGCTAGCCACGAAACCCTACTGATCCCCAGTCTGAACCCCAGCTCATATGAAAACTCCTCTGCCACTTCTAGTGTCACCAAACTGTAAAGCCAAGCTAATTACCCGAACAATAAAATAATTTACCCTAATTAACAAAGAACATGCCTATAAAAGGAAGGAATGTCAAACACCGGGAGGTCACTCGAATCCTTGCACATAGAGGAAGGAATGTCAAACACCAGGAGGTCACTCGAATCCTTGCACATAGAGGAAGGAATGTCAAACACCAGGAGGTCACTCGAATCCTTGCACATAGAGGAAGGAATGTCAAACACCGGGAGGTCACTCGAATCCTTGCACATAGAGGAAGGAATGTCAAACACCGGGAGGTCACTCGAATCCTTGCACATAGAGGAAGGAATGTCAAACACCGGGAGGTCACTCGAATCCTTGCACATAGAGGAAGGAATGTCAAACACCGGGAGGTCACTCGAATCCTTGCACATAGAGGAAGGAATGTCAAACACCGGGAGGTCACTCGAATCCTTGCACATAGAGGAAGGAATGTCAAACACCGGGAGGTCACTCGAATCCTTGCACATAGAGGAAGGAATGTCAAACACCGGGAGGTCGCTCGAATCCTTGCACATAGAGGAAGGAATGTCAAACACCGGGAGGTCACTCGAATCCTTGCACATAGAGGAAGGAATGCAAAGTGTGTGTGTGTATCTGTGTGTGTATCTGTGTGTGTATCTGTGTGTGCGCGCGTGCGACCCCGGCATATTATCATTGCGAGTGATATAGACATAATATTTACCCCGTAACAAGACATTATAATCTGTCGTCTAATTACACTTACGGTCTAGTCTTCCTGTGTGGCTCAGTTGGTAGAGCATGGCGCTTGCAATGTCAGAGTTGTGTGTTTGATTCCCACGCGGGAGCAATATAAAAAGGTACCCGAAATGTAGTGCTTGTAAGCTGCTCTAGATAAGAGCCTTCTATTTGTCTCTTTTCTCACACAGACACAAACACTGCAGACAGGCTCCCGTACTCAAACTCTGTCTGACGCATGCCACTGACTGTCCCATTTACCTTTGTACTAATTCTGTACAACTCGTACCTTATACGAAGAGCAGAGACTGTGGCTGTTACTTCAGTGAACGAGTGTGTCGTCGAGCTGTCCTGTCCTCTCTGAGAGCTGGCTCCTGGGACGTGTGTGTGACTGTGTAGTGGATCAGGTGGCTCCTCGGAGCCCGAGGCTGCTGGGAACACCTGCTGCTGTAGCCAGGAGGACTCTACTATCCCACATGCCCCGGCTTGTGTAAAGCATATTGTTTGTTGTTCTTGTTATGTTATTATCTCACAATTCAACGCAAAAGTAGAATCAGTCCGGAACAGCAACTCCTCAGGACCTATCGCATTGTAGGATGACTTTGACAATGTAATACATGTGATGTTATTACAGATATCTCTCCTGTTCAAGTGAGAACTTCCTGTAATAAAAAACTTTTGCACACCTGAAGTAATGCCTTGTCACAGGTATGCACCATACTAGTATCCATTTTACACACAGACTGAAATCCCACTAATTTACCATGGCTGCCTCATTTGGCCTACTCTGTTGTATCTGAAAGGTGTAAGTGGTAAAAAACAACAACATGGGAATCCCCACCTAAAGGCCTAGTCATGATTCCTGCATTTGTACAGACCCTGTAACCAAAATACAGGTATCAGGTCTGTGTGAATTGTTTTCTGCTTGTTTGCAGGTAAATTCATTAACACTATTATTGTTCAACACCTCCCTAATTTGAAATGCAAACAGCCCCCGTGGTTTAACAAGACCCCCCTGCCACCACCCCTCCCAATTCGCCAGTCACCCACTGATATGTATAAAAGGGGTATAATGTACCTGCAAGAAAGTGGTAAATAAGGGGCTGTTTGAAAGGGGCTCATACAAAGATTGCCTTGTATTTTTTTACAGGTAATATACCACATATTCTGTCTGAAATGGGTATAGGAGAATCATCCATTTTTCTTCAAAGTGAGAAACTGGCAGCAATGCTCATTGATCAGACATAGTCTTCGCTTGGTCAATCATTTTTCTTGTCCAGACCTACATGTTGTCCGTCTGGATTATAGATTTAGAACTTGTCAATCTGAGAGCCAGATTCTCCGTTTCCTCTGGCTCCATCTCTCTCTCCTCAGAAACCCCTTTCAGCTCGAGGCCATCTCTGCCATAGAGAGACGAGAGAGAGGGACGAATACGCTCAACTCCACTCCATCTTATTTATAGTTTTGAGTAGAGTTACAGATGGCCTATATAAAACTGAATAGGGCTTCATTTCAGTAATAGGGCCTAAAATTGGCCACTGAGCCATTGTGAGGTCTATTATCTGACGTCCAGTAAGTTGTCCCTAGCCAAGTTCCGTACAGTGCGGCGGTATGATTTCTCATGATGATTTTAAAAGAGGCTTTCTCATCATGAGGATTTCCTATCACTCGGCAAAGTCTTTGGACAAGATGATACCGTCTTTTGGGTGCTAATACCCCATCTCATTCCTGGACCATTCTTTTTCCTGTGTCAGTCAGCGAGAAACCCATCTGCTCAAACCATCAGCTAAACGACGAGGACAGAAAGTTTGAATTAAAGCAGATATTAAAAGCTTTCCCGGTGAGATCAAATGAAGTCGCTGCGTGAGGTGTGACAGTGATGCGAAGGAGAAAAACAGGATCAGGAATTAGAACACGTCAAATGTAAATCATACCACTCCGCTAATTATGTTTCACAAACAAAGTTTGAATTTGATCATCAAATCCCATTTTGCCCTCAGGGCACACTGTGTGTGGATCCCTCAGGCGACGTACTTCAGTCAGAACATCCAGCTCCTAACCAATGAGAACATGCTCCTATGTGCATGCTTGTTGCCTACTTTCCACAATTCTCTCCTTCATCTATGCAGGATGCAGATCTCTAGTCTTAAGCAGCTGACCTTACATTGCTGGGTGTGTAGCCCCAACAAGGCTATAATATCATGATGTCCCACAGTTATCTGCCAGACTAAACACACAGTACGCTTCCTGTTGTTGACATTTCTCAAGGTGGCAGGTTTTCCTTGCGACTGAGTTAATGAACGTGATGCGCTCATACCTCCCGCTAATGCATCTGCTGGGTGAGACTCACCACAGATGGAGAAACAGACAGAAAACAGCTTCTAGGCTTACATTTCAAAGGAAGATGATCCAGCTATACCTCCTCTCATCTATTTAACCCCCCGCCTATATTTCTCTCTCCCTGTCTGTCTGCGAGGTGGTTCATATTTAATGACACATTCATAGTAATCCAATCTAACACAGATCATGTAAAATGAGGCATGTACCACACACTCCCAGGGGTGGAAACATATCCTTCGTATTAATCACCGGTGCTTCATTGTCAGAAGTTGATCCACAGAACAGCCAGACATAAATCTCTCTGCCTAATCCCATTAAAGAGAACAAGGCTGTGGATTTAACCATCTTAATCATCTCAACATGAGAGTTTATGGAAATGGAAGGTGATTAAACTTCACCTGATTCTCTTTCAAGGTAACCCCCCCCCCCCCCCCCCGCAACGCAATACTGGGCTATTCCGAGGTTATTCCTGTACGCACTGTACAGACATTCCTGAGAGAGGATAACGCTCATTCATGGTTTACTAAAAGTAAATTATATTCTGTCTGTCTTTCAGTTAGCATACCACACCACAGTGCTGGTTGAGAATAGCAGTGTGTGTGGTCCCCTCAGGACTATGACGTAGAGTGGCGGTGGGTTTAGGTGTCACTGAATAAGGAGAGGAAGGAAGGTCAAAGAATGCAAGCAGAATCACAGGTCGTCTGCCTTGAATGAGACCCAGCTCTTTTTCTCCACCAATCCTGTAAAGAGTGGCTCAACTGTGTCTTGTTGTTGAAGATAAAACACATGACTGTTATAGTGATTCTCTCTTGAATGAGAACTCTGTTCTTGACCTTTAGTTGTTGTTTGGTTCCCAGGGTCTCTGTGAGGTTGTAACATAAATGTCTGATAAGGCCTCTAAAGCTCTCCCTTACATTGTAATTGCACTGCTGTTTGGCAAAGGGCTTCGGTGTCAAAATCACTGTCTGCTCCCATGAGAGAGAGAGAGGGAGAGAGAGAGAGAGAGAGAGAGAGAGACACAGGGAGAGAGACAGGGAGAGAGCGAGAGAGAGAGAGAGAGAGAGAGGGAGAGGGAGAGGGAGAGGGAGAGGGAGAGAGAGAGAGAACAATTACAACACAGTCAACACAAAACTATATTGCTTATTGGGAAACACAAGCACTAACACAAAGCAAAATGCAGTGCTATCTGGCCCTAAATCGACAGCACACTGTGGCTAAATATTTGACCATGGTTACTGATCCTGCAGAGGAAAGGCTGTTCAACCACTGCACAACAGCAGAACCTGAGACGGAGCTGCATTTCCTGACAAAATGTTTAAAAAAATATATAAAACAATTAGAGAGTGTCATTTCCCCAAATTTGAAACTCTTATTCAAGGTTTCAAAGGTCTCTCTGATGAGAGTAGGCTACCCGTCCTGTTGCGGGAGGACGCAGAGAGCTGTGGGTTGGCAGCGCACTACATTGCTGAAAGAGGTGAGAGCGAGTGAGAGAGAGAAAGAGGTGAGAGAGCGTGAGAGAAAGAAAGAGGTGAGAGAGAGTGAGAGAAAGAGGACAGAGAGAGTGAGAGAGAGAAAGAGAGGGAGAGAGGAAAGAGAGGTCAGAGAAAGAGAGGAAAGAGAGAGGAAGGACCGAGAAAGAGAGAGAGAGAGGGATAGACACACAGAGAGAAAACAAGGATAATGAGAGAGAAGCCTAGCAGCTTTTGGCAGAGATCCTAAGAAATCACTCAACACATTGCAGGTTCAAGTATGATTGTTTGAAGTTGTGTAGTTTTTCTATTTGGGATTTAACTTCAGATAATAGAATGACAGCTGTTCAGCAGTAAGGAGTGTAAATAAACAACTTTGGATGCCTAACACGTACTGCTTATTGACAGTTATCTTCCATTTTTGTCAAAGAGCAGTAGCTTGTCTCTATTTAATTTTCCATCCATTATTTGACCTTTATTTAACTAGACAAGTCAGTTAAGAACAAATTCTTATTTACAATGACATCCTACTGGGGAACAGTGGGTTAACTGCCTTGTTCAGGGGCAGAACAACAGACTTTTACCTTGTCAGCTCGGGGATTCGATCCACCAACCTTTCTGTTACTGGCCCAACACGCTAACCAGGAGGCCATCTGCTGCCCCATTAGACAAAGCAGTTCAATTTACGTAAAAAAGAAAAGACATTACAAATTTGAGAGACAATGACAAACAACTTTTATTAAATCATTTTTTTGTTGTAGTTAGTCATAGCTGCTCCAACACGTGTATTTACAAATAATGGCCTTCGTATGAAATACATTTGCAGAAAAATCTGGTAAAGCGAGTTAGACCAGGAAGAGAGGGAAGAGTTACAACAGTCTGGGGAGGTGAGGACAATAGGTCTGGGACAAGAGGACAGGGACAGAGGCCAGGGGAAAGTGGACATGTACAAAGGCCAGGGGACAGTGGACATGGACAGAGGCCAGGGACAGGGGACATGGACAGAGTACAGAAGACAGGGACAGAGGACAGGGGACAGATACATACAGTAGGACAGGGTACATAGGAGGGCACAGTGACATTAGGTTCAGGCTAAATGGCTACAGTAACAGGTACCAAATTCAGGTGAAGAGCTCCTCTAATCAGACTCACTGTTCACCCTGTAACAAAACTGCATCTAATACTCTACATCAACGGTTGAATAGAAAATTACAGTTAACTGATTTAGGACATTGTGATATGCACAGAAAACCAGCACTCAACAAGCTTTACAAAAAAATGGACATTCCATCTCCTGAATTCAGGTACAACAACATGGTGCTACTGACTACTGAAGCTTCATCTGAAACCATTGGAGAGACCACAGACAAACTAAGCAGGTACAAGAACTCAAAACATCAGGCACCTAAACCACATTCCAGATGAAAATACTACTAAGTAAAGGTCTGGTCAAAAGGGGAGAGCGATAGGAGTGTGGTCTGGTTCTTGGAATGGGCATGGATGGATATAGTGCACTTCCAATAGCAGAGACCTTAACTTCAACCTCCACACACACACACACGCACGCACGCACACACACACACACACACACACACACACACACACACACACACACACACACACTGCACAGCTGATATTTGAGACGCTTACACATAATGCTAACTGCACGGTGGATTCAGAATTGACAGATATAGACTGTAACATTGATCATGTTTCTCATACAAAAAGACATTTAGAAATGAAATCAACCGTTTTTTTTAAATATCAAACATTTACATTTTTCTCACTAACAACATTAACAATGTCTCCCTTAAATCTGGTTGCCCTTCAAAGAAGTGTGAGAATCACTGCTCTAACACTGTACGTTCTATTAGACTATGGCTGGATACACAGTACCCATAAGACAAGGTGATCCGTATTTCCCAATGTTGCCCGAAGTGAATGTCGGTGACAATGAATTTGTACTTTTCCTATCTACAGATTTGGTCAAACTAAATGTATTTCTCACTGATAGTCCATTCAACCCTTTACAAAGGAGGTGAGTGAGTGTCAGTACACTAAATAGACTGTGTATAAGTAAGTGAAGGGACTGAGGAAAATATTTACTGAGTGTTCCTGGGTTTGAGAAGCCGAATTCTATTGATCTCAGCTGGGGCCTCTCTCTCACCTCATCACTCACTCCGGTCCTCTGGGCTGAACAGGACACCTCTCTCGCCCCTGCTAGTGAACCTATCCTGAGGCTGAACAGGACACCTCTCTCGTCCCTGCTAGTGAACCTATCCAAAGACTGAACAGGACACCTCTCTCGCCCCTGCTAGTGAACCTATCCTGAGACTGAACAGGACACCTCTCTCGCCCCTGCTAGTGAACCTATCCTGAGACTGAACAGGACACCTCTCTCACCTCTGCTAGTGAACCTATCCTGAGACTGAACAGGACACCTCTCTCGTCCCTGCTAGTGAACCTATCCAAAGACTGAACAGGACACCTCTCTCGCCCCTGCTAGTGAACCTATCCAAAGACTGAACAGGACACCTCTCTCGCCCCTGCTAGTGAACCTATCCTGAGACTGAACAGGACACCTCTCTCACCTCTGCTAGTGAACCTATCCTGAGACTGAACAGGACACCTCTCTCACCCCTGCTAGTGAACCTATCCTGAGACTGAACAGGACACCTCTCTCGCCCCTGCTAGTAAACCTATCCAGAGACTGAACAGGACACCTCTCTCACCCCTGCTAGTGAACCTATCCTGAGACTGAACAGGACACCTCTCTCGCCCCTGCTAGTAAACCTATCCAGAGACTGAACAGGACACCTCTCTCGCCCCTGCTAGTGAACCTATCCAGAGACTGAACAGGACACCTCTCTCGCCCCTGCTAGTGAACCTATCCTGAGGCTGAACATGACACCTCTCTCGCCCCTGCTAGTGAACCTATCCAGAGACTGAACAGGACACCTCTCTCGCCCCTGCTAGTGAACCTATCCAGAGACTGAACAGGACACCTCTCTCGCCCCTGCTAGTGAACCTATCCAGAGACTGAACAGGACACCTCTCTCGCCCCTGCTAGTGAACCTATCCAGAGACTGAACAGGACACCTCTCTCGCCCCTGGTAGTGAACCTATCCTGAGGCTGAACAGGACACCTCTCTCGCCCCTGCTAGTGAACCTATCCAGAGACTGAACAGGACAACTCTCTCGCCCCTGCTAGTGAACCTATCCAGAGACTGAACAGGACACCTCTCTCGCCCCTGATGTGAACCTATCCTGAGGCTGAACAGGACACCTCTCTCGCCCCTGCTAGTGAACCTATCCAGAGACTGAACAGGACACCTCTCTCGCCCCTGCTAGTGAACCTATCCAGAGACTGAACAGGATACGTCTCTCGCCCCTGCTAGGGAACCTATCCAGAGACTGAACAGGACACCTCTCTCGCCCCTGCTAGTGAACCTATCCTGAGACTGAACAGGACACCTCTCTCGCCCCTGCTAGTGAACCTATCCAGAGACTGAACAGGATACGTCTCTCGCCCCTGCTAGGGAACCTATCCAGAGACTGAACAGGACACCTCTCTCGCCCCTGCTAGTGAACCTATCCTGAGACTGAACAGGACACCTCTCTCGCCCCTGCTAGTGAACCTATCCTGAGACTGAACAGGACACCTCTCTCGCCCCTGCTAGTGAACCTATCCTGAGACTGAACAGGACACCTCTCTCGCCCCTGCTAGTGAACCTATCCAGAGACTGAACAGGACACCTCTCTCCCTCTCTCTCCTGGTGGTCTTTTCTTTTTCCATTCCAGAAATAACCAACGCATGGCCACCCAGCATGTGGTCTGCAAGGACGCTGCTCCACACGACATCAAAGACACGGCTAAATCATACCAGAGCTGCAGCTGCTATAGAGGAACCTTATGTCCACAATGTTACCACAACCTTCCTGCAAAGTTAGGAGAACTGCGGGGACGTGTGGGCGGATCATCACTGCATGGTCGCTAACCTATCAATATCAATATCAATGCAAGTGTGTGCTGTTTGCCTGGAAGAACCCAAGAATACTACTAAAAACATAATTGAAACTAATCGTGTTAGCTACAGAATGGGGTCATCCCTGTACCTTGTGTTTATAAACGTAAATGTAGTTTGGTAAAGGTTATGACAATGTTTCCAAATGAAGTAGTGGATTGTAATATGGGCTGACTTGTTAGCACGCATATCGTTTGTGTTTACTGTTACAGAGAAGATCACAGTTATAACTCACATTCCTACACCCTGATACAACAAGCGACTCTCTGTCCTCTTCCCTGAACTCAGCTGGATAAAAACAATCCAATTCAATTACATTTTGAGTCCAAGCCCAGATATTTAATGTGTACGAGTAATGAAATACCTGTCTTAAACAAAAAGAGAGACTGATGCTTTTTAGTGGTGGGATGTTTTGGGCTTCTCTCTGCTGTAGTTACAGTGACAGAACCAGGACAGTAATCAGAAAAGGGACAGAGCACGAGGACTCAAGAATAAATAGGAAAATACATTTGCCTGACAAAATACCATATCAGCTCCCACGCTCCTCGCAAATATACACCCGTGTTGGCTGCTAAACTTGAATTATGTGATTTATTTCAAAAATACATTAATCAATCACTAATTCCCCTAAAAGGACAGAAAGTACTAAACATGGGGGCTTATTTTTTCCGGTTAATCTCAAACATCCTCTCCCAGTCTCTGAGTCATTGAATCCAACCCCCATCACCTGAGAGGAACTTCTAAAGGACTCTTCAAAGGAAAGAAAACAACAGACAACCCTCCGCTTGGCAACAGGATTTCTCCAAGCTACAACCATGGCTTTGGATCCTTGTTTCACCGTTGATTGGCCAGCATGCCTTGTCCTCATTTTATTGGCCAGTATACCTTGGCCTCATTGCCATTGGCTGATCTGATCAGTCACGAGCCTTCTTCAAACGATCAATTGTCATTTGCCACAAGACTTCATCATATTCTCAATCAAAGTCATTTGGGGGTTTGGAAAATGTTTTTGTTCCGTAGTTTAATCTTGCAAAATGTTTGGTGTGGCAACAGAGGGGGGGGGGGAGAGAGAGAGAGAGAGAGAGAGAGAGAGAGAGAGAGAGAGAGAGAGAGAGAGAGAGAGAGAGAGAGAGAGAGAGAATGTGTGTGTGTTAGTGTGTGAGAGGGTGTGGGGAGAGCAAATTCAACGGCATACCATGGCCTTCAAATATCAAAATTCACAGGAAAGTAAAATGACAAAAAGGCTTTTGGCATCTTAACTCCCCAAAGCAATGTTTATAAAAAGGACTTCCACTTATAAGTCTCTCCTCTCCCTTGCACTGAGAGAGACTGTCTGTTAAAAAGTGCTCCTTGGGGGTTGTGGGGGGCCTGTGGTCCAGTCAGGGCGGTCCACTCCGCTCTGTCTAAAACCCTCAGGCTGGGCGCTATGAAGACAAGATGGCCGCCAGGAGAAGCAGGGAGGAGGTCACCAGCAGGCCGGCGGTCTGAACCCGGCCCACGGAGTTGACGTCACCTCGGGATGGCTCAGCTGACTCGTGGCTGGTGTCATCTAGATGAAGGGTGGAAAAGATGGAGAGAGGAAAGAGAAGGAGATAAGAATCATTGGAGAAGAGACATCATTCACATGCAAGACTGAAACATGAATGTGTGAAATTAAGTAGTGGCTTTGTCATTCCATAAATTGTCTTTGTGACTGACATATTGGACCATTGGAAGAATGGGAAAATAAGAGCCTCTTCGGGATTCTGTATCAGGAAATACAATTTGTCATTCCTGGATAAACGCACGCACAGGCAGGCAGGCAGGCACACACCCAAAGACACACACACACACTTTATAGAGTCAAACAAACCTCTTGGTTCTAGGGAATTGTCCACTCTCTCATTGACGTCAAAGACCCGATCGTGAACACTGACAGTTTTCACACAATTGTCTGCAACAAAAGGAGTTGGGATGTGAACATTCATAGCGAGCCCAAGATTGATATCAGACTTTCAGATAATGCAATAAAAGTTGTCCACAGATTGAAAGAATAGAGAATGGCATGTTCTTTCAGAAATACATTTACTTGCTGGTCTGACGAACACCTTCAGTCGTAGGCAACTTCTCCTTCCATTGTCAGCAATGGTGGATGCTGTGAAAACATTTCAGATATGTTAAGAACAATGCCTACGTACTTCAACGTTAACAGCAAAGACCTGAGAGCTATTCTGTACAGACATACACTACTGGTCAAAAGTTTTAGAACACCGACTCATTCAAGGGTTTTTCTTTATTTTTACTATTTTCTACATTGTATAATAATAGTGAAGACCTCAAAACTATGAAATAACACATATGGAATCATGTAGTAACCAAAAAAGTGTTGAACATCAAAATATATTTTATATTTGATATTCTTCAAATAGCCACCCATTGCCTTGATGACAGCTTTGCACACTCTTGGCATTCTCTCAACCAGCTTCATGATGTAGTCACCTGGAATGCAATTGAATTAACAGGTGAGCCTTGTTAAAAGTTCAAATGGAATTTATTTCCTTCTTATTGCGTTTGAGCCAATCAGTTGTGTTGTGACAAGGTAGCCCTATTTGGTAAAAGGCCAAGTCCATATTAGGGCAACAGCTCAAATAAGCAAAGAAACCACCACTAAAGGACACCAATAATAAGATGAAACTTGTTTGGGCCAAGAAACATGAGCAATGGACATCTTTGTGAGACGTGGTGTGGGTGAACGGATGATCTCCGCATGTGTGGTTCCCACCATAAGGCATGGGGGAGGTGTTATGGTGTGGGGGTGCTTTTCTGGTGACACTGTCTATAATTGACTTAGAATTCAAGGCACACTTAACCAGCATGGCTACCACAGCATTCTGCAGCGATACTCCATCCCATCTAGTTTGCGCTTAGTGGGACTATCATTTGTTTTCAACAGGACAATGACTCAACATACCTCCAGGCTGTGTAAGGGCTATTTTACCAATAAGAAGAGTGATGGATTGCTGCATCAGATGACCTGGCCACCACAATCCCCCGACCTCAAACCAATTGAGATGGTTTGGGATGAGTTTGACAGCAGAGTGAAGGAAAAACAGTCAACAAGTGCTCAGCAGATGTGGGAACTCCTTCAAGACTGTTGGAAAAGCATTATAGGTGAAGCTGGTTGAGAGAATTTCAAGAGCGTGCAAAACTGTCATCAATGCAAAGGGTGGCTATTTGAAGAATCTCAAATATAAAATATATTTTGATTTGTTTAACACTTTTTTGGTTACTAAATGATTCCGTTGTGTTATTTCATAGTTTTGATGTCTTCACTATTATTCTAGGTTCTCAAAGGATGCAACTTGTGATGAATGTAGCATATTGTATGCCACTTTTACGAATTAGCAATGTTGATCAACACCTGAAACACATTTCAATTGGCTACTGAGTGAGGGCAACATCTGCGACTTAGACTTCCATTAGCTTTAAACAACACAAACACCTGCCCCCTTCAATTTTGATTGGCTTTCAAGAGACATCCACACCGGCTACTCAAACGTCTATTGGCTGAAAGAACTGTCTGCACCTGCTACTCAAACTTCTATTGGCTCCAAATGTTGTCCACATCTGCAACACAGAATTTGATTGGCTCAGAGTAACATCACCATCTGCTATGAATGATTTGATTGGCTGCAGAGGCCGTCAACACCTGCCACTTGGTTCTATTAGCAGTAAAGTAGCACAACCCTGCAACACAGACGTCTACTCTGGATAACTGAAATATGACAGCTGCTTCACTAAATCCCTATGGTGGCAGGTCACTTCAACTCAGGCCGCTTCACCTTCTGACCTGTCAACAACTAGACAATGTCACCTAGGACGTAGTCACCAAAGTGACAAACTAGACTGTGGGTGTTTAACAAGCAATAGTTCTGAAGTCCCTATCTCACTTCTATTCTGAAAGTAGGTTGTGACTGAGATCTTGTTCTTGTTGCTAGTTCGACAGACCCTGACCGTGACTATATTCATCCCCTCTATAGAATGCCTCTCTTATTCTCCCACCCAGCAACCCCCAACTCTATGGGCCCCTATGTTCTGACCCCGTCATTTCCTGGCCTGCCTGGGGTCTCAAGCTGCTCTTAATCTAGACATAAACCCCCACCCCTCAGGGCACCATCATGCTGTTTGTGTGTGGGTGTGTGTGTATGTGCATGTGTGTGTGTGTGTGTGTGTGTTTGAGATAGAGAGAGAGCAATACAGTTTGTCTATAGAGTGTCCTATAGCCTATCATCTATCTTGATACACTCTTCTTCCCCGTGAATGATACTGGCAGTCAATTCCTGATAAAAACGAGCCATGTCAGTATTTCCATGACTGAAGACTGAGGTTACGATTTTAAAGCACTTAGCGTGGCTATGAAATATGATAAAAATTGTCTTTAGAACTTGATGTGGAGAGTTATATTGGCAATGTGGCGTCAATCATGGCTCTTCTGTCTGTGTCAGCGAGTATCGTGTAACTTACCTCACACCCCTACAGTGGCAGGCACTCAGGCCAGACTGTACTAGCTCCCTCTATATTCCCAGTCAGTCAATCAGACAGACAGAGACAGAGCCTGGACTCCACAATACCCCACACAGCCGTGAGCTGCTTTTCTACGACCCCGTCTCACGCGCTGCGACACTAGATCCCAGGTTAGTCATGCCATGCGGCCCAGTGGAGGAGATTAGCATCCTCTCGTGAACACACACCATCCCATAAACGTCTCACACGTCCACGCACACTATACACATGCAGACACTCCCGAACACACACACACACACACACACCACCAGACACACACACACAGACACACACACCACCACACACACACACACACATGACCAGACACAAGCTAGGGGCTCATATGCCGTGTAACTTAAGTCTGGGGTATAGACCGGAGATGAATTGGAGATCTGATATAAATACGATGGGATCAGATGATTCCCTTGTGATCAGTTTGTATCTGTCGGAACAAAGCAAAACCCAAGACAGTGGAACAAACACACTGTTGAACAGGGTTTATCTCATTATCTATGCAGATCTTCAGACTGTGTACGGAGTAGGACCTGGGCTTTTGAAGCTTTACAGCATACAGTCAGCCCCAGTCACACAGAGAGAGACAGACTCTCCACTGTCTCCCCAGATAATTGGATTTCTATCCCCTGAGATTTGGATCACACTTCCCCATTGGCTATTTTAGAAAAACATGCAGCTGCAGCCTGGGAGAAGCCCGGGTTCACATCCAGCCATCAGGACATGCTGAACTTTGACCCCCCCCCCCTCAGGACGCCCCTTCTGATCCCCCTGATAGCTTCCTGCAGACATCTGTCTGCCAGACGGACGGACAGACCCAGGGCCAACCGCAGGTGTCAGCCATTTGATTTAACCCACCCCATGTCCCACCACACCCGTTCCTTTCCTCTCGTCGCCTGGGGGGTTAACTATCCACGGGGGGGACAAAGGGTTGTCTGTCTGTCCTCTGCGCTGAGTCGTTGTCACCGGCACATGTCAACCCCCAAACACTTGACTTACTTGCTCTAAGTTCTCAGCTCTATTGTCCAGTAGTGTTACAACATGTGCTAGTATCATCTGACAATGTAACTCTTTAGTCATACTTGACAGATCAGACACATGCAATGTGATACTGAAACTGATATCACATGGTTTATTGTGAGATATCCAGCTTTTCTGGAACTACATAGAGGGACATGATGTTGGAGCAGGTTAGTGTACACCTCGGTATGTTCCCCGGGGTGTGATTACGTACACGCCTTAATGTTATTTCATCCTCCTCGCAGGCGACGTGTTCTTGGTGAAAAACAGCCTCTTTTCTGAGTGAATCTTTAACTGTTGAATAATAATTCTGAGGCAAGGAAGGAAATGCCTTCAGGCCATGTGGCCAGTCTCTCTTTCTCATTCTCTCTCCCCCAGTTTCACTGTAAAAGCCAGTATGGAAATATATACTTGATGGCTATTTTGACTCCATCTTGGCTCTCCTATTAGCACATTAAACAGAGCCTGAGAGACATCCTAACGTAAAGTCCATAACCTGCCCCACACCATCCTTTATTTAATCTACCCAATCCAGTAGAATAACATCCTAGATTGGGCAGGTCATCATATCATGTGCCTTTAAGGACTGCCGATTCGTCAGGCAGCTTTCTCCTAAATCACATGACGGGGGTCTGAGGCGTGCAGCTGAGGCCGAGGCTGAGGCTACTGAGGAGTAGGCCTAAGTGAAGCCATCTCTGTAAGAGGAATCAGAAATACTGTAGCCTAGCAGGCCGCCCGGTGCTATCTCTTATTTAGTCTCAGATCTCTGCCTTGTAGGGCTCCGATTCGAATTGTAAAAACATGGCTTCAGATGCTTGTGTTCCAGGGGCCTTCTCAAGAGCAGCAGAAAGTTGAGCCTGGCGAGTTTGTAACAAAGTCTCTTCATATGGAGACCATGGGAATGGAGATGTTTTCCCTCCGGGCAAATGTTGGGTTTTGAACCTCTTTGCCAGGACTAACAAAACAAAGTTCTACTTTGCTATTGTTTTTCCCCCCCGCAGTCAGTTCCATGCTTGGACTCAAAATGTTTGGCCTCACATCACACCCTTGAATCGTCTAAGTATGTTGTGTTTTTCGATAGTAGCCTGAGCCCACAACATAATAACTCTTCACTGATATCATAAATGCCCATGCCATGCAGGAGGACTGTGGCAGCTCTCTCTCTGCCTTTAAGCAAAGCATTCCTGTATTCCTGTACTGTGGTACCAACTGTGTTTTTCTATGATATGTAAATGAGTGGTATTCAGGCATACATGGCCCGGATAACTCCATTTGTTGGGGCATGGCGCTTGCACCAGCAGAGTTGTGGGTTTGATTCCCGTACTTTATACTGAATGCTTTTGTTAACTTTAAGCTTATTTGACTATAAGCATGTGCTAAATTACCATAAAGATTACCATTACTCACAGATGTAGTAGTACTCTCTGCCAGGGCGGAACTCGAAGCCCAGAGAGAAGGGGGTGAAGAGCTGAAACTTCTCGGAGAACTTCAGGGGTCCGTTTGGGGAGTGGGGCCTGTTACACTCCCAGCGTTTGAAGCCCTTGGCCGTGTGGTCACAGGAGCTGTAGCCGTCGTAGTTGACCATGTAGAGGACGTAGTGCTCTGTCCGCTCCTCTGGGACAGAGTCCAGGTAGTGGGGACAGAAGACGTCCAGGTAGTCGTTTATACACACGTCGATGTGGTAGTCACCCCGGTAGAACCTGGGAAGGAAAGCAGAAGGGTTATGGAGAAGGAGTCTTCAAGACTACACGGTCTAATAGTATTGATACTATCCCACATTTCCATGACTCTACCGGTCTTGATGTCATCACTGATCTAACACTGTTGGATAGGTAAAGTATACGCAAGAGCTTCATTATGTAGCTCTCACCTAGTGTGTCATGTCAGGTCGGTGATGACTTCGAAAAGGGGAATAACATAAGATACACTAAATGTTTGTGAACTAAAGCCCTAAACTAAAGAAAATGCAACCAGATGTGCTGTGAAAGACAGAGACACTTCAGACTGCCAGGTATGCCAGGTATTCATTCCTGTGGAGTGATGGGAAACACAAATTCCCATAGGCTCCATATACGGTTGCATTTCTGATGCTTTTAGTGGACACTGATTGGGATAGGATGGCCGGCACGTCTCAAGAGTCGCTAATGGCCTGAGCTCGGTATCACTGACATACTGCGGATGTCTTCAATACTCCACCTCTGTTCATTGACACATTGGGGCCGGGGAGAACAGGCTGGAGACCACGTCTGTGCATGCTGAGCACTGATGATCCCATACGGGTGAACTCACTCTGGCTCTGTGGGAGGTTTCTCAAGTAAGGACTGAGACTCACAGGCCAAGGAGCAGATGTTACACCCACCTAACAACCTTTCCAGGGGGGAAAGGACCACTCAGAACTGATTCAGGGTCAGGTGAGAGAGGAGCCTGCGTTGGACAGCAGTGCAGCTGTTCTCACTGACACGTACATTTCCAGGCTTTAAGAGATGTGTAAGAGGTGTGTGTGTGTGTGTGTGTGTGTGTGTGTGTGTGTGTGTGTGTGTGTGTGTGTGTGTGTGTGTGTGTGTGTGTGTGTGTGTGCATTCCATGTGTGTCCTATATTATGTGTGAGAGTGTGTCAATGTGTGTGATTCTCATCATTTTTCTCTCAAGTTAGAGTCTGGGCAAACACAAAACCAAAGCCTTGTTTTCTCTCTAGTTATAGCCTGGTCAAACATGAAACCAAAGCCTTGTTTTCTCTCCACTTTTCTCATGCTCCAGCTGAGTGCTGTGGCTCCAGGCAGACACAGCAGGGCTTCAATCAGCCTCAGTTTCAGAGGCTTTCACTGATACCATAACTGACAGAGGGCAACCAAACCACAGAAAGCCACCAGTAAGTATCACTTCCTCAGCCAGAGGCACTGTGGGATAGCCAGCATGGTCTGTCCATCTCCTTAAGCTTTTAATGCTACCTTTCAAGTCAACCTGTGTGTACATGTAGATGCTCTCACCTAACTGTCACTCAAATCTGGCCTGAGACCTGCCATAAAGATTAACACGGATTAGAGAAGAGAGTTCGGCTCGATTTTCGTCTGACCGAGAGGTGAGGGGTGGTCACTTTTCTGAACATGACGATCGGAAGATTTACGTCAGATGAGCTAACAGGGACAGCAGAGAGGATTACTCTGGCCCTCCTAGAGAGTATGCTCACCACAGATACACTGAGAGAGCCTTCCTTGTGAGTGATAGTGCCCAATATCGATCCACACTGAGCCATATTCTTGAACCATAATGCCGAGACATATGTCTCAGTCTGAAACTCATTAGCACCACGGGTGTGAGTTTTCAATCTTTTTGTGAATGTCTTCAGGCTAGAGTAATGCTTCACAACGCACAGACAGAGCTCAACTGGGACATCGGCGTCCTTTTGGGAGTTTGCACAAAAACAATGACGAATGAGGATACGTTCAAAGTCTCTTACAACGAACATAAATGTAGCAGACAAGGAAGTAAATAACGCAGGCTTTAAAACTGACGACAACGTGATTAAGAAATCAACACCTTCATTTTGTTAATTCAGTTGTTCAATGTAACGCGATGAGCCAATAGAGTTTAAAAAAACAAGACACCCAAATCCTAGCACTGTCGTGTTTGGGATTAATTACGCTTGATTGGCTGAATTACTCACAGCCACTTAGACAGGCTCATGTCTGATTCAGGGGCAAGTACTCTTAACAAAGCACACTCATAACGATAATCCTTCTTTTTACCCCTCTAATCCGATCTTTGCTCCTCTTTCTCCTGCTCTCTTTCGCTCAGGTGACCAAGCACGGGTAATGAATGGTTTGCACCCTGGTTCAGAGGAGGAGAGGAGGAGGGAGAGCGAGAGAAAGCCTTCCTGGTGTTTTCTATAATACACGATTACAGTGAGGTCAGAGCAAGGTCAGATTCCAATGGTTTTATAACAATGGGAGAAAAGAGGAGACACTTTCCCTGCCCAGACCACATGAAACTGCTGACCTGTCCCGAACCACATAATGGGACTATAACAACTGTCTAAATACAAACTAAATGGTCATGGGAGCAAACATTTCAAGGTTCAACTGCACTGTCTCTCACATAATTACATTGTTTTCCATTGAAAACCTATGAGTCAACAATCATAGCTTAAAGCAATGTGTATTACAGACCACAGTCTCTGTGCTTGGGTTTTAAAATATTTCCTTGATATCTATTCTCCTGACATTTGTTGTGTGTTCTACACACTCGCACAAGCACACACCCCACACGGTATGTAGTTCATATCCTTGACCTCTAGGGGGAGCTCTTTAGGTAGGTCATTTCACTACTGTGGCCCCACAGGGTATAGGCTAATACATCTGGTCATTTGACCCTGGGCTCTGATGTCAGCATATGGAGTCTATCTTTCCCTCTGCCTGGTGTTCCCCCTCTCCCTCAGGGCAGGAGGACCTGACCCCCATCCACCCGGCCGATCATTCATAGCACTGGGAACCTGTGCCACCAACCCCACCACCAGCCATGGTTCAGACATCATTACCTCCACTGATCAGTGATCACACACATCTGTGCAGACACACACACACACACACACACACACACACACACACACACACACACACACACACACACAAAGAGGGAGTTCTGTCTGCCAGGGTTCAGAGGCAGACTGGGTGTTGACAGCAAAAATGGATGAGAAAAGAGAAACTATTTAAAAAAAATACACTTCTCTCTTTTCTTTGTGGTCAATTTCCCTGGGAACAAAAGGATTTGTCTGAGCTTGTCAGACAAGGGCGAGAGTAACTGAATTTTAGATTGTAAACCCATTGCTGTTTGTGGGAGGTAGGTCCTACATGGCAGGAATATTACAATGAGAGCAACAGAGAGAGAATATAGACAGAATATAGAGTAGGAGAGTGAGAACTAGAGTGCTAAGGAGAGAAACAAAAACAGAAAGAGAAGTTTACAGTAATACTAAGCTGTTTTCCCTGAATGACATCAGAAGTTAAGTCACAGTACAGGACAGGTTAATGAATGATGATGCTATTCTGGTGGTCAAAGGGTCAAATAGGCAGCATGGAGTGAGTGTCACTCAACACACATATACACAACAGGCACTCACACACACACACACACACACACACACACACACACACACACACACACACAACAGGCACTCACACACACACACACACACACACACACACACAAAGACACAGCAGGGCTCCATCACTCACTCAGTGCTTAACCCCAGGGGCTGACAGCTCATACCATAAACCCCTGGTCTCGAGGCAGACCCTCACACAGGTTGCCATCATACTGACTTATGACAGAGCTGTTCTCTATCTCTTTTACATGCACAGGGTGCTCAAATTCAAGGATACACACACACACACACAGAGAGATCTCAGGGTGTTCTCCGCCTAGCTCAGAAGCCACTTAACTGGAGAACCCCAAGCCTTGTTAAAATAACCCTACTAAATATGGCACACTCAGCACCTTGGACTGAACAGGTGTAACATATAGCCCTAGATCATAGAAACAGACGCCTAGATCTACAGAAAACAGAAACATCAATGATGGAGCATGAGCTTGGATCCCAAATAGATTGCCTGTCTAGATGGCTAGATGCTCCCTATCACTATCAGACATTCCACTCAGGAGGATATCAATCTGACACATAAGAGCCTGGCCAGGGGTGAGAGGTCACTGACAGACCATTATTCATCTAGGGCCTCAGTATTTGGCCAATGTCTGAGCCCGGTGACGGGGATGACTCCAGGGTCGTCCATCTTAGGAGCTGCTGTGTAGGTGGCGGGGCTGCTAAGGGACGGAAGGGGAAGTTTAAAATGGTGGATCCATGAGGCTTAGCGCAAACAGAGTGGCCCAGCCCTCTCATTAAACACACACACACACACACACACAAATGAATACATACATACACAGACACAAAGTAATGGTATAAGCATCTGTGAGTTATACAGGAAGTGTCTACCTCAGTCCGTGTTTGACTAACATGACCCTGATCCCCCTCACCGGGCTGGAGTTTTGACATTTGACCCGTCACTCCGGGGGCGATTTGAACCCCCCGTGCCGCCCTATCACTTTACTGCACCCCAGGGAACTCCAACCCGCCCTGCCCTGGACCCAAACCAACCCTGTATAGTGGTGAGAGAAGAAAAACACAACGTCTGGACTCAATCACCCACCCATGACAAGGCTCCACAGCGTTCACACACACCACCAGTCATCCACTAGTGAGGTCTTACCCATATCACCGTGGGGTAACATTGATTAAGTTGAGTAATAGTGTTCTGTTGGAAGATGGTAAAAAAACAAAATGACGCTGTTGGATATTTGTTGCGTTCAAGGTTGGGAAAAGTCAGAAAGGCGAAAGACGAGGAGAACAGAAAAGAGAGCAAGGCGAAAAAGAGGGCGAAAAGGAGGGATGAGAAAAGGGGGAAGAAGGAGCAAAGTGGGAATAGGAGAGGGAAGGAAAGAGGGATGTGCTCAGGTCAGATGTAACATGGGTAACGTAGAAGCAGAGAGGGGTCGGTAGATGCCTGTTAGAGTGTAAGAGGGGGTGGTCCGGCCGCCACTGAGGGGGAACCATTCTGTTCTGTCAACAAACAGCAGCAGGCCCAGAAAAAACAGCACATGTAAAATCATGTAAGGGCTAAACATAGAGCGCCCCTCAGAGTGCCAGGCATGCCAGCGCCAAGTCACAACACCTGCCCCCCTCAATCGCACCCCTCTAGGCCCCATAACCCACCTTTCTTCACCCTACCACTCCAGGAGGACATCATCTCATCCAGGAGGACATCATCTCAAACTCGGCCATTGTGACTTTTCAAAGGGCAAGTTTTATATCCAAATTGAACATTTATATAAAACGGCAACCCACAGCTAATATTCACACCATGGTCCCATTAAAGAGTTTCATAGCCAAACGCTCACGCACAGAAAGTTTAGCGATGCAGCTCATATTGTTCTGATATCAAGACCAAAGGACAGCAGTAACAAAAGCCGGTCCTGAATCACAGGCCAAGATCCAGCAGACAAAAGCAGTCCACCCCCAAAGTCATGGATGGGCCAGCCCAGACAAAAGCAGCCCACCCCCGATGTCATGGATGGACCAGCCCAGACATTCCCTTTACCAGCTGGTCACATGCCCCTACAGCACCTGCTCAGGCCTCGCTGAAGCCAACACTGACTCATCCTCCTCCTCTCTGTCCTTCAAAACGGATTCCAGATCAGCTCTCCCAATCCCAGCCCTAACACTAACCATTAAAAGAAAATAAACAAATCTGATCCTGGGCCAGCTGTCTAAGGGGTAATACAAGCCACATGTCACTGGCTGTTTATATATTTGTCCAGGGATGTACAGTGTCTTTCTGGTGATAGAGTAGGTAATAACAGAGCAAGAGAGGTTCTTTTGATAGATCACCTCATGACAGGCCAGTTTCCATCCCAAAGAACATTGAGTCAGACACTTCTCTGTCTGAGGTACGACGCCAAAGGAATAGAGACGTAGAGTAAGACAGATGCTCTGTCTCCCTCAGACCATCCATCCACTCAGTGTTGGATCAGTGTACGTGTGTTATTAAGCCTGACCCAGCAGTTTGGATCTCATCTCAGTATCGTCATGGACGACAGAGCTGAGCACATGTTCAGGTTAAAGAGCCTTCATTTCATCTGGGCATGGTTCCGTCTATATCCATCCCATCCACACAAAAGGCTGTGTGAAAATGTGCAGGCTATGTGTGCTATGTACTGCTGCCAGTGCAGAAGGAGGGCTGTGTGCTGAATCATTATCACTGGGTTTTAGTGAACCGACTGTAGTGATTAGCCCCAGACACTGAACCATGGGCCACCTCATTTACCACACCACTTGATGTGATTGTTATTGGAGTGGAGATACTACCCTGCTGTGCAAACGCCACCTATCCTCTCCTCTCACTTCTGCACAGTCACTAAGTGTCCTCGCCTCAGAGAGAGAGGGAGGGAAAACGAGAGAGAGAGAGATAGGCGAGTTAGTGATAAAGCGTGAGGCAGAGAGAGATAGAGGAAGGAGAAAGGAGAGAAGAACAAGTGTGCGAGAGGGAGAGAGACAAGAGAGAAAAAGAGAGACACGAGGAAAGAGAGGTGTGCAGTTCCAGCAGGCCTGGAGCACAGTGGTGTGTACATAAATACACCCCCCTTGTGAATGACAGGCATGCTAGTCCCTCACCTACCCCATGTGGAGAGAGGAGCAGGGAGGCTGCAGCCATCTTAACCCTTACTGTCAGCTCACTTTACAGCCCTACAGAACAGAACACTCTGCTGCAGGCGCTCACTGTCATGGCTATTGGCTAACCTCTACACCATCTTAAAACCCTAACTGCCAAGTAACCATAGTGATCCTGAAACAGTAAATGCATTAAGCCTGTATGTCATCATCTCTACACATAAATATTTGTGCCTTCTATATGTTCTGCATGTTCTATATGTTCTTCATGTTCTATATGTTCTATATATTCTATATGTTCTATATGTTCTTCATGTTCTGCATGTTCTATAGATTCTGCATATTCTATATGTCCTGCATGTTCTATATGTTCTGCATGTTCTATATGTTCTGCATGTTCATCATGTTCTATATGTGTTGCATGTTCTGCATGTTCTATATGTTCTTCATGTTCTATATGTTCTTCATGTTCTATATGTTCTGCATGTTCTATATGTTCTTCATGTTCTATATGTTCTTCATGTTCTATATGTTCTGCATGTTCTGCATGTTCTATATGTTCCTCATGTTCTGCATGTTCTATATGTTCTGCATGTTCTATATGTCCTGCATGTTCTATATGTTCTGCATATTCTATATGTTCTGCATATTCTATATGTGCTGCATGTTCTATATGTGCTGCATGTTCTATATGTTCTTAATGTTCTATATGTTCCACATGTTCTATATGTTCTGCATGTTCTATATGTTCTGCATGTTCTACATGTTCTGCATGTTCTACATGTTATGCATGTTCTATATGTTCTGCATGTTCTATATGTCCTGCATGTTCTATATGTTCTGCATATTCTATATGTTCTGCATATTCTATATGTGCTGCATGTTCTATATGTGCTGCATGTTCTATATGTTCTGCATATTCTATATGTTCTGCATGTTCTATATGTTCTGCATATTCTATATGTTCTATATGTTCTGCATATTCTATATGTTCCTCATGTTCTGCATGTTCTATATGTTCTTCATGTTATATACGTTCTGCATATTCTATATGTTCCTCATGTTCTACATGTTCTATATTTTCTGCATATTCTATACGTTCCTCATGTTCTATATGTTCTACATGTTCTACTTGTACCCCATGTTCTGCATGTTCTATATGTTCTACATGTTCTATATGTTCCATGTGTTCTGCATGTTGTATATGTTCCTCGTGTTCTATATGTTCTGCATGTTCTATATGTTCTTAATGTTCTATATGTTCCACATGTTCTATATGTTCTGCATGTTCTATATGTTTGTCATGTTATATACGTTCTGCATATTCTATATGTTTCTCATGTTCTGCATGTTCTATATGTTCTGCATGTTCTACATGTTCTACTTGTACCCCATGTTCTGTATGTTCTGCATGTTGTATATGTTCCTCATGTTCTATATGTTCTGCATGTTCTATATGTTCCTCATGTTCTATATGTTCTGCATGTTCTATATGTTCCACATGTTCTATATGTTCCACATGTTCTATATGTTCTGCATGTTCTATATGTTCTATATGTTCTGCATGTTCAATATGTTCTATATGTTCTGCATGTTCTATATGTTCTGCATGTTCTATATGTTCTGCATGGTCTATATGTTCTATATGTTCTGCATGTTCTATATGTTCTGCATGTTCTATATGTTCTGCATGTTCTGCATATTCTATATGTTCTACATGTTATATTAGTTCTATTTGTTCTGCATGTTCCATGTGTTCTTCATGTTCTATATGTTCTTCATGTTCTATATGTTCTGCATATTCTATATGTTCTATTTGTTCTGCATGTTCTATATGTTCCTCATGTTCTATATGTTCTATAAGTTCTATAAGTTCTATTTGTTCTGCATGTTCCATTTGTTCTTCATGTTCTATATGTTCTAAATGTTCTATATGTTCTGCATATTCTATATGTTCTGCATGTTCTATATGTTCTGCATATTCTATATGTTCTATTTGTTCCTCATGTTCTATATGTTCATGTTCTATATATTCTTCATGTTCTATATGTTCTATACAGTGCCTTGCGAAAGTATTCGGCCCCCTTGAACTTTGCGACCTTTTGCCACATTTCAGGCTTCAAACATAAAGATTTAAACTGTATTTTTTTGTGAAGAATCAACAACAAGTGGGACACAATCATGAAGTGGAACAACATTTATTGGATGTTTCAAACTTTTTTAACAAATCAAAAACTGAAAAATTGGGCGTGCAAAATTATTCAGCCCCTTTACTTTCAGTGCAGCAAACTCTCTCCAGAAGTTCAGTGAGGATCTCTGAATGATCCAATGTTGACCTAAATGACTAATGATGATAAATACAATCCACCTGTGTGTAATCAAGTCTCCGTATAAATGCACCTGCACTGTGATAGTCTCAGAGGTCCGTTAAAAGCGCAGAGAGCATCATGAAGAACAAGGAACACACCAGGCAGGTCCGAGATACTGTTGTGAAGAAGTTTAAAGCCGGATTTGGATACAAAAAGATTTCCCAAGCTTTAAGCATCCCAAGGAGCACTGTGCAAGCGATAATATTGAAATGGAAGGAGTATCAGACCACTGCAAATCTACCAAGACCTGGCCGTCCCTCTAAACTTTCAGCTCATACAAGGAGAAGACTGATCAGAGATGCAGCCAAGAGGCCCATGATCACTCTGGATGAACTGCAGAGATCTACAGCTGAGGTGGGAGACTCTGTCCATAGGACAACAATCAGTCGTATATTGCACAAATCTGGCCTTTATGGAAGAGTGGCAAGAAGAAAGCCATTTCTTAAAGATATCCATAAAAAGTGTTGTTTAAAGTTTGCCACAAGCCACCTGGGAGACACACCAAACATGTGGAAGAAGGTGCTCTGGTCAGATGAAACCAAAATTGAACTTTTTGGCAACAATGCAAAACGTTATGTTTGGCGTAAAAGCAACACAGCTGAACACACTATCCCCACTGTCAAACATGGTGGTGGCAGCATCATGGTTTGGGCCTGCTTTTCTTCAGCAGGGACAGGGAAGATGGTTAAAATTGATGGGAAGATGGATGGAGCCAAATACAGGACCATTCTGGAAGAAAACCTGATGGAGTCTGCAAAAGACCTGAGACTGGGACGGAGATTTGTCTTCCAACAAGACAATGATCCAAAACATAAAGCAAGATCTACAATGGAATGGTTCAAAAATAAACATATCCAGGTGTTAGAATGGCCAAGTCAAATCCAGACCTGAATCCAATCGAGAATCTGTGGAAAGAACTGAAAACTGCTGTTCACAAATGCTCTCCATCCAACCTCACTGAGCTCGAGCTGTTTTGCAAGGAGGAATGGGGAAAATTTTCAGTCTCTCGATGTGCAAAACTGATAGAGACATACCCCCAGCGACTTACAGCTGTAATCGCAGCAAAAGGTGGCGCTACAAAGTATTAACTAAAGGGGGCTGAATAATTTTGCACGCCCAATTTTTCAGTTTTTGATTTGTTAAAAAATGTAGAAATATCCAGTAAATGTCGTTCCACTTCATGATTGTGTCCCACGTGTTGTTGATTCTTCACGAAAAAATACAGTTTTATATCTTTATGTTTGAAGCCTGAAATGTGGCAAAAGGTCGCAAAGTTCAAGGGGGCCGAATACTTTCGCAAGGCACTGTATATTATATATGTTCTTCATGCTCTATATGTTCTTCACATAATGGAATATAGACTAACACAGGTAAAATCATGGAACCCACTGGACAAAATAGTTGGACCAAAAAGTCAAATTTTGGTTGAGGTAAATTTGACTGAAAATAAAACAAGCTTTTAAACTCTAGCATCGATTTGTTGTTTGAAAATAGACATGTTTCATCCAGGAGAGAAGGGCCTTGGAGTGTCTCTTGGATTGTTCTGTGAGTCAGAGAGGGCGAAGGAGTATATTTTAGGTTTGCGTGTTTCCGTGTAAAGCTGTCACTTTATTAGCAGAGACATCTATCCTTCCTTTCAGGAGCACAAGGTAGTCGTCAATGCGTTAAAAACTGTAGCAGAACGCTTCAGAACAAGGGTCTCAAAGACCAACGTACAGTATCCATGACCACCAATGAAATAGAGTGTGTTCACATGCGTGTGTGTGTGGAAGGGGGAGTGGGTAGGGTTTAAAAACACTGTGAACCCACGTCAGTCAACATACACATTAAAAACACATGGCTGAACACACACGGCACCCATTGCACACACAGGAACACACAGTGCACACACAGGAACACACAGTGCACACTTAAAGTGTTCAACACGTCGTAGATAGTGTGTTCATCCTTATAACAACACCCAAGTATGTTATACTGATGCATAGGGCGTGTCAAAGGGTGGCTACTGTGTCATCTATAATGATCGTTTCAAAAGAGGAAGATCAATCAATAGACCCCAATATCTCATTTGAAGGCCAATGAGTTTTTCCTGATCATGTGACCTGACCATGAAGATCTCTGGCTCAAAGCTATAGCAGTTTTGTACATTTGATACCCCAGAAGAAGAACGGACTCTACAGCCACAGGTCAAGAGGTCATCATTAATGTCTAATCCAGCCTAACCCTGTTAGTAACCCTAACCCAGCATAATCCTCCCTCACAAAGCTCCTCTCTCTCAGACAGCAGTGAGTGATGATCTGCCAGGTAGAATAGACTCTGCTGGTCCACTCTATACACAGGAGGGATTACTCACCAGCAGGCCAATTTCGGCCCGCGGCCGCCAGTTGGGGACCCCTGAGGTATGGTTATAGTTTTACAACGCCAGCAGACCATACCCTGGGACTGTGTCAGGGCTGTCACAGGTAGACTGATGATGTTGCCTTTTCTCACCACCGGTAAAGACACTAATCCCCATAATTCCCTCAGTGATCCCACCCAGGTCAGGAGTGATACCACACACACACACACAACAATGAGGAATAGAGAATTTGTCATACAGAGTAAATGATGAGGGACCAGTCTGCTGAACGCAAACAAGCAGTACTGCAAACCAAACAATCAGTCAGTACAATTCCATTTAAACACCACACTCAGAAAGAGACGAACACACACACAACCACACACAAAGTGGAGTCTGCACTGCATTCCTCTGTGCCTGCTGGCTCTTGTCCCTCCACACTTGTCACAAGGCAATTCTGGCCCTCGAGCGTGTTGGAGTTGTGTGAAGAGCCTCTCACAGGCCTGTTAGCATGCGGGGGCGTCGGCTGAGAACTCTTGCCTTGAGGACACACAGGAGGGGACCCTATAGCAGCCTCAGCCCCTCCCAGTACACTCACACGCATATACAGGTAACTGCCAAAATGAAGGAAACACTTGAGTAAATCAGGGATACCAAGTACATTGATAGCAGGTGCTTCCACACAGGTGTGGTTTTCTGAGTTAATTAAGCAATTAACATCCCATCATGCTTAGAGTCATGTATACAAATGTACGTGTGTGTGTGTGTGTGTGTGTGTGTGTGTGTGTGTCAGGCAGCAGATCTCAACCCAATTGATTCTGGAGCTGTACCTGAGACAGTGTTTTCCATCACTATCAACATAACACCAAATTATTGAATTTCTCATGGAAGAATGGTTTCACATCCCTCTAACAGTTTCAGACATTTGCAGAATCTATGCAAAGGCGCATTGAAGCTGTTTGGCGGCACGTGGCCCAAAACCCTATGAAAATATTTTATGCTGGTGTTTCCTTTATTTTGGCAGTTACCTATACACACTGGTTGGACACACACACCCTGCAGGCAAAGACAGTCGGACTCTTTAGCTATATACAAAGTTCTGTGAATCCTACACCAAATGAATTCCGATTCGGGCCCATCTGGCAGTGTGTATACAGCATACAGGCCTCTGGTGCATCTTCCTACATACCTGTGTCTTCCTGTCCAGGGCCGAAGCTGTCAGAATTAAGACAGATGGTTGGATGGGGGGACAGAGACGGACGCAGGCGCTGAAACTGAGACGGCATGTTTGGTTTGGGGCTTAATTGGAAGAATAACAGTGCCCTTTCCAACTCCTAACATATCTGGAGTAAGGCTCTCCACTCAGGCAGGCAGGCAGAACGTGAAGAGAGTGCAAATGACCACAGTAGTGGGATTTTACCTTATCCCTCCTCACCCCTTTCTCACCTTCTAAAACACATGAACATCTGCCTCTGTGTCTCTTCTCTGTCTCTTCTCTCTTGTAACATTGCCTCAACTGTTCTTCCTTCTCTTTTTATTATCCCTTTCTTCTACCTACATCCATTTCCCTGTCTCACTCAGTCTGTTCCTTACATCTACATTCCTCTCAATTCCTTCTACCTACATCAATTTCCCTGTCTCACTCAGTCTGTTCCTTACATCTACATTCCTCTCAATTCCTTTTGCCTCCATCCTTCTTTTTGCTCTCTTTGTCTCTGTCAGTCTCTGAAGCCATTATGTGTCTCATTGATTGAGGCAGTCCTTATTGAATTCTGTGTGTGTGTGTGTGTGTGTGTGTGTGTGTGTGTGTGTGTGTGTGTGTGTGTGTGCGTGCGCGTGTGTGTGCCTGTGTGTCTGTGTGCGTGTGTCTGCGTGTGTGTGTCTGCGTGCGTGTGTCTGCGTGTGTGTGTCTGCGTGTGCGTGTAGGGATTCTATGGATGGGCTTGTTTTCTCAGCAGAGCTTGGTACAAATAGAGGAGGAATGGAGATGGGTTTAGGGGATTCCAGGAGCAAAGAGAGACCCTGGTGAAGGGTTACAAAACAGCTGTGTCCACTCTGCCCAATATCACTCTGGAAGAGAGGGAGACCACGAGGGAGTGGACAAAGGGAGAGACAGATAGGGAGGTAGAGGTTGGGGAAGCAACGTTGACAGACGTTGCAAAATGAAGAGATCTTACCCAAAACAACTAATCATCCCAAAAACGTGACAAGGGACTTGATTCAAATATGCGATTGCAGTGGCAAAGAGATAGAAAACAAGAAAAAAAGAGCAAGCGAGACTGATCCTATATAAGCCTTTGCACAATCACGTCTCTCTATTATGCGTGGGAATACTATGAGTAGGAATAATAAATTAAAATCACTTGGAGCTGATTTCCTCTTGTTTTTGCAGTCTTTTATGTCCAACGCTAATGTTTTTTTGCCCCCCAAATAAATCCACCGTAAGCCAAATGTGTTCAGCGGGCCACCAGTCTGTGAGCCCCAACTGTACAGTATATCCACTGTATCCTGAGCTATGCTGATGAATATTTGTGTCCAAGTTGCGTCTGTAATTTAGACATTGAGTGGTGTTTCCTCCCAGATTCCTCTTTATGAAGGGGATGGATGTCCCTGTAAATGAGAGCCTTGTTTGGAGTAAACATGCAGCTGTCTGTTTACATTTAGCAGACACTCTTATCCCGAGCGTCTTGCAGCTAGAGCATTCACCTTGTGGGACAACCACATATCACAGTCATAGTGAGTACATTTTTCCTCAATAAAGTACAGTAGCTGTCAGCAAAGTCAGAGCTAGCTGGGAAAAAGTAACGAGCAAGTGTTAGTTCACGAAAGCCCCCCCCCCCACCGCCATCATCTCCCTCTCCTATTTCTCTCTCTCTCTCTCTCCTGCAGGATCTGACACCGGAGATGAAAAGCAGAGACACCGTTAGGCTGGCACCACATCTCATTAACACACTGGTAAAACGCTGCCACATCCACATACACACGCATGCCCGAAAGGTACGTACACGCGCACTGCCACACCCACAGCCACTGCAATCCAAGAGTAACTGTAAACCCAAGCAGAGACCAGAGACACCATGACTATACTGTAACTGACTGACAGTTTACCAAAGTCAGGACGGGGTTGCTGGTCAGTGTTACCGTAGGAATGAGGATTAGATATGTGTGTGTTGTCATAACACAGAGTAGATTAGACCAGGAGGCTGTGGATACTCTGCCCAGGTCCCCCCCCAGGGATGGAAGACAGAGGAAAGAGAAAGAACAAAGCTTCACTGTAACAGATCCAGGTGTGAATATTTCCCAAACAAACTCGTGGGCTCCCGCCCGCGGTGCCGGGGCTACATTATGGGGAGGTGTCGGGCTGTGGTGAGATAACTGGGGTGAGATAACTATGGTGAGTGGATGGTGTTGACAGTTTACAGTATACTCGGGGATGATATTACATTCAATGAGATCTTAAACGCCCTCAAGTGGTTTCTGAAACACACAGGGCGTCACTGTTTGGGCTCAGGTTGCCATGACACTGCAGATGGACACTGTTAAGGGCACACATGGTGTGGTCAGAGGACAGAGGAATAAAGGTTTAAAGGAATGGAGAGATGGATAAACGAGTGAGAGCAATGGAGTTGACGGCGTCCTAATCAAAACCAAGTCTATTGGTCACACAGTTTAACGTTATAAAGCGGCCGAGCAAAAAACGTTCTATTACTAGTTCACAAATAATCAAAACCTAAATTCAAGAAATGTCCGAACAAATCCAATTAACAACTCAAATAACACTGTATCAGTAAAAACCTGCCCAGGGACTGTGGTTGAAAATGTGCCAACAGGCTAAATCTGGCACTTTCACTGAAACATCGATTCATGTGCTGTAAAAAAAATACAAATAAACTCAAACTCAATCCAAATGCAATCTTTGCATATATACACCAAAAAGATATACTAAGAATGATATGTACAGCAGTAGATACACTGAACAAAAAAATATAAACGCAACAATTTCAAAGATTTTAGTTACAGATACAGTTCATATAAGGAAATCAGTCAATTGCAATATTTTATATTGGGCCCTAATTCAAATAGGCCCTAATCTATGGACTTCACATGACTGTGAATACAGATATGCATCTGTTGGTCACAGATACCTTTAAAAAAAGTAAGGGCGTGGAAACCATTCAGTATCTGGTGTGACCACCACTTGCCTCGTGCAGTGCAACACATCTCCTTTGAATTGAGTTGATGAGGCTGTTTATTGTGGCCTGTGGAATGTTGTCCCACTTCTCTTCAATGGCTGTGCGAAGTTGCTGGATATTGGCGGGTACACGCTGTCATACACGTCGATCCAGAGCATCCCACACATGCTCAATGGGTGACATGTCTGGTGACATGACTGGTGAGTAATGCAGGCCTTGGAAGAACTGGGACATTTTCAGCTTCCGGGAATTGTGTACAGATCCTTGCGACATGGGGCGATGGCGGTGGATGAATGGCACGACAATGGACCTCAATGCAGAACTGCAGTCAGGTCAAGATCCTGGTGAGGACATGGTTACACATAGTCTGTGGTTGTGAGGCTGGTTGGACGTACTGCAGAATTCTCCAAAGCAGGGCCTCCGGGGTGATGCAGTGGTTAAGTGTGCTGTACTGCAGCGCCAGCTGTGCCATCAGAGACTCTGGGCTCGCGCCCAGGCTCTGTCGTAACCGACCGCGACCTGGGAGGTCCGTGGGGCGACGCACAATTGGCCTAGCGTCGTCCGGGTTAGGGAGGGCTTGGCCGGTAGGGATGACCTTGTCTCATCGCGCACCAGCGACTCCTGTGGCGGGCCGGGCGCAGTGCGCGCTAACCAAGGTTGCCAGGTGCATGGTGTTTCCTCCGACACATTGGTGTGGCTGGCTTCCGGGTTGGATGCGCGCTGTGTTAAGAAGCAGTGCGGCTTGGTTGGGTTGTGTATCGGAGGACGCATGACTTTCAACCTTCGTCTCTCCCGAGCCCGTATGGGAGTTGTAGCGATGAGACAAGATAGTAGCTACTAAAACAATTGGATACCATGAAATTGGGGAGAAAAAGGGGTAAAATTTAAAAAATAATAATAATATCCAAAGCAACATTGGAGGCGGCTTATGATAGAGAAATGAACATTATATTCTCTGGCAACAGCTCTGTTAAACATTCTTGCAGTATGCAAATCAATTGCACGCTACTTCAAAACTTGAGACATCTTTAGCATTGTGTTGTGTGAGTGGTCTTTAATTGTCCCCAGCACAAGGTGCACCTGTGTAATGATCATGCTGTTTAATCAGTTTCTTGATATGCCACACTTTTCAGGTGGATGAACTATCTTGGCAAAGGATAAATTCTCACTAACAGGGATGTAAACAAATTTGTGGCCAACATTTTTGAGAGATAAGCTTTTTGTACGTAGGGAACATTTCTGGGTCACTTTATATCAGCTCATGAAACATGGGACCAACACTTTACATGTTGCGTTTACATTTTTGTTCATTGTATATTAAAGTGAGCTATGCTATTCCATATGTTCCAGCCATTCTGTCACCCATGTCATTATATCCCACAAAATAAAGTATTCTCTCTCTCTCTTTCCTCTCTCTTCTCTGTCTCTTAGTGGTTCCGGTAGCATACCCTGAGCTGTCAAGGCCAAGTCTAGAGAACAGATCAGAAACAAATGTTGTCTGGCACTCATGAGGAAGGGAAATATGCCTTATCTTAGCTTTAGTGGGGGCTTTAGGAACGCACCTCAACTCACACGCTTCCCCAGCCCTTAGCCCAGTTCCATCAGCCCCGAGCCCTGAGGAAGAGCAGCTCCCAACCGCTTTATCTGAGGAATGTGGGAATGTGGTCTGTGGAGGCTTGGAATAGAGGGATAGGAGAGAGCGACAGGGCTTACTGGGAGAGAGGGATCAGGGGTGGATGGAAGATCTCTATATGTTGACAGCCCCCTTCTCCAAATGGACACCTTCCCCTGAGCGGGAATACCCGGGTGGATTAGAGGCCTGGTTAAGAGCCAGGCCAGAGCCCTCACCCCCCACTCTCCCTACACACAGCCCTGCCTCCACCTCTTCATGTGCCCGAGACAGAGGGCAGCTGTTTTAAGAAGAACAAATGCTATCATAACCCTCAGCTTGGAAAACCAACTATTAACAGAGAGAGCGGAGGGAGAAAAAGAGGGAGCGAGCCTCTATAGTGGTTTACGTGTGCGTGAGCAGTGAACACTCCCTTCCCTCTCTCTCTCTCTCTCTCCCCCTCTCTCTGCTCTCATTCCATTTCAGTCGATCTCTGCCTCTCATCCCTCGTAATCCGTTATCCAAACAGTGAAGTGTAAGTATTGACACACAGCCACATCGTCTGTCTCTGCCCTGTCTGCCGGGGATTCACTTCCTAAACAATGGCCCAGAGATAGAAGGGACGGACTAGCCCGACACACACTTCCCGCACACCCACACACACACTTGCAGTTTGCAAACACTCACGCACTCACACATTCACATGTGGACACACACAGATGGGCCCTTCCCCGCATACATGGACACTTACTCCCATACACACACACAGGTGTACTCAAAGCAATCCTAAAGATACTATCTCTCATAGCTTAGAAAGCAGCAGGACTGTATGCTATTGTACAGGCTTGGCCGTATTTCTCCTTAAGGATTCCGTTCCAATGGAATAAACAGGCCCTGTAGTGACGAATGGCTCCCGAGAGGGCTACTTTTCCTTCACTGTCTCTCTCTCTCTCTCTCTCTTTCTCTGTATCTCTATATTTCTCTCTCTCTCCCTATCCTTTGTCCATTCCTCTAATAACTGGGCCGCTTGCCGGCACACGGACCCCGGCCCATCCATAACCAACCATCTGTCAGATCGAAACCATCATGTGTTTGCGTGTGTGTGTGGGTCCACGTGCGCATGTGTGTGTGTGTGCAGTGTGTACGTGTATGCCTGCGTGCGTGTGTATTTCAGAGTATATAAACCATGTGTGAGAATGGGAGTGTGTGTCAGGAGGCTTCACACCACACCTGCCACACACACACACACCAGTGCCCAGCCTGTTAGCTCCTCTCAACACATCGTATTCATGTATGAGCCAGCGTGGCGTTGCTAATCCATACCGTTAAGGGTCAGCTATCGGCTATGGAGCTGCTGCTGTACTAACAACAGGATCCTCCACATGTGTGAATGGGAGCGGAATGCATCACAGATGTTAGCCTTATGCATAGCCTACTGTACTTAGCCATGGAGGCCTAAACCTGTGAAACTGGCGATGTACAGTTGGTCTGTATTAGATGGGCAAAATGATAGAAGAGTCACATACATGCTAAAAAGAAATGCAATTTCAGTTGTGAAGGGCCACACTGTGTGCACGCTTTTACACCAGCCCAGATTTATAGTAACACTAATTGTTTTCAAGATTGAAGACCATGTCTAATCACAATTAGCTGAATCAGGTGATTTAGTGCTGGGATAAAACAAAAGCCTGCATACACTGCAGCTCTTAAGGACCGGAATAGCACCACTTAAAAATACATGAAGACAATGGGAGCTATAACTCTTCTCTGACTGTTTGAGTGTTGAGTTATGGCAGGAGGTCCATTAGCTAAATGGAGAATATGCACATAGCAGTAGCCCTAAATGACCAGTAGCCCTAACCCAGACCCTGACCCCACAGCACTCTGAACAATCGATTCCACACATCCCATAATAACCCCAGAAGGTCAGGCCACAGTAAATCTCAGGGTGATTAAACTGAGGTGACACCGAGGAATGTGCTAGCAATGACATGATGTCACACACTGTGAGGCATTCCAAGGACTTCTGGTGACAAAATGTGATTAGTAGAGTAGAGTGGTCAATGACTCACATGGGCCATTGTTCTCGGTGTCGATTGAAGACAGTGGACTGCTGTGGACTGTCTCATTCATTTAAGGTAGTTAAGTTTGACAGTGGAGAAAATGTTGCTAAACGGGTCACATGTTAAAACATGCCCTCACATGTTAGAGACTGGTGGGGAACGTACATGCACAGAATAGCACACACCTCTGTTTGATAAGCCAGTGCCCTGACCAAGAATATGGTCCTAAGTTTTTCCTGACCACAGGAACTGAATGAGAAAAACTCAGTGCCCTAGAACTCTCGGTCAGAGCACTAGAATACCAAAGACAGAAGTCTAATATTCAGTGGTCTAACTGCCTCACAACATGACCCACCACCAGAACTATCTTAGAACCCACAGGTCAATGCCGGGACCAATCAAGCCACTGCTCTGGCCACAGTGTATTGAAGCCCAGCTGTTATCAATATCAGCTGTCTGGCTGGCTTCCCACACACTGCCAGGTATCGTGTGTTCTCAAAGAGCGTCACCCTATGATGTATTGAGCTGTTTGGGAGTGTTGCCTCTGATCTAAGGTAACAAAAGAGGCACATGAGCCGCCCAGCTTGTGTGTGTGTGTGTGTGTGTGTGTGTGTGTGTGTGTGTGTGTGTGTGTGTGTGTGTGTGTGTGTGTGTGTGTGTGTGTGTGTAGGAGGCAAAGTTACTCCCTATGATAAGGTCAGGCCCTCTCATCTCTGTGTGCTGATAAAGGGAATACACACACCTTCACACACACTGTCTACGCAGCCATACCAGGCATCAAAGCAATGATAAGACACCTCATATTGTTTTGTCCAAGACCACAATAAAATAAATTGTGTCTTGAAACGGGAAAGGCATTTCAAATCAGCTCATTACATGAGGAGACAATCTGGTGTTATCCAGCCCAAACTGAGGTAAACACAATTCTGAAGGAACAAAGCACGGTATCTGTCAAAGTTGATCTGTTAACCTTTTACTGCAGTGGGCTAAATCAGGGTCACACAGAGTGTTTCTTGGTGGTCTTAAACAAATCTACTTTGAAACCAAAGTATACACCTCACACACATGGTTATGGGCTTTAAAAAAAGAAGACGCCTGTACCATGTCAGATATAGAGTTAAACTGTATTACATTTTGAGTTTACATCCCAATATTACACTTTATATACATCACAGAAGACTGAAATATAACAAAACCGTTAAACATAGAAACACCAGATTTTTCAGTGTTTAAAATAAAAAGATGTTTATCGTTTATGGAATTATGAAAACTATTAATAACGTTCCACCCATGAGGCCACTAGAGGGGGATTTGGTCATTTGACTGCAGGAATGGGACCCTGGTCTGGGCTTGTACTAACTAAGGCCTTGAGTACCTTTGGATTGTGTAACATTTTCCTATTATTATTTTCAAAAGAATTAAAGCTCTGTCAAATTGGTTGTTGATCATTGCTAGACAACCATAGACTTCAAAGTATATTTAATCCAAACTGTAACTCGGCCACTCAGGAACATTCTCTGTCTTCTTGGTAAGCAACTCCAGTGTAGATTTGGCCTTGTGTTTTTATTGTCCTGTTGAAGGTGAATTCATCTCCCAGTGTATGGTGGAGAGCAGACTGAACCAGGTTTTACTCTAGGATTTTGCATGTGCTTAGCTCTATTTCGTTATTTTTTTATCCTGAAAAACTCCCCAGTCTTTAACGATTACAAGCACACCCATAACATGACGCAGCCACCACTATGCTATGAAAATATGGAGAGTGATACTCAGTAATGTGTTGTATTGGATTTGCCTCAAACATAACACTGTGTGTTCAGGAAAAAAAGTGAATTGCTCTGCCACATTCTTTGCAGTATTACTTTTGTCCCTTGTTGCAAACAGGATGCATGTTTTGGAATATTTGTATTCTGTACAGGCTTACTTCTTTTCACTCTGTCAGTTAGGTTAGTATTGTGGAGTAACTACAATGTTGTTGATCCATCCTCAGTTTTCTCCTATCACAGCCATTAAACTCTGTAACTGTTTTAAAGTCACCATTGGCCTCAAGGTGAAATCCTTGAACGGTTCCCTTCCTCTCCAGCAACTGAGTTAGGAATGACGCCTGTATCTTTGATTGGGTGTATTGATACACCATCCAAGGTTTTATTAATAACTTCACCATGTTCAAAGGAATGATCAATGTCTGCTTACCAATCTATGCGAGGCATTGGAAAACCTCTCTGGTCTTTATGGTTGAATCTGTGTTTGAAATTCACTGCTTGACTGAGGGACCTTACAGATAATTGTATGTATGGGGTACAGAGATTAGGTAGTCATTCAGAAATCATGTTAAACACTATTATTGCACACAGAGTGAGTCCATGCAACTTATTATGTGACTTGTTTTGCACATTTTTACTCCTGAACTTATTTAGGCTTTCCATAACAAAGAGGTTGAATACTTATTGACTCAAGACATTTCAGCTTTTCATTTGAATTCATTTGTTAAAAATATAGAAACATAATTCCACTTCAACATTATGGAGTATTGTGTGTAGGCCAGTGACAAAACATCTACATTTAATCCATTTTTAATCAGCCTGTAACACAACAAAATGTGGAAAAAGTCAAAGGGTGTGAAAACTTTCTGAAGACTCTGTATATATGGTTTTACAGTACCTCTGACGAGGAGGAGTAGTAGGAAGGATTGGAGGACCAATGCGCGGCGTGGTAAGTGTTCATTATATTTATTATAACTCAGAACACTGAAGAATAAAACAACAAAGAGAACGAAATGAAACAGTTCTGGCTGCTGCAGACACAAAACAGAAAATAATCACCCACAACTCAAAGGTGAAACCAGGTTACCTAAGTATGGTTCTCAATCAGGGACAAGGATTGACAGCTGCCTCTGATTGAGAACCATACCAGGCCAAACACAGAAATCCCAAATTATAGAAATAATAACATAGACTGCCCACCACAACTCACGCCCTGACCATACTAAAACAAAGACAAAACAAAGGAACTAAGGTCAGAACGTGACACCCCAACCTCCTTCATTCTGAGATTCAACAATAAACCTGGCACCAGGCCAGTTCTTAAGGGCATAAAGCAACAACATTAGTGAATCTAACACCTAAGGATTCCCTGGCACACACAGGGGCAGTGCCACCCGATCCTGGAGCCACCGGCCCACCAGACTGTAAATCAGGAGGGCTGTGAGACGCTGATCTGGCCGTGAGAAGAAGACGAGACAGACAGGAATCTCGGTCTCTGATAGCACAACTACACAGAGCCCCCAACTCTTCCCAGTTCTCGCACGACTCACAAAAGGCCGGGCGCAAAGAGACCAGCAGGGAGATCACACCAGGACCGACATGGTGGTGTACACACTAATTATCTCCACACCATGCTTGCAGGGGCACAATGGGCTTTTCATAGCCACCTCGTACACTACACAGGAGACGCTGGTATCAGGGTCGGGACCGCTGCCATGTATCTGATACCCCCTTTGATCTAATGTGAGTGGTACTCTGCCCCCTAAATACTACACTACATAGAGAGGGGGGAAGAGAGAGGTGGCTGGACTTGTTTGAGGAGATGACTGTCACAGTGTGAAAGGCTGATGCTGGGTTTTGTTTGGGGGTTGACAGGCGTGTTATGAACAAGCGTTGCTGGTTTTGTTCGGCGAGTGACATTCTCTCAAAGAGAAGGGCCAGAGAGGCCTTTGTTGTCCATGTCCAATGACGTGAATGACGTTCAGGACCTGGCCCACTGCCAAAGGGGAGTGGTCAGCAGATCACGGCCTGATGACGTCACTGCTGACCTACAAATCTGACACTGATACACTCTGGCAAACATTTCCAAATGATGCTCTACTAGTATGGCAAACATACACTCACTAACACACACACGCACACATATACACACACACACAGAGATACTCATGCTCATCTGTGTATACAAGACTGTGTGTGTTGAGTGACACCCTCCCAGCTGTATTTCTGTATCTGTTAACCAGACGAGGCTGATGGTTGTGATAAGCTCATACTGTTCCATCACACACCCAGGTGGCTGGGATTACACATCAGACTTAGATCATCTTAGATCAGAAACTCACACAGTGAACAGCTTGGATGGAGAGACACGTTGATAAAGGATGGGGTCTGGATTTGGAAAGCTCAGACTCTTTCCACTGTGGATGATTCGGGCAGCTAATAATGAATGTGTTTGTTTCCGCAGACAAAATCGAGATGAAAAGATCTTGGGAACAAGAAAGAAAGAGACATATACGCGTAGATAGAAATATGGGGTGAGTTCCTATCCTCCTCTCCTCTCCTCTCCTCTCCTCTTCTCATCTCCCTCCTGAGGTAACGTCAGTCCACTAGGGGTGCAGAAAACATTCAGAGGGGCCCTGCTCAGCCTCGGAGCTCCGCTGATTTAAAACACCTCATCCATCTGGCCTTACACCCCCCCCCCCCCCCCAAAAAAAAATAGCCAACTGTTTATTTTATTTACTGCTCATGGAAAATAGCTGTCTGTGAGCCTCCAGCACTAGGTACCCTGGGTTATCAGTGCGCCAGCATTAAGGAAAAGCACATGTTTGGCCTGACATGAGAAAGGCCTGTCAATAGGAATGGAGAGACTGACTGGGGGAGAGAAAGAGACACAGAGCGAGAGAGTGGAGACTGGTTTCACTGGTCCCAATCCAGCCAACTGCCGACAGGCATGCCTCTTTTCAAATGGCTGCTTCGCTGAATTTGACCAGTCTGCAAATATTTCAAGGTAAACGCAAAACACATTTTATACGTTTTTTATTGGGTGTATAGAATACTGGGTGATAATAAAGAGAAGTTTGGCTCAAGGAGATGGTTTTATGTTAGCTACTGATCTAAGGTCAGTTTTCCATCAGTTTCACTCTCTTAAAGGACCATTAAGGAAGACTGAGGACAACAGAGAGAGAAAGCTGAGAAAAGGCATCCATCTCCCCCACCTCTACAAAGCCAAGCACAAGAGATACACACCACAGAGGGCTAATGAAAGTGTGTGTGTGTCTGTGTGTCTGTGTGTCTGTGTGTCCGTGTGTGTGTGTGTGTGTGTGTGTGTGTGTGTGTGTGTGTGTGTGTGTGTGTGTGAAATCCTATCAATGTCACAAAGGTCACGCTCCCTCAAGATAACCCGGGGAGATTGCTGTCGGCTCCTGTGGGATTTTTTTCCCTCTCTCTTTTTGTGATTAGGTGTCACGATAATTTCCTTGGTGTAAAGACGAAGCCTTTCATGTTGCGGGTTTCTCAGGGTTTACTGGGCCATGTCGCAGGCCATTCAAACCCATACAAAGCAGGGTCGCAAAGCAAACTACACACTGTTCATTCTTTATACATTTGCACAAAGACAAATCCATATTTGCCTAAGGAGGTGTTCTGCATCCTGATAGGGTTTTTGACCTGTTTTGGTTGTCAATGGGTGGCTGTTTGTGTTATTTCAAAGGGAAGCAAAAGAAACTGGGCTAGTAAAAACAGCATCATGTGGCATTTACTGAGCACCATGACTAGGATGAGCTTATGTTGAGGACCCACACACACACGCAGACACACACCAACAAACACACACAGCAGCTTTTCAGTGACAACTGTTTACAGCTGATATGTTAATGGTTTGTGTAATGCCATTCCGGCTCTTCCATCCCCCAGTGCAAGAACTGGCCTTTTAAAATCCCTTGCTCATCAGGAAACTAATTTACACGTTGGGCTCAGATTTGGCAAGCAGCTAAAAACTTGAATGACATTCCATAATTAAAGTGAACCTTTCCAATTACACACCCCCCGCTGAAGATATTTACACCTCATCTGCCTGTGTGCGTGTGTTACTGGAGCTCTGCACAAATGTCATCTGTGAGCATCGGTCCTAGTTCTGAGGTGGACAAACTAACAGAGCAGGATGACGGGATTTCAGAGAGAAGAAAGGAGTGAGTGATGGGGATTGGGTTGAGATGGAGAGAAGGAGTGAAATATTGAACTAGAAAGATGAAAGGAGGAATAAGGAGGATTAAGAGAGAGAGAAAGCAGGACTGGATGAGAGAGAGAGAGAGAGAGAGAGAGAGAGAGAGAGAGAGAGAGAGAGAGAGAGAGAGAGCGAGAAAGCAGGACTGAACGAGAGAGAGAGAGAGAGAGAGAGAGAGAGAGAGAGAGAGAGAGAGAGAGAGAGAGAGAGAGAGGCGAGGATGGAGAATCTACGGAATGAGGGTGAGAGGAAGATAGGGCAGGACAGTAGTGATAAAAGGAGAAAGTAAGGAAAAAGGAGAGTGAGAGTGGTTTTCCTTCCGTGTGTGAAACAGTTGGGACTGGCTGGAAGTCACACGGGGCTGGGGTGGAGCGGTTGTGGCTCTGCTACGTGCCTTTCTGGCCTCCGATCCCAATCATTCATACTCCCCAGCTAGGCCACAAGCCCACAGGGAGCGACCCTGCCCTGCCCTCACAGTGGTTCAGACTTCCTGTGGGTTCCTTCCTGCCGAGAAATGCACTCCTGCTGCCGCTCCTAAAACGAAGGAATGTCCCAGCTAAATAAACAGATATGACTTAGAAATCCAAATAAATGCTGTGATGTTTTACAGTGTAAACGTACATACATTGGAGTGGGGATTGTAGCCCCTTGGTGATGTGCTGAAACATACAGGCCGTGCCACTGAGAAAAGGTGTCAGACCCCGTTAGAGGCCTTTGGCTGGACGCAGCTCAAGTACAACTTGGACAAAAGCACTGCTTGTCTCCCCTCATTAAGTGATTTAAGTCCCGTGTTCCCAGGTTCCTTTCATCGGCCGCCAAAGTGAACACACTTTTCTTTTTTTTACAAGAATGCCGGGCCGCGGAGATGAATAGAGCGAGGGGGAAAGCTGGAAGTTAGGGCCAGGGAACTGGGTCAAAAGCTGAGTGGCTACGCTAGCCATGCCTATTAGCGTCCCCAGTACGGAGGGCCATATGTGAATGAACAGTAAGGGCCTACACTGGGAAAACAGCCCCTCACTGGGAAAAGGAGCAGCCACTTAATCCATTAACAGTTCTCTCCCCAAAGAACCAGCTTTTCCCATGGAGGTTTAGTTCTGTAAAGTGCTGCTATTTTCACATTTCTTGCTAACGAGACATAGCTGTCATGGGGGAAGGGGGGACTACTGCTCAGTGCTCTGACCAGCCCCAGGGGTGTGATGCTTTAGCAGACTGGTGTCATAATTACATCTGATAGCCTATTGGATATCACACAGTTTGCATATTTACTCTTAAAACACCGTCACAGTGCGTTGGGATGTGAGTGACGCCCCTGGGCTTGGCGGGAGGATGGAATGTGGCCAGAGAGAGAGTGTTAGCGTTCGCTGGCTGGGATGAGCTCGCTGGCAAACACACACTGTTTCAATTTGTACCTGAAAGACAGCAGGCTCTTCTGGGCCATTATGTCATCTGTTTGTGAGCTCTCTAATTGGAGAGCTGTGGAAGGAAGGCTAGCCATGCTGCTGCAGTACAGTCCTCTGCTGTACAGGGGGTACGAGCAGTTCTCATAATGAGCTGGGTTAATCTGAGATCAGTTTGTAGAGGAAAGGGATGTATTCAGAGTCTCAGTTTGTGACACATAATTCGCAGAGGGATGATAAATGATACAGTGTGAAAAGCAGCACATGCACATAGTCAGTTCTCTAAGTTTCCATAGCCAAGTCTCTCCAGCAGGGGCCCTGGCTATCGTCTGTAATCCTGGGGAGAATCTCAATTGCATACTTCTCGCGTCCTCTCTCCTCACCTCCTTCTCAAAACCCATTGGAGGAGGTTAGAGGGGCGGGACCTCTGTCTGTCTCATCCAATTGGTTTTGAGAAGGAGGTGAGGAGAGAGGACTTGAGGAGTATGCAACAGAGATTCTCCCCTAGTGGGAAAGACAAGCTCAGGGAGGGTTCCACAGTTCATCAGCCCAGTGGGTGTGGCTACACCCCAGCAGCCAACCTCAACCCCCTGACATTACACCACAGCCATGAGGTCAGAGGGAAGCTCTTTCCTCCTCTTCACAAATAAGTGATTTTTCTATCTCCCCGTGAGAACAGCAGCAGATAATGAACCTTTGGTGCTGGGGATAACACGTTCGCTTTCACACGCGTCAACTCCATTCTGAACCGTAACAAAAGGCTGCAGGAAGACATTGGTAGGGAGGGACCGCGAGTCGGGGTACACTAAAGCGCATTTCTCCATCTAAGATGTGAGGGATGTGGGGAGATAATGTGGCTACTGCAGATCTGAGAATTGTGTTACATGTGGGGCAATACAAACAGATGAGGACACTGTTAACATTTAAACTGCACTTTATTCACGGCTATCGAAGTTCATTAATCACAAACTCTGGTCAAAACGCTTATTTACAGGGGGATAAAGTAATTCATGGCATGATGTGCTTGTCAGTTGTGTGTGTGTGTGTGTGTTTTAAGACCTCTGTCTCCACACAGCCTGCAGACTCATTTCCACACCAGATTAGATGAGAGTGTCTGTCTGGGCCAGAGTGTGGTTTCAAATTAAAATCATGCAGTGCCACACAATCATCTGAAGAGCATCTGTAACAGCCATGAGTACTGAGCACAATACGAGGCCCACAAACAGTGAACATCACACCCTGCTGCTTACTGTGGTACCGCACATCAAGCTGTACACACAGCCCGGATACTGATAAAAAAAACAAGCATCTGCTATATGCAGTCATATCCAATCACACATTCACATCCATTAACAGACGCAGAGGAAAGAGTATGGTATACAACTTGGGAAAACGCCTACTAAAGATCCATACGATACGATGCATAGTATCAGTCCTGTGGAGTCACGCCAAGAGGGGAGGAAATGACATCAGAGGTAAACTTTAGCCGTTCCAGTATGGGGGAGTCAGCTGGGTCGGAGGTGGAGGGTTGAGGGGTGGGGGAAGGAGAGGAGTGAAAGGCTGTGAAGTCCCTCTCCTCATATCTGATATCAGCCCAGGACTGGGAGTCAGCATATGTGACAGACGTCTGGACACCAGGGCAGGGAGGGAGGGAGAGGAGGGTGAGGGGTTAGAGAGGGAGAGACAGAAAAAGGAAAGCAGATAGAGAGATGTGGAGAGACAGGGATACAGATAAATCATTCTCAAGAAAAGGGGTAAGAGAGAAAGAAAGTGAGGAACAGAGAGAGAGAGAGACGGGTGGTTATAACCTTCTCACATTTACTTCAGATGTCTTGGGCTAAAGGAAGGCGCCTGTGTGTGTGTGTGTGTGTGTGTGTGTGTGTGTGTGTGTGTGCGTGCGTGCGTGGTTACTATGTGGCATGGACACTATGTTGTGGATACTGTTTTAAAATGATTGCTCTGTGCTTTTCAGTGGCTATATGCCCCAAAATAAACTAGCACTGCCACACAGCATAAATCCAACAGTGCATTAATGGCCTCCCTTTAGGCATGGGTACAGATGGAATACGATTTCCACATGGTGTATCTGCCACACTTTTGGTTATCAGTGCTGATCTCCCAATGAAAACGCAGCTGCTCTATGCCTCATTGGTTGCCACAGGTTCTGGCTTAATTCTTATTGGTGAGTTTCTGACTGATCACACCTCGCTTCCATTGTCTTTGGGCTTCGATTTGCATAATTCCTATCCCTTACACTAGCCTAGAGGATTTGTAATTCGAAATACTCTGGGATTTAAATAACAGGAACAAAGCTACCAAATGGAGGAGATCATTAGACCAGCACAGGCAAGCACTGTGAGCCACACCGCCAGCTGAAACTGAACGGCAAAATGATTAACACAATGATATAGATCTATTAAATGAAGCCTTGAGTTTACCTAAAAGTTTTATCAGAATTATCAGTTATTTCAATGTTTTCCAGAAACAATTGGGGCAAAATCCAGTTGCACATGGTCAATTTTTAACCAATAGAAAAGGAGAATTGTAACCAGCAATATTAGCTCAGCCCACCATATTTCCTATCATGTTGCTGGGCAAAATTTCCAATGAGCCTGCCTCCGTCATACTATGGTAGCTTGGTTGGTGGTTGTTAAACGTGTGTGATGTGTTAGCCGGTGTACTTCTTTGGCCCCCTGTGTATCGTGTGACTGACCTCACTAACAGAACTTCTGCATTGCCCAAAGTAGCAGTCACAAGACTTCAGAACCTAACAGACCAGAGGCTTTTTTTCAATCAATTCTCTTTTTCCCCCGTCTTTAATCATTCGATATGCTCCAATAGGCGAAACAGAGGAGTAGTGACAGATTTGGAAGCCGTCACGAAACACCCATGGTTGGATCAAAGGTCCATCCAAGCACTGAAATGCCAGCTTCCTAAATAAAACTGCACTTTTCTCTTAGACTGAGAGATAAATAACCATTATATCTAGAAAGCACCATTCACCTGACTGTGTTATTTACTCATTCCACAAAATATGGTTAGGGCCTCCTTTACATAACTTATTAACTTATCAAATAACTAACTCAGCACGAGGATCAAAATGAAAATACTTGATTGTATTTCAAACAATTCAAATGTAATTATTTTGTATTTTCCAGTTGTTGATCGATGTCAGAAGTTCATTGTACATGTGATTTGATCTATACCCACCACAAGACTCTTATGAAAATGTTTCGTTTTTTAGTTTAAAAAAAATAATAATTCTCATCTATCTAAAAAATAGTTGGCGATATTTTATTTATTTGCTTAAAAGTTGTCTTTATATCTTTCTAAATCCGTTGTCTTATTATAAAATATTGTACTTCAATTTTGGAGTAATGTAATTGTTGAAATATAGCTAGCACAGTCCAATATATATTTTTTTTTTGCTTCACTTTAGTGAATGCCTTGATTTCATTTTTGCTCTTAAACATAGGCTACAAACAAATGCCCTAGCGAGTGAAAACACCGATATTGCAGTAGCATATTATATGTGACAATTTACAACTGTTTTCGTCACCATGTGAGGATGAACATATCAAAACAATCCATTCTGGTAAATATTACTAGTAGTGCCTCTCTGTATGAGCACTACCTGGCTGGTTCCATGTCTAGCCCTAAAACATCTCTGCCCAGAAGTGCACTTAAAGGGCCTGGGCTTTGGTCATTAAGATCATAAAGTCCTGCTCATAAATATGTTTTACTTGTTCCTTGAGTGTGCTCACTGCTTAGGAAGACTTTACAGCAGAGCGGTAATATTATTATCTCCAGACAGACCTGCCCATTGACTTATTATGGAATACTGTAACTGGCCAAATCATAGCATGGCTCAGAGTTTATAACTGAAATCTAAAAAATATTTTCTCCTCTAATAAGCTGCTATAATATACAATCCTTTGAGAATCTTGATTCTTACAAACATATAGTAATAAATATACAGTACATTGCTTGGTCTGATAGATGGATTCCATGAAATAGATGTTAGGTTTTAATTAGTACAACTAAAATATCATCACTTTATTAGATGACTGTTGGCCGTATTCAAATGACATAACGATGGAAAATAAATTGCTATCTATTTCTAACAACTAAAGGTTTTCTTTAAAAAAATGTAAAAGACGTTAATTTATCCATTGAAAATTAAGGCATTTTCGTTGATATATTTGAGTGCTAGGCTGACTTACATTGAAACATTTCTACATTCTTTTTTTATTTAACTTAAAAAAAAAACATCTAATATAGTTGTAATTGTCTCACATCTATCCAGTACATCTGGTCCCTCTTGTCTGTCCCATAGTACTATAATACTATTGGGAATGATACTGAGTTTCAAGCTCTGATCGCAGCATCGTAACCAGGAACACAGGTATTTCAAATGGGTTTCAGGGGAAGTCCTGCAGCTTTTATTGCATTTTTTTGTTGAGAAAGGTAGTCGACTGCTCCAAAGTGGGACAGGACAGGTTATCTGTGACCTGGCCTCTTTGTTTAGTAGACAACGGAGGGTTTTTTGGACATTAGTGTCTCTTTTGTAGTGACTTGTCTAGGTGTGATATACACCCTGTCACTAGAGATCCAGCACTAGAGATCCAGATCCTGCACAGCCAATCTCTGCTACATCTAATGCATGATAAAGGAACAAAGACAATGCCTTGTGACGCAATGTACCCATAAACACCACAATCCAGGCTCATTCACATGACCAGTAAAATGCCAAATGACTTCAATTATAATCAATGTCATGTAAAAGTGTAATGCTACTCATTCTCTATTTCAGTTGAATTTAATATGAGAAAAGGCTAATAAAACCTATGACAAACTTAGCACATCATCTGCAGACTACAGACTGCTAACTGCGGTCGGTTGTCTGATTCACGGGGAACGTAGTATTCTGCTTCGGCGAAGACGTCTTATTGGTGGGAAGATGTTGAGTTGTGATTGGCTGGGAGGGTGACATTCTGTGTCGAGCTCCACGCACCAGAGGATGGGGACCTGTTACTCCAGATGTCCTCTCATCGTCCCCTCCAATGTTTGCAGTCGCACGCACGCGATCCCTTGCTCCGCCTGGCTGCACCCTCTCATCGCATTACTTCTGCTATTCTAACTCCGCCATCAATTATGCACTAGAATAACTGAGGGACCTGGCGGAGCCAAGACATAAAGGGAGATCATCAGCCCGGGCCCTGCGAGCATCTGCCTGCTTGTTCCCACGGTGTTGCCGTGAGGAGTGATACGGGTGCCAGGCCGCCGGCTCAGCTAGGGTACCGGCAACCAAGGCACAGATACAGCTATGCTAAGCTAGGCTAGGGCACAAACGCAACATGGCTATGACACAAACACAGCCAAGCCATGACTATGTTGCTTCTACCATTGTTTTCAGTCTAAACTAACGTTGTACATGCTTTTGGAGAAATGCATTAAAATCACAATCAAAACAACTTTGGTTAATCATATCTAAAGCTGTTCGTTGTCTCCTAAGGATCTTCATGTTTAATTAAACAAGGGGCGGAGCCTGTTCAGCAAGGCTCCCAGGATTCTCAACCCGACTTTATTTCTTGAAAACAAAATGGAGTCGAATTTGGAGGGAAATGGCGGTCTCTGCTTCCCTCCCCGTCACAAGACACAGCTGGGAGTCAGGCAAAGAGGAGAGAGAGACACCTATGAAGACAGAACAAATCCTAGCAGTCTGAGATTTCAATCAACAGTGCTAAACTTGGGGTGATGATAAACTCATATGATTTCATCGAAGTCTCTTAACATCAAAGAAACATGGGGTGAGTGAGAAAACATGTATGTATTATGGAGTGAGACAAAATGTCGACCCCTGCATTAAAGTCATGGTGGTCCTGACCTGGATTTCTGCTGGTTGCGTGTGAAGGTTTGCTGTCCAGGCTCTACTGTGAGATCGCAAACAGCTTTTTAATATTTCATGGGTTCCAAAGCACTAAGCATGCTCAAAGACAACAGGAGGACATACTCTCTGTCTCCATGGGCCAGAAAGCCACACTAAAGGTCCTGCAAAGTCACATCAAGTTAACGAAAAGAACATTGTTCTTCCCAGATATCTAAATGTGACTTTTTTTTTAATTTACTCCGAAATTACATTATCAATGCCCTTTACCTAATCTGTCCACGGGTGCCTGAAATGCCACAACTATGCCAAAGATCATTGCATACACTAAGCTAACCCAATATATAAGACTTTTCTTAACATGCTATGAAAAATAATGAGCTTTCATCAGATAAAACAAAATTTCATCAGACAAAAGTAATATTTACTTCACTTGAACCAAATGAATTAGAGAGGAGGAGCACAGTACATTCAACCATTAAAAAATGTAGGCCAATTTCGTTTTCAGAGTGTATCAGTAATTCAATCTGATCTAATCAGCAAATACAATGGGGTGAAAAAATAATACTACACACTTCATCTACCCTGTTTGTCTGTAAGTCTGATGCAATCACAGAAGAAATTCTGTAGAAGCAAAATGTCTTAATCCCCCACCAAAAAAACAAGACCTTGAAAGTTAGTCACCAATGAAATGAGGAAACTTTGCCTCTTGGAGAGGGATATTTGCTTTTTCTTTCATTTCAAAAGCCACATTGACCCAAATAAAGTTCCCGAAGCATTACACGGATGCTTGGCTGTAATCACATTTGTTTTATATCGTGCATACTTTCCGGACAATTTGGATTCATTTGGAATAGTATATACCAAGGTCTGTAAAACACAGCTCCCTGTGCCAATGTGCCTGGTGGGAGCCACAAGCATGCCAGGTCTGTGTGCCATAGACCAGAGAGTAGCACTGGTGGAATTCCAGTTAGCAACACTAAAACAGCCAAACTGTCACAACCACACCCTTCTGGAGCTATCTCAGACTGAGCACTACGAACAGCAATCATGACTAATTACTAAAGACAGAGGACGAGCCAATCCTCTGTAAATAACCAGGCTTTAGGCCAGGGGTGTCAAACATACGGCCCGCGGGCCAGATCGAGCCCACGAGGTAGTAGAAAATGTAGGCCCATTAGAAGTGATAATGAACCTACATACATACAGTTCCATACAGTTATTGCCAGCTCGCTAATAATCACCCGAATGAACGACAGTCAGGGAGCATCAAAAGTTCCAAAAACGATAAATAGAGGACTATTTTTGACATATATTTTTGACGTGGTGAAGTATAACACATTGAAGACCGAACGCAGCCCTGGGCGAAATGAGTTTGACACCCTTGCTCTAGCCCTCCAGCTGCAGAGAGCTCAGCTATGGTCGACAGAGGGAAAAGAGATCCTTCCGGTTCTCGTTCTGACTCTCTCTCTCTCCCCATCTCTCCCCTGATTTGCACTGAGACAATTTGTTCTCTCCATTTACTTGATCCATTTAAAGTCTGCAGTGCAAAATGCGTCCTTGATTTCCTTTCCTCGGGGAGAACGTTCTGCAATAGGAGGCGTGCAGTAGATAAGGCAACGCTACTGCAGCTCACCGCAGGAGAAACTGTTCAGACCCTACACTTTCCTGGCGGATTCTGTTTGTGGCGCCCATTTTCATTACCTTGGCCTTGGCCTACTGTGCATAGTCCTCTTTCATTGTGGGCTTGTTCTGCTAAAGCGTACTGTAAAAGGAAGCTCGGATAGCCACTCACCACTCTACTGCACAGAGGCCGTCAATACAGAAGCCCCCGCACACCACTACACTGTCTGTCAGGAGGCTTTAGGGACTCTTTAGGGCCTTCAAGCGGCAGTTCCAGAGGCTTTACTGCAGTCATTAGGGGCTGTACCTGATTAATGTGAATGGTCAGGCAGGCCCTGGCTTTCTGGGGGAAGAACAGAGCGGGGTGAAGGGTCCCACAGGAAGTGTTTTGTGTCTCCACACAAAGGGAGGCTGACCTCTTAAGCCCCTTAGAGCCTCTCTGCTTAATACCCTCACTGGTGCCTACAAAGACACAGTGGACGCCATTTCACCACTCACATTTAAACAGCACACAAAAAGCCCCGCCGAGACTTAAACCTTAAGAAACAGCAGAAAAATGAACCTTGGGAGCGCTGAAGTGAGACTTGGAGATTAGGGGCTGGAGGGTTGGCTCTAATCCACTGACTGGCCCGCGCATATTAAATGGCGGATGCCGACTTGCCGAGCTATACCACCGATCGGAAAATTGACTGAAAACAAGTTTACGGAAGTTGCTGAGAATGTGATCTGCACAAAGTTTAACAGAAAGAGCATGGCAAAGACTTTCTATCCAAAAAGGGATTAATTGTGTGGTGCTCTGAATATTGAATATTCCTGTAAGGTAACAGAGAAATCCCTACTTACACACAGTTAACACAATAAATGTTCACCAACAAGACACCCACTTAAAACACCCTCCTCTTTTTAGTCCCTGTTAGTCAAGCAGTGGCAGCCTTGTTAGTTTGAAGAGACTGACAGGGCCAAGGCACCTTTCTCTGTGTGCAGGGTCACAGAGCAGTGGGACAGACTGCTTTCTCCACAGGACTATTTTCCCCTTCAGAGAGGGCCAGGACAAATAACCTCACTCTCTGACGCCAAGAGTTCCCTGAGAAGATGGCTGCAACATGCAGTTCCATCCACAGGCTAAGTAAGGGCAGGTGTGGAAATACAGGTTTTGACCTCATGCCCATGGCATGGCCACTATTTCCCCGGGTAACCCTGTGTCCCATCTCCGGAAGCTTCTCTTACCCCTGTGGACTGTGTCTCGCTCCCGTTGTGTGCCCCTTCCCCTTCGCCTCCTTACGTACTCGCCCTCACAAGAGCCTGCCACAACCACCTTTCTCTCTCCCACTCCCCTCTCCTCCAACTCTCCCTATATGCCTGTCTCGCTTTAAGAGCATGCATAGTTAGAAGACGGCTATGGGGCCGCTGAGTACGATAGGAACAATAGTGTCCTTTCACGCGGTCTGGGCTGGGGCTGGGAGAGGGTTGCGGTCCTGAGACCCAGTCAATATTTGGACGTGGCTGCTTTTTGTTTCCGTTTTGTATCCAAGCGGAACCCAGCAGCAGGGAGCCGGGAAAAGGCTGAGGGGGAAAACAAAGGTAAACACTCTGAAAAATGCAAACGGAGCAAACTCACAATGCCACTGGGAAACTATCACAACATCAACTTGTCACAAACTGGAAAGTGGTGTATTGTTTCTTAAGTGGAGATTAAAAATGTTGCCAGAATAGAGAAAGCAAGCAGCCAAGGTCATTTCGTAGAGAGGAGAACTATCTGTGTCTGTAAGGGCAAGGATGTTATGAGGTGGAAAGAGAAGCCACTGAGTCATTTTCACATTTCTTAGGTGTCCTCACAAGGACTGCAGAACCAAATCAAAGTATACCAAAGTAGTGGAACCGGAAGACAGACGAAAAAGTAGTTTGATTGTCTTCGATAAATATGTCACATCTGTTGTAGAAAGATTTGAGGGGCATTAACGAAGCTTAAACTGCAGTCCCTAGGGTGACAGTGCTCTTGTAGAATGCTGAAATCCCTCTCCCCAGCTGTCAGGTCGTTAGTCCCACCCAATGAGCCTCTTTGATGAGGAAGAGTATCAGTTTCCATGGCATCGGAGACACAAACAGCAGGAAGATTAGGGACTCAGGAATGATTCTCCACTGATTCCACCTATTAGCAACAAATAAACACCTTGCCACAGCAATGGTTGCATGTGGTCCCATATGGAGCCTGACGGTTTTAATTAAGCAACTATCACACTAAATACAGGCCGGTGGGGATTTCTCTAATGCTAACTCATCAATGGGCAATAATCTAATCGTTAACTTTACTTACAAATTGTGTTTTTAATTACACATGTATTAACACAGTATTACTGAAGAAAATGCATGACTAGCCCCTCCACCGTGTTTACACAACATTCACGCATGTATGTTAACCAACAGCCACCCAAAGATAGCCCTTCTCCTCCAATCTTTACAAGACATTTTATTTTGTGGCCGAGCAATTTCTTTAGCTAATTACTACCCATATAGCACATTCTTATAAGACGGGCACTTAAAAATGATGCTCTCTTAAAATGTGTCACTAACAAGTCAAACAAAACACTCGGACTTATTATAATATAGGGTTATTCCATTTGATTTCAATCCCTTTTTGACTGCACCTCTTTTGATTTGAACAAACCTTTCCATACACGTTTGCCCATAGTAGAAGTGGTCATCAAGTGACTTTTTGGACCTGAATGCCAAAACATTCAGGAGATAGAGGTGCTCAATGTTGACCCATTTTGCATTCCCCACCATACCATGAGACATCCATGTCTTCATCACTGGGAAAGATAAATGGTTGAGTTTGATAGCATTTAAATGCTCACAAAAACAGTTGTCAAACTATTCCATAATTTTGTGATTATATATTTTTGTAACTTTTTTAGCCTTTAACGTCAATTATCTGAAAACGCGGTCAACAACGATTTTTTTTCATTTTCGCACATGTAGTTTAGACCCTATTTTACATCATCTGAGGTATTTGTGTTGTGCCCGCCATCAGTGGTCTGAAGGGACTGGTCCATTCAATTAATTATATTTCTATGAATGGAATGACAAGAGTATGCTGAGTCTCAACTGATGGCGGGCACAATGCATGCACTTCAGATTATGCAAATGAGGTTTTAGGGTACAACATATGTGAAAATGTAAATAATCGGAGTTGACACGTTTTTAGATCATTGACGTTAAATGTAAAAAAAATAATAATAATAATTATTGATTTATATTTAATTCAATAAATTATTACATTGTTTGACAACCGTGTTTGTAAACTGTTAAATGATATTAAACTGAACCTTCAATCTTTTCCAGTGATGTCTTGTGGCATGGTGGGGTATGCAAAATCTGTCAACTTTGAGAATCTGTATTTTAAAAAAGTAACTTTCTTAACACTTTCACCATGGGCAAGCACTGAAAGTTTCACTCAAATCAAAAGAGATGCGGTCAAAAGTGGATTGAAATCAAATGGAACGACCCTATATCCAGTAGCTCAGAAATGTTATGTCTCCTCAACAAGCACTTCATTTTTTTTTTAATTAAGGTGATTATAATGACTTGAGCGCCTCACTGTCACTGATTGAGTCATTTGCACCTCCGAGCATGACTGAATCCTTATCATAGTTACACTACTGTTCCACTGCTTTTGATTCCCACTGTTGGAGTGTATCAACAAAGTGCGTCAGAATGTTGAGAGGTTTTTCTTGAGAGATATTGGGAGGGAAATAGGAGCAACGTTTATTAAGCGCGCAACAAACATGACACCATCAACCTACATGAGTTTTAAACAATAGAAAATGTCTTCACCATTTACATTTTTCACGAGTCACTTCCCATTTCAATTTCAGAGTCCCTGTAGGGGATTTCATGAATGGCTGAGTATGGACTGCAGGACTGCAGGGCTGCTGCGTTGGGTGCCGTTTTTCTACTGTGGTCAGAAAAAAGCCTAATCTGGAAGTTGTGACTATACCCCAGCAGGCTTCGGGCTCTGATGGCTGAGTATAGTTACATTACCCAGCAGGGGCCATGGGCCCAAGGTCTAACACAGAGCATGGTTATATTAAACGGCAGGGCCAGTGGCCCCTGAGTCTTAGCATGGTGCATGGTTACATTATACAGTGGGTTGGGTTTGGATTAGGCCCCTGAATGAGAAAAGGAGAGTCAATTTAGAGTTAGTAATTTATTGACTTGAGGAGCCCTATTCTCCTCAGACAAAACCCAGGCAGGGTGCTGTTTCATGGCCGTCGCAGAGCCTCAGAGGAGAGGCAGGCTCTGCCCTGGGCTTAACCCTGACTACAGTCCCCTCTGTGCCGCCATGTGATGGTTAACCCAGGGCCTGCTTGATTACCACAGAGTGTGTGACCTCAGCATGTGTGTGTCTCTCACAGGAGCATGCACCACACTGGGCCTGGGCACTGCTGAAATACCCCTCTGTGTTCCCCTCATTGTCTGCCCCAGCATGTGGTTGGGTGGCAGGGTAGCCGGGACGGGGGGCATGGCTTTGGAGGAGCAGGACTTGGGAAGCTGGAAAGCTTTTTATTTTTTTTATTTTTTTTTGGCAGGAGCTGTTGGAATGAGCTGATGCCACTATGGGAGTGCATCAAAGATGTTATCTGTTCCAGGAAAAGAGGTAGAGAGGCAGAGAGCCTTGCCTTTGATGCCACCATATTTGCGTTAATATCTCACCCGTTCTCTTTCTTCTCCTAACTAGCTCATTGCACACACTTTGCCTCAGGGTTACCACAAAAAGACACACAAGTACAGCATCATCTGTTGATTCCGTGCAAAGCAAAATCACCCCAACGGACCAGTTTCTTCTCCCTAAGCATAAATGTTGAGGAGTCATCCCGAAACTGTAAATGTCAGGAAAAACCTGATAAGGTACAAAGGTGATATGTTATGCATGACACGAAGTGGTACACTCATACTACAAACTATTTTCTGAGAATCAGGCCATCCAGTGTGAATAACAGTTAGTCACCTGGGGAGTCAACTAAAAGCTGTAGGCTACCTGAGAATAGTATTGCACAATTAGCATCTCTGTCAAATAGCAGTCACATCTGACCATTCCATTACAGTGGGTAATTACAGCCATTGCTTTACCCTTGTGACCACACTAATTGGCAACTTTGACCAATTACAATAAAACACAAATGGCAGGTGGAAACCTAACAGAATATTTATTGTATTTTATTGTACAACCATGAGGAAAGGCTTTTAACATGTTATAAGAAGGCACAAGTGTTGTGGGTTTTTGTTGTGCGTCATATGCAAACGCCTTATCATTTTTCCAAAGAAAACTGGCTGATAATATTGAATCTTATTCAAGGCAACATTTTAGATGTGTTGAACAGACACTTGGATACATTCGTAGCCAATTCTAACAGATATCAATAGCTACTGCTGCTACAGAATAATTGTCCTACGGCCGAATCAGTAAAAGTGAACGCGTTAAGAATCCGACTCACACATAGAATATTCTACATGATCAAATTAACACCCGATTTCCCTCATTCGAGAGATAAGCCACATCATTTTCCATTAGTTAAATTATAAGCCTACCTAAAATGAAAGCCTTTCGCGGCAACAGATCTGTGGACGCATCCAGCAGAACCAGGATAATATTAATAATCATTCTGGTGTATTTACAGTATAGGATATAACAAACTTATTGATGAGAGGTAGATAAGATATATGTCACGCAACATACACGTTCGTCTTTGTAAATGATTGCCGATGTGCATCAATAAAATGTATATTTAGGCTAATACACCCAGTGAATCATGGTCAGTATAGTAGGGCAGAATATTTCAAATTCACATTGTAACAAATATCATATGGTCTACGGGCCATCCACCTCCAACCAATGTCATCAATTAAGTTGATCCCGCATGAAGTTTGTGACCGTGGCCCATCCCTGACACACATTGCCGTTACGCACGAGACTCACCTGGGGTTGGTCCGGTTCCAGTAGACCGCATAGCGGTCGGACACCACCTTGGAGGCCGGCTCTTGGCCGTAGACACACGTCCATAACACCAGCGAAACGCATAGGATCATTTCCATCTGCGGCATGGCTCCCGAACTTGGACACGTCAAGGTCCCTCTCGATGCAGCGTCTGGCGCGGTAGAATTCTTCAAATGAACAGAGTGAAATTAGATTCACATCTGAAGGCTTTTAAATTATAATTGCCTTATGTCTTAGTTGACTGCTCGAGTATAACGCATTGATTGGATTATTTCACGAGGCAGTTATTGTGCTGAGGCTTGAATTGACATTTGTAAAAAAAAAAGTTGTTTTTTCATTCAGTAAAAAAAAAGCAATGCCAGTTTGTGGAATAAAAATTATTGCAATTGGTGGGTAAATGTCTTGATTATTAATTAGTTGAGGATCCGTTTAAAAGACAATATTTCAGTCATTGTTTTTGTCGTGTATTCATAGCAACAAGAGCATCCTCTTCGACCGCAGAAGATGTGGGATGTCACAGATATTATAAACATGAATTTTAGCTTTATAATAGTTTTCTCCTGTAGTCGGTCTACCACAGCCTACACAAATGAATAATTATTCTCTCGGATCAACTCTTCTTTGGGCACCAATAGTTTCTGTAACTATAGGCCTACGCAGCGTTGAATTGTTGATTTTCAAGTTAATAAGAGCGTGGTCCATGCATAAATATGCTCTGAAATGTTTCTATAACATTTGAATAATAATTAACTCCACAGAACCAGCCGGCTACAGACAGTGCCAAATCTTCCTTTACTCGCGCGGATGTGTGTCCGTGTCGTCGGCGCTGTCGCTGTATTGTCACGGCTGAAGAACCGCTGAAGAACTAGGAGCAGCTCTTTCCTTGAACCGGAGTCGTTCAAATGTGCCGTGGCAAAAAACGAGTTCATAAAATCCTTAGCATGGACACAAATACTTCTAAGTGTCGCTTGAAACGAGGCAAATATAAGCAGGAGCGGTGGAAAGTCGTGTAGTTCAGCATGAAGAAATCAACCCATGTCAGAGCAGCGCTCGCTCGGTCATGCATGATCCCCCACTGTGCCAGCGCGGGTACAGTTTCAGTCTCACGCACAGTCTCATTGGTTTGCATTTTGAATGATGGGCGTTTCGCTTACAAAAACAACATCCCTCCTCCTGAGGAGGTGTATCTGCTTCAGTGCTTCCTCAAGCGACAGATAATTTATTTCACAAAGTAGACATACTAGGCATGAGGGCCATGGACCCTAAACGAGATTATCAAGATCTGATACCAGCTCCGCAGGTCGGTTACAGGTTTACACCTTTCACCCAGGTTGATGCTGTCTTTACGCACACATAACGTATTTTGAAATGAACCATGTTTTTCATTATACAGCATTGTGGAAACTTATGCTGCAACTAACCACTGAGTCGTATTGCCCGCTACTGTATTTTCTATCATCCATTGAGATCAAATAGTTCATTTACTACACATTTAGCTCCTGTGTTCAATTCCATTTCGATATACCAGTGTGTAGAATGAACAGTTCAGTTAAACATGTGAATAAAGTGACATGTATGTGGCACTCTGCATTACATCCTACTTTTTGTCAATGTATTCAACATTCAAACATCGGGCAAGGGCAATCGATTACTGTTCTACCCTGTCTTGCAGGGTTTGCTGACTTGTAGGCTTGGCTACAGAGACTGATGCGCAGTATCGGTTTTTGCTCATACCATGCTTAACGCAGTAACCTTCCAATGTTTCTTGGCGCCCCACAGTGGAGAACAGGATAATCGCTTATTGGAAGGCAGGAAGGTAGGCTTTAAAATAAAGTAATTCGATTCAATATCAGGTAATGTGTTATGTTTTCTATATTTGTAATCAATGTGATTATTTTAGGATTAACATCATAGGCATGTAGTAGGGCCAATTGTTAAGGTATTTATTGTGTATTTTACAATGGGTAGATCTAATCCTGAATGCTGATTGGGTAAAACCACATTCCTGCCAGTGTCAATTTAAGCAATAAGGCATGAGGGGGTGTGGTATACGCTTCGCAGAGTGCCTGGACACAGCCCTTAGCCGTGGTATATTGGCCATATACAACAAACCCCTGAGATGCATTATTGCTATTATAAACTGGTTACCAACGTAATTAGAGCAGTAAAAATGAATGCTTTCTCATACCCGTGGTATACGGTCTGATATACCACTGCTGTCAACCAATCAGCATTCAGGGCTCGACCCACCCAATTTATAATCCACAAATTAACACCGGCTAAATCTATGACGTTAAAATGCCTATTTACTCTGTTCCATCTGACTGCGCAATCCACTGTCTCATCAGCACAGCACAGTAAGTTATGAACTTGATGTCCACTAGAAAAGCATCTAGACATTATCTCAGATTTCTTTTTGACCAACATTTAGTTTTCAACAGCAGAGATTTGTATAAACCTTGCTGTCTGTCTCTCTTACATTTGCAACATTGTTTCAATATTCAAATTAGATCTCCAGCTGTCCCATAGTAATGAGGGTGCCGGGAATGGGACCGAGACAGACAGGCAGCGTTTCTCAGCCAGTCGAAATCGTGAATCAGCTGGCATAATTTTTATGGATATATACAAGTAAATGTCAATTTAAAAAAGGTAAAACGAAAGTGCAGCTAGTTTGCAGTTTTTCTAGATTCAGTTTGAAGTGATTGTGTTAGTTGTGTTGTTGGCTAGCTCCTTTGAACAACAGTGTCCTGACGAGAGAGCACACTTTCAATGGCAGGCAAATCGCGCCTAATTAGCTCATTGTCATGGATGTATACAAATAAATGTCACTAGAAAACAGCTTAAGCAAATGCAGCTACTGTTGTTATGCTGGCTGCACGTTTTGACCTGACTGTAAATTAGCCGTCGTTGGCTAGCTAGCTAGCAAGGGATGAGAACGTTGCCAGCCAGCATGTTAATGGGACATTTAGAACCAACGACTGGGTCGCTTCCACAGATACAGAACAAAAAGACTGTACAACTGGGTATCCTCTCCGGCAACCGAACCGATAGAACGAACGACCAGCTGGCTTGGGTAGCAACCCTAGATTTGTTAGCCTATACTTAAGTGATAATGCCCTCGAAGACGGTTTTTGGAGGATATATCCTCCAAACACTGGCTTTTTGGGCATTATTATTTAAGTATAGGCTAACATACCATCCAGCAGACAGAATGGCAGTACTAGACACAGGAGGGTCTGGTGCGTCAAAGATAATCCCTAGTATAACAGTACCATGGAGGAACCTCACCTTAAACCCTGGATATTCAACCAGAACATGAATCATTCAAGATCCAGAACATCTCAACATTCCTAACCCTAACATTTTCTCAAAACAGTCGCCAACTCATGAGTACCTTATTAAGTTCAACCATCCAGTGGTTTGGAATTGAACTTGGCTCTACGCATAGCGACACACTTTCCAAGGCTGAGATCCCGAAGACATATGTTGCTTAGTAATACAGTAAACACTATATTTTTGCAGAACAAATAGCCTGCGTTGCATACAAATACACATAGAAAAGGCAATTATATTGATGAAATATGAGAACCTAGCTTTGTATGTAGAAAATAAACCATTAGCATAATCACACAGGACAATTAGTGTAATATGTTCCTTTGGTTGTGTTTAACTCAGTCTCACACTGTGTTTGTTTGGGTGGCCAGTCTGGCTATGTGTGATGTGTGTGAGCTGGTCACCAACAGGCCCAGTCTCTCACCCAAGCAGACTAATCCATGAGCCTTAATCACCTCACCATCTCCCCAGCTAAAGCGCCTGTCCTACTTCATTCATGCACCATATACATCCATGTCACGAGAGACAATGGAGTCATTATGAATTAGGGTCAGTGGAGCCGCAGTGTGTGCCGGCGCGATACACAGCGGCGCATTCTAATGTGCCCTCTTTCTCATGGCCTTGCGCGGCTGCCTCTGTCACACACGTAAAGAAACATAATCTCTACCTGCCTCCACACATGAGCTACATATCACACACACATACAGAAGGAGAAGGAGGAGATTGGATCTGCCATGCACAAATGAACAAGAAATTGCCCGAAAAAGGCAGTGATGGGAAAATGGCTTGTTTTGACCTTTTCTTCCAATGGGTTATTCATATTTCTCATGACCCATTGGCATCAAACCAGCACTGTGTTTGTGTTATAACACACTCATAATGCCTCTAGAGTCCTCTTCCGTTAGCAAGGGATAATATGGCAGTAATCACATTGTAGCTGTGTGTGAAACCAGATTCCCCCTACACATCTGATAACCTCCACTGTAATGGTTATGGATTCACTGAGGGTCAACTACCTGTTCACAGTTTAGTGGGTATGGAAGGTGTAAGACATAGCATAGCGGTGCTTTATCCTGAGTTTGGTTTACTGCTGATTGTTCTGGCCTGGCTAACACCTGGAGAGTCATTAGAAAGGATGCCGATCTATGCTAGAAACTGAATAATGAATGGAAATGTCTTTCTCTTCCTTTCTTTCTCTCCCCCCTCCATCCTCTTTGACCGCATGTCATGCTAATGCTAACTACTCATAGAAAAGTAAATGTTTATCTCTCCCCCGGTGGAGCGGTTTATTTCTCTGTCTCTCCCCATCACTCCTCTGTCCAAAAGTCTACTGTGACCCATTCCAGCTGGCCACTTTGCTAATACAAGACTATAACAGAGCTATGGTGAAGGATAGCTCCTAATAAAAGAGAGATGCCGAAAAGTGGTAGAGAAACATACGTTCAGAACAAGAGAGAGAGAAAGAGATGGATAGAGAGATCAAATCAAATCAAATTGTCTTTGTCACATGCGCCACATACAACAGGTAACCTTACTATGAAATGCTTACTTACAAGCCCTTAACCAACAATGCAGTTCAAGAAATAGAGTTAAGAAAATATTTACTTTAAAATAAAGTAAAAAATGAAATAAAAAGTAACACAATCAAATAACAACAACGAGGCTTTATACAGGGGGTACCGGTACTGAGTCAAGGTGCGGGGGTGCAGGTTAGTCAAGGTAATTTGTACTTGTAGGTAGGGTAAAGTGACTATGCATAGATTATATACAGCGAGTAGCAGCAGGGTGAAAACAAAGTGTAAATAGTCTGGCTGGCCATTTGATTAATTGTTCAGCAGTCTTATGGCTTGAGGGTAGTAGATGTTAAGCAGCCTTTTAGACCTAGACTTCGCGCTTAGCAGAGAGAACAGTCTGTGACTTGGGTGACTGGAGCCTTGAAAAATGTTTTGGCCTTCCTCTGACACTGCTTAGTCCCTGATGGCGGGAAGTTTGGCCCCAGTGATATACTGGGCCATACGCACTACCATCTGTAGCGCCTTGCGGTCGGATGCCGAGGAGTTGCAATACCAGCCTGTGATGCTTTCGATGGTGCAGCTGTATAACTTTTTGAAGGTCTGGGGACCCATGCCAAATCTTTTCAGTCTCCTGAGGGGGAAAAGGTGTTGATGTGCCCTCTTCATGACTGTCTTGGTGTGTTTGGACCATGATAGTTTGTTGGTGATGTGGACATCAAGGAACTTCAAACTCTCGACCCGCTCCACTACAGCCCCGTCGATGTGAATGGGGGTGTAATCGGCCCTCCTTTTCCTGTAGTCCACGATCATCTCTTTTGTCTTGCTGACGTTGAGGGAGAGGTTGGTGTCCTGACATCACACTGCCAGGCCTCCCTATAGGCCGTCTCATTGTTGTCGGTGATCAGGCCGACCACTGTTGTGTCGTCAGCAAAGTTAATGATGGTGTTGGAGTCGTGCGTAGCGAAGCAGTCGTGGGTGAACAGGTGGTACAGGAAGAGGCTAATCACGCACAGTGGCATTGGATGAATCTCGGAACATATTCCAGTCTGTGCTAGCAAAACAGTCCTGTAGCGTAACATCCACGTCATCTGACCACTTCCGTATTGCGCGAGTCACTGGTACTTCCTGCTTTAGTTTTAGCTTGTAAGCAGGAATCAAAAGGATATAATTATGGCTAGATTTTCCAAATGGAGGGATAGCTTTGTATGTGTCTCTGTTGTGGAGGGAAGGTGGTCTAGAGTTTTTTTTCCCTCTGGTTGCGCATGTGACATGCTGGTAGAAATGAGGTAAAACTGATTTAAGTTTGCCTGCATTGAAGTCCCTGGCCACAAGGAGTGCCGCTTCTAGATGATCATTAACTTGTTTGCTTATGGCCTTATACAGCTCGTTGAGAACGGCCTTAGTGCCAGCATCAGCTTGTGGTGGCAAATAGACAGCTACGAAAAATATAGATGAAAACTCCCTTGGTGGATAGTATGGTCTACAGCTTAACATGAGGTACTCTATCTCAAGCAAGCAATACCTAGAGACTTCCTTAATATTAGACATCACGCACCAGCTGTTATTGACAAATAGACACACACCCCCACCCCTCGTCTTACCAGACAGCTGTTTTGTACTGCCGATGCACGGAAAACCCAGCCAACTGTATATTATCGGTGTCGTCGTTTAGCCACGACTCGGTGAAACATAAGATATTACAATTTTTAATGTCCCGTTGGTGGGATAGTCTCCAACGAAGATCATCCAGTTTGTTATCCAGTGATTGTTTGTTGGCCAATAGAACAGACGAAAGAGGTGGGTTGTCCACTTGCCGATGAATTCTCACAAGGCACCCCGATCTCTGCCCCCTGTATTTTTGTATTTTCTTCAAGCGAAGGACAGGGATTTGGGCCTGGTCTCGGAGAAGCAGTATATCCTTTGCGTCAGACTCATTAAAAAAAATATATTTCTCTAGTTTGAGGTGAGTAATCGCTGTCCTGATATCCAGAAGCTCTTTTCGGTCATAAGAGACAGTAGCAGCAACATTGTGTACAAAATAAGTTACAAACAATGCGAAAAAACACACAAAAGAGCACAGTTGGTTAGGAGCCCATAAAACGGCAGACATCACCTCCAGCGCCATTATCCCTCAAGATAGAGATAGCGAGAGAGAAATAAAGAGAGAGAGATAGAGAGACCGAGAGAGTATAGGAGATGCAAGGAGGCAAGGTGATTTCGATTCAGCAAGCTGAAGTTCCGTCCTTGATCTGTTCTTGTCTTTTAATGTTCTGTATTATGTCATGTTTTGTGTGGCCCCCCGGAAGAGTATCTTCTGCTCTCATAATAGCTAATGTAGATCCTAATAAATACCAAATACCAACGCTGTAGGAACAGTATACATGACCATTGGAATACAAACATACCCCCCCCCCCCCCCCACACACACACACACACACAGAAACACAAACACACACACACACAGTCAGAAACAAACACACAGAAACACACACACACACAGACAGACACACACACACACACAGACAGAAACACATACACACACACAGAAACACAAACACACACACACAGTCAGAAACACACACACAGAAACACACACACAGACAGAAACACACACATCCACACACAGGCTTGTTTATGGCCAGAATAATAACTTCCCTCCATGCATGTTTTCATAATTTATGTTTTCATAATTTATGTTTCCCTGGTCCAAAGAAAGTCATGTCTGTAACCCATGAAGGCTGCACTGTTTAAAGTCATTGTAAAGAAAGTGAGGACTGCTGACATTTGAATGCCAGCTATTTCAGCTGGGAAAGTTCTCACCAGATTTCTACATTTCCACGTACAGTATATTGCAGAGCAGTAGAACGAGGATCAGAGTCGCTGTCGTGACATGGGGAGAAAAGAGTCACAACTGTGGGTGTCCGCTGTTGGAGAATCAGAGTGGGTCAGAGCCAATCAGCCTCAGGCAGTCACATAGCAAAATCAATGGGGTGGCAGGTAGTCTAGTGGTTAAGAGTGTTGGGCCAATAACCAAAAGGTTATTGGTTCAAATCCCAGAACCGACTAGGTGAAAAATCTCTAGATGTGCCCTTGAGCAAGGCACTTAGGCCTAATTGCTTTGGATAAGAGTGTCTGCCAAATGCTTAAAATGTGAAAATGTCCAATCAGCTCATCCATCTGTTCATATTGCCCTCTCAGTCCACTGATAACATTGTTCTCTCATCAGTCACATAGTTTGTTATGTGAAATAAGCTTTGTTCAAGGACACAAGATAAGATAATCTTTGTTCTAAGATAAAGAAATAATCTAAAATTGTGCTCTATTGAGTGGTATTACATGGCCACCTTAAGCACTAGGAGGCTCTGCTGATCCATAGCCGTCTGGTTTGGTACAGTATGTCTGGCCTTTTGGTTGTTTTTGTGTCTGCTTCTTACGACTGAATAGAGATTGATCCCGTAAGGAAACAAAGCACAAAATGGTCCAGCCTTAGAAGCAGCTTTTGTGTTTGTTAATCTTTTTAATAACTCATTAATTATGCATCATATACTCAAACACACATCTAAACCCCCTAAATGAAAAGGTCTGGAAATGAGTTTTGCCTCCTTTTATTCATTGGCCTTTGATCTGAAGAGTTTCAAGTTGAAGTAGGTACGTGTTCATAGCAGGACTAAAGGGAGTTGTCATGAATTGGATGTGCCAAATGAGAAAGCTCAAAGTGGTGTAAAATTGATCTGAGGCCACTAGTGTTGAAGGGACATACGTTCACGTCTCCCGTCCAATGAAAGGAGGGCGGCATGGGGGTCGTGATCCAGGCCTGACAGGGTCTAGGGGAGAACAGGAGGGAATACATGGAGGAAAATGAATGTCTGGCTTCACTTCCAACGGACACCTGATCCCCTGTGGGGATGGGCGATCGGCTGCGTGTGAAGGAAACAGGCACTTTTCAATAAAGATGAGAAGCCAAAAGGTGGCCTTTAAAACACGATCGGAAAACAAACGCCTTGTCAAACATGTGTAAGGAGCCTGAAATTGGTATTGAAACATCTAATAAGAATGCCTATATAAGGGTACACTGCAAAGCATAAGATATGTTGATGTTAGGAAATGATACAGCGTTGCTGCACATGTGTTACATGGTTTGGTGTAAGAGTTGTACAAGTATGCTACAAAGGTCTTATAACTACACAAGCTGCATGTAGAGGCATATGGTTGATGCCACTGCACTGGGTAGTGTAGGATCCTATGCTTTAGTCTAAGGCTAGGCAGTCCAGCAGTACTGAGGAAGACCTCATAGGACTGTGGATCGAGTCTTCTGGTATGGCCTTAGGATAGTTTCATTAAAGCCTTGAGATGGAGCAGCCTGCCAAGTGAAACACTGAATAATCCATATGGAAAGGTCAGACTAGGCCTTTGGAAGTCAATACTTATCTTATCTTATTCATGAGCTTCTTTAATGTTGTAAGGTACAAAACTATAAACTAACAAAATAAAGAAAGTCGCACACTCCAGGTATGAACTCCCAGCAATTGAATGGGTATTACGAACGTTTCGGCATCACTGTGCATCAGGGTGATGTCATGAGTACTTGAGCCAGGTTATGTAGACAAGCAGTGCAATTAGTGCAACCAATGACAATAGTGAAGAGTGTGTCATAATAGTTAAGTGAATTAAAATGAATTAATAAAAAAAAACAATAGTTTATGGCATATTAAATATATTACGCTATTGTTATCATATAGACACATCATTTAATATTGTACATCATATTAGCATCAACATACATTATTGTTAATTCAATTTTGCATAATTGTTTCGTATTTCATTTCATATTTGTTCCATGTAATCTGTTGGTTCAACCTCAATGTATAATGAGCATCATCAACAGGGGGAACATATTAGGTTCACGCTAATAAGCTGTAGTGTCACGCCCTGGCCATAGAGAGGTTTTTATTCTGTATTTTGGTTAGGCCAGGGTGTGCCTAGGGTGGACATTCTATGTTCATTTTCTACGTTTTGGATTTCTGTGTTTAGCCTGAATCAGAGTTGTCTATCGTTGTCTCTGATTGAGAACCATACTTAGGTAGCCTTTTCCCACCTGTGTTTGTGGGTAGTTATTTTCTGTTTAGTGTGTTTTGCACCTGACGGAGCTGTTTCGGTTGTTCTTTTGTTACTTGTTCTATTTTGTGTTCACGGTTTGAGTTGGAGGTGTTGTGCTCCGGACCGTGTTACCCTGTGTTTTGGGTTGGTCAGTGTTTTCCGCCCTGTTTGGGCATGACAATTTTGTGCTGAATAAATTGCCATTTTTCCTTGAACTCTCTGCGCCTGATTCCTTCCTACCTTCCACTCCTAGTCATCCGTGACATGTAGCAAAAATATATCAATTTATAAGACTTGTTCATGAAAGATTTGTTCATAAGAATTAATCATTTCTAAGACTTGTTTATAAAAGAATGTTCTTATGAACAAGTATTTTTCGCCGTTAGTCAGAACCTCCACACAGCACATTTTTCTGGGTGTGCGCCAGCTCATGTTTTTTAAGGTACAAAGCTGACGTACTTTCCCATTCACTAACGAGGTACAACCCCATGCTTGTTTTAGTTGGTTTTGCACATCCAATAAATGGGATTGGTTGTTTGGAATTTGATGTCTTTAAAGGCAAATCCTTTATACGTCCTTAACTCTCTTTAAACACAGCTTTAGTCCCTCAAAGGTGGTGTATTTGTTTAGTTAATCTCCCAGGGTATCCTAAAGCCGCTCACTATGGTGAACAGTCAATGGGGATTAAGGGGCAATCCAAGAGGAGCTGCTTAAAATATACACATGGGGCAGAGTTTTTGGGAGGAGAACTCCTAAATGTACACACAGTGAACGAATTCCATTTCACCCCTGGTTTGTGTCCCACAAAATTACTAAGAATTGATTTATATAGCTCTTTTCTACCAACTGAGGTACTCAAAGCGCTTTACATAGTAGGGGGAAACTCACCCCATGACTGTATGATGCAGTGAGAGAGTGACACACCACACACACATGACCAGCAACAGTCTGAATAGGTTGATTCACCTCTCCTCCTCCAGCTGTGCTCCCCACTGGCCTCCACACACACACACACACACACACACACACACACACACACACACACACACACACACACACACACACACACACACACACACACACACACACACACACACAGGAGAAGGTGCTTTTACAGGGCTGTGTTTTCCTTTTACAGGATACTGTGAAACCTGCTCCCCTGGGTTAGAGAGAGACTTTAATGAAGGTAGGGTGAGAGCCAGGTCACAGTTACTAGTCACTCTGGCCCGGCCCGATCCCTCCTCAACAACCATCTCAGTTCTGTGGTGGGCGAACTGAGAATAATCATAGAAAATTGGAGTGCTCAGCCTAATATTTATAGTAACAAAAAGTCTTTGGGTGCTGGGTTCAAAAGGCATATACTTGAAGAAAGAAAAAACCTGCACTCACTGAAATATAAGTTGGAATGTATTTTTTCAGCAGCAGAGGTCTGAACAAACTGTCGCGTTTCGGCGGCAGCCTTTATCACCATTAAATAAATATAACAACTCTGAAATCATACAGTGTTATTTTCTTGTCTAAATTTGACAATGCTCTAACCCTGGAGGTCACAGTTCATCATTTGTACATCTGTAAATAGAAATATAGATATGCTAATGATTATTCAATTACAGTCGTGGTCAAAAAATATTGTCACCCTTGCAATTTTCCCTAAAAATAAGTTGAAATTGACCAAAGTTTATGATCTCCACAATTCTTTATTTCACTGTTAATATTAAAAAACCTTTGTTCTGTAATAAATACATTTAAATCAGAAAATAAACAGAAATGGCATTTACAAAATTAGGGACACCCTAGACTTGATATTTTGGAGCATATCCTTTGGCCAAAATAACTGCAATCAAACGCTTTGTATAGCCATCGATGAGCTTCCTGCACCTCTGTACTGGCAGTTGGTCCCAAACCTCTGGTGTATACTGCTCCAGTTCTCCCAGATTTGAAGAGAGTCTTCTCCCCACTGCTGTTTTCAGATCTCTCCACAAGTTTAATGGGATTTAGATTTTGACTCATTGCTGGCCACGTCAGAACAGTCAGTTTGTCAAGAACCATTCCTGGTTGCTTTTTGAAGTGTTTTTGGGGTCATTATCTTGCTGGAAGACCCATGACCTTCGACGGAGACCCAGCTTTCTGACACTGGGTCCGACATTGTGCTCCAAAATGCCTTGGTGTTCTCCTGATTTCATGATGCCATGCACACATTCAAGGCACCCAGTTCCAGAGGCAGCAAAGCATCACTGAACCTCCTCCATGTTTGACTTCAGGGAAGGTGTTCTTTTCTTTTAAATAGTTTTTTTTCTTTCTTCTGTAAACAGAGGTGGTGTGCTTTACCAAAAAGGTAAAGAGTAAGGGTTAGGGTTTCCACACAGCCATATTTGCATGTTAAAGTGCTTCTTCATGAAAAACAGACGGGAGACAGAGGCAAACCTGTGCTCATTAGCTATGTGTGTCTCCGAACACCTGTGTTTAAACGGAAAACGGATGCCACAAACGTGTTGTCACTGGAAAATACTGTCGGCTGCAACTGTGTTACAGTTTTTTTCGATTGCTGTGGATTTACAGCACTTTGTTCAAATGCTAACACACTGCTGTCAAAACTGTGAACCACACATTCAAAACGGAATAGATTTCAGCCTTGTGCCTTTCAAACACTGCTGATTGCAATTTCAGCTGAAAGGCTAAGCAGGTGTCTTGTTTTAGACTTGTTAGTGAACACACACACATATTACAGTATGTATAGGTAGAGCTCAGAAAGACTCATTTTGGAAATGGAACAAGGAAGATGGGTTCGTGGAGGGAGAAGGGTGGCAGGGAGAGGGCGGATGCGTGGAGGAAGACAAAGAAGACAAAGAGCTGTTATTTCAGATGAAATAAGGGCTACACTTATAGACCATGTCGTGAACCATGGTCTCTCATTGAGAGAGGCAGGGTTGAGGGTGCAACCCAATCTGCAAAGATCCACAGTGGCATCTGTAATGCGAATTTTCCATCATGCAAACAGGTGAGAGTTACATCCTTACAGTAAATGAAAACATTACAGGAATCTATTTTGTATTGCAATTATAGAATATTTACACAGATATATATTACAGTAAGTTTGACTGTAAAATATATTTTTACAACAGGACCCAAAGGCTGCCCCCAACAGGGGGAAGAGGAAAAATATTTTCAGATGCGCAGGAAAATGCTATTGTTGTCAACAATGCAATAAAACTGCGGGAGATTCAAGATAGAGTGCTGGCTGATAATGATATATTTGAAAATGTTAATTCTGTCAGCACAACAACTATTGCTCGAGTCCTAAAGAAACACCAAGTTACAATGAAACAGTTATACACTGTACCGTTCGAGAGAAACAGTGAACTGGTAAAAGAGCAAAGATACCAATATGTCCAGGTAAGACGTCTGAGGTTACGTACACAGCTATACAAAATATTTACAGTAAAAAAAAAACACTAGCATTTCTACAGTAAAACTGTGCACTTACTGTTTTTCAGAGAGTAATGGAGGTGGAAGCACTGGAAAGACCACATTAATTTGTATTTATCGATGAAGCTGGATTTAACCTTGCCAACACGGCGCAGAGGAAGGAATGTTATAGGTCAAAGGGCCACTGTGGAGGTTCCAGGCCAAAGGGGGGGAAATATCACCATGTGTGCTGCAATGGCCAATGATGGTTTGCTTCTCAACACACCACTCATTGGCCCATACAACACAGAAAGGCTTATAGCTTTCCTAGAACAGCTCTATGCTCAGCTAGTGCCAGCAGAACAGGGGGAGCCAGTAAGAAACCCCCAAGTTTTTGTCATAGTTTGCGATAACGTTGCTTTTCACCACTCTGCAGCTGTCACAGATTGGTTTGCAGCACATCACAGATTTATGGTTTTGTACCTGCCTGCATATTCACCCTTCCTCAACCCAATAGAGGAGTTTTTCTCTGCCTGGAGGTGGAAAGTGTTTGGTCACCACCCACATGACCAAATGTCTCTTTTGGAAGCCATGCGTGCCGGATGTGAGGACACGAGTCCAGAGGACTGCCAGGGATGGATAAGGCACTCCAGAAGGTTCTTCCCCAGGTGCATGGCAAGAAAAAACATTAGATGTGATGTTGAAGAAAACCTGTGGCCTGATGCTAGAGAGAGGCAGGATTAGCCCCTCAATTATTTGTTCGAATTACAGTATGTACTTTTAGTTTCTACCTTTTTTTCTCATTACTGTAATTCCGTAAATCACTACAGACTATTGAAGCAAACTGCTAATTTTCATTTACCTTAAAGAATTGTTATGTTCTAAAAATGTTAATAAATCATGTGAAAGAATGTCACTCTTTTCTTTGAAGAAAATATTACTTTGTATGAAGTCACTGAAATTGTTCAAACTGTAAAGATGAAAAGTTTGTATTTTCTGTATTGGTGTTTGACGCTAGTGTTTTTACTCTCAGTGTGTTCTGAGTGACAGTGTGTGTTATCTCAGTGAGGGTTGTGCATAATGTTTGGCTGCACTGAGCGTGTTTTGAGCCATGTGTTAAGAGTTGTGTTGCTTGGAATGAGTTTTGCAGGTGATGTGAACTGTTTAGCTCAGGTGACTGTTGCTAGTGCAGACTGTAGTTAGAGTTTTGCACATGTGACTCCAGTTTAGCAATCGAAAAAAACTGTAAAACCGGTTAAAACACTATACATGTATATTTTGCATTTGTGAAATTGTTTTGACGTGATATGAAACTATAAGGCTATGTGAAACTATATGTTTCTAGAGCCATACTGAAATTGAGAACCGATATATACGTTTAGATGGAGTATTTCGCTGTTTTGGCTGCCTGAACCAATTCGTAGTTTTTAAAATGTATTTTAACATGGAAGACGTATAGACCTCTTTCTGTTTTAGCAAACATTGCCACAGGAGGTCGAGTGCAAGTAGGTGGCAGAACAAGTGGGAGTTCTTATAGAACACCAGCAAAAAAAAGCCACTAAGTACATTTGCTTATGAGTGCATTTTACACTACTACTAGGCCCGTATGAATGTCCTGCTTAATATAATGTTTGTCATCAACGAAAATTGACTACATTATACTTAAAAAAACACTTCAACTTCAACTAGTAAAATGGCTCCTTGGCAAGCTTTTGCTACAGTGAGTGTTAGCATTATAGCTAACAAACAAGCTTTTGCTACAGTGAGTGTTAGCATTATAGCTAACAAATGCTGCATCCAAAATAGTTATTTTCCAAAGATCACAACCAAATATAACCTTACCGACTGTTCAAGCAAGAATCAACAAATAATTGTAAGTATATGAGAACCCCAAAAAGTTATTTTGTTTAGAAGTAATAAAAACTTCAATCTAGGCTATGTTGAATGGGCGCAGATGGTGATGGCTCTCATACTGCCGCCAAGAGTCGCACTCATCTGTGGGTGAAGTCAGTGTGTCGTGTACTGGGAAAAGGGTCTAAATTTGAGACCTAGGTCTCGTTTTCAAATGCGCCCTGTATGATACAACATAAATATACACATTATACATTATACACTATATGTATGTACAGTGCCTTCGGAAAGTATTCAGACCCCTTGACTTTTTCCACATTTTGTTAGGTTACAGCCTTATTCTAAAATGTATTCAATTGTTTTTTTCCCCTCATCAATCTACACACAAGATCCCATAATGACAAAGTAAAAACAGGTTTTTAGAAATGTTTGCAAATGTATAAAAAAAATGTAAACTGAAATATCACATTTACATACACTACCGTTCAAAAGTTTGGGGTCACTTAGAAATGTCCTTGTTTTTTAAAGAAAAGCACATTTTTTGCCCATTAAAATAATATAAAATTGATCAGAAATATAGTGTAGACATTGTTAATGTTGTAAATGACTATTGTAGCTGGAAACGGCAGATGTTTTAATGGAATTATCTACACAGGCATACAGAGGCCCATTATCAGCAACCATCACCATCACAATGGCACGTTGTGTTAGCTAATCCAAGTTTATCATTTTTATCATTTTAAAAGGCTAATTGATCATTAGAAAACCCTTTTGCAATTATGTTAGCACAGCTGAAAACTGTTGTTCTGATTAAAGAAGCAATAAAATTGGCCTAGTTGAGTATCTGGATCATCAGAATTTGTGGGTTTGATTACAGGCTCAAAATGGCCAGAAACAAAGAACTTTCTTCTGAAACTTGTCCGTCTATTCTTGTTCTGAGAAATGAAGGCTATTCCATGCGAGAAATTTCCAAGAAACTGAAGATATCGTACAACACTGTGTACTACTCCCTTCACAGAACAGCTCAAACTCTCTCTAACCAGAATAGAAAGAGGAGTGGGAGGCCACGGTGCACAACTGAGCAAGAGAACAATTACATTAGAGTGTGCTTTTCTTTAAAAAACAAGGACATTTCTAAGTGATCCCAAACTTTTGAACGGTAGTGTAAGTATTCAGACCCTTTACTCAGTACTTTGTTGAAGCACATTTGGCAGAGATTACAGCCTTGAATCTTGCGTATGACGCTACAACCTTAGCACACCTGTATTTGGGGTGTTTCTCCCATTCTTCTCTTCATATCCTCTCAAGCTCTGTCGGGTTGAATGGGGAGCGTTGCTGCACAGCTATTTTCAGGTTTCTCCAGAGATGTTCGATTGGGTTCAAGTAAGGGCTCTGAAGGACACTCAAGGACATTCAGAGTCTTGTCCCAAAGCCACTCCTTCCTTGTCTTGAGTGTGTGCTTAGGGTCGTTGTCCTGTTTGAAGGTGAACCTTCGCCCCAGTCTGAGGTCCTGAGCCCTCTGGAGCAGGTTTTCATCAAGGATCACTCTATACTTTGCTCTGTTCATCTTTGCTTTGATCCTGACTAGTCTCCCAGTCCCAGCCACTGACAAACATCCTCACAGCATGACCACCACCATGCTTCACTATAGGGATGGTGCCAGGTTTTCTCCAGACGCGACATTTGCCATTCAGGCTTCATACATTTTTTGGTACCCTTCTCCAGATCTGTGCCTCGACACAATCCTGTCTCTAAGCTCTACGGACAATTTCTTCTACCTCACGGCTTGTTTATTTCTCTGACATGCACTGTCAACAATTTGAGAATAAGGATGCGATGTAACAAAATGTGGAAAAGTCAAGGTACTTTCCGAAGGCACTGTATCTCCAATGGGTTATATGCTCTGGGTTTACTGTTAGAGCTGGTTTTAGGACTAGACAAATACTGTTAAAGTAACAATGCATAGGCATAGAACATGCATTGCCGACTTTGCTCCTAGAGATCTAGCTGCTGGGTGTGCAGGTTTCTGTTCCAGCCCAGCCACAACACCTGACATTCTGCTTATTATTTGTATAAGATACTATTCATTCAACTATTCAAATCTTGTTTTGGAGTATGGATGTTTTAATAACCCACTTCATTGTATGATATGAAATGAAGTGTTGATCATTTGAATCAAGTATTGTGTATTTTAGTCATTCCCTGTCTGTCTGTTTTATTTGGTTGTCACACACATTTTGTCTGATGATATTGCACCCATTTGTAGCTGCAGCTGGTGTCCTTGATCATTGGTGTGGGTGTAACAATCCCTGTGTGGCGGACCTGGGATGCAGCTCCTGTCCACAACATCACTTTATACCCACAGAGCAGCGTCCATTTATCCTACAAAAACCAATGATCTTGGTTCGGCTAGGATAACAGTAGTTGAGGTGTTGGGGCAGGTGAAATCACCACACGATGGCTACTAGGGCTTTGTCACACTTTTTCTTTACGTGATTCTTCGAATCCCATCTCCTCACCTCTATTGTCTTCTCCTATTGGAGAAGGTACAAGGACCCTCCCCTCTGACCTTTTTCTCCAGTGGGTTTGAGAAGGAGGTGAGGAGAAGATTCGAGGAGGGGTGAATTGAGAAAGAACCTAGCGCTCACCTGTCAACTAGCTCACATGGGCTGAACACTCACACCATCTGCTACACTCACTGGCTTACTCCTTCTCCACATCAACCTCAGCGGTCAGTAGAGCAGACTGTGTGAACTCAGTCAATCTAGCGCCCACATAATTCATGTTGTAGTTATTTAATTCTGCTACATTGACTCAGACCACACAGTCGGCCTCTGAGTTATACTGTCGGCGGGTAGGAGGAGGTGAAAGGGGTGTGACTGGAGCAGAGGTGAGCTGCAGGTGAGTTCAGAGGATGACACACAGCTGTACATTTCAATGAAACATGGTGAAGCCCCAAGAAGCCTGTGTTTCAGACATGAGGAAGTGGATGGCTGCAAACGTTCTACTTTTAAACTCGGACAAAACAGAGATGCTTGTTCTAGGTCCCAAGAAACAAAGAGATCTTCTGTTGAATCTGACAATTAATCTTGATGGTTGTAGAGTCGTCTCAAATAAAACTGTGAAGGACCTCGGATTTACTCTGAACCCTGATCTCTCTTTTGACGAACATATCAAGACTGTTTCAAGGACAGCTTTTTTCCATCTACGTAACATTGCAAAAATCAGAAACTTTCTGTCCAAAAATTATGCAGAAAAATTAATCCATGCTTTTGTTACCTCTAGGTTAGACTACTGCAATGCTTTACTTTTCAGCTACCCGGATAAAGCACTAAATAAACTTCAGTTAGTGCTAAATACGGCTGATAGAATCCTAACTAGAACCAAAATATTTGATCGTATTACTCCAGTGCTAGCCTCCCTACATTGGCTTCCTGTTAAGGCAAGGGCTGATTTCAAGGTTTTACTGCTAACCTACAAAGCATTACATGGGCTTGCTCCTACCTATCTTTCTGATTTGGTCCTGCCGTACATACCTACACTTACGCTACGGTCACAAGACGCAGGCCTCCTAATTGTCCCTAGAATTTCTAAGCAAACAGCTGGAGGCAGGGCTTTCTCCTATAGAGCTCAATTTTACTGGAATGGTCTGCCTAACCATATGAGAGATGCAGACTCGGTCTCAACCTTTAAGTCTTTACTGAAGACTCATCTCTGCAGTGGGCCATATGATTGAGTGTAGTCTGGCCCAGGAGTGGGAAGGTGAACGGAAAGGCTCTGGAGCAACGAACCGCCCTTGCTGGTTCCCCTCTCTCCACTGGGATTATCTGCCTCTAACCCTATTACAGGGGCTGAGTCACTAGCTTACTGGTGCTCTTTCATGCCGTCCCTAGGAGGGGTGCGTCACTTGAGTGGGTTGAGTCACTGACGTGATCTTCCTGTCTGGGTTGGCGCCCCCCCTTGAGTTGTGCCGTGGCGGAGATCTTTGTGGTCTATACTCGGCCTTGTCTCAGGATGGGAAGTTGGTGGTTGAAGATATCCCTCTAGTGGTGTGGGGGATGTGCTTTGGCAAAGTGGCTGGGGTTATATCCTTCCTGTTTGGCCCTGTCCGGGGGTATCATCGGATGGGGCCACAGTGTCTCCTGACCCCTCCTGTCTCAGCCTCCAGTATTTATGCTGCAGTAGTTTATGTGTCTGGGGGCTAGGGTCAGTTTGTTATATCTGGAGTACTTCTCCTGTCTTATCCGGTGTCCTGTGTGAATTTAAGTATGCTCTCTCTAATTCTCTCTTTCTCTCGGAGGACCTGAGCCCTAGGACCATGCCTCAGGACTACCTGGCATGATGACACCTTGCTGTCCCCAGTCCACCTGGCCGTGCTGCTGCTCCAGTTTCAATTGTTCTGCCTGCGGCTATGGAATCCTGACCTGTTCACCGGACGTGCTACCTGTCCCAGACCTGCTGTTTTCAACTCTCTAGAGACAGCAGGAGTGGTAGAGATACTCTTAATGATCAGCTATGAAAAGCCAACTGACATTTACTCCTGAGGTGCTGACCTGTTGCACCCTCGACAACTACTGTGATTATTATTATTTGACCATGCTGGTCATTTATGAACATTTGAACATCTTGGCCATGTTCTGTTATAATCTCCACCCGGCACAGCCAGAAGAGGACTGGCCACCCCTCATAGCCTGGTTTCTCTCTAGGTTTCTTCCTAGGTTTTGGCCTTTCTAGGGAGTTTTTCCTAGCCACCGTGCTTCTACACCTGCATTGCTTGCTGTTTGGGGTTTTAGGCTGAGTTTCTCTACAGCACTTTGAGATATCAGCTGATGTACGAAGGGCTATATAAATACATTTGATTTGATATTATTCTAGTAGCCACTATGATGTGATGTCACCCCTTCTGAGACTTGAAATAGTGTCTCCTTCTGTCTATCATGTATTGATCTATATTTTAATACTGTAACTTCTCAGCTGGGGGACAATCTCAAATTTTGCACCAATTTGCTTAATTCTGCTTCACTCACCGTTCTCCTTCTCCAGTGGTTGGCATGCTAGCTTCAAGTGTAATTTGATCAGGGTTTGTGTCCTGACTCGGTCAGTCATACATGGATTGTTACGGTGCGTGAATGAGGACCCAAAAGCGAATCAACTTAAACAGAGCTTCTTTAATTACCAAACATAGGTAGGCTCAGATGGACCGGCAGATTCCGACAGGACAGGACAAGGTTACAGCAAACATGACGACAGTCTGGTTCAGGCATGAATGACACAAACAAACAAGAATCCGACAAGGACAGGAGCAGAAACAGAGAGAGATATAGGGACCTAATCAGAGGGAAAAAGGGAACAGGTGGGGAACGGGGTGAATGGGTAGTTAGAGGAGACAAGGGACAGCTGGGGGAAAGCGGGGGAGAAAAGGTAACCTAACACGACCAGCAGAGGGAGACAGGGTGAAGGGAAAGGACAGAGACAAGACAACATGACAGTACATGACAGTACCCCCCCACTCACCGAGCGCCTCCTGGCGCACTCGAGGAGGAAACCTGGCGGCAACGGAGGAAATCATCAATCAGCGCACGGTCCAGCACGTCCCGAGAGGGAACCCAACTCCTCTCCTCAGGACCGTACCCCTCCCAGTCAACTAGGTACTGATGACCACGGCCCCGAGGACGCATGTCCAAGATTTTACGGACCCTGTAGATAGGTGCGCCCTCGACAAGGATGGGGGGGGGGGGGGGGGGAAGACGAGCGGGGGCGCGAAGAACGGGCTTAACACAGGAGACATGGAAGACCGGGTGGACGCGACGAAGATATCGCGGAAGAAGAAGTCGCACTGCGACAGGATTAATGACCTGAGAGATACGGAATGGACCAATGAACCGCGGGGTCAACTTGCGAGAAGCCGTCTTAAGGGGAAGGTTCTGAGTGGAGAGCCAAACTCTCTGACCGCGACAATATCTAGGGCTCTTAGTTCTACGCTTATTAGCAGCTCTCACAGTCTGCGCCCTATAACGGCAAAGTGCAGACCTGACCCTCTTCCAGGTGCGCTCGCAACGTTGGACAAAAGCCTGAGCGGAGGGGACGCTGGACTCGGCGAACTGAGATGAGAACAACGGAGGCTGGTACCCGAGGCTACTCTGAAAAGGAGATAGCCCGGTCGCAGACGAAGGAAGCGAGTTGTGGGCGTATTCTGCCCAGGGGAGCTGTTCTGACCAAGACGCAGGGTTGCGAAAAGAAAGACTGCGTAAGATGCGACCAATAGTCTGATTGGCCCGTTCTGCTTGACCGTTAGACTGGGGGTGAAAGCCGGAAGAGAGACTGACGGAAGCCCCAATCAAACGGCAAAACTCCCTCCAAAATTGAGACGTGAATTGCGGACCTCTGTCCGAAACGACGTCTGACGGAAGGCCATGAATTCTGAAAACATTCTCGATGATGATTTGTGCCGTCTCTTTAGCAGAAGGAAGCTTAGCAAGGGGAATGAAATGAGCCGCCTTAGAGAACCTATCGACAACCGTAAGAATAACAGTCTTCCCCGCTGACGAAGGCAGTCCGGTGACAAAATCTAAGGCGATGTGAGACCACGGTCGAGAGGGAATAGGAAGCGGCCTGAGACGGCCGGCAGGAGGAGAGTTACCGGACTTAGTCTGCGCGCAGACCGAACAAGCAGCCACGAAACGACGCGTGTCATGCTCCCGGGTGGGCCACCAAAAACGCTGGCGAATGGAAGCAAGCGTACCCCGAACGCCAGGGTGGCCGGCTAACTTGGCAGAGTGAGCCCACTGAAGAACGGCCAGACGAGTAGGAACGGGAACAAAAAGAAGGTTCCTAGGACAAGCGCGCGGCGACGGAGTGTGAGTGAGCGCTTGTTTTACCTGCCTCTCAATTCCCCAGACAGTCAACCCGACAACACGCCCCTCAGGGAGAATCCCCTCGGGGTCAGTGGAGGCTACTGAAGAACTGAAGAGACGAGACAAAGCATCAGGCTTGGTGTTCTTAGAGCCCGGACGATAAGAAATCACGAACTCGAAACGAGCGAAAAACAGCGCCCAACGCGCCTGACGCGCATTAAGTCGTTTGGCAGAACGGATGTACTCAAGGTTCCTATGGTCAGTCCAAATGACAAAAGGAACGGTCGCCCCCTCCAACCACTGTCGCCATTCGCCTAGGGCTAACCGGATGGCGAGCAGTTTGCGGTTACCCACATCATAGTTACGTTCCGACGGCGACAGGCGATGAGAAAAATACGCGCATGGGTGGACCTTGTCGTCAGAGAGGGAGCGCTGAGAAAGAATGGCTCCCACGCCCACCTCTGACGCGTCAACCTCGACAACGAACTGTCTAGAGACGTCAGGTGTAACAAGGATAGGAGCGGATGTAAAACGATTCTTGAGGAGATCAAAAGCTCCCTGGGCGGAAACGGACCACTTAAAGCACGTCTTGACAGAAGTAAGGGCTGTGAGAGGAGCTGCCACCTGACCGAAATTACGGATGAAACGACGATAGAAGTTCGCGAAGCCGAGAAAGCGCTGCAGCTCGACGCGTGACTTAGGGACGGGCCAATCAATGACAGCTTGGACCTTAGCGGGATCCATCTTAATGCCTTCAGCGGAAATAACAGAACCGAGAAATGTGACGGAGGAGGCATGAAAAGTGCACTTCTCAGCCTTCACAAAAAGACAATTCTCTAAAAGGCGCTGGAGGACACGTCGAACGTGCTGAACATGAATCTGGAGTGACGGTGAAAAAATCAGGATATCGTCAAGGTAAACGAAAACAAAGATGTTCAGCATGTCTCTCAGGACATCATTGACTAATGCCTGAAAGACAGCTGGAGCGTTAGCGAGGCCGAAAGGAAGAACCCGGTATTCAAAGTGCCCTAACGGAGTGTTAAACGCCGTCTTCCACTCGTCCCCCTCCCTGATGCGCACGAGATGGTAAGCGTTACGAAGGTCCAACTTAGTGAAAAACCTGGCTCCCTGCAGGATCTCGAAGGCTGAAGACATAAGAGGAAGCGGATAACGATTCTTCACTGTTATGTCATTCAGCCCTCGATAATCTATGCAGGGGCGCAGAGACCCGTCCTTCTTCTTGACAAAAAAAAACCCCCGCTCCGGCGGGAGAGGAGGAGGGGACTATGGTACCGGCGTCAAGAGCTACAGACAAATAATCTTCGAGAGCCTTACGTTCGGGAGCCGACAGAGAGTATAGTCTACCCCGGGGGGGGGTGGTTCCCGGAAGGAGATCAATACTACAATCATATGACCGGTGTGGAGGAAGAGAGGTGGCCCTGGACCGACTGAACACCGTGCGCAGATCGTGATATTCCTCCGGCACCCCTGTCAAATCACCAGGCTCCTCCTGTGAAGAAGAGACAGAGGAAACAGGAGGGATAGCAGACATTAAACATTTCACATGACAAGAGACGTTCCAGGAGAGGATAGAATTACTAGACCAATTAATGGAAGGATTATGACAAACTAGCCAGGGATGGCCCAAAACAACAGGTGTAAAAGGTGAACGAAAAATTAAAAAAGAAATGGTTTCACTATGATTACCAGAAACAGTGAGGGTTAAAGGTAGCGTCTCACGCTGAATCCTGGGGAGAGGACTACCATCCAGGGCGAACAAGGCCGTGGGCTCCTTTAACTGTCTGAGAGGAATGTCATGTTCCCGAGCCCAGGTCTCGTCCATAAAACAGCCCTCCGCCCCAGAGTCTATTAAGGCACTGCAGGAAGCTGACGAACCGGTCCAGCGTAGATGGACCGACAAGGTAGTGCAGGATCTTGAAGGAGAGACAGGAGTAGTAGCGCTCACCAGTAGCCCTCCGCTTACTGACGAGCTCTGGCCTTTTACTGGACATGAAGTGACAAAATGACCAGCGGAACCGCAATAGAGACAGAGGCGGTTGGTGATTCTCCGTTCCCTCTCCTCAGTCGAGATGCGGATACCTCCCAGCTGCATGGACTCAGCACCCGAGCCGGCAGAGGAAGATGGTAGTGATGCGGAGAGGGAGGCGACGGAGAGCGCGAGCTCCTTTCCACGAGCTCGGTGACGAAGATCAACCCGTCGCTCAATGCGAATAGCGAGTTCAATCAAGGAATCCACGCTGGAAGGAACCTCCCGGGAGAGAATCTCATCCTTTACCTCTGCGCGGAAACCCTCCAGAAGACGAGCGAGCAAGGCCGGCTCGTTCCAGCCACTGGAGACAGCAAGAGTGCGAAACTCAATAGAGTAGTCTGTTATGGATCGATTGCCTTGACATAGGGAAGACAGGGCCCTGGAAGCCTCCTCCCCAAAAACAGATCGATCAAAAACCCGTATCATCTCCTCCGCATTTTGATAAAAACTCTTAATTTCTTTGTGCTCGTTTGTCCTTGAGTGTCTGTAGCTATATGTCTGTACTGTAATAGAGAACTACTCAGACACACCGTGGAACAGTCAGTGGGGCAGCAGTATAACTATAATGACTGCATTTCCTCCCTCGCCTATTGGCACTTTATGAATATTGCTGTTATTTCATTTGCCAATTTGGTCAATTAATAAAATGAAAATACATTGAGCAGGCTACTGTTGTTTTCCCCCCTGCCAGCCGTGAAGGAAGATCAACACTGTCGTCATTTCAATCTCCCTCATATAAATGGTCAAACTAGATCTGAGCATGGTGATGATACACTCTTTGCTGTCATCAGTACATGTCTAGGTTACATGTTTGAAATTGCAGAAGGGCATGTTTATGTATGTGTGCATGTACTTGGGTCAGGAAAACAGAGTGTGCATTTGCACATGATGTATATTTAGCACATGGAGATGTGTGAAACTCTCCTCAGCCTGAAGTTTTTCAGAAGTTTTTCTGGTGCATTTTTTTCCGAAGCCATCTCTGTCTCTAAAGCCAGGAGATTAGAGAGACAAGCAGATGAAACATCACAATGATTAAAATAATATGCCTCTTATTGTGGGGGAGAGAGAGACACAGCTTCTAGTGAGGAGTCAGTCTCTCTCCGCTCGATATCACCTCTGTGTTAAAAATGAAAAGTATTGATCCCTTTTACCTCAAGCAGCTTGGCTGATTGAGCCTGAGAAAACCTGCATCAACTGCCAACACTCACAACCAGGCCCCGGAATGATAAACGGGCCAGGTCGACCACCATCTCACAGTTAATTTCAAGCAACACATTTCCTGTCCATATGATTTGGGTAGAGCCCTGTCTGCTCCTGTCCTATACCATGGACAGACTTATCTGAGGGTCACCAAGCTTCTCACATCACGCCTGGACATCCACGGTGGCTGAGATAGTGGCTTTGCCCAAACGTGACCCCTTGTTTCCCCCTGCATACCTCGTGGTGAGATCTGGTTCTATATTGACTGGAACTGGGTTCCTCCCACTGTAATCTCTATGGGAAGCAGACAGGGCTATGTGAATCAGCTCAAACAGAACTTGTCATTGAGGAAGGTAATGCGGTGAGTCGGTGACAGGCAAGTCTCTGTTCTTTCCAGACCTCACTCCTGACTGTCATACGGCTGTGGCTGGGCTGTGTGTCTGTTCTCCAAGCTGCCAATTACATTTGTGGACCTGTAATCAAATGACAGTGTCTGGTGACCAACAGCAAGACTTGCACACATTCCTGGTCCGGTGAATGAGTGAGACGGTAATGTCTTTGTCAGTCTATGAATGTCAGTCTGTAAAGGAGTATATGATGGAGACATTACCTGTTTCATACTGATGAAGTGTGTGGTTCACAGTGTCATATATAGGCCACAGTTCAGTGTCTGACCAGCAGAAGTAACTTATGGAGTTTGCATGGTGTGGAGATGGTATACCCATTAGGACTCAATTCCAGTCCAATTCAGTCAACTCAGTAGATTAATTAAAGTTTAATGAATGAATTGAAATGTCCTCATTCATTGATGTACACAAAACAGTGCACAAAACATTAAGAACACCTAATATTGTGTTGCAGCCCCCCCCCCCCCCCCCCCCCCCCCACACACACACTTTTTGCAATCAGAACAGCCTCAGTTTGTCAGGGCATGGACTCTACAAGGTGTTGAAAGCGTCCCTCGGGGATGCTGGCCCATGTTGACTCCAATGCTTCTCACAGTTGTTTCAAGTTGGCTGGATGTCCTTTGGGTGGTAGACTATTCTTGATACACACGGGAAACTGTTGAGCGTGGAAAACCCGACAGCGTTGCAGTTCTTGACACAAGGCACTTAAATGTTTTGTCTTGCCCATTCACCTTCTGAATGGCACACACACAATCCATGTCTAAAATGTCTCACGGCTTAAAAATCCTTCTGTAACTTAAAATCAAATCAAATGTTATTTGTCACATGTGCCAAATACAACAGGGGTAGACCCGTGAAATGCTTATTTACAAGCCCTTAACCAACCACGCAGTTTTAAGAAAATGAGAGTTAAGAAAATATTTACTAAATAAACTACCGTTAAAAAAAAGTAACATTTCCTCCCCTTCATTGACACTGAATAAAAATATAAATGCAACATGTAAAATGTTGGTCCCATGTTTCATGAGCTGGATAAAAGATCACAGAAATTTTCCACATGCAGAAAAAGCTTATTTCTCTCAGATTTTGTGCACAAATTTGTTTACACCCCTCTTAGTGAGCATTTCTGATTTGCCAAGATAATCCATCCACCTGACAGGTGTGGCATATCAAGAAGCTGATTAAACAGCATGATCATTACATAGTTGCACCTTGTGCTGGGGACAACAAAAGGACGCTCAAGTTTTGTCACACAAGACAATGTCACAGATGTCTCACGTTTTAAGGGAGCGTGGAATTGGCATGCTGACTGCAGGAATGTCCACCAGAGCTGTTGCCAGAGAATTGAATCTTCATATCTCTACCATAAGCCGCCTCCAATGTCTTTTTAGAGAATTTGGCAGTACGTTCAACCAGCCTCACAACCGCAGACCACATGTAACCACGTCAGCCCAGGACCTCCACATCCAGCTTCTTCACCTGCAGGATCATCTGAGACCAGCCACCAGACAACTGATGAAACTGAGTTTGCACAACCAAAGGGAAGCTCATCTGCGTGCTCATCGTCCTCACCAGTGTCTTAACCTGACTGCAGTTCGGCGTAATAACCAACTTCAGTGGGAAAATGCTCACCTTCGGTGGCCATTGGCACGCTGGAGAAGTGTGCTCTTCACGGATGAATCTCGGTTTCAACTGTACTGGGCAGAAGGCAGACAGCGTGTATGGCATCGTGTTGACAAGTGGTTTGCTGACGTCAACGCTGTGAACCGAGTGCCCCATGCTGGCCATGAGGTTATGGTATGGGCAGGCATAAGCTACAGACAACAAACACAATTGCATTTTATCTATGGCAATTTGAATGCACAGAGATACTGTGATGAGATCATAATTCATAATTCCTGGAAACTGAAAATGTCCCAGTTCTTCCATGGCCTGCATATTCACCAGACCTATTGAGCATGTTTGGGATGATCTGGATCAACGTGTAAGACAGCGTTTTCCAGTTCCCACCAGCAACTTTGCACAGCTATTGAAGAGGAGTGGGACAACATTCCACAGGCCACAATCAACAGCCTGATCAACTCTATGCGAAGGAGATGTGTCACACTGCATGAGGCAGATGGTGGTCACACCAGATACAGCACTGTCTAGTTTTCTGATCCACGCACCTACCTTTTTTTTAAGGTATCTGTGATCAACAGATGCATATCTGTATTCCCAGTCATGTGAAATCCATAGATCAGGGCCTGATTAATTTATTTCAATTGACTGATTTCATTATGTGAACTATAACTCAGTAAAATCTTTGAAATTGCTGCATGTTACGTTTATATTTTGGTTCAGTCTACATTGATTGAAGTGTATAAATAAGGGATCATAGCTTTCATCTGGATTCACCTGGTCAGGCTACGTCATGGAAAGAGCAGGTGTTCCAAATGTTTTTCACACTCAGTGTATATGTGTCATTTTGAGTTGACACAATGGAATTGAACTCAAACCCTGGTACCCACACACTCTGACTGGTGGATATTACATTACTGTCAACTGGATGTTACACTGCACACCATGTGGCTGATGTAGCTGTGCATGTGTGAGTGGTGTTGACATACAGCAGTCCGATTGTGCTGGACAAAGTAAAGAGGAGGGGAAGGAGGAGGACAGATTAAGCCCATTTCAGGCTCTGGCGGAGGCTTCAGACACTAGGTCAGAGAGGTCACAGCTGAATCCACAGATTACTCTACTGCTCAGTGAGACGGAGGGATTTGATGGTGATGGGGATGGTGACCACCTCCCTGAAAGAGGAGGTGATTCATCATATAGGCTATAAATCAGGCAGGCTGACACCCCCCCCCCACTCACACCTCATATCCGCCTGTTTATTTTACCACCCCAACTATCCATAATACTGCAACTGTCAGAAGGACCACAGCTGAAATACATGGACCAGCCAGGCTGTGTGTGTGTGTGTGTGTGTGTGTGTGTGTGTGTGTGTGTGTGTGTGTGTGTGTGTGTGTGTGTGTGCACATAGGCATTGGTGACTCGGTGTGTTTGTGTGGGTGTGCACGCGTGTGGGAGGAATCTTCTCGCAAGAATAAATACAAAAGGCTTGTTTGGACCGTCTGTGCGCTCAAAGTGCTAATTTAGATAAACTATAAGCGAACACACTTGAGCTAGTCAACCTTTATTGCCTAAGAAATGGAGGAAGTAAACAAACACTTATCTCGTGGCCAAAGGGGTTCGTTTGTGTTCTCACGGAGAATGTCTCCGCTAGTGACTGTCTGCTATCTTTGTCCTCATTGTCATCAGGGACTTCAAGTAAACGCACTGCAACCTTCCAACAACAAACTAATAAAGGCACAGTTTATATCATTTTTTTGTCTCCTAATCAACTCTATCAGAGCGTTCACCTGAGGCTTTGGAGAGAATTCAAATATTTACTCCATCAATAAAATCCTCATTGGCACTGCCTCATTGGCACAGTAGGCTCTCTGAATTTGAATCAGGTGAAATAAAATAAAGAAAATAGGAGTAGAAAATTAAAAAGAGAGCGACTGTTAGTTCACCCAAATTATCAAACATTTATTGTGAAGTTCAACAAGGTCACTTATAGATGTTTTGAATATGATGCGTGAAAAATGCTAATATCGGTCCCATGACTTGAATGGGATTTGTGCCACAAATTCTAAAATGTTAGCATGTGGCCTACACAATGGCGCCGACAGAGATGGTCGACCTCGCTTCAGGTCCTTAGGAAACTATGCAGTAATTTTTTTTATTTTTTATGTATTAGTTCTTACCTTGTTAGCCCAGAAAATCTCAAGTGTTATTACATACAGCCGGGAAGAACTATTGGATATAAAAGCGACGTCAACTTATCAACATTTCGACCAGGAATACGACTTTCCAGAAGCGGATCCTTTGTTCGGACCTCCTCTCTGGACATGGGATCTTATCCCAGAGGCCGACCCAAAACTATGCGGTCGCCGCAGGAGAAGCAAACGGAGCAGGCTACTGGTCAGACTTAGATGGCGAGCACACCGCTTCCAAGCATATTACTCGCCAATGTCAACATTTGGGAACGAGTTGCCTTCCAGAGACATAAGAGATTGTAACATTCTCTGTTTCACAGAAACATGGCTCACTCAGGATATATTGTCAGAGTCAGTACAGCCACCCGGTTTCTTCATTGCGCCGTCAGAAACAAACATCTCTCTGGTAAGAAGAAGGGCGGAGGTGTATGCCTTATAATTAACAACTCATGGTGTAATCATAACAACATACAGGAACTCAAGTCCCTTTGTTCACCTGACCTAGAATTCCTTACAATCAAATGCATTATCTACCAAGAGAATTCTCTTCGATTATAGTCACAGTCATGTGTATCCCCCCCACCCAAGCAGATGGCCCTGAAAGAACTTCACTGGACTCTATGTAAACTGGAAACCATATATCCTGAGGCTTCACGGCTTCATTATTGTAGCTTGGGATTTTAACAAAGCTAATCTGAGAACAAAGCTTGCTAAATTCTATCAGTATATCGAACCCGCAACACGAGCTGGTTGCATTCTGGAACATTGCTAATCCAACTTCCGCGATGCATACAAAGCCCTCCCCCGCCCTCCCTTCGGAAAATCTGATTGTGCTACATTTTGTTGCTCCCAGCCTATAGACAGAAACTAAAACAGGAAACGCCGTGCTCAGGTCTATCCAACGCTGGTCTGACCAATCAAATTCCATGTTTCAAGATTGCTTCGATCACGTGTACTGGGATGTGTTCCGGGTAGCCTCAGACAACAACACTGACATATACACTGACTCGGTGAGCGAGTTTATTAGCAAGTGCATCGGTGATGTTGTACCCACTGTGACTATTAAAACTTTCCCTAACCAGAAACTGGAGATTGGTGGCAGCATTTGTGCAAAACTGAAAGCACGAACAGCTCGTGGCAAGGCGACTGGAAACATGACCAAATACAAACAGTGTAGCTATTCCCTCTGCAAGGCAATCAAACAAGCAAAGCGTCAGTATAGAGACAAAGTACAGTCGCAATTCAACGGCTCAAACATGAGATATATGTGGCAGGGTTTACAGTCAATCACGGACTACAAAAAGAAAACCAGCCCCAGACTCCCAGACAAATTAAGCAACTTCTTTGCTCGCTTTGAGGACAATACAGTGCCACTGACACGGCCCGCTACCAAAGCCTGTGGGTTCTCCTTCACCGTGGCCAACATGAGTAAAACATTTAAACGTGTTAACCCTCGCAAGGCTGCTGGCCCAGACGGCATCCCTAGCCATGTCCTCAGAGCATGCGCAGACCAGCTGGCTGGTGTGTTTACGGACATATTCAATCAATCCCTATCCCAGTCTGCTGTGCCCACATGCTTCAAGATGGCCAACATTGTTCCTGTTCACAAGAAATCTAAGGTAACTGAACTAAATGACTATCGCCCCGTCAAACTCACTTCTGTCATCACAAAGCTCACTAGTCAAGGATCATATCACCTCCACCCTACCTGATACCTTAGACCCACCCCAATTTATTTACTGCCCCAATAAGTCCACAGACCACGCAATCGCCATCCCACTGCACACTGCCCTATCCCATTTGGACAAGAGGAATACCTATGTAAGAATGCTGTTCATTGACTACAGCTCAGCATTTAACACAATAGTACCCTCCAAACTCGCAGTTAAGCTCGAGACCCTGGATCTCAACATGGCCCTGTGCAACTGGGTCCTGGACTTTCTGACGGACCGCCCCAAGGTGGTGAGTGTAGGAAACCAACGACTGTGTGGCCATGCACGCCTCCAACTCAATCATCAAGTTTGCAGACGAAACTACTGTGGCATGCTTGATTACCAACAACGACGATACGGCCTACAGGGAGGAGGTGAGGACCCTTGGAGTGTGGTGTCAGGAAAATAACCTCTCACTCAACGTCAACAAAACAAAGGAGATGATCGTGAACTTTAGGAAACAGCAGAGGGAGCATCCCCCCATCCACATCGACAGGACAGTAGTACAGAAGGTGGAAAGTTTTAAGTTCCTCGGCGTACACATCACGGACAAGCTGAAATGGTTCACCTTCACAGACAGCGTGGTGAAAAGGCGCAACAGTGCCTTTTCAACTTCAGGAGGCTGAAGAAATTTGGCTTGTCACCCAAAACCCTGACAAACTTTTACAGATGCACAATCGAGAGCATCCTGTCCGGCTGCATCACCGCCTGGTACGGCCAATGCTCCACCCACAACCGCAAGGCTCTCCAGAGGGTAGAGTGGTCTGCACAATGAATCACAGTGGGCAAACTACCTGCCCTCCAGGACACCTACAGCACCTGATTTCACAGGAAGGCCAAAAAAATCATCAAGGACAACAACCACCCAAGCCATTGCCTGTTCACCTCATTATCATCCAGAAGGCGAGGTCAGTACAGGTGCATCAAAGCTGGGACTGAGAGACTGAAAAACAGGTTCTATCTCAAGGCCATCAGACCGTTAAACAGCCATCACTAACATAGAGTGGCTGCTGCCAACATACAGACTCAAATCTCTGGCCACTTTAATACATTTAATAAAGGTATCACTAGTCCCTTTAAAAAACGGCACCTACATTACTAATTTCATATGTCACGGTCGTTTGTAGAGACGGACCAAGGCGCAGCGTGATTATAATTCCACATAATTTATTAAAGCGAAACTCTCAAACAAAACAAGAAAACAAACAACGAACCGTGACTACAGACGTGCAACATGCACTAACTCAAAATACAAAATACAGTATCCCACAAAACACAGGTGGAAAAGGCTACCTAAATATGATCCCCAATTAGAGACAACGATTACCAGCTGCCTCTAATTGGGAACCATATCAAGCACACCAACATAGAAATATGAAAATTTGAAAACCACATATAAATAATAAACTAGAACACCCCAGTCACGCCTGACCTACTACACCAAGAAACATTGGCTCTCTATGGTCAGGGCGTGACATCATATGTATACACTGTATTCTATACCATCTACTGCATCTTGCCTATGCCGCACGGCCATTGCTCATCCATATATTTATATGTACATATTCTTATTCATCCCTTTGCCTTTGACTGTATAAGGAAGTCGTTGTGAATTTGTTAGATTACTTGTTAGATATTACTGCACTGTCGGAACCAGAAGCACAAGCATTTCGCTACACTAGCATTGACATCTGCTAACCATGTGTATGTGACCAATAACATTTGATTTGATTTGATTTCATGTGGAAACAGTGCCAGGGAAACTAAACCAAAGCATGGATTGCTGTCATACCTTTTCCATAGACTGCTTACAGGGTAAGGAAACCAATTTGTAATTTTGTAATTTGGGTGAACTATCCTTTTAACTCTGTAGACCTCAGCAAATGGCTTAACTGTTGTCGCTTATGTGTCCAGTGACTGTGACTTCCCATGACTGTGAGAATGTGCCAAACTCCTTTTTAGTAGCTCTTTGCAACTTTTCCCATGGGAATAGTATACTGTACACATGGAGGATTCTTTCCATTTGTATTCAGCCTCTGCTACTGAGCCAGGATATGTGTGCTCTGAGCTCATTAGAACGATCATCATTGTCTTCATTCTGGTAGTAGTCCCCATAGACTCACAGTGCAAGCTTTACCTCCTGGTGGAGAGAACAGCTCACTGCAGGGCAGGACAGGACAGAGTTCACAGGATCGTAATAGTGTAGAAGCAGGATTGGGTAGGTTATTTTGTAAATGTAATCCGTTACAGTTACTAGTTACCTGTCCAAAATTGTAATCAGTAACGTTACTTCTCGATTACCCCAACTCAGTAACATAATATGATTACGTTCAGTTACTTTTAGATTACTTTCCCCTTAAGAGGCATTAGAAGAAGACAAAAATGTATGTTACCAATTGAACAACATCTACTGCACGATAAACCGATGTTAACGTTTACATAGCTGGCCGTATGTGGATTTAAAATGTTGCTTTATGGGTTGGCTATATAGGATTATTCTAACCCATCACTTTCTACTACATATAGTAATATGAATAAATTATATATTTACATTAAAAACCAAAGTCTATCAGAATTCCAGTCATTCCAATAAATGTTATACCTCTTGATCTTCAAGAAAAGGACTTGGAAATATGGAAGTATATATTAGTCATATTGTTTTACCTGATCATAACCCCAAAACTAAGGACTTATTAGCCAGCTGAGGGATGGGTCTGGAGAAGTGTAACCACTCTCAGATTAATAGGCAGAGTTATGAATGCAAGGACTGACCATCCATGATATCAAAATGATTGTTTTAACCATATTATGAGGCTATTTTTTAACCTTTATTTAACTAGGCAAGTCAGTTAGGAACAAATTCTTATTTTCAATGACAGCCTAGGAACAGTGGGTTAACTGCCTGTTCAGGGGCAGAACAACAGATTTGTACCTGGTCAGCTCAGGGATTTGAACTTGCAACCGAAAGGTTATATTTATTTATAGATTTATTCAAAGTAGCCACCCTTTGCCTTGATGACAGCTTTGCAGACTCTTGGCATTCTCTCAACCAGCTTCAAGAGGAATGCTTTTCCAACAGTCTTGAAGGAGTTCCTACATGTGCTGAGCACTCGTTGGCTGCTTTTCCTTCACTCAGCTGTCAAACTCATCCCAAACCATCTCAATTGGGTTGAGGTCGGGTGATTGTGGAGGCCAGGTCATCTGATGCAGCACTCCATCACACTCCTTATTGGTCAAAAAGCCCTTACACAGTCTGGAGGTGTGTTGGGTCATTGTCCTGTTGAAAAACAAATGATAGTCCCACTAAGCGCAAACCAGATGGGATGGCGTAGTGCTGCAGAATGCTGTGGTGGCCATGCTGGTTAAGTATGCCTTAAATTCTAAATGAAACACTGACAGTGTCACCAGCAAAGCACAACCACACCATCACACCTCTTCCATGCTTCATGGTGGGAACCACACATGCGGAGATCATCCGTTCACCTACTCTGTGTCTCAAATTTGGACTCATCAGATTAAAGGACAGATTTCCACCAGTCTAATGTCCATTGCTCATGTTTGTTGGCCCAAGCATGTCTCTTCTTATTATTGGTGTCCTTTAGTAGTGTTTTTTTTTGCAGCAATTTGACCATGAAGGCCACGCAGTCTCCTCTGAACAGTTGATGATGTTGAGATGTGACTTACTTTATTTGGGCTGCAATCTCTGAGGCTGGTAACTCTGGGTCTTCCTTTCCTGTGGTGGTCATCATTAGAGACCTTCATGTCTTAAAGTAATAATTGACTGTCATTTCTATTTGCTTATTTGAGCTGTTCTTGCCATAATAGGGACTTGGCATTTTACCAAATAGGGCTTTCTGTATACCACCCATACCTTGTCACAACACAACTGATTGGCTTAAGAAGGAAAGAAATTCCACAAATGAACTTTTATCGAGGCAAAAAGGTGACTACTTCATGAAGCTGGTTGAGAGAATGCCAAGAGTGTGCAAAGCTGTCATCAAGGCAAAGGGTGGCTACTTTGAAGAATCTCAAATATAAAATATATTTTGATTTGTTTAACACTTTTTTGGTTACTACATGATTGCATATGTGTTTTTCATAGTTTTGAGGTCTTCACTATTATTCTACAATGTAGAATATATATATATATATATATATAAATAAAAATGATAATCTTTGGATGCTGACAGCAGTCGCACCATTGGAAGACATAGCTTGGACTGTAGCCTAAAAAAGCCTATTCCTGCTCTTTTCCCACGATCCATCAAAAAAAATTGTGTGTCTTCATAGTGGTCTCTGACTTAAACTTGCGCCTTTTTTCAATGCTGATTTGAATGTCATTGAGAAAACAGAGAAGGGTCAACAACAAAAAATTCTCGCAAACATCCTTTCTGAATTTTAAAGTAATCCTCAAAGTAATCATCTAGTTTTTCGAAAGTATCTGTAATCTGATTACAATATTTTAGCTGGTAAAGTAACGGATTACAGTTACCGTTTTATTGTAATCCCTTACACGTCCCGGATTACATGTAATCATTTCTCCCCAACCCTGTGTATAAGTATCCACACTCATGCAAAACAAGAATCACACATAACCAAACCATTGGAAAAATAAAAAACCCTAAACCCCAGTGGCAGAAACACACACAAATCTAATACATAGACTGATTCATCTAGTAATTTTATTAACTCATAAAAATTGGTCCTCATAACTTTTCACCTGTTTGTATGAAAAGTCCACATTCCACAGCCAGGGCTCTCTCTGTCAATGCAGAGAGGTCCTCATTAGCGGTGACCCTCTTGCTAATAGCTCTTAATTTCACATGAGTGCAGCGACCTTTAGCACCACCGAGTCAGGGGTCGCGACCTGCCTCTCGTTAGCTCTCTAAAGGGACATTGGCTACGTTTTATATACCAGTGATTAAAACAAAGCCTCGGCTGTTGCCATTTCAAAAGGCTCTTTCTGGCAATCAGGTGCTCTCTGTGAGTTTACCCAACCCTAACACTCAGCTCTGTTTAGGCCCACAGAGCCTTCAGAGGGAGATGTGACCTCAAAGCCTAACCCCAGCGCATGGAGAGACAGACGCATCGCTGACCCTAAACGTACCCCATAACACTTACTGTCAGAGTGGGATACAACCCCTAACGCGAACACTTTCTCACACAGATGGATATGCCTTCAAACCTAATGAACATTTAAATGTCAAAGACCCACACAGCTCTTATACAGACGCCCACTCACAATAATTGCATTGTCTCAAAAGCTAATGCTTTCATATATGGATAATGGTATTTTTCTAATTATTATCCTTAGCCGGAGGGAGAGTGATATGAAAAGAAAACATAACACAGCCAAAGAGCATTTCAAGTATTATTTGGGGGTTTGATACTAGTCAAGAGTGCATATCTACAGGGTTCATGACTGGTTGGAATCGGTTAACATTTTTACAGGTATGATGTCATAACAAGACATGATCTTGGGCGTAACAGCATAACCTGGTGCATTATGGAAAGAACTGGACTTCAAATAGAGCCCAGATAGCTCAAATAACTCAAGAGACAAAATAGTTATAAGAATGTAAATCTAGAGATTTGGTTGCAGAAAACAAGCAGGTGGAGGAGAACCAGGGCTTTTGTGATTTTGTGTGAATATTCCAGCCCTCTTTTGCTGAAACAAGTTTGTTTGATTTGTTACAGTATCCCTACATGAGAGAGAGAGAGAGAGAGAGAGAGAGAGAGAGAGAGAGAGAGAGAGAGAGAGAGAGAAAGAAACAAGATGAGTGGAAACAGATAGAAAGAGGAAGCAAGATGGAGAGAAAGATATTGAGAGATATGCTACTATATGAACAGAGGGGGTTGTCGCAACCTGACCATCTATAGCCATCATGCATCATCCATATCCACATGTTACTGACAGACTGGTATGAGCAAAAACTGCATCAGTGTAGACATATATGATGGAGAGAGTTGAGGTTGGCAGTAGACGTGAATCTTAGTTGACGGTGCTTAGGAAGAACCCATATTTTTCTAGGGCTGATAGAGGACATGCTTTTGCATACACAGTGGTGATATTAGTGAACACTTGCCTGCGCCTCCGCACAGCAGGTTTATAAAACACTAACGATGTATGCAAATGCAAGCCACAAAATTATTAAACATTGTGACAAACACTGTTTGTTCTATTTAATGTGTTCACATCAGATATGGTTTTTTAAATGTTTTATTTGGTACAAGTCATATTTTATGCCCCAAACTGTGTAGGAAGAGATAATACAAGCAGGGTTTGTATTTAGAGCTGAGTGACCTAATTGTAGCCTAATTATTGAATTTCAGACTAACATCATGGATATTCAATTTAAAGTTGTCACGTCTACACCTGCTCCCGCGCTCCGCCGTTCGACATCGCCGGTTTACTAACCACCGGTCCTGGCAACCCATCATTAAGCACACCTGGACTTCATCACTACCCTGATTACTTCCCTATATCTAGCACTATGTAGCTTTTCTCACCAGGCAGTATTGGTTCTGTTTTCACGTCAGATGCAGCTCCTTTGTATCACGCCATGGTGGTTTATATTAAACTCACCAACTGCACTTGCTTCCTGACTCCATTACAAAAGTAAGATGCAATTATCACTCTGCCCTGACCAGTCATTGTTTTGTTATTCCATTATCCTTCTGATGATTACGGGTCTTTATGGATCTGGCACACGTGAAAATGCGTTCTCTGTAGTGATGAATCACACTTCACCATCTGCTGGACAAATCTGGATTTGACAAATTCCAGGAGAACGCTACCTGCCCCAATGTATAGTGCCAACTGTAAAGTTTGGTGGATGAGGAATAATGGTCTGGGGCTGTTTTTCATGGTTCGGGCTAGGCCCCTTAGTTCCAGAAAAAGGAAATCTTAACGCTACAGCATACAATGACATTCTAGCTGATTCTGTGCTTCCAACCTTGTGGTAACCGTTTGGGGAAGGCCATTTCCTGTTTCAGCATGACAATGCCCCCGTGCACAAAGCGAGGTCTATACAGAAGTAGTTTGTCTATGTCGGTGTGGAAGAACTTGACTGACCTTCACAGAGCCCTGACCTCAACCCCATCAAACACCTTTGAGATTAATTGGAATGCTGACTGCAAGCCAGGCCTAATCACCCAACATCAGTGCCCAACCTCACTAATGTTCTTGTGGCTGAACATCTAGTGGAAAGCCTTCTCAGAAGAGTGGAGGATGTTATAGCAGCAAAAGGGGGACCAACTCCATATTAATGCCCATGATTTTGGAATGAGATGTTGCCAAAATGTTTTTTTTTTCACATCTTGTGCAAGACTTCTTTAACAGGTGAATGATAATGGCAGAGAAGTAATCAACATTTTAAAATGAATAGATTTGGTGGATAGTTTTTCATTATTTTGACCTCACCACATAACTGGAAGAGGAAGTGTAAACTCTAACATACCTTTCTAGCTAATAAGCTAACTCCAAATAAATGTTTTACCAATAACTGTTAGAGTCTAAGCTGTTGGGGGGGGGGGGGGGGGGGGGTTGTTTATCACCCATAGATGCTCATTGAATAAAATAAGGAATAAGGTTAAGTGTCTGTCCTATATCTAGGAGATTAAAAAAAATTACAGATTACCTGGCCTCCACATGTGGTTTGGGATGAGTTGGACCTCATAGTGAAGTAAAAGCAGCCAACAAGTGCTCAGCATATGTGTGAACTCCTTCAAGACTGTTGGAAAAGCATTCCAGATGACTACCTCATGAAGCTGGTTGAGAGAATGTCAAGAGTGTGCAAAGCTGTCATCAAGGCAAAGGGTGGCTACTTTGAAGAATCTCAAATATTTTAATTTGTTTAACACTTTTTTGGTTACATGATTCCATGTGTTATTTCATAGTTTTGATGTCGTCACTATTATTCTACAATGTAGAAAATAGAAATAAAGAAACCTTTGAATGAGTAGGTGTCCAAACTTTTGACTGGTAATGTGTATATTTAGTTCTACACATATCACCCCTTTTTTGGCTAGCCACAAAACTACCTCCATACTTTTAATCCAGTTACCTTCAAACGAGTCCCCTGATACTTGTAGGGGTCATAGAGCAAAACAGCATTGTGTCCGTGTCGTGAGAATGTCCCCTAACCACAGTGGGGTCATGTTAGTTTGCATGCCAAACTGGTACTTGCGGTTCCTTTTTCAAAGCCTATGTCAGAAACTGCAGTGAGTGTAATTAGCTTGACATCTTTAGAAAGATACGCTCATATTTTATACATGAACATAACACTAGTGTTATTCATAAAAACGTCGTATTCAGTGCATTCAGACCCCTTGACGTTTTCCACTTTGTTACATTACAGCCTTATTCTAAAATGAATTAAAGGGTCACAGTACACTCACAAACCACCGTCTCAAAACCTCACTCATGAAACAATCACACACAGCAAACTATTCAAGCTTCTGCAAAGGAAACCAGACAACACACCTCTTTTAACAGGTAGATCATAATGAGTAATAGGACACACCTGAGTGTCATTAAGGTCTCTAGGGCGGTCTCTGCTGCCCTCTGGTGACAGGTGGAACCATGACACGCAGAGGGTTGAATACTTATCGAATCAAGATATATTAGTATTTATTTATAAATGTTTCATGTTTTTTTTTTTTACAAATGTTAAAAATGTACTTCCACCTTGACATTGCAGAATATTTTGTCTAGATTGTTGACAATTAATGACAATTAAATCCATTTTAATCCCACTTTGTAACACAACAAAATGTTGAAAAAGTCAAGTGGTGTGAATATTCTCTGAAGGCACTTTTTGTGGGCCCCCTGCAGTACCCTAGGGGTCCACTGACCACAGGTTGAATACTGTGCTGATATGCCTTATTCATACAGCTCTACTCTACCATAACACATGGATGAGACTTGTTCATATTACTAAAATACATATCCCTAGAAATACCAGCCAAAAATCAAAGGCAGAAATCCTGTTGACTGCATTGAGAGAAATCCCATAGAACATCAATAGTCATGGTTTAGAGAGCAGGGTCACTGGGGCTGGGGCTTTTGGGTTTAACTCTGGAGGGGACAGCACTGTGGACAAGGGTAATGCATTTACATTGACCCACTTCAATATAATGTTGATCAAAACATCCAGCTGTACTCAATGTCAAAATGTATTTCTCAAGGAATTTTACAATACCTCTTATACAAACTAAGGCTAATGTAATCTTATAAAAAGTGGAAGATGATATGGCAAAATACTACGATGCTAAGGGGGGGAAATCTGTGCAGAAAAGCAAACAAAAACAAAGTATTGGATTTTTTTAAGGAACAAAATCTTTGAGACTGTTGGCACATAACAAACCATTAGGCCTGGATTTAAGAACAGGAAGCCATTTTAGGAACACATCAGTGCATCATAGCAGAAAGGAATCCAGCGTGAAATGGAGGGGAGTCCTTATAAAAGCCTGGTGTACACACTTCTACACACACGCCTACACAGTGCACACACACAGCCTCTTACTGTAGGCCTTACAGTAAGTCTCATCCGTTGCTCTGAGAGCCAAATCCAAAAATCTCCTCTGTGCTGGGGCAGTCAGCAGTCTAATGAGGCCCTGTAGAAGCAGCCAGCCCTACTGTAAGCAGTAGTTAGAAAGTAGTAGCTTTGGATGTGTGCTTGTGTTTGCAGGCCAGCACTGCTCTTCCCAGGCCTTGGATCTCACACTCTCAGCCCTAAGCAGGATTCAAGGCTTTAGGTGAGTTTACTTTAGCCTGCTGTGTAATGCTGAGAAGACTGAGTAGACATTCCATTGGAAGCATAGAGCAGCGTTGTGCTGTATATGTGGTTGGGTTCTATATAATGTAAAACCATGCACGGACATGACAGGGCCTTCATAGATATCTAGCATGAGACTTCAGCAAAACATATTTTCCAACGTCATGTACAGTAAATCCCAGCAACAGTCTGCTCACTGCTTTCCATGTGGACCTGAAGGTCAATTACATTGTATTGCAGCATAACAAGCTCTCAACTAGTGGTTTACTTGCGTGTGGGCATGAATGTGTGTGTGCCTCGTGCATGCATATAAGCGTGCATGTGCATCAAACAGTGGCAATGAACTGGGCACTGTGCTGTATGCTGTGCTGGTCCATTTACAGAAAGTCTGTGTGTGTGTAAGTGTGCTCATTTTTTAAAGTAACGAGCATAAACCATCATTATAATGGAACATAATAGTCTCTCCAGCACCGCTTACTTATGTGTGTGTCTGCCTCCTCAGTGTTAATGACCAGAGCTTCTCCCCTCCCTGCCTGCCCCCGACAAAATGGCACCACTGTGTGAGAATAACAATGATCATTACTCATATGTACTCCGCATGCATACACTACACATGAACCGGTAGGGGATTGGAATCATATGTTTTCAAGGTCTCATGTCCAGTCCAGCACTCTGCTACACATGACTTACAATAACACCCCTCAGGCTAGCATACGTTTTGGCCTGTGATCAAAATGGCATGCTCTCAAAAATGTACATTTAGCGTTAATCCAGAAGTCTTCTTTCGCTATCATTTGTAAAAAATCAATGTGTAATTGACAAACATGAAGTCTAATTCCTTATCCATCAGTAACTTGACCTACAATGTTATGACTATTCAACAAGATCTTTCTCTTCTCTCTAATCTACTGTCTTTGTTATGCTGTCTCGCCCATGTAGTGCTGTCCTTGTTACGCTCTGCGTGAGTCCTCTGGTCCACTGTAGTCCTCTCAACGGTTTAGTCTTTGTTCAACACTGACTTCTAGCCCTCTTCTGTCACGCCCTGATCTGTTTCACATGTCCCTGTGATTGTCTCCACCCCCTCCAGGTGTCACTTATTTTACCCAGTGTATTTATCCCTGTGTTTCCTGTCTCTCTGTGCCAGTTCGTCTTGTATGTTTCGAAGTTAACCAGCGGTTTTCCTGTTCTCGGTTTTGACCCTTGCCTGTTTCTGGACTTTGTACCCGCCTGCCTGACCATTCTGCCTGCCTTGACCACGAGCCTGTCTGCCACTCTGTACCTCCTAGACTCTGATCTGGTTTTTACCTTTTTGCCTGTCCACGACCATTCTCTTGCCTTCCCCTTTGGATTAATATACATTATAAGACTCCAACCATCTGCCTCCTGTGTCTGAATTTGGGTCTCACCTTGTGCCTTGATATCTTCTCTCTGGTGCCCTACTTCCACAATTTGTTTGTCTCTTCACCTGGCCTCTCTCTCTCTCTCTCTCTCTCTCTCTCTCAACTAGTCAGCCTGTTATTCCTGGCAACCAAAACTGCGACAGTGTTGTAATATTTATTCACCAAACCCCTTATACCACATAAATCAGCAGCGCGGCAGGGCAATACCAGCTCAATCACACCATTACACAGACCACAAAATGAATGTCCTTGGACAAGCAGGGAAGGTAAATATTTGAACGGATTGGCAGTGGAGGGAGTGGCTGCCAAGATACAAATCTAGTTGGTAAATTGAAGTAAAGGGAAGGGGGGTGGACATTTTGTGCTAAGAGTGATTGAGAGATTCTCCATGCATCTTGATACAGACTCAGACCACATGTGCACTCAGGACATTCAGGTGACACCAAGATCCACGGGGGCAAGATAATGGTGGAGTAGCTCTGGGTGAATCAAGACTTCAATTCCACACCGCACGTAATGGGCCGGCTGATTCACGTAGTTTATCCATCATCCTCAATGAGGAGACTTTCTGAGAGGCAGAACCAGCCAGGGTCGGAATAGGATCTGTCGACCAAGAATTTCATTCACACCTGTCCTCTGAGGAACGGACTCATAATGAAATGGTACAGTGTCTGTAGGTTAAACACATAAAGCCATTAGCATGACAAATGTCAGTTGACATCCTCAGTCCTCAGTGTCAGCCGGTGCCAGGATCAGGAGCCTTGAATGTATCAAATGGAGCCTCAACATGGACCATGTCACCAGGTAATATGTCCTTCACTGCCTTTAAATCCTACCCTTAACTGAAGGGTAAAGGCACTAAGCATTAGCCCTCAAAAGCTGAAGAAACTTTTTGTTTTTCAGGAACCTCTACTTCTCTCTAGGTTGCTGAGGGGCCAGTGTATCAGAGAATCTCTTGAAGTCTGTAATATTGTGTTACATAGAGTAAGTAATTGATAAAGAAGGCAGACAGTATATTTTTAGTCGTATATACATCATATATGGAAGGGGCAAAGGTGTACAGAAACACGGTGCACATTTCCCCCATAAAAGGTTAGCCGGAGTAACACTGGGGCTGCTGAACCAATCAGAGGGACAGGGAGTGCTCCTAGGTGTCCTTAAGCCTGTGTGTCAGAGGGAGTATCGGGTGTCCTGCACACGGTCGGCCAGACCCTTTTATATAAATCCCAGATGTTTATGGAGAGATGTATATGGCTTTTAGCTTCAACTAAGGTCCTAGAGCTGACGCTGGACCAGACACGGCCATATCCAGTCCTCCGTGACTGTTTGGCGCATGTCGGGTAGGGAGCTTATTGGGAGCCGAGAAAAGTAGCAGCCCTGGGGAGAAATAATATAGAAAGCACCCATGATCTAACTCAAATAGGTACATGCAGTATCAAATGTGCAGTGTTCGTAAGTGTGTGTATGTATGTGTGCCTGCCTGCATGCGTGAGGAAGAGAGAGAAAGAGACAGACAGTACATGTGAGCCCATATCTGACAGTTGGTGTTGGAGAGGTTTCCCCCGGAGATGTGAATCTCCCTAAATCTGGACCTAATAGGTTTAGCCATGTGATATAAACACTTCATGTCCATTACAGCACGCCAAGCGTGGAGATGTACCGAGACGAGAAACCTCTCTCCACCTTTTTCTTCCCCTCTCTCTGCCCTTCTCTCTTACCTTCTTTGTCTTTCTCTGCCTAGCTTTCCATTTTGCTCTCTCTCTCTGTCTTTCTATTTCTATTACTCTCTCTCTTTCTCCTTATCGCTCTCCTTCCCTCTCTCGCCTTGTGCTTGGAGAGGAGCCTTCAGATATATAATCAGCCTCATTTCACCATGCAGAGAGAAGCTTGCTTTCTCACCAAAAATGAGTCTGCCTTTCATAGAAAAGTGCTCTCTCCCCTGAATACAAGGTATATTAATAGAACCACCAAGCATGCATTCACCATGCTGTTGCATAAATTGAGATGTTTGGTTGAGAGAGGTGCAGAGCTCACGCTCTCAAAGGTGTGAGTGGCACAGTACTGTGCTGGTAAAAGATCCATTATAAGCATTGACACATGTAACCTATTTTAATCCAGGGCAAAATTATTGATTCATGTCAGCCTAAGTGACAGCGCATATCAATACCAACCTTTTAAGCTAACTAAAGCTCTATTGTGTGAAATACTGGTGTTCTCTTGACTGTATTTGTGGATATGGTGCTAAGAGTACTCTAGCAGGATCTCTATAGAACCAGTCCCCATGTCACAAGTCTCCATCTCCACCAGACCAACAAATGGCCTTTTAGTGGTCCATCTAAAATGACTCATAGCCTATTAGTGTGACCCCTCATCCATTTGGTGACACAGGTACCTGCCTATAAGAGCAGCTCTTAGTGATGTCTGAGTGCTGCTCTATTAGTTAACCCAGAAGCAGGGTTGTTAGTGTAGTTAGTGTTGACTGCAGCCTTGCTGGTTCCTGTAATACTGGGATGATTTCTCTCCCTCGGCTAATGGAAGCTGAGGCGAACCCCGCTCTGAGGAGCATCCGCCAGTCATGACTGATAGCCCTCCACATACCACAATGGCACTTTCATGTTGTTGCCATGACGACGACCACGCTCCCCAGCCGAGTGGAGGGTTTGCGTGCCACTGCGGTATGGCCGGCTCCTTGGTTACGGGAGCTCCGAAGGGGTGCATCCGTGGCAACCGCATCTCAGTGAGAGTCGATGAAAACAGACGGGTTTCTGACTGAACATAACAACACTACAAACAGCTCCAAAGCACAACAGTGACAATGACACAACAAAGAAAAACGCACGTCTTTCACCAACAGTATGAGCAAAAACCATGAGGATTGTAAACTGAGCACAAGCACACAAACACACACCTGACCGAGACGGCTGTGTTATCTACACAACAGTGAGGGGTCAAGGGGTTTGCTTTACTAAGATTGCCCATGATCTTGATTCCATTTTGAGTAACTAGCAGTGCATGAAGCTTAGTGTGTGTGTGTCTGTGTCTGTCTGTCTGTCTGTCTGTCTGTCTGTCTGTCTGTCTGTCTGTCTGTCTGTCTGTCTGTCTGTCTGTCTGTCTGTGTGTGTGTGTGTGTGTGTGTGTGTGTGTGTGTGTGTGTGTGTGTGTGTCTCTCTGTGTGTGTGTGTGTGTGTGTGTGTGTGTGTGTGTGTGTGTGTGTGTGTGTGTGTGTGTGTGTGTGTGTGTGTGGGTGTGTGTGTGTGTGTGTGTGTGTGTGTGTGTGTGTGTGTGTGTGCGTGTGTGTGTGTGAGAGTGTGAGTGTGTGTGTGTGTTATTCTGGCCTCAGCAGGGTTCCATCAGCCTCGTGGATCACAGACTGTGACCAACACAGTGGCTGGGAATCTTCTGCCCTTGTAATGAGCTGCATATGAAAGCAGAGGAAACACCAGCTGTGGCTCATCCACACTCCATGGCTCTAGTATTGGGCTTACTTTTTTTTGTAAGATTTTATTTATTTACACAATTCTAACAACATACACATACAAAAGACAACACATAGACGCACACAAACATACGCACACAGACCAATAGACGTGAAATATGAGCTAAACGTTACAAATGGTTGAAATGCTAAGACCAGAAAAAGTGTAGCTGTTGCTACACGGCTGAAAATGGTTATAACTTTGAATCTCCACACGAGTTGAAGAAGATAAAGACTAGACCTTGCCAGTCTACAGCTGGGCATGTACAGTGGGGCAAAAAAGTTTTTAGTCAGCCACCAATTGTGCAAGTTCTCCCACTTAAAAAGACGAGAGAGGCCTGTAATGTTCATCATAGGTACACTTCAACTATGACAGACAAAATGAGAAGAAAAAATCCAGAAAATCACATTGTAGGATTTTTAATGAATTTATTTGCAAATTATGGTGGAAAATAAGTATTTGGTCACCTACAAACAAGCAATATTTCTGGCTCTCACAGACCTGTAACTTCTTCTTTAAGAGGCTCCTCTGTCCTCCACTCGTTACCTGTATTAATGGCACCTGTTTGAACTTGTTATCAGTATAAAAGACACCTGTCCACAACCTCAAACAGTCACACTCCAAACTCCACTATGGCCAAGACCAAAGAGCTGTCAAAGGACACCAGAAACAAAATTGTAGACCTGCACCAGGCTGGGAAGACTGAATCTGCAATAGGTAAGCAGCTTGGTTTGAAGAAATCAACTGTGGCAGCAATTATTAGGAAATGGAAGACATACAAGACCACTGATAATCTCCCTCGATCTGGGGCTCCACGCAAGATCTCACCCTGTGGGGTCAAAATGATCACAAGAACAGTGAGCAAAAATCACAGAACCACACGGGGGGACCTAGTGAATGACCTGCAGAGAGCTGGGACCAAAGTAACAAAGCCTACCATCAGTAACACACTACGCCGCCAGGGACTCAAATCCTGCAGTGCCAGACGTGTCCCCCTGCTTAAGCCAGTACATGTCCAGGCCCGTCTGAAGTTTGCTAGAGAGCATTTGGATGATCCAGAAGAAGATTGGGAGAATGTCATATGGTCAGATGAAACCAAAATATAACTTTTTGGTAAAAACTCAACTCGTCATTTTTGGACGACAAAGAATGCTGAGTTGCATCCAAAGAACACCATACCTACTGTGAAGCATGGGGGTGGAAACATCATGCTTTGGGGCTGTTTTTCAGGACGACTGATCTGTGTAAAGGAAAGAATGAATGGGGCCGTGTATCGTGAAATTTTGAGTGAAAACCTCCTTCCATCAGCAAGGGCATTGAAGATGAAACGTGGCTGGGTCTTTCAGCATGACAATGATCCCAAACACACCGCCCGGGCAACGAAGAAGTGGCTTCGTAAGAAGCATTTCAAGGTCCTGGAGTGGCCTAGCCAGTCTCCAGATCTCAACCCCATAGAAAATCTTTGGAGGGAGTTGAAAGTCCATGTTGCCCAGCAACAGCCCCAAAACATCACTGCTCTAGAGGAGATCTGCATGGAGGAATGGGCCAAAATACCAGAAACAGTGTGTGAAAACCTTGTGAAGACTTACAGAAAACGTTTGACCTCTGTCATTGCCAACAAAGGGTATATAACAAAGTATTGAGATACACTTTTGTTATTGACCAAATACTTATTTTCCACCATAATTTGCAAATAAATTCATTAAAAATCCTACAATGTGATTTTCTGGATTTTCTTTTCTCATTTTGTCTGTCATAGTTGAAGTGTACCTATGATGACAATTACAGGCCTCTCTCATCTTTTTAAGTGGGAGAACTTGCACAATTGGTGGCTGACTAAATACTTTTTTGCCCCACTGTACAAGTGGTCCTAGAACTTAAGACTAGGACTCAAGCTGCAGCTAGGTCTCCATTGGTCAAGACCCTGAAAATCAACACGAGGGAAAGACGACCAAGCAGCCTCTAACAATCAATGTTAAGGCTGAGTAGCTGTTCTAAGTACTGTATCTAAGAAAGTTAATTTAAGTAGGACTATCCGGTTATTCTCTTCAAATCATTGTCGACTATACTGCTCTCATCACAACTCTGAGGATCATCGACACGGCTGATTAGCTGTCCTCAGAATGAGTGAAAGTAAACACAGACAACTAAGAAGAAGGACATTGTGACCTGTTGTAGACAATCAGAGCCTTACGCTTACGAACGAAGGAGAAGGCCCAATCGAAACCTTTTCGCAAAGTGGAACCCTTTTCACGAAGGCCTGGGTCCAAACCGAGATACACGACGAAGAAAGACATTCAACATGTAAATGCATGCATTACTTCTTACCCAAATGGTCGGCAGTTCGGGACAAGGTATTAGGATTACTGTGAGTGTAGTTCCCAAATGTATCCAAGTGTTGTCTCGCTTTCTTTGTCACTTTCTCTCTCTCTCTAACTCTCCATCTTTTGCAACAAGTGTCATATTGTGTTAGTCCACTAGGGACCTGTTTTCATCCTATTAAGTTTCTAATCAATAACCTATTTCGTGTGTGTGGGTGTATCCTGTGTTATCATAATAATAATAATCTAATCAATTTGTGTGGTACGGAATGATCAGTAAGACTCGGGTTTGTGCAGATTCAAGAAGTCTGTAATGTTCAGAATGAGACTGATATGAGGTAATGATTAATAAGTGACTGTTATCAATATATAACATATCTTTTAGAGTAATTCGGGAGATGGTAACTCTATAAACAAATTCTTCCATGGTGCCCCAAATTCCTAATGAGTTAGTTGTTACATGATTCATTTAATCGGGTAACAATTAAACATAGTTAGTTGATTTGATAAATAACAGTCATCACATTATAATAAGTCACGTCACGACACTGATAACTACTTTTTTGAGGAAAAGTCTACTTACTATGCCTGTTATTTGTGGTTGTTCCACATAGCTATCTTAAGATGGGTGCGCTAACTGTAAGTAGCTCTGGATAAGAGCGTCTGCTAAATGACTAGAAAATCAAAAGATGAGAACACAGACATTTTTTAAATGATGTATTGAAATTAGCTGTCATACATTTTTGCAACACCTCCACCTTTGCAGGATGCGCATGGGATATGGTCACTAGTGTAGCCAGGAGGAGAGGCTTCATTCAACATAGTACATTCATCAGCCTTGAGCCATGTTTCAGTCAGGCCAACCACATCAGGTTTATGATCAGTGAGTTGTTTTTTGACTATTACTGCCTTGGAAGTGAGGGATCTAACATTAATAAGAAGTCCTATTTTGAGATGTGAGGTATAATCACAATCTCTTTCAATAATGACAGGAATGGAGGTCTTTACTCTAGTGAGATTGCTAAGGAGAACACCTCCATGTTTAGTTTTGCAAGACCTAGATTGATGCACAGACACATTCTCAAAGGGAAAAACTGAGCTTTGTTCGTATTTTGTTGTCACGAATTATTCAACTTAGAGATCTGTAATCAGCAGAGCACTCCTGATTTTCCTGATTTTAAAATAACGGAAATAACTCTTTGAGACATGGAACCAGGAAGTACTGAATTGAGTGACGTGTGTTTATGTTTGTGTAAATAGCGATGCTACTTTGTCCCAAAATGTTAAATTGAGCCGTCCATTCCTGGTGCTTTTCTCCGCGTGAATGTTTTAAAGGTGTCTAATGTTTATCTTTGGGTGGTCTCTATTTTCAGTGATTCTTTGCTGTCTGCTGATATTTGGTTCAGGGTTGTTGAGTCTAAGAAGGATGTAGGATCAGTCCAACTGTTGTTTAATTCAGATTTATATATCAATCAATCACATTTATTTATAAAGCTCTATTTACATCAGCCAATGTCACAAAGTGCTATACAGAAATCCAGCCTAAAACCCCAAACAGTAAGCAATGCAGATGTAGAATCACTTTCATAGAATCTATATATTGTGTTGTTGTTGTTTCTAATTAACGCAGTTGTATCTTTATCTTTTAATATAACAACTGATTAGGTGTGTATTCGTTTTGTGAGGGCTGCAAGATGTTTACCAGGTTTATTTGCAATTAAGTAGTACGCTTTATTTGAGTTTAACCTGTAGTTGTTGGCTCTCTTCAAAAGTAAAAGATCGTATTCCTGCTTAAATTAAAACCAATTGTATGTTCTTCTTTACCTTGTGAAGATTTTTGATGGTATTTGTCTAAGATTGTGATTTATTTTTCTTTTACTTACATTGGTATTTCAAACTCAAGTTGAACTTTTTGCTGAGTATGAGATTATAATTGCCCTAATGTACGCCTTAAAAGCATCCCAAAGTATTTTGGGGGTCAGCTTTTCTCTGTCCTCTGTGTTTATATTTGTAATGGTAAAGGTGTATATTTTTTATCTACCTATTTCACACATTACGGGTCTTGAAGATGCACTCTGTTCATTCTCCATATTCTGTCGTTAAGTGCATTTTCTGTTTGTGTAATTAATCACGATGATCCGATATCACTATGTCATGGAAGTTTTTAACCCAGCTAATTGTTGAGTGCATTTTTTGGAAATAAAAATGTAGTCAATTCTTGAATAGCTTTTCTTACTTTGAGAAAAAAAAATGTAGTCTGTTGTAGGTGTCCTAGAAATAATTTGTAGAGATGACATTTTTCAGCCTCTTTAGAGGCTCCTTGAATTTGCCTTTTTTTATTGTTACATCTGTCTAACTTATCGAATGTTTGATTTAGGTCTCCTGCTAAGATAATAGTTCCTGTCTGGATTTGATCTAATATAGCTTGCATTCTATCTTTAAAAACAGATTTGCCTCTGGGGGAAGTACAATGAAATCAATGTGTATTTTTCACCATGTAATACACAATTCAACATTACAAAATGTCCTTCTTGATCTGTGTGCTGGGATATAAGGGGAAAAGGTGTATTCTTATTTATTAAGATACCTATACCTCTACTGTTACTAGTTCCTACTATTATTGGTCTTCCTGTTAGCGTTGTTTCCAGAGAGATAAATAGAAAATATTTTTTGGACACTATCGATCGGTAACACGAAAATTACAAGACAGCAGTGACTGCAGTACATGGCAAAGACTTAACGAGACATGAGTTAGAGGTTGTGTCTCAGGTTGTCTCTGTGGAGGGACTGAGGGTTCTGTGCCAGGCAGGGGCTCAGGTGTTGGCCTGGCCCCTGTTCCAGAGGCCTGTGTCCCTGTCCTGTCTTCTTCCTGTCTTCTCCCAGCTGTGACACAGTGAGTGTGCTGAAGGTGATTAGATTAGCAGCATCTGAGGCCTCGCTGTCTCTCCGGGTCTCTGTTTGTTTCACTGACAATGACCCTGGGTCCATGGCCATACCACAGCGTTAGTGTCAAAATGGTCCCCTATCTACTTTCAAACCTCCACACTTGGCTATTCGTCTGTGTGCGTGTGGCGTGTGTATGTCTTGCACTGCAACTGGTGTTAAAACCTAACTAAACTATCCTTATTCACTGTTGAATCATCTCACCATCAGTGGTGGAAGGTCTCAGGTTTTGTTCCTACAGAGTTCAACAGCTGGTTAAGTAGTAAACAGAGTGTACATGTAAATGGGAAACCTTGCCTATTGCTTGTCTGTCATTTGCTAGATACAAAGCTAAAAGAAGAGCTGCGTTCACCAGCCACATGGGTCCTGTTCTCAACACAGACTAGCTTTACAGAACTCTAAATATGCGATCAGCTCTGCCACCAACATTACTCTGACGAAACATCTCCATAGAACAATCTCAACTCAATCTTAACTTTCATATTTTTACTTGATTGTTTTCAGACGTGGAAAAGAAATGCATGCAACGCTGCCTACCAAACACATCTGTGTTATACAGAGTTCATATTAAAAGTCAGCCACTCCGACTGCAATACATATTCCTCCTTGAATAATCTTAATAATAATCTTGAATACTCTTTTCACCTCTCTGTTCAGTTTTGAATATCATTCAAGCACTTCTCTGATGCCACTCTTTGCCAAGCATCTTGTCCATCTCTGGTTGCCAGCCAGGGTACCCAGGTGTAGCATTGAGGTACCCAGCTGAGAGGCCACATGCCCAGGCATGACTCATAACCAAGTCCCCCCCCAACCCTGTCATACAGTCAGTCACGGCTGACAGAGGCCTCAGCAGGGCACCGAGCGTGAAGGATGGGGAGTGTTTGGAGGAGTTGGATGTGTGTGTGTGTGTGTGTGTGTGTGTGTGTGTGTGTGTGTGTGTGTGTGTGTGTGTGTGTGTGTGTGTGTGTGTGTGTGTGTGTGTGTGTGTGTGTGTGCGCGCGCGCGCGCGCGCACGCGAAGGTGTCTGTCTGTCTGCCTTGGCCAGTGTGTGAGCCATGATGTGTGCATGGGTGAGTCAGTAAGAGAGTGTGATGTCATGCCCTGGACTGGGTAAGAGCCCCTGGTGTGCATTATGTGAGGGTCTGTGTAGCTCTATTGAAGGATGCTGAGTTAGTGAGAGCGTTTGCACGGCCACTCTCAGCTTGATCAACAATACTTGTTACATGTTCTTGCCCTTTCTTCTTCCCACCCTGACTTGCACTCCACAGTCTCTCTCCCTCCTCCGTTCTCTGTTCTCCATTCCCCACTTTCTCACTTTCTTTGCATTTCTCTTGCCTTTCCTCTCACATTCTCTCCCGTCTCCTATCTCCATTGCTCTCTCTCTCTCTCCCTCTCACTTTCTCATTCATGGAGCCCACTCATGCGGAGTAGATGATCTGCGATTCTGCCTCTGACTCCGTGTTGCGCTGCAATGACCCATCATTTCACACCAGGGCAAGCAGCACGAGTGTATACATATGAATAAGAGGCTGCTACCGCCGACACTGAGACTGGGAGAGCACCTCTCTCCCGCTCCACCACCCCTCCTGAAGCAGACCTGATGAGTTCAGTCACTTGGGGAAGACAGCGCAGATACTAGGAGGAGAGAGAGAGAAGGCGAGAGAGAAAGAGAGATACTGGAAAAGGAGTCCATCCACTGAATTTCATTAAATACTGTACACATTCCAGCAAATATTTAACTTTTCCTGTTGATAAACATTATGCCAGATATAAATCTAGTAATGTACTCTTATATTTTGAGCAAAATAGTGTTTTTTTAGACATTCAGGGAGTTGGTCTGATGGTCTGGCGTGATGTCATTGACCTCCCCCTTGCTTGCGGGAACAATAAAAGACAAAAGAGGAAAGCCCCCCCACACCTGTGCCATGTGATGTCATACCTGGACCACCTATTGAGATGTGCCTTTTGTTAAGTAAATCAGGTGATAAATGAGTTTAAAAGGAGACTGGAGTAGAAGAAGAAGAAGGAGATGATGCCTGTTTCTAATGGCCCAATGTTTCTTGGTTAGACATGATGGGAGGATTCCGGTTGCAGCTGATTTCTATGCTTATGTGTGAGTTACGGTGTCAAAAATGTTATGCTCATGTTTCGGCGCTTATGAGGACTAATTTGATGGTGTGAAGAACATAACAATTCTGCCGCGGAGGCAGTCAATAAACATTCATTAGACATCAGGAGGACATTATGTTGTAATGTTCCTCGGGGCAGATAAATACCCTGCCATATGCGGGCCGGCAATGTGATCATTTAAATTATCACCCCGGATATTAGAATTAACCACAACTAGCAATTACAGAGGCTAGGGCTATTAGTGAGAAATGTCAATCTAATTATGCATGGGGATGGGACATTATCAGGTAATCCAGGAGAGAGCCTGGCCCGACGCGTAGACATTATTGTCAATGCCTGCCACACGCCTTACGTGGAAAATCTATTGGCTGTTACTCCGCAAAGGTCAACCTGCCATGCCTGATAACATTCATGTCCTGAGTGTCAATTATGATCCTAGGCTGCCAAAATAATTAGAGGGAGAAGGGGAAAGACAGAGGGGGAAAGGAGGGCAAGGGCTTCAGAGCTTGGTTGAGATGGGTGGCCAGTAGCTGAGTCTTGACAGTATTGTGATCAGGCATTGTGAGAGGCATACATACATTTCACCTGGGCATGAACATCAACAAGCAACTGCAGGGGCTCTAAATTGGTCACAAATGCGTTTACACAGACAGCCCGATTCTGATATTTTTCCCAATTATTGGCAAAAGAGCTGATCTGATTGGTCAAAAGACCAATTTGTGGAAAAAATGGTAGTATTGGGCTGTCGTTGTAAACACAGCCAAAATGTGTTTAAGTTTCTAAAACAATCTACTCAGCGTTCAGTGAGCATGGCCAATCGTGTGTCTCAGAAGAACCGAGGAGCAAAGAAGAGGTCAATGGGGAATTGATTTTTCGGAGCTGTATCTTTACAGAGGCAGACTGTCTTCAAAGCGAGCAGGAGATGAGGTGAGCTGTCTGTGTCTCTGTCTTTGTCTCTCCATCAGAGACGGGCCCTGGAGGTGAGGGACGGCCAACCCACTCACTGCCAGGGAGAGGACCAGACCATGTCTGTTATTTGACTGATAAAATAGTAAAAAACTCAACACTGTGACCCCCTCTGCTCTCTCTATGCCTCATAGGAACGGAGAAAACAAAAATAATCATCACCAAATCTGACTCCAGTGAAGCATCAGAGGGAGCACAGAGGGGGAGGATTCATTAAGTAACACAGACTCAGATGAACTCACTACTCACAATTGTGATCCTGCATATTCTGGTTATATCTGCATATTCTGGTTATATCTGCATATTCTGGTTATTACTATTATGTTTTGTGTCCTACTTACAGGGACTGTCTGTAATTTCCTCCGACTACATTCATTAGACCCAATCTGAACCATTTTGGCCGGCCAAATGATTGTAAGATAGAGAGCGGGGCTTAGCTGAGTGTTTGGACACTAATGAATGTCTTGTGTGGAGCTGAGAATAACTCTCTCCAAGTGTCTGTCCCTGTGTGTGGGGGAGCCTGGGTAATTGAGTTTGGGAAGAGGCCATGTTTTTAATATAAACAGAGAGGGTCATGTGTCTCGAGCTGGTAATGGAGCCATTTGTTGCTTCCATTTGTCATTTGAATGTCATTATAACAGCCTCCTGTTTGTTGTGAATATCAATCTGTTTTACAACAGACTGAGGATTTAGACTGGAACATGAATGAGACTGAAAAATGTGATGACACATGTCAGTAAAATGTTTAGTCCCCTTTCAAGATTTCCAAATATAGGTTTTTCAATAGGAGACCAAAGTCAAGTCTCTGTCCTGTATCCTTACTCTATGCCAACATGAATATCCAAAATCAATGCCAGGCATTCAAATAATATGTTTTTTTTCTTCATTTCTTAAGGAAATACAGAGAGGGGACAGACAGTGGTAGGGGGCAAAGTCGGAGTGCGCCCCTCCGTCGCTATGGGGCTATGCGTGGTCCGGAGTCAGGAGTGTTACTGCTGTGCCAGACTCCAGCACAATAAGACCCATTCTCAGACATGTTTCTGCTTGGTCTTGTTCAATGGCCATGCGCACCCTGGTATGCGAGGCCAGTCTCTGTCTAAGTATTCCCGACTCTGAGCGATTCTTTAAAACCCTCATTTCATTCAAGAGCACCTTTTCACTCAGAGCGGGGTTCTGTGCGGATCGCATTGTCATAAGAAAACACATAACTCTCCTATTCATTATTCATTCACAGACCTCCCCTCCAGGTGGTCATGACACGGCATTCCTCGTTGACATTCCGAGACGAGGTTCTGAGCCCCGGCTCTTCCGGAGAAATTGAGGAACGCTTTGGAGGCGCAAGGTGACATCAGAGGGAATTAAACAAGGGTAAGAGGCAGAGAGAAGCGTAGCCTCACCTTATTATAACCTGACCCCAGGCCACAGGTCTCTCCCAAGGGAAGGACACGTCCAGGGCAACGCTGCTGTCACACACACACACAAAGCCACCACCACCACAGTACATACTCTTTCAACTGTTGATTTGCTTTGAGAATATAGGACGTATGTTCACATTAGTAAATCATGTGTCTAGCTTAAGTAATGAAATACGTTTCTGCCTTTCCTGGTAGCTACATTTCGAATAGCTTGCCTAATTTCAGTTTTTGTGACAAGACAAGCAAGTTGAGTGCAGAGAATAATTGTGCCATCTAAACCGCTGTGAAATATATTTTCCTTAACCAAAAATATGACAGTTTCAGCTGTTTGAAGATGGTGTACAAAAACGAAAGTAAAAGACGTAAAAACAAAATAGCGCACATAGAACAAATCTACAGCTTCTTAGACTTGCTTTCAATGAGAATGACAGATCTATAACTCACATTTCTATGTGAATTTGGTCAGGTCGCCCAAAAATTCAACATTGCAGCTTTATCATACAAGAGTATGGAATATATTGGTCAGTGCAGAAATGTGAAACTAGGCTCTAGGATCCTATGGGTTGACAACATGACAGGTTGAATTTTATGAAGAATGTAAGGAAAAAACATTCAGTGACCCGGAGAGCCACTTTGTAAAAAAAATGTAGACACACACAGAGACGCACACTCCTACAGTCCAATATAAACGTCCCTTTCTCTCACAAACACATATTCGCGGAATGAAATTCCATTTCCTCTAACACAGCTAAGATCCATTTCTCATTATCCATCTTAACTGGCCTCATCTTTTCCTAAAGCCCCATTGTGTGAGTGACAACAAGCCAGCGTGCTTCAGTAAGAAGAGGCTTTGGACCCAGAGGTCCCAGATTTATCTTTGGATGGAGAGAAACCCAGGCAGTGATGCTGAATAGCCCAGGCCTAGGAGCACATATGTACATGGAGGAATTCATTGTCCATACAATCACATCCGCGGAGAAGAACATGGCAAACGCCGGGAGATAATCACACGTTTCTTCTCTCACTGCTGATGATTTATGAGAGCTTCACTCCTCCAGTCCAGAGACCTGGCACCAGTCCTCTCTTTTTGACAACACGGTTTCATTTTCATTATTCTGTCAAAACTGAAGATCGATGACTGAGGCATGTGTACACAGACATATGCAGCACACGCCCACCGAATATGAACAAGAGGCAAACATTAATTTCCTCATGAAAGCACATACATGTGACATGGCTGATGAATTACATGTGAAATGTACGTGTTCTAATCCATCACATTGATTCCTTTACACCTACAATAATGTACACTAGAAAACCTATTCTGTCTTTATATTCCTATCATATACCCGGCAGCTTCTATAAAATCAAAACCTGTGTTTGAGAAAGAGTAGGAATCTGAAGACTCAGGAGATAAAGCCCACTAGGCACAGACGTCAATTCAACGTTGGTTCAATGTACTTTCCTTGAAATGACATGGAAACAACGTTGATTCAACCCGTGTGTGCCCCGTGGGAAGGTTGCATTTATCTTAGGTTCCTTTCTTACAAACATATTACCTCATCAACGTCTGGAAACTTACTCCACCCCTCACTCAATCACAACTCTTAGAACACACAGGATATCTGTTCTCTCATGAACTTCAAGGAGGTAATTGCGACTCTATTTCCTCAACTTTTACAAGCGTAATGAGAGGTTCTTGTCATTATCGACCCTGCCTTTATGTCTTAATACACACTTAGAATACAGCAGAATTAACCCAATGTCTTGATGATAACTCATGTAATGGGTTGAAGATGGCAGGCAGACAGAAACTGTGCAGACTCTGGGTTAGCACAACCGGGGTAGAGAGACCCAGTAAACACATGGCTCAGCCAGGACCTTGGATGTGGAAACCTGCTTCATGAGGTGTTGCTGGATGGGGACAACAGGCTTTCGCTCATGAGGTCATCCATTTTTCATGGCTGTGAAACCTAAGTGGATATCATCAGCCTGTCGGGGACTCGTTGTGGTTCTGAACACCACTGGTCTGGTAATGGGGGCAGAAAGGATGCAGAGTTTTCCCCTTTCTGCCATCACATGACCACTAACCAGTTCTGAAATGACCCCGTAAGGACAGCTAACAGGGTTTTTCCTAAAACACCATTCCTACCATGCGGTGCCTTTTGGACCTCATAACGTTTGGAGTCACAAGTTTGGACACACTCATTAAAGGGTTTTTCTTTAGTTGACTATTTTCTACATTGTAGAATAATAGTGAAGACATCGAAACTATGAAATAACACATATGGAATCATGTGGTAAGCAAAAAAAGGGTTAAACAAATCAAAATATATTTGATATTTGATATTCTTCAAAGTAGCCATCCATTGCATTGATGACAGATTTGCACACTCTTGGCATTCTCTCAACCAGCTTAATCTGGAATTATTTTCCAACAGTCTTGAAGGACTTCCCACATATGCTGAGCACTTGCTTGCTGCTTTTTCTTCACTCTGTGGTCCAACTCATCCCAAACAATTATGTTGAGGTTGGGTGATTGTGGAGGCCAGGTCATCTGATGCAGCACTACGTCACTCTCCTTCTTGTTCAAATAGCCCTTACACAGCCTGGAGGTGTGTTGGGTCATTGTCCTGTTGAAAAACAAATGATAGTCCCTCTAAGCGCAAACCAGATGGGACAGTCTATTGCTGCAGAATGCTGTGGTAGACATGCTGGTGAAGTGTGCCTTGAATTCTAAATAAACCATGACAGTGTCACCAGCAAAGAACCCCACACCATCACACCTCCTCCTCCATGCTTCACGGTGGGAACCACACATGCGGAGATCATCCGTTCACCTACTCTGCGTCTCACAAAGACACGACGGTTGCAACCAAAAATCTCAAATTTGGACTCATCAGACCAAAGGACAGATTTCCACCGGTCTCATGTCCATTGCTCGTGTTTCTTGGCCCAAGTAAGTCTCTTCTTCTTATTGGTGTCCTTTAGTAGTGGTTTCTTTGCAGCAATTCGACCATGAAGGCCTGAATCACTCAGTCTCCTCTGAACAGTTTATGTTGAGATGTGTCTGTTACTTGATCTCTGTGCAGCATTTATTTGGGCAGCAATTTCTGAGGCTGGTAACTCTAATGAACGTATCCTCCGCAGCAGAGGTAACTCTGGGTCTTCCTTTCCTGTGGCTGTCCTCATGAGAGCCAGTTTCATCATAGCTCTTGATGTTTCTTGAGACTGACCTTCATGTCTTAAAGTAATGATGGACTGTCATTTCTCTTTGCTTATTTGAGCTGTTCTTGCCAGAAAATGGACTTGGTCTTTTACCAAATAGGGCTATCTTCTGTATACCACCCCTATCTTGTCACAACACAACTGAATGGCTTCAAACGCATTAAGAAGGAAATGAATTCCACAAATTAACTTTTAACAAGGCACACCTGTTAATTGAAATGCAGTCCAGGTCCACCTCAGTCCACCTCATGAAGCTGGTTGAGGGAATGCCAAGAGTGTGCAAATCTCTCAAGGCAAAGGGTGGCTACTTTGAAGAATCTCAAAAATAAAATATATTTGATTACTACGTGATTCCAAATGTGTTATTTCATAGTTTTGATGTCTTCACTATTATTCTACAATGTAGAAGTAGACAAAACCCCATGAATGAGTAGGTGTGTCCAAACTGTTGGCTGGTACTGTCAGAAAAATAACGTTTGACTTTCAGAAAAACATATTGATCAAGCTCAGGAACTTAATTTTCTTAGGTGCATTTTCCAACCTGTTACGTGCATAGTCCTAACAGGATGGAATCTAACATGGTGGTAATTTGGAGCATAAATTAGCCATAGCTCTGTGAGTGAGCAACATTTTGCTAGCATAATGTTGAACACTTGAACAGGATTTTAACTTCTCTGTCAAACATATTTTAGCATTTAGAAATAATAATGTAGCCTAACAGGGTGGATATTTGTAAGTGGGACAGACTGACAACATGAATTGAGTGTGTATATTTAGCTTTGCCCCATTGTTTTCCCACCAAAGTGGGTGATGACACTTCCTGAATGTGGTGTTGTTGTATGATGGGGTTGTTTTCTTAAATGGAGAGTTACAAAAACATAACCGTGTGGAAACTGATGCAGTAGCAGGGACACAGAAAATCTTTTAAAAAATAATCATAAATACAATAATCATGAAAACAACGTTATTAATGAGAGAGAATTGAATTAGGACTATAAAATAGTGACGAAATATGTTTTATATTTTATTATTTTATGGCATATATTTCTCATGGAAGTTGATGAATAACATCTGGGGACGTGACAGAAACGCCCACATCAACTGGAAAAAAAAGTGTTCAGAATGCATACAATTCAATTTCAAGATACTTATTTTTGTGTTTTTAAGGTAAAGGACACTTGGCCTTATATTTAAAGCCTTTTGGAATCCACATTTTACACAAATGAAAAATCATCCAGTTATGTCATTTCCGTGTCCTCTTTCCGACTTAGGACAAAGAGTTTTCAGAAGTAAACAGCTGTCCAATGTGTTTTGGTGGTGTGTGATGGCACAGATGTGTGGACATTTCACGGCTAATAAATAATGTGGAATTGTCCTGCTCTATAATGACATTTTAGGACAAAAAAGGCTGCCATTCTACTGTAAAGAACTTGGACACAACTCAAGAAGGACCGACATAACTCCTATTAATACCCAGACCATGACATTTCTGATATCATAAATATGTCAATGGAATACTATGCCCTACATAGTCCTAATGAGGGCAGCTATAAACAAAAGGATGTCAGATTGTCAATTGTCGTATTATTTCTGATCAAATTCACCTGTCTGACTGCACAAGAAAAACAATTGTACACATATTTTTTTGACACTACTGTTTCACAAGTAGGCTATTCCACTTCAGAGATCCCCAAGGGCATGCAATTAGTCAACGACAAAGCAAGGCGCAAATACAGTGTGACACATTGATAATACATGCAGAATAAGCCCAACCAAAATGGGAAAGCACATGAAAGGTGAGAAACAAACTTCTAATTAATATAATATGCTGTTTGGTTAGATAAGTTCATTTGTATATCTTTGACACACTTATCAATCAATTCATTGTTTATATTGGATCCAAATAATGTATAATTGTAAATCATTAGAATTAAACAGGTGACAAAACATTTAAACATTTACCATATAGCCTATATATCAAGCTCTTTCCTTTGGGAGGCAGAAAAAAAAAAGCTATTTTCAAATCTGATGCCAAAGTTGGAGGGGAAAAGTTTATATTAGGGAAAATAATACATACTGCAGAGACAGGACAGAGACATTCAGTCCATTATAGCTAATGCTCTAATGCTGTCACTCTTACATTAGGAGTATAGACACCTGTGTGTGCCTCTCGGTCCCTCTCTCTAAACATCCCTGCTACGGGTCATTTGGACTAGCAACTTGGTCATTTGGTGATTCAATTGGGACAATAGTTAATTGAGCCAATTCACATTCAGAGCAACAACTTGAGCAAAGCACCTGAATTATCACAACCAAGCGTTTCGGGAAATCTTTATATAACGTTAGAGGGGTAAGTAGTTAAAAACATTAAGTCAGAAATTCCAAACTTTCTTTCTCAACCATTTTCCTCTCATTACCAAAAGTATGAATCAATATGAAATGGAGAAACATTAGGTTGATTCACTCAGCAGGACATATATGTCAAATCCAATCATTTTCTTTTGCAATGTAAACACGGAGCAGGGCAATCTATTCCCTGGAACCTGTGGAGGGAGAACAACAGAGAGGGGCTATGGAGTCCGGTATTCCACAGCACTTCAGTGTTTTAGCCTCCCGCAGTCAACAAATCTCAAGCAGCCCATTACTACGGGAGAGCGGGAGTCAGCCAGCGAGCAGGCCAAACATAACATTACTCACATTCACTATACCATAAAGATGTGTCTAAAACATTGCTCAGCCCCGGCAATTCCTTATGGAGATTGTCATAACAGTCTGTAGAAGGATAGAGGGCCACTATCCGGTTTCAGCCAGTTCATCTGAGGACAGGACAGCATGCTGACTCTGTTTGTTTAATTACTTCCCCTCTCCTCTAACCATCAGGTTTCTCTTTGTATTCAAACATGGCGTAATGCTGTAATGCCAACCCCAGATCAATGCCAAGGCAACATGTGGTTGAGACAGTTCTTTAGTAATACGCAGGTGGCCCAGTGGAGGGCAATTTAATTAGTTAAGATTGATAATGTGCCATTTGGGAGATGGGGACTCAAAGGAACTCTATCAATCAAAACTCTCCGCTTCCAAATTGCCTTGTTATATTCCAGTCCACTGGACAGATGGATCTCTTTAAGTTCTTCTCTCAGACCAGTCTGTGCCCGGTGTAAGTGTGTTGACTATGACATATGGTTGTCTTTATGGTCCTGGCCTAGGATCAGTCTGTGTGCTGTATTGGCTAGTTATACTGTATATTGCACCTTCAGAGGCTGGACTGAGATCAGATGGTCTGTAATCTGAGCATGATGGGATTGTTATCAGGTACTGGAGATGGAAGAGGAGAGCTCTCAGGCATAAGTCAATGAAAAGCAGAAGAAACAATAGTCTCGTTTACATATGTTGTTGATATTTCATGTCTCACTTGACACACTATCACATAATGATGTCTACAGTCTTCTTCTTCTGCCACTCGTATATACACAATGGCAATCATTAGACAATATATGAACTGCAATACGATAATCAAGATAATCAAAAGTATGTGGACACCGCTTTAATTTAGTGGAATCGTCTGTCCTCGGTTGCAACACTCACTACCGAGTTCCAAACTGCCTCTGGAAGCAACGTCAGCACAAGAACTGTTCATCGGAATCTTAATGAAATGGTTTTCCATGGCCGAGCAGCCGCACACAAGCCTAAGATCACCATGCGCAATGCCAAGCATCGGCTGGAGTTGTGTAAAGCTCAATGCCGTTGGACTCTGGAGCAGTGGAAACATGTTCTCTGGAGTGATGAATCACGCTTCATCATCTGGCAGTCTGACGGAAGACATACGGTTGGCGGATGCAAGGAGAACACCACCTGCCCCAATGCATAGTGCCAACTTTAAAGTTTGGTGGAGGAGGAATAATGGTCTGGGGCTGTTTTTCATGGTTTGGACTAGGCCCCTTAGTTCTAGTGAAGGGAAATCTTAACACTACTGCATACAATGACATTCTAGATAATTCTGTGCTTCCAACTTTGTGGCAACAGTTTAGGGAAGGCCCTTTCCTGTATCAGCATGACAATGCCCCCGTGCACAAAGCGAGGTCCATACAGAAATGTTTTTGATCGGTGTGGAAGAACTTGACTGGCCTGCACAGAGCCCTGACCTCAACCCCACTGAACACCTTTTGAATTAATTGAAATGCCAACTGCAAGCCAGGCCTAGTCGCCCAACATCAGTGCCCGACCTCACTAATGCTCTTGTGGCTGAATGGAAGCATGTCCCCACAGCAACGTTCCAACATCTAGTGGAAAGCCTTCCCAGAAGAGTGGAGGCTGTTATAGCAGCGAAGGGGGGACAATCTCTATATTAATGCCCATGATTTTAGAATGAGATGTTCAATGAGCAGGTGTCCACATACTTCTGGTCATTGAGTGTACCAGCCCAATGCTTGTTTGAGCCTATATAAACACGGTAGAGGAGCCACAGCACCACAATAACCCCCTCCAACCACCCCTGAAATGGCTTTTGTCTCTCCAGCGTATGCTGCCTCTTTGCTGTTATTGAACAGAACAACAACGTACAGTGAGGAGCTGAGCGGGACTGTAAAGGGTCCGTTTGAGATGCGCCCTGACCCTGACGGGGCATGAAAGCGCTCCCATCCACCTCATTAGGCCTTAAACAGTCCAAAGCCCAAGGTGTAATGAGAGCAAGCAGCGCAACCAGCAGCCCCCTAGCTCCGACCTCAGGTAGCATTTATGAGCAGATCACTCATTGTGATGAGGAACAATAGCAATAAAGTTGATGGGGAACAGCAATACAGGTTCCCTGGCCTAATGGTCCGGGCAATGTAATGAAACATTAGCACTTCTTTCTATAGGAGACAGGCTTGTTGAAAGCAGTTACATGCCAATTACTCAAGGAACAGCAGAAAGGGTTCTGTGATTGGAGCAAGTAATCCAACACCCTACGAAGGCAATCAGGACATGCTGGATTTCTTTTTGACTGCAGATTAGCCCGTCTGCACAGTATAACAAGCAACTTGTTATTAAACAACAAGCCATTTCTATGTCATTCATTTGTCCTGACGTCTTTGTATTCCAATTCCCCTGCCTTGATTATTTATTGACCAAGACGAGAGTGGGCATTGAGCAGGGGCAGTGGGTTCACTCAGTGATGTGAAAAGGGCGAATGATGCCCCTTGTCCACTTTCTTCCATGCCCTCCTCCAACTGATGCCTGCTTATTTTATCCCTCCCTTCCTCTGTCCCAATTCCCTCCCTGCGTGCCAGCCTGTGCCCCCTGTAGTGACGTGTTTCTCCTACTGATGGGTGTTCATTAGAGCAGGGCTGTCAGCGGGCCTGACTACGCAGGGAACACAGTGTGATCATCACAGGTAATAAGGCTCCAGCAGTGCCAGGGTGTCGTTCACCAGGCAGCGTCCGCTTCGTGCTGCTGCGTGTCACGCCTGTGTCTCCAAGATGGTGACAGGAAAAGGAGAAGTAGAGAGGACGCAGCAGTGTCCCCCATCAACCATCTATGGGCATGAATACTGTCTCCTTATCAAAAGCCTGATTAATAAACCCAGTCCACAGAGAGATAGAGGAGGATGAATCACTGTCTAATTACCTCTTCCTCTGCCTGCTCTTCTCTCCATCCACCCCTCCGGCTCTCTGCCTCCGCTGTATTTTGTTACATTTTGTTCCTTCGCCCCATGCTCTGTCCCACCCTGTCACCATTTACCCCATCAGGTAAACAGAGTGTGCTAACATAAGATAATAGATGCATGGGGGTGTTAAAGCACATTTTACGTGGAAGAATACACATTACAGTCATTAGCAAATGGTGAGACACTAGTGTGTATTGAGGCAGAATGGGGAGAACGCCTCAGTACAGAAACACTGGAGGGTGTACCTGAGATGGCCAAACCGGGAAGACATTTGAACCTGGGAAGAATATCAGCACAGTCAGCGGGGAAACACTGGGTATACCTTCTCTGCCAACCAGTCAGTCAGTGGGGTACAGGGAGATAGGGGGCAGAGCATGGGTTAGAGTGCTCTCTCTGTGAACTATGGGGATTCCCCGTCTCTCAACACCTCACACTGTACAGAGTTACTGAAATAGCACCTCACACAGGCAGTATTGAATGAGAGCGGGTGTTAATGAAGCAGGTTGGCATTTATTGGGATGCCTCACGTACTGGAGGCAGCTCTGCAATGTTGTCACTAGCTGGCACAGCCACAAAGTCAGAACATCTGATTTTAAACCTAACCCTAACCTCACTGCTAACATATGCCTAATCCTTTCCTTAATTTAAAACTAAAAAGCGTTAAAAAAAAATGTATTACTTTTTACGATATATAGCCAATTTTAATTTTAAGATTCATCCAAATAAACGTGAACCTGCGTCAATTAACGTATTTAATCCCATCAGTCACAATAGTGACCGTAAAAAACGTTTTCAGTTATAAGGCTCTATAAATGTTACTGAATGATATATCAATGCATTTCCAGCAAATATTGAAATAAAAGAGGGTCTCAATGAAAGATGTACAATGTCACATGTTTAGTGTAAATTGTCACATGACCAGAGCTGTTTACTTCCTGGTTGCACCATGAGAAGAGGATGGCTGCATCAAAGCTACCAAACAACAGGTTAGTAAAGTACGTTAACATAAAGATAGGACAAAGATTTTTGGTACACATCATCTTTAAGGTGTCTAGTATTGATATATGCATTTGAAATTACTCAACTTTGTTCAGTGTGGTCATAGAATGTGTAAACATGTTGACGACAGCAATAGTGAGCAGCGAGATAACACAGTGCATCTAGGTATACTTATACACATACATAGTTCTTGTTCTACCTAACTTTCAACTCTGTTCTTTCTTTTAGTTTTACTTTGAGTCAAGTTCTGGATATTTTGGATCTAGGTGACGGCCCAGACAAGGCATGATAGCGTTGGGTCAGATATGGACTCTGAGGGGGAGCCAGGCTGTTGAATGTATATGCTGAATCTATGCAAACAGATCATGACAGGAACAAGGTTATCAGTGATGATGTGCAATGCGGATAAATTGCTTTGATTAAATAATGGCCTCAGTTCATGTGGTTGACAACACAAAGATCACTGACAACCAATTTTTTAAGGTTAAGCCCGTCTTCTCTGAGCTCAATGAGTCACACAAAGTCATGCCATTTCAGAAATGGCTGTCAGTGGATGAGAGCATGATCCGATACTATGGCCGACATGGATGTAAGCAATACATTAGAGGTAAACCAATCCGTTTTGGTTACAAGCTATGGAGCCTTGCCTCACCCAGTGGTCACATGTATCACATGGAGCCATATGGTGGATCCCACATACTCCTCCCTGAGACTGGGTTGGGTCAGGGACCCAGTGTCGTTCTCGGTCTTGCAGAGCAATCTCAGGTGCCTCAAGGTTACAAGTTCTTTCATGACAACCTCTTCACTTGCACTCCTCGATGAAATGACAAAAAGAGGATATGGGAGCTCTGGAGCAATGAGGCAAAATGGTCTGTTTGATGTCCCATTCAAGCCACAGAAGGACTTCATGAAGTTACCCTTGGGGAACCTCTGAGGTTCTGACCCAAGGACACAAGTTCCTGGTCCTTTGGAAAGACAATAACATTGTCACAGTTGTCACGAACCGGGAGACAACGTCGAGACAAGGAATAACAAAATATATTTATTAAATAAAGCAAACTAAATACAATTAACAATGTTGTGTGTAATCAGTAGTGTGTGTTTGCATGCATTAATGTGGGGTGTTGAAAGGTGCCAAAGCAAACAAACAAACAAAAAGGCCACAAAAACCCCACAACAAAATCTATAAAGGTGTTTGCATGGAGAGAGTCTCCTCCATGAATGGGGAAGTGGTGTATTTATCCTGGGACACACCCGGGCCCAGGTGTGTCCTATGTCGTTGACGACCCTCCCGGCTCCGCCCACCGACATCCTATTAAGGAATACAAGAGCAAAGAGAAAGAATATGGCAGACAGAGTGGGAGGGTCGTCACACAGTGGCAACAAACATGGAGGAGAAATACAGTGAGACCTCTGTCAAGAGATGGAACAAGGAGCGACGTGCCTTTTGACAAAGTCCCACAACCAAAATGCTTTTGGAAAAAAAGGTCAATTGATTCAAGATGTACTGTATGACAGTAGGTCTGACTGATCGTAGTTCAAAATAGTGATGCACAAACTAATTGTGCACTTGGTCCTAAAGCCTACTTCTAAGATATATATATATTATTTTATTTTGTTCAGTGTAGGCCTCTACTTGAATACATATTCTACAGGCCATCTCTATCCTAAATATTACCTGTATGTTCAATGTGAATGGATCACACGACTGCTATACAGTTATTAGTGAATGTTGCACTAAAATGTCACAATGACAATGTTACAATGAATATTGCACTAAAGTACAAGTTCAAATGTTACAATAAAGTTACAATATTAATGTTTCAGTACATGTTGCACTAAAGTAACACTGTTACAATGTATGTTACAATAAAGTTACATGTTGAAATATGTTGATGGTTGTTGTATTTTTGTCTTTGCTCTCAGTATTCGCATCAGTGTTGCATAAGGGTTTTTGATGTGTAAAATAGTCACACTAGAATGTGATGGGGCAAACTAGTAGCAATGCTGGGGACTGCCAGTGACAGGGTTTTAAATGTGTTAATAACTGGGCTGGGTTATTTAAGAATTCTGATGACTGCATAGGAGAAATATGTTAATTCAGTATACGTAACATTATCCCATCGGTCACGATTGTGACCGACCATAAAACACACTTTTTCACCAACTTTTCCATGAAATTTAAAAAAAAGAATGATTGATTATTTCAAAAGGTTACTAATGACACATGATTTGGATATTTTCATGTATGGGAAAAATGTGGGATTAAATGGGATGAGTTAAACATCCCATATCAGTTGGAATGCAGCTAACCTAGCACATGTAGGGCCTAGGCTTTGCCTTTTATGTTGGTTATCCCACCACCACCACCACCACCACAGACCTTGGTCAAATGGTTAATTAATTCTAACGGACCAAGAGACAGGGCTGAGATATCTTTAAAGAGATGGTGGGAGGCTCTGTGAAATGACGATTCCAGCATGCATTATTAGTGTGTTATACCTTGGTTTTGCACTATCTCTACTCTTTTGATGCCTCCAGGTAAGTTAGTATGTGAGTTAGTGAGGGGATTTCTACCTTCATTCTGAATGTGAATAGATTCTCAGAGCAATTGGGCCTTTCAAGCACAATGCCTTCACCCTCCTCCCTTTTTGGTGTGGAGAACTAGGCAACATATCGATTTTCCTAGCCAGCTAAAGTCTGTGGACTGTCCCGCTGTTGTTCCTCTGTTCCATTTTCTTCCTCGTTTCCTCTGACTAAATCTGCGTGCCTTGTGAGTGAAATTAGCTGGCCGTGATGGTGCTGTGCCCCTGGGCTCCTGCTGATAGCCGCCTACTGCCTCACCGCTGTAAAGCCAGAGACAGCGACCAGCAGGCTTCCTTCCCAACAGATAAAAAAACACAAATATGAATTGTTATTATTATTATTATATCTCCCTCTCTCTGCTTCGCCCTGACATCCAACTGCCTTCTTCCCATTGGTTGTCAATAGAGAAGCCAAGAGCCTGTAAATCTGTCTGTTTATATACATCACATCAAGTGCAAATATGAATGCTCAATTTCCTAGCAGTGGGCCATCCTCTAATGCATTTATCCTCTGCAAATAGCAATGTCACGCTAACTCTGGGGAGAGGCGTCCACTGAAATGTTATGAATAACTTTATCAAATTACACATTGAAAGCAAGAGGGGAATAATAAGGCTAGCGCCAGTGCTTCCCAGTCCGTACAAGTGAGCCAAGTTAAGAAAACCAGCCGTTTAGAAATGCTCCAGGTCATTCAGTATCCTGTGTTGTTTTCCCTCAGGGCTGAAATCTGAGGTATGAAATAATAGTCAAGGAAACACTGGAATTATCATTATATCATTTAACAAAAGATTAACATTTTTAACACTTTTCTGTGAATTTAACCTCATTGAAATGAAAAGGTACTGTATGTGCAGAAGAAAATATGCCTCAGACATTTTGTTCTTGGCTGTGTTAAATCTCTGGCTAGCCGTAATCAAATGCATGACTGTTAACTTTGATAAATCCTACTTTCAATCATAGTGAATGGAATCCAAGTGTGTCGCTTGCCATAGCCAAGGCTTAGGCACAGTAGTGATTTTTCAGTTTATAAATGGACAGGAGAGAACCACGCTAAGTTGTTCTGTTTCACTGAAACAGGTCTCTGAAAGAGATTTCTCTACACACTAATTAAATTATAAATTCAATATATTTTATCCATATGCCAAATGTCAAGCTGTTTCTGAGTTATTCCTGAGTATGTGCAGAATCAGTTGGTTTTGGCCGGATATCCAGAGTGAAGCATGCTGGGATAGATGCAGCACAGCTGCGTCTCTGACTGAAGATTATAGACCTCCTGGTCATGACCTCCAGCAAAGGTCATGCAGGTCAAATACATATTCCCTACCTTTAAATGACATACAGTCATTGTAGCCTACAACAAGTATTGTCAAATCATTCTTCTTTCACATCAAGAATACATATTTGGATTAATGTACCTAACAAAATAATATCCACAGTATGACAAAAAGAGACTCTAATTCAAACATTCTCTCTCTCTCTCTCTCTCTCTCTCTCTCTCTCTCTCTCTCTCTCTGTGTAGAAAGAATGTTATTGTTGAATGCTCCTGGAAAGCAGGTTACCATGGTTTGATTGAATAGTGGCCAAGGACAAGTAATAAAACCATTTGAATGATCTCTATGGGCCCGATTCTGACTTGAGTTAAGCGTGCATAAATGGAATGGAATTACCTTTTTATACACTTTTCTCACTGTGCATTCTGAACTAGAACTTTAGTATGAGAATAGCATGCTATTCAACCACTATTCGTTTTGGATGGTGATAAAATAAATGAAGGTGTGTCTACAGATATTCTGTATTCTGACCTTGACTTAATTCCCTAATAATTCCATCCCCTTTATGCGCGAGGAAACGTTTACCTAGCGTTTCTAAGTAGAAAAAGCATCTACTTTCATTTTCAGATAGAAATAACAGCTTTCTCCATGCGCTGTAATTCACAGATTGATACGAGCTATTGATAAGAGCTAGGTAAATTAGTAATCCGTTTGGATAAGGGGATTGTAAATATAAATTACTTGTTTTAGATCTATTTTACCTTACAAATGTGAAACCGGTTATACGGCTGTAAACTGAAGCAAATAAAATAAAATAACATTTTATTGGTCACATACACATGGTTAGCAGATGCTAATGCGAGTGTAGCGAAATGTTTGTGCTTCTAGTTCCGACCGTGCAGTAATATCTAACAAATAATCTAACATTTTCACAATGACTACCTTATACAAACAAGTGTAAGGAAATTATTAAGAATATGTACATATAAATATATGGATGAGTGATGGCCGAACGGCATAGGCAAGATGCAGTAGATGGTATAGAGTACAGTATATACATACAGTGCCTTGCGAAAGTATTCGGCCCCCTTGAACTTTGCGACCTTTTGCCACATTTCAGGCTTCAAACATAAAGATATAAAACTGTATTTTTTTGTGAAGAATCAACAACAAGTGGGACACAATCATGAAGTGGAACGACATTTATTGGATATTTCAAACTTTTTTAACATATCAAAAACTGAAAAATTGGGCGTGCAAAATTATTCAGCCCCTTTACTTTCAGTGCAGCAAACTCTCTCCAGAAGTTCAGTGAGGATCTCTGAATGATCCAATGTTGACCTAAATGACTAATGATGATAAATACAATCCACCTGTGTGTAATCAAGTCTCCGTATAAATGCACCTGCACTGTTATATTCTCAGAGGTCCGTTAAAAGCGCAGAGAGCATCATGAAGAACAAGGTACACACCGAGATACTGTTGTGAAGAAGTTTAAAGCCGGATTTGGATACAAAAAGATTTCCCAAGCTTTAAACATCCCAAGGAGCACTGTGCAAGCGATAATATTGAAATGGAAGGAGTATCAGACCACTGCAAATCTACCAAGACCTGGCCGTCCCTCTAAACTTTCAGCTCATACAAGGAGAAGACTGATCAGAGATGCAGCCAAGAGGCCCATGATCACTCTGGATGAACTGCAGAGATCTACAGCTGAGGTGGGAGGCTCTGTCCATAGGACAACAATCAGTCGTATATTGCACAAATCTGGCCTTTATGGAAGAGTGGCAAGAAGAAAGCCATTTCTTAAAGATATCCATAAAAAGTGTTGTTTAAAGTTTAAAGCCACAAGCCACCTGGGAGACACACTAAACATGTGGAAGAAGGTGCTCTGGTCAGATGAAACCAAAATTGAACTTTTTGGCAACAATGCAAAACGTTATGTTTGGCGTAAAAGCAACACAGCTCATCACCCTGAACACACCATACCCACTGTCAAACATGGTGGTGGCAGCATCATGGTTTGGGCCTGCTTTTCTTCAGCAGGGACAGGGAAGATGGTTAAAATTGATGGGAAGATGGATGGAGCCAAATACAGGACCATTCTGGAAGAAAACCTGATGGAGTCTGCAAAAGACCTGAGACTGGGACGGAGATTTGTCTTCCAACAAGACAATGATCCAAAACATAAAGCAAAATCTACAATGGAATGGTTCAAAAATAAACATATCCAGGTGTTAGAATGGCCAAGTCAAAGTCCAGACCTGAATCCAATCGAGAATCTGTGGAAAGAACTGAAAACTGCTGTTCACAAATGCTCTCCATCCAACCTCACTGAGCTCGAGCTGTTTTGCAAGGAGGAATGGGAAAAAATGTCAGTCTCTCGATGTGCAAAACTGATAGAGACATACCCCAAGCGACTTACAGCTGTAATCGCAGCAAAAGGTAGCGCCCAATTTTTCAGTTTTTGATTTGTTAAAAAAGTTTGAAATATCCAATAAATGTCGTTCCACTTCATGATTGTGTCCCACTTGTTGTTGATTCTTCACAAAAAAATACAGTTTTATATCTTTATGTTTGAAGCCTGAAATGTGGCAAAGGGTCGCAAAGTTCAAGGGGGCCAAATACTTTCGCAAGGCACTGTATGAGATGAGTAATGTAGGGTATGTAAACATTATATAAAGTGGAATTGTTTAAATGACTAGTGATACATTTATTACATCCAATTATTAATTATTAAAGTGGCTAGAGATTGAGTCTGTTGGCAGCAGCCACTCAATGTTAGTGATAGCTATTTAACAGTCTGATGGCCTTGAGATAGAAGATGTTTTTCAGTGCCTCGGTCCCAGCTTTGATTCACCTGTACTGACCTCGCCTTCTGGATGATAGCGGGGTGAACAGGCAGTGGCTCGGGTGGTTGTTGTCCTTGACGATCTTTTTTGCCTTCCTGTGACATGCTGTAGGTGTCCTGATTGGGTGCTGTAGGTGTCCTAGATTGTATACAGATGTAGGATCTTAATTTTAGCCAGTCTGTTACAGCAGGAAAATAATCCTGCAGAAAAAGGAAATGTGAATTATTCGTTATTATTATATGGATTAGAATATATTGTTGTAGGGGCTGATACATTTTTTCAAAGTGGAAATTACAAACTTCAGAAGCCTTTTTTAACCTCAAATACACTACAAGTTTTACATTTGCTGAATTGCAAGAAAGTTCTTCTGCAACAGGGTGACCAAATTAAGATCCTACACCTGTACGTGCTGCTGATTTAGTTCAAGTGCATCTCTGGGTTCTAACCTCCATGGTCCAACCGTCATCATAAACCAAACAGTTAAAGCTGCACACTGAAAAAGAGTCTGTCATTCATCAAAAGTCCTTCTCATCCATTGTTTAAAAGTCAGATGTGATTGTGTCCTCATTGAAATTCATGAGGTGCCTGTGTGCATGAGAATGCTTTAGTCGTGTTCCTGGAGTAATTTGCCTGAGTGTTATTTCAATGGGATGGAATAGCCTGTCCTCTCCCAATATGATGCTGTACCACTGCGGTAAGACACATCCCACACAGAATTATGATGAGGTGGCCATTTAACACCCATAATTTCACAGTGCTCAGGCAAGCGCAGCACAGCAGAAGGTGGGAAGATTAGCCAAACTATGCCTGTTTCCTTACACCCCGCTAACTCATGTGGTAAAGTATCTTGTGCCTGTGTGCTTGTTTTAGATGTAGTTCTGGTGGAATCAACAGTGACATTTATGCTAATTTAGAGGATTAAATCCAAAGGGTATTCTCAAGGTTAATTATATGATTTGAAACCAATAAATACAGTGAAATCAATTGGTTTCTTTTAAATGGACCAATAATTAATGATCCTATGCCCCCTCTCTACTCTGACACACCACCCTGTTCCATTAAAAGAGAGAGAGAGAGAGAGAGAGAGAGAGAGAGAGAGAGAGAGAGAGAGAGCAGCATATCTATGCGATGGCAGCATAATTGAGGCGCAAGGATTTTTAATCAATTAGAAATGGAGGGCTAATTAAAGGCGGCATTGTGTTTACTGATTCAGAGCCACCGGCTAGGAGAAGAGCAGAGAGGGGAATGTAGCTGCACGCAACAAGCAGCAGGCAGCCGGCAGGGCCCAACACAACCTGCAATGTGTCGGATTCTATTCACCACTACAGTACAGCCGTGTCATTGTCTGAGAGGAAAGGACAGCCCAGCTGACCCACTGTAGCTATAGGGCTGAGACTGACTGGTAATGTCCAAAAGTGTCCACATGGAGTCTGTTACAGTTTTGAGGAGGTCGTATACGCCTATTATCAAGTGGTGTTAATGAAAGAAAAATGTCAGCAATAAAGTGCTGACCCGATGAAAGCTAGGCAAGAACGTTGTTATGAAATGTAAATGAATGTATTTGCCACATACACAATAAAGGCCATTTTCCTGACAACCTCAAAGTGAAGGTAATTTCATTACCCGCGCCCAAACTCTACATGCCTGACTGGTCCCGGGAAGAAAAAAAATCAATAGACACCATTACCATGGTTTTCAGTTAAGATGTCATGGATATGCCTGGTGTGTGTGCGTGTGCGTTCTCGTGCAAGTGCAAACAAACCTCATTTGCCACTGACTAATGAAGATTTAAGAACCTCCTGTTGGTCTTTTAGCAGAGGGTTGTCAGGGGTTGATTACATATTAAAATCAGTATGAGAGCTGAGTTGAGATGAGTTGAGCTACAACGTCCTGTGTTTCATCCTGTCACTGTGTCGAGGCTCAGGCTGAGGAATGGCACCTCACCTGACCTCGTGACCTCCCAGGTTAACCAGTGGGAGGAGGAGGAGAGTTGAAGGAGTCAGACGAGTCACTGGACTGAATCGTGCCCCTGCAGCCAGACGTTTCCATCTGCTATATGCAGTCTGCTTCATAATTAAAATGAATGACGGATTATTAAGCACAGGCCGGCCTTTTCTCTGAAAAAACACACACACACACACACACACACACACACACACACACACACACACACACACACACACACACACACACACACACACACACACACACACACACACACACACACACACACACACACACACACACACACACACACACACACACACACACACACACACACACACACACACACACACACACACACACACACACACACACACACACTGTCCTATCACACGTGTCTTAACCATGCCCTGAAACCTCTTTCAGTTAGGACATGTAAATCAACATTAGGCCTTCCCTCTTTTATTACACAGATGTTTTCCATCTGGAATACATAGACCTGCTATTGTTTTGACATTGCTGTCCTATTTGGGATTTTCATCCCATTCTCGCTGGGTCAATAGGCTTATCTAGCTCCTGCTAAGAGGCCTCAGATTTGGCTTTCATTTCGCAACAAGGGCACTTTGCATCTCTCATTTCAGGAACACCAGGAGGCAGTTTTTCCCACTCCTCCTGGTGCTGAGAGCCATCGTGTCCCACTGTGATCTATAGATCAGCACAAACCGCCCTGATGGACTGCATAACCAATGGTAAAACCTGGCTAAATCTACAGTACTATCTGGGTCTCTCTCTGCACACCTTCTCCGATCAAATAATAAATACTTGCCAATGCCCCACTGTCCGGTTGAGTTTTGCTAATGAAAGACTTGACTGTATGTGTTCGGTAAAGGCATACAATGACCAAGGCTGGGAAGTTTGGGGGGTTTTCAGTAGTGCTGTATCTGTTCCTCGAGTAATCAAGTTATGTCAAATGTGTCACTGAAGCAAATAAATTAGCTTATGTTTACAGTGTGTGTGATGTTATGGCAGGTTCCACTCAGCCCGAATGAAGATCTCTACATCTCTGATATTTGTTAGTGGTGTTAATATCTTGAAGGCATCTCCTCATTATGGAAGACGCTGCAATTACACACTCTAATGCACAGGTGTATACAAACAACAGTTACTGTATATGAGGTATGGTTAAAGCATAGATACAGTTGAAGTCAGAAGTTTGCATACTTAGGTTCATTAAAACTAATTTTTCAACCACTCCACACATTTCTTGTTAAAAAACTATAGTTTTGTCAAGTCGGTTAAGACATCTACTTTGTGCATGACACAAGTCATTTTTCCAACAATTGTTTACGGACAAATTATTTCACTTATAATTCACTGTATCACAATTCCAAATTGGTCACAAGTTTACATACACTAAGTTGACTGTTCCTTTAAACAGCTTGGAAAATTCCATAAAATGACGTCATGGCTTTAGAAGCTTCTGATAGGCTAATTGACATCCTTTGAGTCAATTGGAGGTGTACCTGTTTGAAGGCCTACCTTCAAACTCAGTGCCTCTTTGCATGGGAAAATCAAAAGAAATCAGCCAAAATTGTAGACCTCCACAAGTCTGATTCATCCATGGGAGCAATTTCCAAATGCCTGAAGGTATCACGTTCATCTGTACAAACAATAGTACGCAAGTATAAACACCATGGGACCACGCAGCCGTCACATCGCTCAGGAAGGAGACTCATTCTGTCTCCTAGAGATGAATGTACTTTGTTGCGAAAAGTGCAAATCAATCCCAGAACAACAGCAAAGGACCTTGTGAAGATGCTGGAGGAAACAGGTACAAAAGTATCTATATCCACAGTAAAACGAGTCCTATATCGACATAACCTGAAAGGCCGCTCAAAAAGGAAGAAGCAACTGCTCCAAAACCACCATAAAAAAACAGACTACGGTTTGCAACTGCACATGGGGACAAAGATCGTACTTTTTGGAGAAATATCCTCTGGTCTGAGGAAACAAAAATATAATTGTTTGGCCATAATGACCATCGTTATGTTTAGAGGAAAAAGGGGGATGTTTGCAAGCCGAAGAACACCATCCCAACCATGAAGCATGGGGGTTGCAGCATCATGTTCCGGGGGTGCTTTGCTGCAAGAGGGACTGGTGCACAAAATAGATGGCGTCATAGGCCTCCCGGGTGGCGCAGTGGTTAAGGGCGCTGTACTGCAGTGCCAGCTGTGCCACCAGAGACTCTGGGTTCGTAACCGGCCGCGACCGGGAGGTCCGTGGGGCGACGCACAATTGGCCTTGCGTCATCCGGGTTAGGGAGGGTTTGGCCGGTAGGGATATCCTTGTCTCATCGCGCACCAGCGACTCCTGTGGCGGGCCGGGCGCAGTGCGCCCTGGTTGCCAGGTGCACGGTGTTTCCTCCGACACATTGGTGCGGCTGGCTTCCGGGTTGGATGCGCGCTGTGTTATCGGAGGACGCATGACTTTCAACCTTCGTCTCTCCCGAGCCCGTACGGGAGTTGTAGCGATGAGACAAGATAGTAGCTACTTACAATTGGATACCACGAAATTGGGGAGAAAAAAGTAAAATTCAAACACCAAAAAAAAATAGATGGCTTCATGAGGAAGGAAAATGATGTCGATATATTGAAGCAACAACTCAAGACATCAGTCAGGAAGTTAAAGCTTGGTCGCAAATAGGTCTTCCAAATGGACAATGACCCCAAGCATATTTCCAAAGTTGTGTCAAAATGGCTTAAGGACAACAAAGTCAAGGTATTGGAGTGGCCATCCCAAAGCCCTGACCTCAGTCCCATAGAAAATTTGTGGGCAGAACTGAAAAAGCGTGCAATACCAAGGAGGCCTACAAACAGATACTAGCACTAAGACCGCACTCAGTCAGCTGTATAAGGAAATAAGCAAACAGGAAACCACTCACCCAGAGGCGGTGCTCCTAGTGGCCGGAGACTTTAATGCAGGGGAACTTAAATCAGTTCTACCAAATCTCTATCAACATGTTAAATGTGCAACAAGAGGGAAAAAAATTCTAGATCACCTGTACTCCACACACAGAGACGCGTACAAAGCTCTCCCTCACCCTCCATTTGGTAAATCTGACCACAACTCTATCCTCCTGATTCGTGCATACAAGCAAAAAAGAAAGCAGGAAGCACCAGTGACTCGGTCTATAAAAAAAATGGTCAGATGAAGCAGATGCTAAACTACAGTATTGTTTTGCAATCGCAGACTGGAACATGTTCCGGGATTCTTCCGATGACATTTAGGAATACACCACATCCGTCACTGGCTTTATCAATAAGTGCATTGAGGACGTCGTCCCTACAGTGACTGTACGTACATACCCCAACCAGAAGCCATGGATTACAGGCAACATTCGCACTGAGCTAAAGGGTAGAGCGGCCGCTTTCAAGGTACGGTACTCTAACCCGGAAGCTTACAAGAAATCCCGCTATGCCCTGCGACGAACCATCAAACAGGCAAAGCGTCAATACAGGGCTAAGATTAAATGATACTACACCGGCTCCGACGCACGTCGGATGTGGCAGGGCTTGCAAACTATTACAGACTACAAAGGGAAGCACAGCCACGAGCTGTCCAGTGACACGAGCCTACCAGACGAGCTAAATCACTTCTATGCTCACTTTGAGACAAGCAACACTGAGGCATGCATGAGAGCATCAGCTGTTCCGGGCGACTGTGATTACGCTCTCCGTAGCCGACGTGAGTAAGACCTTTAAACAGGTCAACATACACAAGGCTGCGGGGCCAGACGGATTACCAGGACGTGTGCTCCGGGCATGTGCTGACCAACTGGCAGGTGTCTTCACTGACATTTTCAACATGTCCCTGATTGAGTCTGTAATGCCAACATGCTTCAAGCAGACCACCATAGTCCCTGTGCTCACGAACACAAAGGCAACCTGCCTAAATGACTACAGACCCGTAGCACTCACGTCTGTAGCCATGAAGTGCTTTGAAAGGCTGGTAATGGCTCACATCAACACCATTATCCCAGAAAAGGACAAAAGGAACACCTATGTGAGTAGTTCATTGACTACAGCTCAGCGTTCAACACCATAGTACCCTCAAAGCTCATCACTAAGCTAAGGATCCTGGGACTAAAGACCTCCCTCTGCAACTGGATCCTGGACTTCCTGACAGGCCGCCCCCAGGTGGTGAGGGTATGTAGCAATACATCTGCCACGCTGATCCTCAACACTGGAGCTCCCCAGGGGTGCGTGCTCAGTCCCCTCCTGTACTCCTTGTTCACCCACGACTGAATGGCCAGGCATGACTCCAACACCATCATTAAGTTTGCTGACGACACAACAGTGGTAGGCCTGATCACCGACAACAACGAGACAGCCTATAGGGAGGAGGTCAGAGACCTGGCCGGGTGGTGCCAGAATAACAACCTATCCCTCAACATAACCAAGACTAAGGAGATGATTGTGGACTACAGGAAAAGGAGCACCGAGCACATCCCCATTCTCATCAACGGGGCTGTAGTGGAGCAGGTTGAGAGCTTCAAATTCCTTGGTGTCCACATCAACAACAAACTAGATTGGTCCAAACACACCAAGACAGTCGTGAAGAGGGTACGACAAAGCCTATTCCCCCTCAGGAAACTAAAAAGATTTGGCATGGGTCCTGAGATCCTCAAAAGGTTCTACAGCTGCAACATTGAGAGCATTGGTTGCATCACTGCCTGGTACGGCAATTGCTCGGCCTCCGACCGCAAGGCACTTCAGAGGGTAGTGTGTACGGCCCAGTACATCACTGGGGCTAAGCAAGGATCAAAGACCCCAGCCACCCCAGTCATAGACTGTTCTCTCTACTACCGCATGGCAATCGGTACCGGAGTGCCAAGTCTAGGACAAAAAGGCTTCTCAACAGTTTTTACCCCCAAGCCATAAGACTCCTGAACAGGTAACCAATGGTTACCCGGATTATTTGAAAGCGGCAGCTCTACCCCTACATACATACTCTACATACACCTGCAGTGAAGGATAAACTCAAGACACATCCCACAATGGAAAGGGAAGAACAGCCTGGTTTCATAGACTAGATGTAACATAGTACATGTAAATCCGGAACTCTCAAATTAGTATGATATGTTACGTTTGGTATGGTTACAGAAGACAGACAGTTACTTAAAGCAAAAATGAAAGTAGGGTGGTTGGTCAAGGTAAATGGGTAGGGGTATAATGTGAATGTCTAGCAACCCAAAGGTTGCAAGATCAAATCTCATCCCAGACAACTTTATCATTTTATCTAATTAGCAACTTTTCAACTACTTACTACTTTTTAGCTACTTCGCAACTACTTAACATGCTAGCTAACCCTAACCTTAACCCTTTTAGCTAACCCTTCCCCTAACCTTAAGCTTTTTAGCAAACCCTTCCCTAACACTAACTCTAACCTTAACCCAACTCCTAAACTTAACCCTAACCTCTAGCCTAGATAACATTAGCTAGATAGCTAACGTTAGCCACCTAGCTAGAATTCATAACATACACTATGTTTTACAAATTCGTAACATATTGTAAGTTTTGCAAATTTGTAACACATAATACAAATTGTAATTCGTAACATATCATACGAAATGGGTGATGGGACATTATAAATTAATACATACCATACAAAACGTAACATGTCATACTGAATGGAGTGTCTCGGATTAAAGTACAGCATAATACAAATGCTCTGAGGGCGAGACAGAAATTGAGAAAATGAGAGAGAGAGACAATGCCAGAGAGCTAACCAGTGTGACTTATCTCCAGACAACAAAAGCCTCTTTTAAAAACAGCTTGTAAATTCTGGCCGTGGAGAAGCCTACAGAATCTGATGAACCAGAGGAAAGTATCGTCTAACCCAGGGGCGCAGGAAAACACACACAACTGGTAGCCTCTGCGTGTGAAAAACAGAAACCAAAACAAACTCTCAGAAGCACACATACACAAGGCTAAGCAGGCTAAATTTTCCCTGACATTGTGAGAGTACGTGAGAACATTTGTTCTCTGCTGAATTTAAGGGTGGTGGTGCCACTCCATGAAGAGGGAGTCATAATTGTTTTCTTTGAGACAGGCAGAGTGCTCACAGTTCACAGCTCTATACTCCACGTTTAACTCACTAATAAAACAACTGACTGCCAGGAAATAACCCTCTAGGCTGGGATACTCTGCTGGTACTGGATTATCTGATAAAGCCAAACTGTGTTGAATTGGGTCTACAGCTCTTTACTCTCTCTTTTACGTACAACCACTCAAAACTGTTTACTTACAGTGCCATGCGAAAGTATTCAGACCCCTTGAACTTTGCGACCTTTTGCCACATTTCAGGCTTCAAACATAAAGATATAAAACTGTATTTTTTTGTGAAGAATCAACAACAAGTGGGACACAATCATGAAGTGGAACGACATTTATTGGATATTTCAAACTTTTTTAACAAATCAAAAACTGAAAAATTGGGCGTGCAAAATTATTCAGCCCCTTTACTTTCAGTGCAGCAAACTCTCTCCAGAAGTTCAGTGAGGATCTCTGAATGATCCAATGTTGACCTAAATGACTAATGATGATAAATACAATCCACCTGCGTGTAATCAAGTCTCCGTATAAATGCACCTGCACTGTGATAGTCTCAGAGGTCCGTTAAAAGCGCAGAGAGCATCATGAAGAACAAGGAACACACCAGGCAGGTCCGAGATACTGTTGTGAAGAAGTTTAAAGCCGGATTTGGATACAAAAAGATTTCCCAAGCTTTAAACATCCCAAGGAGCACTGTGCAAGCGATAATATTGAAATGGAAGGAGTATCAGACCACTGCAAATCGACCAAGACCTGGCCGTCCCTCTAAACTTTCAGCTCATACAAGGAGAAGACTGATCAGAGATGCAGCCAAGAGGCCCATGATCACTCTGGATGAACTGCAGAGATCTACAGCTGAGGTGGGAGACTCTGTCCATAGGACAACAATCAGTCGTATATTGCACAAATCTGGCCTTTATGGAAGAGTGGCAAGAAGAAAGCCATTTCTTAAAGATATCCATAAAAAGTGTTGTTTAAAGTTTAAAGCCACAAGCCACCTGGGAGACACACCAAACATGTGGAAGAAGGTGCTCTGGTCAGATGAAACCAAAATTGAACTTTTTGGCAACAATGCAAAACGTTATGTTTGGCGTAAAAGCAACACAGCTCATCACCCTGAACACACCATCCCCACTGTCAAGCATGGTGGTGGCAGCATCATGGTTTGGGCCTGCTTTTCTTCAGCAGGGACAAGGAAGATGGTTAAAATTGATGGGAAGATGGATGGAGCCAAATACAGGACCATTCTGGAAGAAAACCTGATGGAGTCTGCAAGAGACTGGGACGGAGATTTGTCTTCCAACAAGACAATGATCCAAAACATAAAGCAAAATCTACAATGGAATGGTTCAAAAATAAACATATCCAGGTGTTAGAATGGCCAAGTCAAAGTCCAGACCTGAATCCAATCGAGAATCTGTGGAAAGAACTGAAAACTGCTGTTCACAAATGCTCTCCATCCAACCTCACTGAGCTCGAGCTGTTTTGCAAGGAGGAATGGGAAAAAATTTCAGTCTCTCGATGTGCAAAACTGATAGAGACATACCCCAAGCGACTTACAGCTGTAATCGCAGCAAAAGGTAGCGCTACAAAGTATTAACTTAAGGGGGCTGAATAATTTTGAACGCCCAATATTTCAGTTTTTGATTTGTTAAAAAAGTTTGAAATATTCAATAAATGTCGTTCCACTTCATGATTGTGTCCCACTTGTTGTTGATTCTTCACAAAAAAATACAGTTTTATATCTTTATGTTTGAAGCCTGAAATGTGGCAAAAGGTCGCAAAGTTCAAGGGGGCCGAATACTTTCGCAAGGCACTGTACATAGGGGAGAACCAGCCTCCACAAGTCTGGTTTAATTCTGTGGGTAGTTTTTAGGTGAAGTTCTGCCTGTAAATAAATAAACTAGCCAGTGAAATGAGAGAGAGGGCTCTTAAATTAAATGTGCACTGTGCTAAACAGTCATGGGGATTATTTAGCTGACGCTATTAAAGCAAGAGCAAAGTAATATTCTGCCTTCAAAGACTCTCACAGGGGGTATCAAGTCACTATCAAGCAGAAGGCTTTTAGATTTAGCATGGAACAATAAAACAAGCAGCAGTGACCTTCAATTTGAACTGAGGCCTTGCCGCTTGCGAAGTCAAACTGACTTCAAAATCAGCAGTACTGGTTGTCTTTTATTGGGTAGAACCATTAGCAACGTTACGGTTTGTGGACTTGTTCATTGCTCCATCTTTGTTAATGAAAAAATAAATCCCACGTGAGCTCAATCTTGATATTCCAGAGAAGCCTGGGTCTGCTCTTCCTATACTCTGTATCGCAGGAGGCGAATACGGCTCATAACAATATCTGGAACTGTGCAAATAGAATGGCATCAACCACATGGAAACCATGTTTTTATTCCGGTGGAGGAGATCTTTGTGGGCTATACTCAGCCTTGTCTCAGGGTAGTAAGTTAGTGGTCTGTTGATATCCCTCTAGTGGTGTGGGGGCTGTGCTTTGGCAAAGTGGGTTGGGTTATATGCTGCCTGGTTGGCCTTGTTTGGGGGTATCGTCGGACGGGGCCACAGTGTCCCCCGACCCACCCCTGACTCAGTCTCCAGTATCTATGATGCAATAGTCTATGTGCAGGGGGGCTAGGGTCAGTCTGTTATAGCTGGAATAATTATCCTGTCTTATCGGTTGTCCTGTGTGAATTTAAGTATGCTCTCTCTAATTCTCTATCCCTCCCTTCCCGGAGGTCCTCAGCCCTAGCATCATGCCTCAGGACTACCTGGCCGGATGACTCCTGGCCTGATGACTCCTGGCTCTCCCCCTGGTCGTGCTGCTGCTCCAGTTTCAACTATTCTGCCTGCGGCTAGGGAACCCTGACCTGTTTACCGGACGTGCTACCTTGTCCCGGACCTGCTGTTTTCGACTCTCTCTCTCTCTCTCTAAAGCACCTGCTGTCTCGATCTCTGAATGATCGGCTATGAAAAGCCAACTGACATTTACTCCTGAGGTACTAACCTGTACCCTCTACAACCACTGATTATTATTTGACCCTGCTGGTCATCTATGAACGTTTGAACATCTTGAAGAACAATCTGGCATTAAATGGCCCTGTACTCTTATAATCTCCACCCAGCACAGCCAGAAGAGGACTGGCCACCCCTCAGAGCCTGGTTCCTCTCTAGGTTTCTTCCTAGGTTCCTGCCTTTCTAGGGAGTTTTTCCTAGCCACAGTGCTTCTACATCTGCATTGCTTGCCATTTGGGATTTTAGGCTGGGTTTCTGTATAGCACTTTGAGACATCTGTTGATGTAAAAAGGGCTTTAAAAAAAAAAAATTGATTGACTGATTTGATACCATTCCACCTATTCCGCTCCAGCCATTACCACGAGCCCGTCCTCCTTAATTAAGGTGCCACTACCCTCCTGTGCTCTGTATACCAGCTACGTGGCCATGGCAACATTTCAATTTAGTGGGCCTATTGATTTTACCATTAGAGATCGTATTATTCACAGAGCAAAATGTTGCTCGTCATCTTCTGTCCCAAGTCCTAGCTTGGTAGGGCAGTAACATGCTCTCCATTATGAGTAGGTATCAGCCTGGCACATTTTTGCAAAAAGGGCAAATGTCACAGTAGCTGATGTTTTTCTCAATACATTGCAGTCAATACGAAAAGATGAGTGTCACAGGGTTGACATTTATTTCAATACATTGCAGTCAATGGGAAAAGATGTCACAGGGTTGACGTTTTTCTCATT